>NC_140165.1:266701016-267376516 GCF_963971535.1 Notolepis coatsorum
AAAGTGAGACTACTCTTCCTGGGGTAGCAACCTGCTACCTGACCGTTTACTGCAGAGCAGAGGGACTGGGAGACCCATGTTACTGACCAGACACTCTATATCAGTGATGTTTGTTTACTGCAGAGCAGAGGGACTGGGAGACCCATGTTACTGACCAGACACTATATCAGTGATGGCTGTTTACTGCAGAGCAGAGGGACTGAGAGACCCATGTTACTGACCAGACACTCTATATCAGTGATGTTTGTTTACTGCAGAGCGGAGGGACTGGGAGACCCATGTTACTGACCAGACACTATATCAGTGATGTTTGTTTACTGCAGAGCAGAGGGACTGGGAGACCCATGTTACTGACCAGACACTCTATATCAGTGATGTTTGTTTACTGCAGAGCAGAGGGACTGGGAGACCCATGTTACTGACCAGACACTATATCAGTGATGGCTGTTTACTGCAGAGCAGAGGGACTGGTAGACCCATGTTACTGACCAGACACTCTATCAGTGATGACCGTTAGGGCTGTCCCCGACTAAGGATTTCGATGGTCGACTATGATTGGCCTAAATTTGCCGTTAGTCGACTATTGGTCGACAAAAAAAAGTATAATATTTCTTTATTCTTTTTTTTAAATATTTTATCATTCCATTTGGGCTGTGGTGGGTGCTTAATGTCTGAAGGAGTCGACTGAAGGCTTCTTGTCTTCTGCAAAAGCATGCAATTGGTCCACTGATGGATACATCTTGATATGTGTCTAGTCTAGTGTGTTCATTAGATGGGTGAAATCCTCTTTCAGTGCCTCTGTGCCTGTTTTCGTAGGCAGTTAGCCTCTGGTATGCGTGCCATTAGCGTTAGCCACGCTTCTAGGCCTCTTTTAGAGCTATTATTCTAACATGTCGACCACTTATTTTAACAAAGAAAATACCCATTACAGCACCCTTAAAGGCAGGCTTTCCCAACGTCGGAGTTTGGAGCTCCCCAAACTGAGAGGAACCCTGAGAGGAACCCCAATAACGTCTTTGTTGCCGGGGGCTATAGTGGCTCAGGAGGTAGAGCGGTCATCTGGTAATCGGAAGATTCCCGGTTCAATTCCCAGGCAGCGTCTGGAAGTGTCCTTGAGCGGGACAGAATGCTCCCGATGAGCAGGTCGGCACCTTGCATGGTCGTCTCCGCCGTCGGTGTGTGAATGTGCGAGTGAACGGGTGATTGTGAGGAACAAATGGTAAAGCGCTTTGGATAAAAAGCTGTTGTATGAATGCAGTCTATTTACCTGTATGTTGTCAGTTTCAGGGCTGAAGGAGATCAAGCTGCACAGTGGCAGCAGGCAGGTGGGGGGGGGGGGGGCCGTGGCAGCAGGCAGGTGGGGGGGGGGCCATGGCAGCAGGCAGGTGGGCCGTTCATGGCGGTGGACACCGGCCACAACATCCTGGTGACGTACCGCTGCCACGGCCCCCCGATCCGCTTCGGCAACGTTCCCACCAGTCAGCTCCGCTACGCGGCCAACGAGATCGACGGCATGGTCGGGGGCGCGTGCGCGGTGGTGTTCCTCAGCGTCTGGTCCCATTTCACCACGCTCCCGGTCGAGTTCTACATCCGCCGGCTGAGGAACATGGCGCCTCCTGGACCGCTCGCCCGCGACCACGGTGGTCGTCCGCACGGCGAACCTCAAGGCGCTCACCCTCTACGAGACCGTGACCAACAGCGACTGGTTCTCGCTGCAGCGCGACAGGGTTCTCCGCGCCATGTTCAAGGGGCTGAGGGTCCACCTGGTGGACGCCTGGGACATGACCCTGGCCCACCACCGGCCCCACAGCCTCCACCCATCGTCAAGAACATGATCGACGTTCTGCTGTCCTACGTTTGCCCGCAGAAGAAGGTGTAACAAAAGGGCGCATTTCTATTAGAAAATCGGATGAAAATGTAAAACGTGCTCGGAGAGATCATGAAGAAGACGGAGCTGTAAACATGCAGTTCAGTTCAGTTATTTTTTATTTGGGGTTTTGGACACGTAACAACGGTCATTCCATAAATCGCCAAAGTTTTACCAGCTGCTTTTGCAGCATTGTCCAATTGTCCGAAAAGGGCTAGGGAGAAAGCTGTAAAGGAATGTGAATCACTACCCACTTTCAAAACCACTCTCAAGGAACACCTACGGGAGACTGCAATTTGAAACTGGCCCCTGTAAATGTTCTAACCCAACCCCCTCCAATGTACAGTAATTTACCTAGTATGGTTGTCAACATTCCAATGTACAGTTTTGCTTGTTTGTACAATGCCCCCCCCCCCAACCCCCTCCAATGTAAATGACCTAGTATGGTTGTCAATATCCGAATGTACAGTTTTGCTTGTACAGGTGTACAGTGTTTCCCCCCCCAACCCCTCCCTACCCAACCCCCCCCCCCCACTCAACCCCACCCAACCTCCTCCAATGTACAGTTTTTACGTCAAATGTATATACTCCCTTTTCTGGACTCTTTTTGTATCACAAACAGTACTGTATTTGCAAATCTGGTATGTCATAAATGTATAGATGTAGCAGTACTGTCTATCTGTATGTCATGTATGTCATATATGTCCTGATGAAATGAAAATGGGGGACCCTGATGTAAACAAGACGAAAGTCATTCTCTGGTCTGCATCCCCTTAACAATTGTGTGTATTGAGCTGTGCTGTACTGTACCCATTCTGCAATCTGTTAATAAAGTTTTCAATCAATCAGAAGCACTAGGCTTGTCGGGCCCTACCCCTGAAGACTTACGTTTAGTTTTATTTATTTATATATATTTTTGCATTTACATACATACATAGTACATACATATAGTACACATTACAGTACTCACATATAGTACACATTACAGTATAGTATACCTGCAGTATATAATAGTATATAGTACATAATAGTGTATACAACACATATATAGAAGGGTTGATTATCCCTGCTTATGGGAGTAATGATACACAGCCACCTGGTAGCAGGATACTATAGAGTTGGATCTATATGTACCCCCGTCTTTGGCCCGGAATGTGGAGGGCGTGCAGCAGGAGTGGATGGGGCCCAGGATTTACTAACCTGGGGAATGGTACTCTGGTCTTCCTTGCCTTCCAAGGCGGTCAGCAGTAGCTCCCCACACACTCTCACTTCCCCCAGTACCTCCGACAGCCCTCCCACACCCGGTGACTGTCAGTTCAATAGTGTTATTGGGCTTCCCTTTAAGCAGTACCCTTCCTTGACCACCTGTATAGACCCTTTACTTAATATGGGGTGGAAGGGTTAAATAATTATACCAGTCACAAGTATTTACCCGGTTGTTAGGTTAGCATATGTAGAAGAAACCGACACACACACAGTGCTCCCAATTACGTCTACTTTATGTAAAGCCTGGTCAGTTATCAATTACAAGTTGTACTTCAGATGATTCATAAACGGCACCGGGTGCTCTCACTTGTATTGTAGGGGAACACTATTCCCATCATAGGCACCGCGTGCTCAATACATTAATAATAATCCCGCTTGGATTAGGGGAGACCCAGGCACAAAGTAGGTAGTTCATTGGGAATTCAAATAACATTACAATAATACAAAAATACAAAAGAAACCAGTTAAATGTGGGCCCACGTTACCAAATAAAACATACTCTAAAGCCGGCTTATATTGTTTGGGGTACCCCTTATATAAACGTAACTAGCTATTCATATCAATCGAAATAACGTTCATCTCCGTGAGCCTTCAGAGCTGCTCTTATTTGTAAATAGAAGAAAAAGGAGTTTTTCATTGTTCAAGAGTGGATATGTTGCAGAAAAAGAATGAAAGTGATTCGAACTTATGACCATAGGCTCCATAGCAAGCTGGCGAACAAGTTGAGCTAAGTGCGTCAATGATAAAACTGAGTGACGAATGTGCAACATCCCTATATACTATATACTCATGTACCATGTTCTACAGTAAGTGGGGAGTGTAAACATTTATAGTTAAAGACAGTAGAGCTTGAGTACTTTTCGATAGGGCTCTGATTCAAACCGGTGCATGAGATGAGGTTCTATATGTAGAACATGGTACAGAAAGTGGGGAGTGTAAACAGTGATTCAAACCCCCTCAATGTACAGTGATTCAAACCCATAACGTTATGAATAAAACGCGAAATAACAGCATATAACGTTATATTATATAACGTTACAATGTAAACGCGAAATAACGTTATGAGTGAATCTGATTAGATTCGATTTTTTCCATGACTTTCGAGATGGACTCTGTTACTCTGTTGTGTATTACAAGCCTTATCTCTATTACTTATCTCTAGTTCAGAATAATGGTGTCTAAGGCTTTTTAAGCTGCCTGCACGTAGGCCTGCCACGATAACACATTTTGCTGGGCGATTAATTGCCCCCGAAAATATCGCGATAAGCGATATTATTGCGACCGGTTAGAGAATTTTTTTTTTGGAGAAATTTATTTCCCAAAACTTTTATTTTGAAGCCCACCGCTCCGTCTTTTCCGGTGTTTTAGACTTTTATTTTGAAGCCCACCGACCGGACCGGAAGTATTGTTGTGATTATCAGGTACTTTTTGGGTACTTTTTTAGTCCCTGCTCTGTCGTGGTTCCAAGCGAGTAGAAGTATGTTCTATAGATATCTATGGTAGAAGTGGTACCAGAAAAGTCACGTGAAACACTGCAGACCACTGATTGGTCAGAATAGAGACGCGTCACTCGTTGGAGAGTCTGAGGGAGTCTGAACGAAAACAGAAAGCTGCCATCTTTAATGTCTCGCATAGGATTTCATAATCATTATGTTTGCAGCAGGCACAAGTGCAATAAACAAAGGATACAGTCACTGTGTATTCTGCCTCATTTATTGATTAAACAAAACCGACATCAACACAATTTGCCACCGAGCGCAGAGTTTAGTCATGCAAAAAGATCGCTGACTTGTTAAGGCTTGTTGTTAGGTTAGGTGCTAATGTTGTGCTAGCGTTTTAGCATGGCTATCGTACATAGCGTGATCAATATAACTCGCTATTGATTGTTTGTATGAGTAACGTTAATGCTAGTAGAATAGACACAATGAGGGGTAACGTTAGCCCCACGGAGCTCCTGTGCTGTGCTCTGTAGTAAAGCCAGCGGCCCGCCTCCCAACACGGACAGTGACTGACAAGGGGCACTGGTTCCGCCTCATTAAAACAAACGCGCAAATAGCAATTAATCGCGCCCGTCAAAATCATTGCATTCATTTTAATTATCGCAGCAATTAATCGATTTATTGCTTATCGCGGCAGGCCTACCTGCACGTGATCTGAAACCTGCCTGCTCTGCACAAGGCAGGTCATCTCGTCGATACGCCATGGTGGAGGTGTGCCAGCTAGCAGGGAGAGGCTACCATGTGACACGATGACCTCTGACCTCCTCTCACCACCCAGCACATCACTGTTTGACCTGCTGCCAGGCGCTTACAGGTCCATCACTATGAATTGAAAATGGGGGACCCTGATGTAAACAAGACGAAAGTCTTTCTCTGGTCTGCATCCCCTTAACAATTGTGTGTATTGAGCTGTACTGTACTGTACCCATTCTGCAATCTGTTAAATAAAGTTTTCATTCATTCATTCACAGCTCAACTACTAGGAATGTGTGTCTGACTCTTAAGTGCAGGAAATATTCATCAGAAAGGGGGGACATGATGGAGGGAATGGAAAGAGCAGGTTTGACAGGAGCAGGATTGAAGGGCATATTGGAGTGTGGAGGAAGTGGACAAGGCATTAAGCAAACATGACTGAAATGGGGGACCCTGATGTAAACAACTCTGGTCTGCATCCGCTTAACAATTGTGTGTATTGAGCTGTACTGTATTGTATCCATTCAACCCCCCCCCGCCCCCTCCAATGTACAGTTTCCACGCCAAATGTATATACACTCTTTTTCTGGACACTTTTTGTATCACAAACAGTACTGTATTTGCAAATCTGATATGTCATAAATGTATAGATGTAGCAGTTCTGTCTATCTGTATGTCATGTGTGTCATATATTTCCTGATGAATTGAAAATGGGGGACCCTGATGTAGACAAGACGGAAGTCTTTCTCTGGTCTGCATCCCCTTAACAATTGTATGTATTGAGCTGTACTGTACTGTACCCATTCTGCAATCTGTTAATAAACTTTTCAATCAATCAATCAATCAATCCGCTCCACTTGCTGGGTTGTACAGTAGGTGGCGGTATGCGCCTTTCTGTGTCTGCCGTCTGAACCAACGGCTCTGGTCTGAACGTACCCACCGTGACGTCATTACGTACGTTTGCGCGCGGCGCGTTATTTTTTTCCTAGCCGCATTTCTCGGAGACGCTCTCTGATTGGCCGACGCCTGTTTCTACACTGGTTCTTTCGAAGTTGGTTAAGGTTAGAGTTTGTCTTAGAGCGTGGCGAGTTATATATCTATGGATAGAACCATAGATATCTATATGTTCTATATAGATATCTATCATCTATGGATAGAACACCAGGTAGTTTGCAGGCTGTTCGACGCGGAAATGGCAAAGACACAGCTCGTCACGCGATTGGGCAAACATGTCAGTGGCCAATCAGAGAGCGTCTCCGAGAAATGCGGCTACGGAAAAGAATAACGCAAACGAGACACACCAAACCCAAGAGTTGATTCGCGGCTCCAGTATTAAACGCTTATAGAAGTTGTAATTCGTGTTTTAAACGTTATCTACTTGTTGCTACATGTTCCGTAAAAATATCCCACTCATCCTGTGTACATTGTGTTCGGATCCAAGACCACTAACCCACTACAGAAGGTTAACCCTTTCACTACCACACTACAGAAGGTTAACCCTTTCACTACCACACTATAGACGGTTAACCTTTCACTACCACACTACAGAAGGTTAACCCTTTCACTACCACACTACAGAAGGTTAACCCTTTCACTATCACACTACAGAAGGTTAACCTTTCACTACCACACTACAGAAGGTTAACCTTTCACTACCACACTACAGAAGGTTAACCTTTCACTATCACACTACAGAAGGTTAACCTTTCACTACCACACTACAGAAGGTTAACCTTTTACTATCACACTACAGAAGGTTAACCTTTCACTACCACACTACAGAAGGTTAACCCTTTCACTATCACACTACAGAAGGTTAACCCTTTCACTACCACACTACAGAAGGTTAACCTTTCACTATCACACTACAGAAGGTTAACCCTTTCACTATCACACTACAGACGGTTAACCCTTTCACTACCAAACTACAGAAGGTTAACCCTTTCACTACCACACTACAGAAGGTTAACCCTTTCACTACCACACTACAGAAGGTTAACCTTTCACTATCACACTACAGAAGGTTAACCCTTTCACTTTCAAACAAACGCAGGACGTTTTCATGCGACACCAAGGACTACAAGGAGGAAAACGTTTATTTTTGGATGAAGACTGCCAACCAACACAGAGGTAACCGCAGACAGCAAGACCGAGGTTCTGACCGTGACGCACAAGCCGGCTGGCTATCCTCAACTTCGGCCGAGTCAGACACCAGCAGCCAATCAGGACGCGGAGCGTTTTTTCAAGGGGAACCCCAAGGACGACGTCAGCGGGCGGGTGTCCCCCGCAGGGGCGGACAGAGAAGATATCGCACAAACGCACCAGACGAGGCTTACGGAAGAAAAGGCCACTCCTACCAAACCCGGAGCGCAACACTATCATGAACTTCTCCACTGCGCCACTACCACCACCAACGACTTTGATACCATCATAGACTTCCACAAGTTCTTCAGAACATTGAGACTGAAAGAGTTCTTCCACTCTGGAGGAGCCACCAGCCCAGTTACTCATGTCCCTGTGCGCAGCGCCACCCCCTCTCAGGCCAACACAACAGTGAGTAAACCTATTACCCCATTCAAGAAGAAATCCACTTTTATTCCCCCAAGAAATCGCAATACATCCCTCGACACATATTGTCGTTTAGTAGAAAATGATGTACAGGCTATCTTAAAAAACAAACGGGAATATAAAGTGTATAACAACATGTGTAAAGCGGAAAGAGATGCTATCACTACCTTAGGCAAGGACAAGACAGTGATTGTTCTACCAGCGGACAAAGGTGGTGCTATTGTACTTCAGAACACTGTGGACTACGAAAATGAAATTATGAGACAATTAAATGATCAGTCTTTTTACAGTACGTTACTGTCTGACCCTACCACACAATTTAAGCAGTCTGTCCATGATAAATTGTTGTTTTGGCTAGAGAAAGGGGAAATCACAAAGAACGAATTTGAATTCATGAAGAACGAGTACCCTGTGACTCCTGTCATTTACACACTTCCCAAAATCCACAAATCCCAAACAACCCCCCTTCCTGGCAGACCCATTGTGAGTGGTATCGGATCTCTGACCACCAACATCTCCACTTTTGTGGACCATAGTCTCAAGCCATGGGTGACCTCCCTTGCCTCATATACACAGGATTCCATTGATCTCATTAACAAACTAAAGGCCACTGTACTACCAGACAAGGCTACTTTTGTCACTTTAGATGTGACTAGTCTGTACACCAACATCCCACATGATGGTGGGATTGAAGCGGCACGTACCTTTCTGAGCCTCAGACCCGACACTGATAAACCCAGTACTACCTGCATATGTGACCTAATTGAAACTGTACTGACCAACAATTACTTTAAGTTCAAATCAGATCACTATTAGTGCTGTGACAAACTGTCAAAAAGGGCTTTCGTTTTTGAGATACCCCTACCGGAGGTAGAACAAAACACAACATTGTTTTTCCTCATCTCTAAGGTCTCCCATATATGAAATGGATTCTTGTATAACAATATTTTACTGCAAAAATAGGTAAATTGATAGATATTGTTATACACCCCCAAATGAAAAAATAACCAAAATATAGCCTGGCCGTATGGGAGTTGAGACATATAAACTCATGTAGATTAATAATACAAGCTCCAAGAGCTTTCAAAGTTGGCATGCTAGCAGTCAGCCAGTTGCTTAACATAATAGAAAAACCTGGATGTGAATATCTTTATGCATGTAGGAAATATATACCTATGTACACATACTTAAAATTAGCGGAAATGTAAAAAATTAATATCTCTGCAGAATGTTCTCATTTACTTTGTAGTACCTCTGCCATGGATTGTCATAGAAACACAGATGAGGGCTTTTCGGAAAGGTGTGGTATGTGCTGAATCCAGCAATACCACATGTGTAAATATAGCATGCATGGTCAGGGACTTACATCAGTAAATGTATGAGGTGTCCTAAATTAAAGAAAATGAAACATTTACATAATGAAGTCTTCAGTCCAAAGCCCATTATCAGTGTTGAGAAGCATGTTGACAAATTCAATGTTACTGCTATGTCCACACCAGCAGAGAACAGTAGAGCCGGCACTGCTTACAGTTTATTACAGTTGTGGTGTGGTCAACAAGTGGTTACTGTTAGGCTACCAGTTGGATCCTGCTGTAGCTAGCTGCATCATTGTCTTCATGGATACTTCATAACTTGACAGGTAAATCATTGCAAATATTATGTGATGTGAAAATGCTGAGACTAACTTTCCTAATCTAAGTAGCTAAATAGCCTAGCTTAACTAGAAAGTAGTTAAGTAGTAGTAGTTAAGTTGAGTAGGCTATGATTAGCACAATTCTTACGGCTGATAATACCATAACGTTAGGTTACATGTGTAATTCAACATTTTATTACATGCGTGTGAAAATACTAATTCTGAAATGTATATCTTTCCTTTTTACTAGTCTCTTGAAACAATGGAGAATGTCTTACAGACATTGGATCCAAATCTGTGTATCATCTGTGGGAAACATTTGGAAAAAGGCTAGAAAAAAGATCCCTACATCCAAAGGCCCACAGTAGAAGGCCTCCAACGCATACTTACTGTTGCTCAGCAGAGAGATGATGATGTTCATAAAACCCTGGCTCCATATACAGATGACATACTTTCCTCCAAAATAAATGTATTATCATGTATCATGTAGAGCAAAATACTCCAGTAAGACCAACATCAGTGAGCATCAAGTTGTAAATGTTGAAAGTGAGAGCCTATCTGCACCAGTGTCATCAAGAAGACTGAGTAGGGTTGATACAACATCATTTAACATACGAAGAGATTGTTTCATTTGTGGGAAGGCCAGTACTAGACCAGAACCTCTGACAGCCATTACAACTGGTACAGGCAAGAGTACCAGAGACAAGGTCCTTCATGCAGCATCTGAAAGGCTTGATGAAGATGTACATCTTCGGCTACTTTCATACCCAGATCTATTTGCGTATGATGCCAAATATCATAGAAGCTGCCTTGCACACTACATATCTGAACGAAATATAGCAGCTGCCAGGCGAAGACAAGAATCAAAAAAGCAGACCAATATCTATGACAAAGCCTTTATTAAGCTCACTGAAGACATTGATAAAACAGTATTGTCTGAAGATATGAAAGTGATGACTCTAATCTCTTTGACTGATAGTTATGATGACATACTGAAGACCCTTTCTGAGGAAGAAGATGAGACCACGGTCCAACACAAGAAATATAGATCCTGGAAACTGAAGGAAAGGCTCATACAGCATTACAAGGATAGGCTGGTATTTGTCGCACGTGCCGGAAAGTCAGATCTGGTGTGCTCTGAGAGTATGCCCGTTGGTTATGCAATGAGGGAAGCTGCCCAACTCACAGAAAAGACAGAAGACTGTGAGACAACACTTCCACAGACAAGTCAGAGTCTCTCTGAAACCCAAATATTACACAGGGCTGCAGACATATTGAGGAAAAGCATGGAGCAGGTTGAACATGACTGTAAATCATATGTCAGCAGTGATCGGCTATCGTGTCTCCAATGCAGCAAGTATGTACCCAACATCCTGTATGACTTTGTGAACTGGTGTGTTGATTCACACGCCCACAGACATTACCAAACATGTGATGAGGAACCAGCTTTGAAGGACAATCTGTGTGTGATTGCAATCTGCCATGATCTCATTGCACAGTGCTGTCACATCAAGACGCCAATCACACTGGGACTTGCCATTTTGATTCATCATGAGTTTGGTAGTAAGACACTCATCGATGAGCTCAGTGCAATGGGGCACTGCATTTCCTATACAGAGGTTAGGCACTTCCTCACATCTGTGGCAGCAGACCAGATATCAAGGACAGAGAGTGGTGTCTACATCCCAACTGGCCTCACTGGAGTCTCTGAACACGGAATTGTTGATGCAGCCATCGACAACTTTGATCAAAATGAGGGCACTCTGGAAGGGAAGCATACAACCCATGCTATGGCTTCTGTTGTGTACCGAAGAGGCCATGTCTCCACAGCAGATAAATGCCTGGCACGGGTCCCAGAGAGGTCTCTCACCACCTTAAACACATTTGACTTGAACGGAGATAAACTTCACAGGTACATTTTGTATATTTATTTTTTCAGTCACATGAAATACAAAAAAATTATGGGGGGGGGGGGGGGGTCAGTATAAATGTATTTAGAGTATTCTGATTTGATATTTAATGCATATGATCACAAGCTTATCTTCTCATTTCAATTTTGATTACAGATACATCAAATCTCCAAAGCGGCCAGAACCACCTGAACTTCCCAAACTTGAGATACTGCACACAAACACAGCAGTCTATAAAGCAGCTGAAGATAGAGATCTGGTATGGAAGCTGGCCTGAAACATAAGTGAGAATCAGCAGCATGTCCCTGCATGGTCTGCATTCAATGCCTTCACATCAGACACTGCTTGTCCAGTAGCCAGTGTACTCTACATGCCCTTCATAAGAGAATCACCCACAGAATTGTCCACCATCTACACATCTATGATACGACTTGTACAGCTTGCTGCAGAACTGGGACAACACCATATTCTTGTGACTGCAGACCTAGCTATTTATAGTAAAGCGCAACAGATCTTGTGGAGCAAACCACCACCCTTACAAGGAAAGATCACAATGAGACTGGGAGGTATGCATATCATGATGGCTTACCTTGCAAGCATCGGAAAGCTCTATGGTGATGGCGGACTCTTTGACATACTAACTGAGTCAGATGTGTATGCAGAGGGAACAGCTCAACAATTGCTTCAAGGGAAACAGCTGGCAAGAGGAGTAAGGAGCATAAAGCTAGCCTCTGAGGCCCTGTTCCGGCTCTTCTGGAAAGCTATGCAATCATGGCTTGAAAAGCAAGGCCAATGTGCAATGACTGGAGCACAAGAGCAACTCCTACGACATGTACAGCATGCATTTCATGATAATGACAAGGCCACTGCTCAACAGCTCATCGGTGAGGTGGAGACTGAACTTCCTGAGATCCAGAACAGTATCCAGATGTTCACAAATGAGGGAGTTAAGCAATCAGCAACATTTGGATACTGGTTAACGTTCCTAAAGGGTGCTGATCTGTTGCTAAGGATGCTTCGTTCCGAGCGTGAAGCTGACTTTCAACTTTACCTGAATTGCATGTGTGAAGTTATGCCTTGGTTCAGAGCTGCTGGAAGGACCAATTATGCCAAGTACATGCCCGTCTATGTTGCCGAAATGAAAGCCCTTGAACATGAACAACCAGAAGCATACACATTCATGCAACAAGGTGGATTTGTTGTTCGCCGGTCGGAGGATCGAAACTTCAACTGTGTTGCTACTGATCAGGCACTGGAGCAAACCATCAACAGAGAAGGCAAGAGTCAGGGTGGAGTTGTTGGCTTCACATTACGAAAGGGAGCTCTCACAAGATGGTTGATGACAAGACATGTGACCACAGCATATGTGGATGCCATGAAAGAGCTTTGTGACACTGATGCAAAGTGCCCGAAAGCACACCAGGAGCATGGAGCATCTAGGATGGACAGAGATGAGAGAGACATACAGAAGATAATGGAAGCAGTGGAGCAGAAGCAGAACCCGTTTGATCTCGATAGCATTCCTGAGGAACTGATCAACATTGCAAGTGGTCAGGTTGCATCTGAGAAAGTTGCAAAAGAGCTCTCAAGCTTCCTCCAAGACGGTGCAGAGCAGAATGTCATCTTTATTGAACAACGCCTCGAAAAATCCAAAAGAACTAAGAGCTTCTGGGAGCCAGAGAAAAGAAAACAGTGTGCAACCTTCAAAGACATGAAAACATCAGTTGGAGTCAGTGTACTCAGAAAGGTTCACATGGACTCAGATGTGCTCTTTCGAAGGTTACTTGCTGTCTCCAAGCAAAGAGAGGTGTCCATGGAGACTGTGATGTCTCATGAACTTGCTGCTGTCCCCCCCTCTTTGTTTTATGATGATGGAAGCATGAGGAAGACAACAAAAGCTGACCTTGCTAAGAAACTGGAGTCTGTAGTTGAAGAGATACAGCAGCTGCCTAATGTTGCAGAACCATCAGCATACATCATAGATGGCATGGCTCTTCTACAGAGTCTCCATGACTCAGGCTTTCAGACATACAATTATCTGGGTGAGTGTGTCTGGGATCACAACAATAATGGGAAAGGAAGGCATCAACTGCGTTGTTACAGTGTTTGACAGATATGACCCTCAACACTCAATCAAAGACCTTGAAAGGCAAAGAAGAGGCACCATCCAAACCAGCAGACCAACACATATTATCACAGGACAATCACGTGTTCCTAACTACAGGAAATACCTGAGGATCAGTGGGAACAAGGCTGCTCTATGTAGCTTTGTCAGCAACTACATAACCAATACAGGGCCACAGAGAATCTCTTCAGAGAATTGGCAGGTGGCTTTGAAAATGGTGAGGAGGTTAAGATGGTTAGCAAGTCAGGCGTTGACAGCTTGACAGATCTTTATAGTGACCAGGAGGAGGCTGACACAAGATTGGTGTTACATGTAATACACCTTGCACAGTCACATTCTCGTCTCATTGTCAAATGTGATGATACAGATGTACTGGTTTTGCTTGTGTACTATTCAAGCAAAGGGATGTTTGGATCCTCAACAGTGTTCATGCACTCTGGACATGGCCCAAAGGAAAGATTTGTCCCAGTCTGTTCCATCGCTCAGAAGCTTGGAGCAGCACTTTGTGAGTGTTTACCTGCATGCCACGCCCTCACAGGTTGCGATACCACAAGCAGCTTGTACAGAATTGGGAAGACCACTGCCTTCACAAGACTGAAGACCCATCTGAGTGAGTTAAAAGAAATGGCCAATTTTGGACTGTCTGAAAGCCTAGATGAGGCTTTTCCTGTGGCAAGAAAGTATGCCCTCCTCCTGTATGGTCAAAAGAAAATGGAGAATGGACTTCCTTGCACCAACCTGGATGAGCTGAGGTACACACTAGCATCTACCACAGATTCATCAGCTGCAAATCTACCCCCAACAGAAGATGCCTTCCAGCAACATGTGTTGAGAGCCTTATACCAAACAGCAGTGTGGCGTCACAGCCATCTGGCCAAGCCTCTTCTATGGAACCCAGTTGGTAGAGGGTGGAGGCTCAGAGAAGATGGGTCCATTGAACCTGTGATGTTCCAGAAAGCACTGGCACCTAAGGAAGTTCGAGACATCACCCACCTGTACTGTAAAGATGGAAACTGCAATGATGCCAGCAAATGCCAATGTCTTTCAGTGGGCTTGACTTGCACTGAGTTTTGCTCTTGCTCTTTCCCTGACTGCCCAAATATGATCCATTTTGTCACTGATGATAATGTGGATGAGTGACAGTGATGTGTTGCTGTAGATTGAAATAAAGGTGTTCTATTTCAATTTCAACCTGATTTAATTGGATCTTTGTTTCCATATGAAGTATCATAAAATGTATCATGAAATGTATAATTTATTAAATGTATTATAAATATATTAACATAGACCAGAACATTACCTCAAGTGACTTTACTTTGCAGTAACATTGAATTTGTCAACATGCTTCTCACCACTGATAATGGGCTTTGGACTGAAGACTTCATTATGTAATTGTTTCATTTTCTTTAATTTAGGACACCTCATACATTTACTGATGTAAGTCCCTGGCCATGCATGGTATATTTACACATGTGGTATTGCTGGATTCAGCACAACCACACTTTTCCGAAAAGCCCTCATCTGTGTTTCTATGACAATCCATGGCAGAGGTACTACAAAGTAAATGAGAACATTCTGCAGAGATATAAATTCTTTACATTTCCGCTTATTTTAAGTATGTGTACATAGGTATATATTTCCTACATGCATAAAGATATTCACATCCGGGTTTTTCTATTATGTTAAGCAACTGTCTGACTGCTAGCATGCCAATTCTGAAAGCTCTTGGAGCTTGTATTATTAATCTACATGAGTTTATATGTCTCAACTCCCATACGGCCAGGCTATATTTTGGTTATTTTTTCCTTTGGGGGTGTATAACAATATCTATCAATTTACCTATTTTTGCAGTAAAATATTTTTATACAAGAATCCATTTCATATATGGGAGACCTTATAGATGAGGAAAAACAATGTTGTGTTTTGTTCTACCTCCGGTAGGGGTATCTCAACATTTTGGGGGCATTGTCACTAGGCTATATCTTCAAACCAAGGGTACGGCCATGGGGAGTACTATGGCCCCCAACTATGCTAATCTGTACATGGGTCAGTTTGAGAATCAATACATATTGGACCCTGTTGTTAACATTTTCTTCCCAGACATATTGTTATATCAGCGCTACATTGATGACATTTTCATTATTTGGACAGGGAGTGAAGAGTCACTGGAGGCATTTCATAAATATCTCAACGCAGCTAACTCCAATTTGAACTTCACTCTGGATGCCAGCTCTAGCAGCATCAGCTTCTTAGATGTTTTGGTTATCAAGGAGGGGAATACTATACATACTGATTTATTTCGTAAACCTACTGACAGAAACACCTTACTACGGGGTGACAGTTTCCATCCCACCCACCTCATTAAGAGCCTCCCGGTCAGCCAGTTTCACCGAGCCAGGAGAATCTGTAGTCTCGATAGTCTATATCAGAGACAGTCCACAGACCTGAGCAGGAGATTCCAGGAGAGAGGATATCCTACAGAATGGATAGATAAAGCTGCTAACCGCTTTGATGTGGCCACACAGGACGAATGCCTACAACCTAGAATTAGACCCACTAAGGACCAGTCCCCACTGTGCTGCACTACATACTCTCCTGTAGGTTTTGAATTAAAAAAGATCCTACATAAACATTGGCACATCATCAACTCTGATCCCAAACTCCAAGCTGTTTTCAAGGAACCTCCTGCCGTAGTTTACAAACGCCCCCCCAACCTGAGAAACCAACTAGTGAGATCTATAGCCCACCCACTGCTCACAGACCCACGTTCCTAGATAACACCCCGGATGGGAACTATAAGTGTGGTAACTGTGCACAGTGTGGCTATACTCTTAAGAGTAAGACCTACACACATCCACGTAATGGTAAAACCCTCAGAGTCCGTGGCTTCATCACCTGTAGCTCCACTCATGTCATCTACCTAATCAAATGTCCTTGTGGCCTGTGCTATGTAGGTAAAACCAACCGGCAACTCAAAATACGCATCAGCGAACACCGCAGCAACATCAGATGTGGTGATGAACATAACCCGGTTGCAGTACACTTTAGACAGGCAGGACACAATATCAGCACATTAAGATACACAGGCATTGAAAAGGTAGAGAGACCAGCGAGAGGAGGAGACCATGGCAAACTACTTTTGCAGAGAGAGACCTACCATATTCACACCCTGCAGACTATGGCCCCTCTTGGACTGAACGAAGAGTTTGACATTAAACCCTTCCTGTAAATACACACATTCTGCCCTGATTTTGTGTTTTTTTAATTAATTTTTCTGTTTTTTAAGTTCTTATTATATATTTTCTCAATTTTGGCATGTGAAGGTGTGTCACATTTAACTACTAAACTACCGTACTACTGTTATTGTTACTATGTACCATATGTTCTAGGCACTTGAGCTGCAATATGGTCTGTAAATGTGTAGCCTATAGGCTAATTGATTGACCTGGCTCAACCTTGACCTTTAATTTGTATATGTATATATACCCCACCCCTTTTCACATGTCGTTGACACTTGAAAAAGGCCACAGGCCGAAACGTTGTGTTCAAGTACATTAAAACTTGGGAACACTAGACGGTGTGCAGACTTTTCTTCCACAAACATTACAGATCTAATTCGAGTCTAGCACCCGTGACTACATTTGGGATGTGCATGAGTCTTTTCTACTAACCCTTTCACTATCACACTACAGATGGTTAACCCTTTCACTACCACACTATAGACGGTTAACCTTTCACTACCACACTACAGAAGGTTAACCTTTCACTACCACACTACAGAAGGTTAACCCGTTCACTACCACACTACAGAAGGTTAACATTTCACTACCACACTAGGTTAACCCTTTCACTACCACACTACATAAGGTTAACCTTTCACTACAGAAGGTTAACCCTTTCACTATCACACTACAGACGGTTAACCCTTTCACTACCACACTACAGTCGGTTAACCCTTTCACTACCACACTACAGAAGGTTAACCTTTCACTACCACACTACAGCTACAGGTTAACCCTTTCACTACCACACTACAGAAGGTTAACCTTTCACTACCACACTACAGGTTAACCCTTTCACTGCCACACTACCAAAGGGTTAACCCTTTCACTACCACACTACAGACGGTTACAGTGAAATGGTTAACGTCTGTATTGTCGCAGTGAAAGGGTTAACCCTTTGGTGGTGTGGCAGTGAAAGGGTTAACGGTTCTTTATTAAGAGGATGCAGGTTTTATGCAGAAGCTGCTTTGTAGCCTGCGGAACAGATTCATACAGCTAGCCATTCCGTGTTCATCTGGACATTACATTTGCGTGCTATTTATTAACACTACCCCCCCCCCCTTATTATTCAAAGGCCTATCAGCCTAAACAGATGGTGATGTTCCGTCCATCAACTGGCGCGCGGCTGATAGCTATTCACGAGGAGGCGCGCGCGCGGCAGAGCAGCAGATGAATGGCAGCAGATGAGCGCGCGGCGGTTTATTGATTTACCGGCTGCTCCCACGAGACCTCGCATTATTCCCATTGTCTCGCGCGTCGTTAATGTGTGTTAACATCTGATCCTAAAACGGTACACGTTTATTTTATGGCGTTAAACATATTAGGACATTTGAATACGCTCTTCATTAAATAGGCTTAGGCCTGTCGTATAAACGCCTAGTCTTTAATTAAGGAGCCCTATAGGCCAACTGATTGATTGATTGATTGAAAAGTTTATTAACAGATTGCAGAATGGGTTTGATTGATTGATTGAAAAGTTTATTAACAGATTGCAGAATGGGTACAGTACAGTACATCTCAATACATACAATTGTTAAGGGGATGCAGACCAGAGAAAGACTTTCGTCTTGTTTCCACCAGGGTCCCCCATTTTCAATTCATCATAACATATATGACATACATGACATACAGATAGACAGTACTGCTACATCTATACATTTATGACATATCAGATTTGCAAATACAGTACTGTTTGTGATACAAAAGTGTCCAGAAAAGGAGTGTATATACATTTGGCGTAGAAACTGTACATTGGAGGAGGTTGGTGGGGTTGGGTGGGTTGGGTGAGGGCTGTACATTGGAGGTGGGGGGGGGGGGGGGGGGTTGGGTAGGGGACACACACACATTTTACACTGTACATTGGAATGTTGACAAAGCCTTACTTGGTCATTTACTGTACAATTAGGTTAGGACATTTGTAGGGGCCAGTTTCGAATTGCAGTCTCACGTAGGTGTTTTTTGAGAGTGTTTTTGAAGGTGGGTAGTGATTCACATTCCTTTACAGCTTTAGGCAGGGCGTTCCACATTGATGTGGCATAATTGCGAAACGTGTTTAGTCCCTTGTTTGAGCCGAATCTGGGTTTTACATGATTTGTGGAGCTCCCTCTGGTGTTGTGATCGTGGTATTCACTGACCTTTGGGAAGTATTTTGACATGTACATGGGTACCTTGGTCGCGTAGTGTATCTTGTAGACCAGGCCCATTGCAAGTTGCTGTACTCTGTCGTCTACTCTAAGCCATCCTAGGTTGTCAAAGTGGGCAGGGGTGAGGTGGGTTCTAGGAGTCAGGTCAAGTAGTAGTCTGACTAGCTTGTTTTGAGATGTTTGTAATTTGTTTTTTAGTGCCTTTGAGGTGCTTTGGTACCATGAGGTGCAAGCATAGTCGTAGTACCCTTGAATGAGTGCTCCTGCTAGAGTCTTCAGGGTATTCTTGTTTACCAGAGAGGAGATCCGGTACAAGAATCGCGTTCGTTGGTTGACTTTTTTTATTACATTGGATGCCATTTTGTCACAGGAAAGATTAGCCTCTAGGATGGAACCCAGGTAGGTAATTTCATCTTTCCTTGTGACAATATTGTCACCCACTGTAACCGAGAAGCCGTCAGTCTTGCTGAGTTTGTTATTTGAACCGAAGAGAATGGACTCTGTTTTGCCCATGTGTAATGATAGTTTGTTGTCGGCGAGCCATATGCAGATTTTGCCTAGTTCCGAGCTGAGGGCTTTTTCAACCTGTAACTTGTTCTTGTCAGAGACCAGCAGGGCTGAGTCGTCCGCAAACAGGAACAAGTTGCAGTCACAAGCTGACGATGTACAGTACAGTACATCTCAATACATACAATTGTTAAGGGGATGCAGACCAGAGAAAGACTTTCGTCTTGTTTACATCAGGGTCCCCCATTTTCAATTCATCATAACATATATGACATACATGACATACAGATAGACAGTACTGCTACATCTATACATTTATGACATATCAGATTTGCAAATACAGTACTGTTTGTGATACAAAAGTGTCCAGAAAAGGAGTGTATATACATTTGGCGTAGAAACTGTACATTGGAGGAGGTTGGTGGGGTGGGGTTGGGTGGGTTGGGTGAGGGCTGTACATTGGAGGTGGGGGGGGGGGGGTTGGGTAGGGGACACACACACATTTTACACTGTACATTGGAATATTGACAAAGCCTTACTTGGTCATTTACTGTACAACTAGGTTAGGACATTTGTAGGGGCCAGTTTCGAATTGCAGTCTCACTGTAGGTGTTTTTTGAGAGTGTTTTTGAAGGTGGGTAGTGATTCACATTCCTTTACAGCTTTAGGCAGGGCGTTCCACATTGATGTGGCATAATTGCGAAACGTGTTTAGTCCCTTGTTTGAGCCGAATCTGGGTTTTACATGATTTGTGGAGCTCCCTCTGGTGTTGTGATCGTGGTATTCACTGACCTTTGGGAAGTATTTTGACATGTACATGGGTACCTTGGTCGCGTAGTGTATCTTGTAGACCAGGCCCATTGCAAGTTGCTGTACTCTGTCGTCTACTCTAAGCCATCCTAGGTTGTCAAAGTGGGCAGGGGTGAGGTGGGTTCTAGGAGTCAGGTCAAGTAGTAGTCTGACTAGCTTGTTTTGAGATGTTTGTAATTTGTTTTTTAGTGCCTTTGAGGTGCTTTGGTACCATGAGGTGCAAGCATAGTCGTAGTACCCTTGAATGAGTGCTCCTGCTAGAGTCTTCAGGGTATTCTTGTTTACCAGAGAGGAGATCCGGTACAAGAATCGCGTTCGTTGGTTGACTTTTTTTATTACATTGGATGCCATTTTGTCACAGGAAAGATTAGCCTCTAGGATGGAACCCAGGTAGGTAATTTCATCTTTCCTTGTGATAATATTGTCACCCACTGTAACCGAGAAGCCGTCGGTCTTGCTGAGTTTGTTATTTGAACCGAAGAGAATGGACTCTGTTTTGCCCATGTGTAATGATAGTTTGTTGTCGGCGAGCCATATGCAGATTTTGCCTAGTTCCGAGCTGAGGGCTTTTTCAACCTGTAACTTGTTCTTGTCAGAGACCAGCAGGGCTGAGTCGTCCGCAAACAGGAACAAGTTGCAGTCACAAGCTGACGACATGTCATTTGCATAAATTAGGAATAGTAGCGGTCCTAGTATGCTTCCTTGTGGAACACCACAGCTCACTGTGAGGGGGGGGGGGATAGGGTACCGTTTACTTCCACCATCTGTTCCCTCCCCTCCAGGTAGGATTGTATCCAGCTCACTGATAAACTATCAAAACCAATTGCTTTTAGCTTGTCAATCAGAATGGTGTGATTGACAGTGTCGAAGGCCTTTTGTAGGTCCAGCATGACCATGCCGCAGTATTTGCCCGCGTCCACCTCTTGTTTGATGTGGTCGTTCAAGTAGAGAAGGCATGTGTCAGTGGAGTGGGATGTTCTGAAGCCAGATTGGAATTCGTAGATTAGATTTTTTTCCGCGAGGTACTTTTCGATCTGTTCGTATACTATTTTTTCCATGACTTTCGAGATGGATGTAAGGATAGAAACAGGGCGGTAGTTACCCGGGTCTAATTTGCTGCCCTTTTTGTGCAGGGGTGTTACTCTCGCAATTTTGAAGTCCTTGGGGACGTGTCCCTGTTTTATGGAGAGGTTTATTATGTGTGTGATGACTGGGGTGATGGCTGCTGCTGAGTCTCTGAGGAATTTGGAGGGGATGTTGTCATGGCCAGTGGCCTTGTTTGGTTGGAGGGCGCTCAGTTTTTTGAGTACCTCATCTGTAGTTACTATTTCCAGTTTGAAGTCGTCTTTGTGGACGCCTAGGTTCATGTAGTATGCTACTATGTGTTCTACCCCATACTGCCCTGAGTGGGAGGGTAGTTTGTTTACCAGTGTTGTGGCTATGTTTGTGAAGAAAGTGTTTAAGTAATTGGCTACATCCAGCTTGTCTGTGATGAGCGTGTTGTCAGCACACAGATCATAGATCAACAGATCAACTGCAAACAAATCATATTAGAATGCTAATGACGTTGTTCAATATCAGAATTAGGAATAAACCAGATGAGGGTTCGTCTGGTAGGGTCAGAGAGGCTCTCAAAGTTGGGGTCACCCCCTCAAAGACAGTGTCCCCAGCTAAATGAAGACTCATTTGCTTCTCTACCCAACATTATGCTGGCTATGTTCTCACCGGGCCTCTGCAAGGATGTCCTCCGGTAGAGGAGGGGGTCCGAGGCGAAAGGTACATTATTTATTTGCTTGTGAGTCTATGGCAGGAACTAGTCTGAGAGCTGTGACCGTTTATTCTATGGCTGTGACATGTTACTGTAGGCTGGCTGACTACGGGTTTGTGGCGCCATCTGCTGGTACACAGTTTTAAATGCAAGTGCAAATTGGTCTATATTTAGATTTGTCTTCATCTAACATGCATGGGTTCAATATTTAAATAAGTTATTTAAGCAAGGTTTCTTTGTAGCCTATGCTTTTACCTGGGGCCACATCATCTCAGTCATAATCTCACAGTCATCATTTTACAGTCATAATCTCACAGTCATCATTTTACAGTCATAATATCAAGGTCATAATCTCACTATCATCATTTTAGTCATAATCTCAGTCATAATATCAAAGTCATAATCTGAGTCATATCAAAATCATGATCTCAGTCATAATCTCAAAGTCATAATCTCAGTCATAATATCAAAGTTGTAACTGAGGGGTACAATTCCCTGACTGTATTACTAGATATGATACTTACTACCACTACCTTTGTACTTAATATTCGGCCACCCAGTACTCGGCATAAATATATTATGATGAACACTGTCACGTAGATGAAACGGATCCAACACAAATGTACGAATTAGAAATAGGTCTTTATTTCTACACAGCGATGGTGTGTAGAGCAAGCACTTAATCAAATCAATCACATTTATGAATGGGAATTAGTATGCACTTTTATGGCAAGAGTATTCGTCGGTATATCAATAGAGAATGTCCAATCTCTGAAGGCGCAGGTGGTACATATACGACCTGGAATAGTTAAGGAAGAACAGCAATGATACTTTAATGATTATAGGCTGGATACACTAGGGGGGGGGTAATCCGGTTGCTTGTAAGCCGACAGGAGTAGGAAGGGGGGGGGGGTAGAATCCGGCTGCCTCATCCGGCCAAGGGTATCCCAGGTGAACCCACTGTAGTGCCGTTCAATGCGCCGGCGATCCTTGGACCACAGATGAAAGCAGGTGGACTCTTTGTGGGCCGGCGTCCTCCGGTCCACGGAGGAGAGACGTGAAGCGACCTCGTCTTGCAGAGCGTCTCCTCACCTTGCGTCCTCTCCAGGGGGGGGGGTTCCAACACACGGCAGTGTCGGGGGTCTTTATCCATGGAATAATCAACGTATACAAAGCATAATCCGTGCCGGGGAAGGCGGGCTGTCGTCGGTAGAATAATCCGGTATACAGGTCCACTCGCTCGTCGGCTCTGGGGCTCCTCGGGTGCAGCTTCACGTGGGGTCAACCACCCTGGATAAGCAGCCAGTTCTCTGCCCGAAACGATGGGGTACTGACTACGGTAGTATTCTCACCGCACGAAGCACTATATATTAACAGACTATTATTAGCTTAATAGACTACGTCCAACTCGACGATATAGTGCCAAATATGACTATTCAAATATTAATATACACGATGTCTCAATACCGATGGTAGGCGAACTTGGCCTTACTCCCACACGTGGCATCGCGGGGAGGCTTTACGTCTGTGACTCTATTGGAGGGTAAGAAACTGGACTGAAAAGGAAGTCCTACTTTAGTAGCGCAGTATATATACGCACTATGAACAAATAGTCCCATTAGTGGTGCGGTAGCCAGATTCCTACGCGGAACTAGGACTTGTTCGTACATGTTGAGCGGTACGTTTGAACTGGGTCTGGGGGGTATGGCAGCCTGGCACCAAGGTCTCGACCAATAGTAGAATGGAGACTATTATGGGATGTTCAGTAGGCTAGAATGGATATTCAATGCATATTGTACAAGGAATATACAAGGGATATCAGGGAATATTAGAGAATATACAAATACAATTAAATATATATATAATAAATATATATATTCGGTTTAATCTGGCCCTTCACAACAGCCACCCCCTGATTGGTCCCAGACCTAATCAGTTAAACAGAGACAGATTAATCGCGTTGTCTATTTACACATAAGGGTTTGCTGTAGGGGTCAGTCAACTTCACAAAGTCATAGGGTTATAGGGTCATGGTCATCATCGATTGTGTCTGGGAGTCGGGGCAGTTCTATGAGCCTCGCCACGGGACGGGTGTAAGTGCGACCCTGGACAAGCACTTCAGCTGCTCGGACCTTGCCGTCGGCACCGGTGATCACTTTGCTTACGCGGCCGGCCGGCCACATAGCTCTGGGCAGTGATTGATCAATAATCATGACGACTGTTCCTTCTGTCAAATTGTCTCTCTCCTTTACCCACTTCTGGCGGGTCTGTAGAGACGGTAGGTAGTGCAGTAGGAAACTGCTCCAAAACTTGTCGGCTAATACTTGGCTGTACCTCCACATTCGTCGGCCGTTCGCTTCTTCAGGCCGGTACATTGTCTGGGGTAATGCAGGATCTAGCCGCCCCATCAGGAGTGTGTTGGGGGTAACTGGGTCGATATCCGCCACATCACTGGAGACATATCCGAGGGGCTTCGAGTTAAGTACTCCCTCAATCTCCGTGAGGACTGTCATTAGGACTTCTTCCGCCACAGTCTGGGCCCCAAGTACTGCGTACAGGGCTGTCTTTATGGAGCGCACTTCTCGTTCCCAAGTGCCACCGAAGTGGGGTGCGTTTGGGGGGTTGAATTGGAAATCAACCTGTGCCGGAGCGAGGTGGGTCTTAAGTTCTGGGCCCATAGCTTGGAAGCTCTCTCTCAGCTCTCTTTCGCCGCCTTTGAAGTTTGTCCCATGATCGGACAATAGGGTAGACGGTCTTCCTTTCCGTGATGTGAATCTACGGAAGGCCATAAGGAATGAGTCTGTGCTCATGGTCGGGAGAAGCTCGATGTGTATCGCTCTGGTGGTCATGCATTTGAATACAATACCCCACCGCTTCTCGGTTCCTCTTCCTTTCTTTATGTGCAGCGGGCCAAAGCAGTCCATACCCGTTGAGTGGAATGGCTTGTCACCGATTCGGAGGCGACATGGAGGAAGGTCAGCCATCCTTGGTATGCTGGGCTGCGCGCGCCACTTGCGGCAGTCTAGACATGTTCGCTGGAAGCGTCGTACCGCCTCTCTTCCTTGTAGGATCCAGTAACGACGTCTGATTTCCGCGAAGACTCTTTCTGCTCCTGCGTGATGTACATCCTCATCGTATTTCTTTATAATCAGCTCTGTGACCTTGTGTCGGCTGTTCAATACGATCGGGTATTTAATGTCATCCGGTAGATTGGGGGCTCTGCGTAGGCGACCACCCACTCTGATGAGGGTATGAGCGTCGCTCTCGGGGGCCAGATGAATTAATCTGCTGTCGGATGGGACGGGCTTTCCTCCCTGTAGACAGGCCAATTCATCGGGGAACGAGTCTCTCTGGGCTCGCTGCAGTAGAAGCAATTCTGCTTCCTCGTAGTTAGCTGCTGACATATCAGCGGGGGACTTGCACTCCGGGTGGTACCGCAGGAATGTTCTTTGTTGTGCACTCTCTATGGACGTGCAATCGTCTATGTTAGGGTCGGTGGGGGCTACGGTGCTCAATCCACAGAACACAGACTTCTTATTTTCCACCTCCTCTGGACTTGCTTCCCTCGGGATAGGCCTGGGCCACTGTCCTTCCGGGAGTCTTAGGAATGCGGGGCCGTCACTGTAGACATTGCGACGGGTGAGGTCATCCAGAGGCATCCCCCGGGTGATGACGTCAGCTGGGTTCTGTTTTGTATCAACGTAGCGCCACTCTGTTTCTCCGGTTAACTCTTCGGTTAAGTCTTGAATCTCGGTGACTCTGACTCCCACGAAGACTTTGTACTTGCATGAGTCCGATTTGATCCAGGCGAGTACTGTCGTGGAATCTGACCACAGGATTGTTCTAGACACCGGTATGGTGAGCTCACGTTGGATGAGCGTGGCTAGGTGCGCTCCGGCTAGGGCTGCGCAGAGCTCTAGACGTGGGATAGATTGTTGCTTGCGTGGGGCTATTCTCGAGCGGGCGAGGACAAATGCTGTGTAGATCTCTCCCCCCCTTTCTTGGGCCCGCAAGTAGGCTACTGATCCGTATGCGACCTCTGAGGCGTCACTGAAGACGTGTAAGTCCATTTTACATGTCTCTGGCCTCACCGTGGGTGGGAAGTAGCTTCGGCGCATATTAACGCCTGGGAGTGAGTGGAGCTCCATCTCCCACTCTCTCCAGGTGGATGCAAGGTGTGCGGGAATGGGGTCGTCCCAGCCCTGGTCCTTGTCCCACAATGCTCGTACAATCATTTTTGCCCTGGTGGTGTACGGTAGAATACATCCTAGCGGGTCATATTGTCGGGCGAGTGTTGTGTACACACTCCGTCTGGTGGTCGGCGCCGCCGCCGGCCTTCCCTGCTCCGTAGTCAGGGGCTTGTGTCTGTAGTGAAGCGAATCTGTTTTGAATCGCCACACCAATCCCAGGGTCATCTCCTGGGCTTCTCCCGGGATTGTAGCCATCCAGGTCTCGCTGCTGGCTGCCTTGTCCTCGGAGGAGAGGCTGCGCAGTACTTGCGGATCGCTGCTGGCCCACTGCCTGAGATCAAAGCCGCCTTTGATCAATGAGGCGCGGAGTTTAATCAGGAGAGCCTCGGCTTCTTCCTGGGTTGAAAGGCTTTGTAGACAGTTGTCTACGTAGAAGCTGTTCTTTACGCTGTGTCGGACCTCTTCGTCCGCTGCTGGGTCCTCTGCTACATGTTTCTGTAGTGCAAATGTAGCACAGCAGGGGCTGCACGTCGTTCCGAAGGGGAGGACTTCCCATTGGTAGATGGCTGGGTGCTCATCTCCTGGCTTCTCTCTCCATAGGAACCGTAACAGGGGCTTGTCCTCCTCTACTAATCTCACCTGCAGGAACATTCCTTTAATGTCCCCGCTGATGGCCACCTTTTCCTGGCGGAAGCGGAGTAGAACGCCGAGTAGGGAGGGGCCGAGTGTGGGACCGGGCAGTAACTCTTTATTCAGATTTTGGGATCCGATCTGGTAGCTGCAGTTAAATACTATGCGGTCTTTACCGTTGTGATGGACCTTGTGGTGAGGCACGTACCACGATTCAGTGGTCTGGTCAGCCTCTTTAATGTCCATCTTTGTGACGTGTCCCGCTGTGATGAGCTTCTCAATCTCAGCGCGGTATACACTCTCTTGGGCGGGGTTCTTGGCTAAGCGCCGCTCCGTGTTCAGCAGGTACCGTTCTGTGGCGTCTGTCTTGGCGTGGAAAGTAGGCATTCCTTCTCGCCGCAGGAGTGGCGTGGCGTATCTCAACACGCCGTTGACCGGGACTCTCTTGGTCCCTGTCTCGAGGAGGTGAATGGCGTAAATGTCATCTTTAGAGCGAATGTCTTTCCTTCCGTTCTTAAAGGGCATTTGTTCCAAGGTCCATAACCGCTCTACGTGTTGCAGGAGTGCGGTTTCTCCCTCTGTGACTCGGGAGTGGAGACATCTAGTGGCTGTACTTCGGTTGAGAGATTTGGCGAGCGGGCCTTGGAGAGTCCACCCCAAACGGGTCTCGACTGCTGCAGGACAGCCTCGGGGTCCGGTATGAACCCGGTCTATCGGGACAATGAGGTCTGCATGGTCGGAGCCTATCAACAGGGTCGGCATAGCATTGTCTATGAGCGGGATCGGTAACTTGCGCAGATGTACATATTTCTCCATCAGCTTGGCGACGGGGTATGTGTACCGCGACAGTCCTATTTCTTGGCTGGTGAAAGCGTCTGTAATCTGGTACCGTCGCTCAGGCTGGCCGCTTGCTGCGATAGAGAATGAGACATTCTCGCCCTTTATCGTCTTCAAATCTCGTCTTATTGTCCGAATTGTCATTTGGGTTTCGCTTCCCCGCAGCCCTAGCTGGGCCGCAGCGGAGGCGAGCAGAAGGGTCTTCTCTGACCCGTCATCGAGGACGGCGTAAGTGTCCAGGACTTTATTCTGGTAGCTTAGTGTCACACGCACTACTTTTAGGAGTACTCGGGCTCCACTGCTGCTGGCGGGATCGATGTACATGACGCTCGCTTTGCTGCTGGATGGTGCGGGTGAAGGGCGCCGTCTGTTACTGTCGTGAAGTATGTCCAGATGGGCTCCATCGCACTTGGTGCACCTTTTCTTTAAGCGGCATTCGGCTGCCATGTGTGAGCGCGCACAGCGAAAACAGCGCTTGTTGGACTTTATCCATTGACTTGCTTCCTCCGCGTTCAGCTTGGGGAAGGAGTCACATTGCGCTAGCCAGTGTTCTTTCTCACAGTAGGGGCACACTATCTTCCACTTCTCCGTTCTGGAGGGGGTACTGTGGCTCCTGCTGCTCGGTACTGACTCCGATTGGTGCATCACAGTCACCGATCTTCTTCCATCATTTAGTCGTCTGGTTCCTTCTCTGGAGCCAGGGGTGCTCCGTCCGAATGTATCTAGCCGTAGGCTGCTGACTTCTCTCGCCAGGAAGTCCGCTAGATCGAGGAGGTTCGGTTCGGGGCCATTCGGGTCTCTGTGGTCTCTCTGCCGCCTAAAACGCTCCTGTCGAGCGGGCGGCAGCTTCTCCAAGATCCTTTCCACATTTGAGTTGGCGTAAAGTTCATGCCTCCCCTTCTCTCTCTGCGCTCCCAACATCCCTACTAGGGACTGCACTCTGATGGACAAGTCGTCCAGTGCTCGATTGTCTATTGCTGGGGGTAAGCGGTCGATGTGTCGGATCTCCTGGATCACGTAATCCCATATGCGCCCATACCTCTGGTCCAATGCTACCAGCGCTGCTGTGTATGGGGTGGTGGAAGTCGCGTAGGCGAGCGCTATATTATGTGCGCGGGGTACCTTTAAGTGCTTCAGTAGGATGGCGTATTTATGGCGTTCATCCAATACATCCACCAACATGGTCTCCAGACACATGCGGAGTTCTGTATACTGGGCCCGGTTCTCTTGGGTGAAGTCGGGTACCATAGGCGTGCCAATGTATGACGCTGACTGTGGATACATCGGCGAGCGTTGGGGGAGAGGCCTCCTAGGCGAGTCTCCTCCCGCTCCTTGGTATGGGCTGGTACCGGCAGTGTACCATGGCCCGCTTGTCCAGGTGCTGTTCCTCGGTGCGGGTCGTGCGTCGTGCTCACCCGTGTATAGAGTCGGGGGTCTGTAGCGCAGCTCCGCGGGAGTATAGCCTGGGCTGTACCGGACCTCCTGGTCCGGTAGAGTACTGTGCTGTCGTCGGGCGTGGTTCTCCTCCTCTTCCTCTTCGTCTTCAGTTAGGTCATCCAGTGCTTGTAGTCTCTGGTTTAGCCTCTCCACAGGATATGCTGCTCCTTCCCGGTTGCTAGGTCTCGCTTGGACCGGTGGGGGGAGGTGGTCTGTGGGGGGTATAGACCTCGTCTGTTGGTCAAGTTCAGGGTTGTTTACTCGGCTAGGGGATGCCGCCCTGGAGGTGTGTCTAGACGAGTTCCTGGAGCCTCTGGCGGAGGGAGAGGGTGTTGTCCGTCTGATCAGCTGTTCTATTAGTTGCGCTTGCTGTCTGTCGCGCTCTGCGTCCCGTAGAGCACCAGCAGCTTCTCGCTGGCTGTCTGCTCGGTCTCGGGCCACATTCTCTTCCCTCTGAATGCGTCTTATTTCTAGACGTATATGCTCTTCTTCGCTCCGCTGCTGGATCTGCAGTCGGTCGCGTTCAGCAGCGGCGTTCAGGCTGATGAGGAAGGCCTGCTGTAGGGTCCTCTCTGCCTCGCTGGGAGAAGGCGGTTGTATAGGGGAGCCTTCCCTCGGGGTACTCCCTGCGGAGCCTTGGAGCTCTATCTCCACGGTGCTCTCCCCGTCTTCTTCCGTGCCGAGTTCTCTCTCGGTAGCGTTGTATTCCTCCCGGGACTCATCGGGGACTACTTCTTCAGTACTGGCGGGGTGTGAAGTCATGTCTGGTTCCCACTGGTCCCCACCGTGAACTTGGTCAGTTACATTAGAACCCGTAGGGGCCTCTATGGTCGGGGTAGTCTGGGCGTTGGGGTTAGACATACTTTTACTTTCTAGTTTTACCGCGTTTACTGTTAGTAGAAGACTAGGTTGTTGACTGACAGCGTAAGCCTCTAAGTACTGAGGGAGCCGTCGTTTGCGCTGCGGGCGTTGGTTAGGAGGATCGTTTCGTGGAGTGTTCATCATAGGCCATTTCAATATTAATAACACTATATTAATATTACACTAATTACCCTCCGGCTCGAAGGACCAATTGTAACTGAGGGGTACAATTCCCTGACTGTATTACTAGATATGATACTTACTACCACTACCTTTGTACTTAATATTCGGCCACCCAGTACTCGGCATAAATATATTATGATGAACACTGTCACGTAGATGAAACGGATCCAACACAAATGTACGAATTAGAAATAGGTCTTTATTTCTACACAGCGATGGTGTGTAGAGCAAGCACTTAATCAAATCAATCACATTTATGAATGGGAATTAGTATGCACTTTTATGGCAAGAGTATTCGTCGGTATATCAATAGAGAATGTCCAATCTCTGAAGGCGCAGGTGGTACATATACGACCTGGAATAGTTAAGGAAGAACAGCAATGATACTTTAATGATTATAGGCTGGATACACTAGGGGGGGGTTAATCCGGTCGCTTGTAAGCCGACAGGAGTAGGAAGGGGGGGGGGGTAGAATCCGGCTGCCTCATCCGGCCAAGGGTATCCCAGGTGAACCCACTGTAGTGCCGTTCAATGCGCCGGCGATCCTTGGACCACAGATGAAAGCAGGTGGACTCTTTGTGGGCCGGCGTCCTCCGGTCCACGGAGGAGAGACGTGAAGCGACCTCGTCTTGCAGAGCGTCTCCTCACCTTGCGTCCTCTCCAGGGGGGGGGGTTCCAACACACGGCAGTGTCGGGGGTCTTTATCCATGGAATAATCAACGTATACAAAGCATAATCCGTGCCGGGGAAGGCGGGCTGTCGTCGGTAGAATAATCCGGTATACAGGTCCACTCGCTCGTCGGCTCTGGGGCTCCTCGGGTGCAGCTTCACGTGGGGTCAACCACCCTGGATAAGCAGCCAGTTCTCTGCCCGAAACGATGGGGTACTGACTACGGTAGTATTCTCACCGCACGAAGCACTATATATTAACAGACTATTATTAGCTTAATAGACTACGTCCAACTCGACGATATAGTGCCAAATATGACTATTCAAATATTAATATACACGATGTCTCAATACCGATGGTAGGCGAACTTGGCCTTACTCCCACACGTGGCATCGCGGGGAGGCTTTACGTCTGTGACTCTATTGGAGGGTAAGAAACTGGACTGAAAAGGAAGTCCTACTTTAGTAGCGCAGTATATATACGCACTATGAACAAATAGTCCCATTAGTGGTGCGGTAGCCAGATTCCTACGCGGAACTAGGACTTGTTCGTACATGTTGAGCGGTACGTTTGAACTGGGTCTGGGGGGTATGGCAGCCTGGCACCAAGGTCTCGACCAATAGTAGAATGGAGACTATTATGGGATGTTCAGTAGGCTAGAATGGATATTCAATGCATATTGTACAAGGAATATACAAGGGATATCAGGGAATATTAGAGAATATACAAATACAATTAAATATATATATATAATAAATATATATATTCGGTTTAATCTGGCCCTTCACAACAAAAGTCATATCAGTCATAATCTCAGTCATCATTTTCTGTCATAACATCAAAGTCATAATCTCAGTCATAATATCAAAATCATAATCTCAGTCATGAAACCAGTTGTTGGGTTGAAACACCTCGTAGGATGTTTTTTAATCGTTTAGGTTTTCTGTCAAAAATTGGAAATAAGCAATTTGATCCATAAACCTACTGTATTTATTTAATGTATCCTTCATTTAATCAGGATAATCACATTGAGATGTCCATCTCTTTTTCAAGTGGGCCCTGGCCAAGAAGGCAGCACACAGATAGATTCGCATAATAGAACATTAGAATGAATGGTCGTTTAACTACATTATGTTTGGGTAGTTCATTACAAACTACATATTTCCCAAGAAATGGTGCATTTTCCTGATTCCACCTCAACAATCCTCAGGAGAGCTAGAAAACACATTTCAGTCACTACCTGACGAGCCTCCATCACCAGGAGGACGGGGCTCAGATGTCAGTCCCACTAGAGGACATGAGCAGGACAGAGGACTGCAGCAGCAGCAGCCAAGACTCACTGGAGGAACCGGCTGAGACTGATGTGACGTTCAAGAACCATCCGGTTCTTTTGAGCGGCTCTTTGGTACGGACAAAGGGAACCGAGTTGGTGGGAGCCAACAGAGGCATGTGTCCACCAATTACAAGTTATAGATTCCCTCCCCACAGGAATGCATGTAATCCAGGGGTTCTCAAAAAAAAATTTATACCACGATTCCATTTTATTTAGGATTCTTTTTGGCGACCCCACACTTAATGTATTGTGTCATTTCAACGTGGAATATCAAAATAAAAGCACACGTTGTTGAACTTGATCATGCATATTTATTATGAAATGAAATTACAGCACTATGTTATCAATGAAATTAATGAATATCAACAAAAGCAACAGAATTGTCTCTGTATACACATTTATAAAACAAGGCCTATTTAGCCAAAATATGGTGCGAGAACATAAAAAAAAATTGAAAATGCATTCACATGTGCGTTTCAAAAATAAAAGAAAAAAAGACGTACAGTTGAACAGTTTCAAGATAAGCTGCAACAGATTTTCTAAAAATGATCATTGTTGCACTTAGATGAAGCCCTTCATACAAAGTAGGTTAAAAGGTAATATTTAATTTTCATACTTCAGAGTTAGTTACTTCTAAGAGATCAATTCACACCATCCCACTTATCTTGACGCTTACAATTCATCAATATTATTAAATGGATTAATTAAATTAAACACAGATCTAGGTAGATGGGACAAACTACCCCTATCCCTTCTAGGAAGGATAAACGTCATCAGGATGAATATCCTTCCGAGATTGAACTTTCTCTTTCAAAATGTACCCTGCTACCTATCTATAACATATTTTAACATATTGAATAAACGTATCTCAAAATATATTTGGTCCAATAAAAAACCAAGGATTAAATTACTGACTCTTATGAAACCTGAGTCCATGGGTGGTCTAGGTCTTCCCAATCTCCAACACTACTACTGGTCAGCCCAACTTCGAACTATAGTATCATGGTCATTGGGAGGACCAGACTCACACTGGATACAGATAGAAGCGGGACAGGTTGATCCTTTACCTCTAAACTCTAAATTTTGACAAAATAGAAAATATAACGCAATATTTCACGGTTGTGAATACCCTATCTGCATGGAAAGATTGCTCGAAAAAGTTTGGCATAACTAAATGCATCTCTGTTTATTCACCTATTCATCAAAACCCTGACCTAAAAAAATATTTTCATTCAACTGATATAAACAAGTGGAGACACTTGGGGGTAACTCAACTTAAAGACCTTTTTCATAAAAACTGGAAATTAAAAGCATTTCAGGAGCTAAGAGAAGAATACAACATTCCTAACTCAGACTTCTTAAAATATATGCAAATTCAAAGCACTTTAAGTTCACTTACTAAAGAAAACAAGTTAAGCTTTGAAATGACAGAATTGGAAGAAAAACTAACTACCTCATCCACAATTAAAGGTAAAATCAGTGAACTATATGAAATTCTAACTAATGAATGCCAAACAGTCTTCCCAGCTCTATTAAGATGCTGGGAGATGGACCTGGCAACGAAATTTGAAGAAAACAATTGGCAAGATATCTGTGATCGAACTTTCTTTCCCTTTACAAGCAATAAGATCAAAGAAAGTAATTTCAAATTTATTCATAAATTCTACCTTACTCCTGTAAAAATGCACAAAATCTCGAAAGAAAACTCACCAAATTGCCCAAGATGTAAAATGAAAGAAGGAACATTTCTGCATATGTTCTGGCAATGTAGCAAATTGAAGCATTTCTGGAACAAGATCCACTTATTTACTAAATCTGTCATGGAGTTGGAATTTGAGTTATCACCATGTGTCTATCTATTAAATAATATAACAAACTGCCACTTAGACCAAAAGAAATGCAGACTGTTGGTATACATAACATATTTTGCAAAGAAATTTATACTTCTTCTATGGAAAAATGAAATCGCACCAACATTCAATATGTTCATAGAACAAATATCTCAGTTTCTTCCCTTAGAAAAGATAACGCTTGAAAAGCACAACCAGGGTCACTTATTTCAAGAACTTTGGAATCCACTCTATACTCAACTGGAAACTCATAATGTAGTCCTATAAATGTGTCATATCTAAATAACAGACGTGGAGTTTTAGCAGATTAGATTAGCTGATCTGTTGAGGCTCTTTGTCTGCGTGTAAGTGCCTGGTTGCCTGCGCATGGCTGTCAAACCCTGCCCCCACGGGGTCGGGTCTGGGAAAGGGAGCTGAACACGCAGCGGCCCGGACCCTTCTCTGTCGGAGTAGCCATCGATAAGCAGGTGTGAGCAACTGGGTGCTATAAACTGTCACTGTTTACAATACCGACATTTGCACTTTTATTCCTTATTACTTATTTACTTATGATTTACCTACTGTCCTTTTATTTTATTTTATTATTATTGTTATTTTTTGTTGTTTATTTGTGTGTATGTGTGCCTGTAAGTGGGCAAGTGTGTGTGTGTGTATGCCTGTATGCGCGTGTGTGCGCGTGTACGTGTGTGTATGTCCCAGTGTGTGTGAGTGTGAGTGAGAGATGGGAGAATGGATTGAGAAGGGAGCACAAGGAAAATTGTTAAAAATTGTTCATGAGAGTGACACTGAACATTCTGTAGATCTGTCGATTGAATGTGAAACCTCATGAAAAATAAAAAGATTTAAAACAATATTATTAAATGGTCAATGGTAAATGGTTGCATTTATATAGCGCTTTTATCCAAATCGCTTTACAATTTGTTCCTCACATTTTTACCCATTCACTCACATTCACACACCGACAGCGGAGGCAACCATGCAAGGTGCCAACCTGCTCATCGGGAGCAATTAGGGGTTAAGTGTCTTGCTCAAGGACATTTCGACACGCTGCCCGGGAGCGGGAAGCGGGAAGCGGGAAGTGAATGGATGTTCTATCATCATAAAGTAAACAACTTGTTTTGATTTTTAATTGATTGCATTTAAAGTGAATTGATTCCAACCCTATACCGTTTTGATAGAAAAACCACTAAAGATAAATTCATATAAGGAACATACATTCCTTTAAAAGAATACCAATGAAGACAATACATGGAACATTACTCTAAAATAAACACTTCTTCTTGTGTAGTACTAGGAATGTTGACAATATGTGTGACATTAGATAAAAAGAAATCACTAGTATCCACATTAAAATATAAAAATCCATACGAGAAGCAGTTTCCCCCTCCAGTGTGTACAAAGTGTTTGTTAACCATCTTGGCTTTTGGCTGGTCACCCCATACTGAGGTCAGAAAGTTCCTATGATCCCAGTATTTAAAACACCAGAACAATGAGGTGTTATATTTTATATTTATTAACTTGACCTTCTCTCCCAGCAACCTCCTGCAAAGCCTCACCGTCCCTCTTTCTACCTTTTACCCTACCCTCCAATCTCCCCCAATCCCATTTAATCTTGTTTTCTGCAGCTCAAATGTATCCCCTTGCCCCACTTTGCCTTTTATGTCTCTGTCTGTGTTTGTGTATTGTATGTTTGTTTTTGTTTTGCTACCATTTTGGCCAGGTCTTGCTCGAAAAAGAGATCATTGATCTCAAGTGACTACCTGGTAAAATAAAGGTTAAATAAATGTGTGTTCACTCTTATACCATGACATATTGTCCCAGGAACATCCACACCGTCTGTCTCACTCAGAGTGACAGAAACACAACTGTTGTTGTCAATGAAAACAGTGTCTATGCTAGTACTGCTTCTCTCTCAGAGGCTTCTGTGCAGTTCATAAGATCTTGGTAGTAGTTTTACATTTAAAAAGAACGGCCAAATATTACTACCACTATTATTGTTATGATTGTTGATGGACTGATAGCTGTAATGGCGTACAGAAGCGTTTTCCAGTGGTCACAATAGTAGACCTTCTTCCCTGTGTGTATTATCAGTTTGGATGGTTTTAAATTCCTGCTACATTAGTTAACTTAAAATGGTACCTATTTTTCATGTGAAGTTTTCCCCACAGTGGTATAGTTTCTCTCCTGTGTGAATGACGTTGATATCATTTCAGGAGCATCATTATGAGTATAACTCTTCTAATATTGGTCACAGCAGTAGGAATATCTCCTAGGAATGTGCAGGTGAATTGACAGGTTTGACATTTCCCTGAATCTCGTCTCCAAAGTGAATTTTCTCATGTTTACTCAAATATGCTAATGTTCTGAATCTCTTATCACACAAACCACAATGATGTGGCTTCTCTCCTGTGTGAATCATCTGGTGTGTTTTCAGACTATCCAGTCGACTAAAGCTAGTCTCACACTGGTGACAGAAGTAGGGCTTCTGTCCAGTGTGAATTCTCCGATGTGTTTGCAGACTACTCGGATGACTAAAGCTCTTCCCACACTGGTCACAGAAGTAGGGCTTCTCTCCTGTGTGAATTATCTGGTGTGATTTCAGATTAGACAGTCGACTAAAGCTCTTCTCACACTGGTGACAGAAGTAGGGCTTCTCTCCTGTGTGAATCATCTGGTGTTTTTTCAGATCAGACAGTCGACTAAAGCTCTTCTCACACTGGTGACAGAAGTAGGGCTTCTCTCCTGTGTGAATCATCTGGTGCGTTTTCAGACTATCCAGTCGACTAAAGCTAGTCTCACACTGGTGACAGAAGTAGGGCTTCTCTCCTGTGTGAATCATCTGGTGTTTTTTCAGATCAGACAGTCGACTAAAGCTCTTCTCACACTGGTGACAGAAGTAGGGCTTTTGTCCTGTGTGAATTATCTGGTGTGATTTCAGATTAGACAGTTGACTAAAGCTAGTCCCACACTGGTCACAGGAATAGGGCTTCTCTCCTGTGTGAATCATCTGGTGTAATTTCAGATTATCCAGTCGACTAAAGCTAGTCCCACACTGGTCACAGGAATAGGGCTTCTCTCCTGTGTGAATCATCTGGTGTGTTTTCAGATTATCCAGTCGACTAAAGCTGTTCCCACACTGGTCACAGGAATAGAGTTTCTTTCCTGTGTGAATGCGCTGGTGTTTATTGAGATTCATCTTTGAACTGAAGTTTTTTCCACACTGGTCACAGCAGAGACCTTGTCTTCCATCCAAGCCTCTTGGTTTCGTCCCAGGCCTGACAGGACAGCTATCTGGATGGAGAAGAGTGTCAGAGGAAGGATATTTGGTGATTTTATTCAGCTTAATTTTCATGTAAGAGGTTTATAATGGTATGTAGCTGGGTTTTATAGTTTAAGAACACAGTGTAGTCCAGAGTCGTCTACAGTTCTAGACTCAACCCCCACTTTGAAGTCCCCAACACCAACCAACAGAGAGGGGTTCTGACCACGGAGCGCACGCAGGACTCACCACTCACTGTGACAACGGCAGAGGTACGTACGGCTGAGCAGAACAAACCCACGGAAGGCAGCCGGCCCAGACAACATCCCCGGCCGTGCCCTCAGGGTCTGTTCCTCAGAGCTGGCTGACGTACTTGCTGACATTTACAACTTGTCACTAAAGAAAAACACTGTAACCTGTCTGAATGACTATCGTCCCGTTGCACTCACCCAAATAGTGATGAAGTGTTTCGAGAGGATAGTCATGTCGCACATCAAGGAGACCATCCCAGACACACTGGACCCTCTGCAGTTTGCGTACCGTCAGAACCGGTCCACTGAGGATTAGGGCTGCACGATTTTGGGAAATAATCTAATTGCGATTTTTCTGACAGATTAAATTTGCGATAATTTTTTTTTAAATGTAAAGCAGCCCAAAATGTGTATTTTTACCTGGATATATTAGAAGAGTGTACTTTACTCTCTCTCTCTGAAGTCTAAACTTCACAACACACAATCTAAAACCCCTCCCTACAACAACTTTTTTAATGTTTAAATATCAACATCCTCAGTAAATACTATCAAACTCCTCTGATGTCATCTGGTCTTTCAGAAGACCAGGTGTGTGTGTGTGAGAGAGAGAAAGAAAGAGAAAGAGAAAGAGAAAGAGAAAAAGAAAGAGAACACACGAATCCCAGCTCTGCTGCTGTGACCTCACTGTCACCCTTCCCCCGAACTGTCAATCACTAAAGACACTTTTAACTGCTGCTGTGACCCATTGTCCCCTCCATATTTATATTTGTAAACACTACTGGATCCTACACTGTGAATCGGAATGTGCAATAACGTCAATGTTACTCACTTGTGCCTTGTATATATCTTAAACCTTTTTATTAAATTTTTTATATAGAATATATATATGTTTACCTTATTTTTTGCATTTACTTGTATTTAAATAAACATTAATTTAAGTATTGTGTGATTATGTGTGAAAGGCGGACTAGCAAAGTAAGATTTGCATTGTACAGCAAACTGTTCTTGAATCTTTAAGCCCGAGTACAACATTTATTTCAGATTATTCTGATTATTAATCTTAATTCAATATACATTATTCGTTCATTTCCAATTAATACAATCCGTATGAATGAACCTCTTAAGCCGTAGCCATATTTCAGAAAATCTGCCTAAAAGTACATACCCAAGTCAATGGAAGATTGCTCCACTTCTACAAGGCTATTTGCATATTCCTGGTATCTAGGGACATAGATGGACCTCAGGGAATGTATTCCCAGTGGCAGAAATATTGTGTCTGTTACTATGCTCGAGTAAATTGTAATGAACCAAAGGAGAATATACATTCTTTTATAACATTTTTTAATTCACTTTGAAGGTGAATAACACCATGCTAACATTGACCAGACGTGAAAAATGCAGGTGTTCATTCAGCACCTTCTTGAGATCAAGTGTACAAAAAATTGTAGATACAGTACTGATTGTGCATGCAATTTGGTATATGAATTTAGAATGTGATGAGGCCCTGTCTAACATATTCCCTGACCCCCCCCCCCCCATCCCTCTGTACGTTCACTTCTAGGGGAGGAGATAGACGGAGAACATTAAACCAGAAAGAAAGCTGCTGGATCGATAGACTATAGGCCACCTCACTCCCAGGTTTAAATGACTCCATAGACATGGTGTCATTTCTATAGGCCAAGTAGGACACTTTATTATTTAGTATTTTTGCATTGTTCATTGTTATTTTTTTGCATTGCTCATTGGTGACTACAGGCCACCTCATTCCCAGGTTTAAATTACTCCATAGACATGGTGTAATTTCTATAGGCTAAGTAGGTTACTTTATTATAGTATTTTTTGCATTGCTCATCTTACATTGATATTTTTCATATTCCTTTATTATTATTTTTTTTATATTTGATTTGACTCATTTCCTTATGTTGATTCAATACTTTGATTGTGTATATATACATATATAATGTATTCATCTTTTATTTTATATATATTTAGTATTATTGTATATTCCTTCCACAGTGATATATTTTTTGACATACCGTAATTCCTCTAATAGTAACCTGTATTCTATTAAAATCCGGGTCTCTATTAATATCCGGGTGCGCTGTTGAGCTAAGCAATTATAAGCCGGCCTCCTAATACAAACCGGGTTACTAAAATACGCGTGAGCGAACCTCTCCTTACTTCCGTATGGAACACGGGTCACGCGCAGCACGTAACACAACAACAACAGAGCTGAACGCAGCTGACTGTAAAAGAGCACGTGGATACCCACAGCACCCGGAGCTGCTAACTGGCTAACGCTACGAGAGCCAACGTTGCCACCCACAGCACCCGGAGCTGCTAACTGGCTAACGCTACGAGAGCCAACGTTGCCACCCACAGTACCCGGAGCTGCCAACTGGCTAACGTTATGAGAGCTAACGTTGCTACCCACAGCACCCGGAGCTGCCAACTGGCTAATGCCATGAGAGCTAACGTTGCCACCCACAGCACCCAGAGCTGCTAACTGGCTAACGTTATGAGAGCTAACGTTGCTACCCACAGCACCCGGAGCTGCTAACTGGCTAACGTTATGAGAGCCAACGTTGCCACCCACAGCACCCGGAGCTGCTAACTGGCCAACGTTATGAGAGCCAACGTTGCCACCCACAGCACCCGGAGCTGCTAACTGGCTAACATTATGAGAGCTAACGTTGCTACCCACAGCACCCGGAGCTGCTAACTGACTAACGCCATGAGAGCTAACATTGATACCCACAGCACCCGGAGCTGCTAACTGGCTAACGCCATGAGAGCTAACGTTGCTACCCACAGCACCCGGAGCTGCTAACTGACTAACGCCATGAGAGCTAACGTTGATACCCACAGCACCCGGAGCTGCTAACTGGCTAACGCCATGAGAGCCAACGTTGATACCCACAGCACCCGGAGCTGCTAACTGGCTAACGATATGAGAGCTAACGTTGCCACCCACAGCACCCGGAGCTGCTAACTGGCTAATGTTATGAGAGCTAACGTTGCTACCCACAGTACCCGGAGCTGCTAACTGGCTAACGCCATGAGAGCTAACGTTGCCACCCACAGCACCCGGAGCTGCTAACTGGCTAACGCCATGAGAGCTAACGTTGCTACCCACAGCACCCGGAGCTGCTAACTGGCTAACGTTATGAGAGCTAACGTTGCTACCCACAGCACCCGGAGCTGCTAACTGGCTAACGCCATGAGAGCTAACGTTGCTACCCACAGCACCCGGAGCTGCCAACTGGCTAACGCCATGAGAGCTAACGTTGCCACCCACAGTACCCGGAGCTGCTAAGGTAAAGTTACTTGATTTCACTTTGAAAACATTGAAATGACCAGTGACCACCTGTAATTGCACGGTTTACTATTTCATACAGTACTTGGTTTCAATAAATGAACCCAGTACATTTTACTGGGTTCAAACTGACACAAAATGTTGATTTATTCATTATGATCTGTTTGAAAATGAGAAATATAGGCCTCTCTCTTATACATGCCTCCTCCTAATACAAGCCTGGTACCCGCTACAGTTGAAACAAATACAAGCCGGGGTTACTATTAGAGGAATTACGGTAGCCTACCATTACGTGGATTGTGTCTTTGCTGACCCCTTCTAACTATGTCATGTTATGTATATGCTGTGCCTCCATTCGTTTAGCACCAGCTGTCTCTGATTGTAATAAGACTCTCCCCAGAGACCTGGATTCTCTATATTAGTCAGAGTTTTGTTTGGTCTTAGTTATCTATACCCCGATGAAGGCCCTATGTAGGCCGAAACATGTTGGTTTCTTTTAAATGATCTAAATAATGTGAGCCATTAAATAAAGGCTTTTAAAAATGTGTAGAGCCGCCTTGGACTTCAACTTTTTTTATAACTATAGAATATCAGGCCTATAAATTACCTTATTATGGCCAAGTCATACATCTATGGATCGGGCCAAATCTCCTCTTTCCAATGGCAGAGTTCAATCTGGATTTAGTACCACCAGGCTTGTAGAAGTGGAGCAATCTTCCTTTTACTTGGGTATGTACTTTTAGGCGAATTTAGAATCTGGCTTAACACATTCCCACCCGACCACGGAGATGTCCGTGTTTCGGCGCCATGCTTAAAGGGCCAACCACGGACGGCAAGGTTGTTTTGGCTTTTATTCCATTTTAATAACCTACTCAATGTCACCGAGCAGCACTGCAGATTTACCCCACTCTTCGAATTCTGAAAAGTGAATTACCGGCCAGATCCTCTTAGGGGCACTGTCTCGATAATGCAGTGTTCCCTGTGGCAGAACGGTGCCTTCTTTTTTTACTTTCAATGGAGTTTCCAGTTAGCTGGATTCTATATGTGTAGCCTGTAGCTTGGAATACCTTTTGCAACGCCGAATTCACTATGCAGTAAAGGAATATATCATCAGCCAATGGCGATCGATAACTGGGAAATCCTTTTGGGGATCCACCCGGCCCACGGTAAGATCTTTTTCAAATAAATTACACGCTGATCAGGCCTTGCTTTGTTAGCCAACCAGGCGATCAGCAAATGTGGCTACTGAGGCTAACACGGTTATTGGTAATCAATAATCAGAAACGACGTCCCCCGCCTCCCCCTTCATGCATTCATGGTGGACCATGAATACCGACAATATGCATTTTGCGTTTTAGCTCCAGCTTCTGTAGTGCCGAAACGCTGTTAGATTTAACGTTATTAGCTTAGCGCCCTGTATCTCGCCTTCCAGGAAATATACTAGTCCAAATCCCATATAACGCTTATATTCACGAGGCTATAAAATGAGAATGTATTGATGAAAAATTATTTCTTTAAGCCATTTTGAAGGGACGGTTTATGGTCTCAATTGACAATGAGAATGGACAGATAGCAATACTATAAAGTATAGATTTAGCTCTACAAACAGCCTCACATACAATGCAAGTCTGTTTTGAAATGCTGGCCATTTAGCGTGAGATTAGACGGCCCCCAATGGCCCCGAATGTGTTAAGAGGTTAAAGTAAACACTTATAAAGTCATAATGTTTACAGATTAAAGTCAACATTTCCATACTTGTTTCCATGCAGTCCAAACAGCTCTGCTCCTGGTCCAGCTGTGGCGATTTCATGCAGTCCACCAAACAGACAGACAGTTCTCTCAAACCAAGGTGTGAGAGGCTAGGGGTGGTCATATTCAGAGCAGTCTTGGGGGAAAGTAAGGAAAGAAATATCAGTACATTGTACATTCATCCTAACAAACAAAACTTACAAAAGGTCTAACTTTTCAGTTGAAATTCATCAGGAACACAGAAAGCCAAGAAAGAACCATCAGTCCTTAACTCTTAGCTCTATTTTCCTAGGCTAACAAATTGGAAAGGAAGGACAATCCTGACAGGAAGATTTTCATAAGAACTGAAAAACACATGGGTGTATATATAGACAGATGCACTGCTATAGTTCTGATCTATGAATATAAGCCTATGATATTGCATTTAATTTGATGGCCAAAACATCCGATTGGTTATTGATGCAGGCAGCTGTTGTTTTTGTCTTCCAAGTTGTGTTTCCAGGATAACATTGGAAAAACTAAGACCACGTCCTTGTCAGAAAGTATACTAAATTAAATGAAAATACAACTAAATGCAATATCGTGGCCATCTACAGAAGATTGAAAAATTATTGTTTGGTAAACTGTAAATAATACAACTTTACCATGGACTCCTAAACCAAGCTAAACTAGGATAATGTATGTCAGATAAACAGATGAGAAACACTGCTAAGCTAACGTTAGTTCTGGATTTTGCTAATGAAGGGCTAATATCTGAGGCTGCCGCGGCTAATAATAATAACTAGGGATGCACGATAATTATCGGGTCGATAATTATCGGGCCGATATCAGCAATTATGACATCATCCCGATAAACCAGATACAATTATTGATAGCTCCGATAATATATTAAAAAAGATTTGGTTAAAAAAATGACATGTGGGTGGATTGGGATGAAGGGCGTTTGTTTTTACTGTAGGCTCCTCCCGCTTTGCCAGTACTGTGGTACGACTGATAGCATGTGGTTTAGGAGGAAGAGGGAGTTTTTCACAAATCCAGCGCTCCCTTTCTCATGCCTGGCTGTGACGTAGTGACGTAACTTTCAGAAGCAGCACGGATAGGAAACAAACATAGCGTCAGTAGTGTGGGACTTTTTCAAAGTTTCAGAGGAAAACAGTTTGCTTGCTATTTGTAACAAATGCAATGCAGAAGTTCCACGAGGGAAAAGGGCAGCAAGCTATAACACATCCAACATAATAAGTCACCTGCAACATCACCACCGCTACGATGGTGTGTTAAAAGCCTACGACGCCGCGTAAGCAGCTAAAACTGCTGCGAATCCAAAGCCAGCTGCAAAGGAACCGGCGGGGCTTGTACCTATTGACAAGGCGTTTGCAAAATTAAAGTTTGACAGAAATGACCCAAGGGCTCAAGCGATCTCTAACTTGATCACAGAAATTATGGCACTTGACGACCAGCCCTTTTCCCTTGTTGAAGACAAAGGATGCTGTTGGCTACTTCGTCTTTTAGAGCCCTGGGCCCTCATTTATCAATGGTGCATACGCACAGATATGTGCGTAAACCATGCGTACAATCATTTTTTTTTTATTATTATCTTTTCCCCCCTTCTTTTTCCTCCGATTTTCTCCCATCCCAATGTTAGTCGTTATGCCAATTCCCAATCCCCTTCCTGGTCGCTGCGCACTTACCCCCCACAGTCGGTCTGGGAGAGTGGAGGCTACCAGATCCTCCTTGCGGCCCTCGCAGGAATGGGAGTGGCTGGCTCTGTGCTGACATGGCTATCATCATACCTCAATGACCGCTCCTACCAAGTGTCATGGTGTCGGCCACCCGCGCCCTGTGGACGGGTGTCCCCCAGGGCTTGGTTTTAGGACCCCTTCTCTTCTCCCTCTACACTAAATCACTGGGTAACTGTTGAATGCCCACGCTGGCTCTTAGGTCAGATCGATAACTTCATAACTCATTGGTCTGCCTATCTTGACCTCAAACAGCGTCCTGTGAAGTGGTTGACACGCAGAACCAACCGAGTCTACAAAATGTTGTTGTTACCACTGACCGACAAGAGACAGCGAATGCATCGTTCCGACCCCCGTCAGTCATCGACCTTAGGTCGAGTGATTGAAGTTGCGGAATCTTTTATTTTATTTGCACTGGGACGGACTCTCTTTAATTAGATGAGGTCCATTTTCCTTATCCGTTACACGTATTATCACTGTATGGCTTTACTTGATAATCCCATTATACAGAATCCACCTTTAGTCCTTAATGCAGGGATAAAGCCACTTATTCTATTTTGCATTAATACATAATCATATGTCTCCTAAGTACACGTATTATCACTATATGGCTTTACTTGATAATCCCATTATACAGAATCCACCTTTAGTCCTTAATGCAGGGATAAAGCCACTTATTCTATTTTGCATTAATACATAATCATGTGTCTCCTAAGTACACGTATTATCACTATATGGCTTTACTTGATAATCCCATTATACAGAATCCACCTTTAGTCCTTAATGCAGGGATAAAGCCACTTATTCTATTTTGCATTAATACATAATCATATGTCTCCTAAGTACACGTATTATCACTATATGGCTTTACTTGATAATCCCATTATACAGAATCCACCTTTAGTCCTTAATGCAGGGATAAAGCCACTTATTCTATTTTGCATTAATCAAAACGCAATAGGGTGAAGTTACAAGGCAAAACACATTTCATGCTTACCCGGTCGTCTGGTCAGAAGAAAGGATACAAATCATATTTATAAAGAGGTAAATTTAATTAGAAAAAGCTAGTTACAAGAAGAGACTGAAGTGGAAAGCACCCAATTCAGTTTAAAATAAGCAGAAAACAGAACATCTCATCATGCACGGCTTGTGCCCAGTGTCTCGCACCATTCTTCTCATCTCTCAAAAAAGTCTGCCTCTTCATCGGCAACCGTCTCTTTTATTTGATATTGTATCGTATTTCTGATTGGTCTAAACACAGTGATGTCAAATGGTCGTCATTTCTGTTTAGCAAACAAACATACAATACATAATTCGTTATGGACTCCTCCTTCTTTGTACTATCGTTACTGCTAGTTACCTAGTGATTTTTAAGTAACAGAAAGTCCCTTTTTCCTTCAAAACAGACAACGGCTTTGTCTGTGGTGACCATGTGATATCGTACCATGCACGAGGCCTCTCCATAGTATCTCTTAAGGATCCCTCCAGACAAACAGTTTTTACACATTATTCTTTTAGTATTATTCTCTACTGACACTCAATTTATAAGCATGCCATTTTGAAAAATTTTACTGTACACATCAAACATTTAATTGTTATATAGTTTCTTTTTTAAGATCTCCCTCTATAGATTCAAGACTCCCTGTTTTTCAACCAGCAACCCTTCCCGTCTGAAAGGGTTAACATTACAGCTCTCTCTCCTCTGCTGTTGCATCCTCAGGGCCACATTCCTCAGGTTAACTCCCCTTTCACAGACACCGGCCCCTTCTATGGAGACACCGGAGAGGAGGGAGGGAGACAGATGCATGTGTACAGTCCAAGCAGTATTGAAGTGAAAGCAACTCTCCAGCATGAGTACATAGTACACAGTACATAGTGGATAGTACATGTACATGGTACATGTATGTGTATACACATACATGTATAATACAGCACATATATATATAGTATACAGTGTACACATATATATGCACATACTGGTTTTATTTTATGCAGACAGGACAGGGTTAAACTGTGCCGACTTGCTCTCAGCTCAGGCCTGCTCTTCACTCCGACTGCACATTAACTGTGTTTACACATAACGTGTTTCTATTCCATTGTCCAGGAAGAATCTACAGACATTCCCCATAATCATATATAAGATCAGGATGTCATACCCAGTGTCACTTAGTTGGCTGTGACACTTTACACCCCCTCTGTCATCCTGGTCGGTCATTTTCCATTGTCTTAATAGCGTCTGTACTGGGGAACGAGATGGCGATTGTGGGGTCACGTGGCTGTGACTCTCCACACCCCCTCTGCCATCTTGGTACCTTGTTACCCTGGTAGCCGGCGGGAAGACTTGCATCTGTTGTTCCCTGGCAGGACGGCTCGACAGGATAGGGGTCACGTTGTTGCTTGGTATCCGGCGGGAAGACTTCCCGGCCGATGCACCCAGGTTGTTGTCGTCTTCGTCATCTTGGTCATCTTGGTCATCTTGGTCATCTTGGGGTCACCCCCTCTGACCTCTTGGATCTCTCCCATAGTTTGAGGTAGGTTGATTTGTCACTTCTCGGGCGACCCCCACGGGTTCCCGAGAATTGTAGCAGCAGTCCTCTATTGAAGTGTGGTTGGCCTGGTCGTGTGACCCTGTCCGTAGGCCTCGCAGGACATCACAGATACAGTCCACAGAGGACTCATTTCTTTTCTCTCTTTCAGGTCCATTCAGGGCTCTCGTCGCCCTGTAACCTGGGTCCAGGCCGATGTCTCTCTGTCCGGTCTGGGAGGTCTAGGAGGTCTGGGAGGTCTGGGAGGTCTGGGAGGTCTGGGAGGTCTAGATGAGGACCTTGAGGATGCTCTGGAGCTTGACCTATCCCGGTCTTCCTCTAGTTCCGATTTCTGACCTGAGTCAGTATATTCCTTCTTGCCATCCGCTGCGTCGTCCGCTGACTCCGGGGGACAGCCCCCCCCCCCCCGTCTAAGAGTGTGGCACTGGTTCAGGTTTTGTCCCTTTACCAGCACACCTTTACCAGCGCACATTGTTCACAGGCCTTTCGGACTGTTATCGCTCTTTGTTTGGCTTTAGGTATGAGAATGTTGTTAGTTCTCAGGTATACCAACATCCTCTTACTTCCGGCATGTCCAAGGTTATCATATACCTGTCTGTTCATGTGAGTAGCCTCGTCCTGTTAGCAATGGCTAGTTAGCCTGCTATTCGCTCCTGCTCGCAATGGCTATTTCAGCCTGCTATTCGCTCCTATTCGCAATGGCTATTTCAGCCTGCTCGCAATGGCTATTTCAGCCTGCTATTTGCAATGGCTATTTCAGCCTGCTATTTGCAATGGCTATTTCAGCCTGCTATTCACAAAGTAGAGTTTTTTCTACTTAAGTTCTGACTTTAAGTAAGCATTCAGTTACTTCAAGTCATGAGTAAACCTTTTTACCGTAATCACAAAAATATACTTTAAGCGTGATTCTTTCTTTAAGTAGAACCTTCTACGTTTTTGACTGTAAGAAAACATTACGTAACTTTTTAGTCATGAGTAAACCTTTTTACCATAATCACAAAAATATACTTTAAGCGTGATTCTTTCTTTAAGTAGAACCTTCTACGTTTTTGACTGTAAGAAAACATTACGTAACTTTTTAGTCATGAGTAAACCTTTTTACCGTAATCACAAAAATATACTTTAAGCGTGATTCTTTCTTTAAGTAGAACCTTCTACGTTTTGTTTTTTTCAAATCTGTAATTAATTCTACTCCAGAGGCACCTGACAGCAGTCATTTCGGTTCATATTCTTTCGGCTTTTGATACCTATTTAAATAGTATAAAGCCCAACTCACTTGAACTTATGTTCTTAGCCCCGGAACCTCCAATCCGTTTTGACAGACCTATAAACCAGTGACTTGGCCGCCCAAGCACCACAGCGTCCTGTATGCTGAGGCTTCCAAGTCCCCACAAATCTGATAGGCCCGTCGGATACAGAGACCCTGATGCTCGCTCTGTCCCCCCGCGTCAAGGTGCTAAGCTTGATGAGAGTTTGCAGAGTCTCAATTTTTTACCCATAGGCGCCGGTGAGTGTACATCTCATGCAGCTGATATGGCTGGTAGGGTGCTAACCCACCAAATGGTTGCTGTCAGGAAATCCCTTCCGAATGAAATAGATTACAAATTCACTTTACTTTACACTGGGTTTAGAGCAAGGACGGACATCTTTACATATTATACTTAGAATATACACAAAATGCATGTAGTATTCTATGTCATGTTTCTTCCTAAATGACAATAACACTTTATATTATTCCTCTTGACAGATGAGCTGTATGTCAAGTGCAGTTTGCACTTGCTTGAGTCACTTGTGTCAGGGCCCCAGAAGGTAATTTCTCCCTTTGTTGCCCTCATCTCTGCTTGCTGCTCGGGGGTTGGTTTCTCCACCATCTTATCCCCTGGATCTTGACCGGGGGTCCTTACTTCTCTTTCCATCATTTGGGCCATTGAAGCCCCTTTGGTGAGCTAGCGTCTCCTTATGCTAGCTTCTCTTGAGCTATTACTCAATATGTTGAGTAATCAGAACTGTGTTCAGTTTCAGAGGTATTTAGCTCCCCATCTTGTTCAGGCACAGACTCAGTTTCACCTGAGGGTGTCATCTGTGGCCCCGGGTTCTGATCCTTGATCTGAATGTCGCCATTCTCCTCTTCTGAGCCATAGAAAATGGAACAGTGCTCGTAATTTATGTTTTTGGCCTTTAGGTACTCGTCTAGAGAGTTGAACGCCTCTATGTCAGTGGAGGGAGATACTCGTTTTGAGGTGGAGCCTGGCGCCTCATAAAGAGGAAGAATGACTACATCGTCTTCTTGGTTTCTTCCATTTCCACACTCGTCTTTGATAGTGCGTCGCAGTGTTCTTGAGCGAGACACATCACCCCTTACTGCCCCCGTTAAGCAGGTTGGCACCTTGCATGGCTGCCTCCGCCGTCTGTGTCTCTTAAGCCCTTGCAGGTTCCGGAAGCTCATGTAACACTGGTCACAGTAGTATGGTTTCTCTCGTGTGTGTACCATGTGGTGTAGTGTAAGGTTACGCTTCGCCTTGAAGCTCTTTCCACACTGGTCACAGCTGTAGGGTCTCTCTCCTGTGTGTACCATGTGGTGATTTCTAAGATTCTCCTTCGTTTTGAAGGTCTTTTCACACTGGTCACAGCAGTAAGGTTTCTCTCCTGTGTGTACCACGTGGTGTCGTTTAAGGTGACTCTTCGTCTTGAAGCTCTTTCCACACTGGTCACAGCAGTAAGGTTTCTCTCCTGTGTGTACCATGTGGTGACCTTTACGCTCCCTCTTCATCTTGAAGGTCTTCCCACACTGGTCACAGCAGTAAGGTCTCTCTCCTGTGTGTACCACGTGGTGTAGTTTAAGGTAACGCTTCACCTTGAAGCTCTTTCCACACTGGTCACAGCAGTAAGGTTTCTCTTCTGTGTGTACCGTGTGGTGTTGTTTAAGTTCTGCCTTCGTCTTGAAGGCCCTTCCACACTGGTCACAGCAGTGAGGTTTCTCTCCTGTGTGTACCATGTGGTGTTGTTTAAGGTGACGCTTCGTCTTGAAGCTCTTTCCACACTGGTCACAGCAGTAAGGTTTCTCCTCTGTGCCAATTACTGCTTGCTGTACAGCCGGCAGCTCTGGATATAGGGATTCGCTTGGTTCTGTGAATTCCTCACTTCCCGCAAACGTATCAGGGGACTCAGGGCGTTCCTCCCGTTCTCCTGGGTAGTCCAGACCCAGGTCGGGTATAAACACTCCCAATCCCTCCTCCGAGGGTAATTCCTCCTCTATGATGTGGGAATGATTGTGAGACATCGTGTTAGCACTGGTTTGTTAGCCGATGGTGAGCTAGTTAGCTTCCGTCTGGCTTCGTGTCACGTAGCCTCGGGCTAGGTAGCCATCCAGTTAGCATTCAGTACACTCCTGGCTTGTTGGCGGATGGCGAGCTAGTTAGCTTCCGTCTGGCTAGGGCCAGCTCATGGGTGTTAGCACTGGCTTGTTAGCCGATGTCGTGCTAGTTAGCTTGCAGTTCTGTGAACGGTCTTTTTGACTGCGCTTCACATCCAGTCTCTCCTTACAAACAGTGTCTCTGGGCTAGGGAACCCTCGCTTTTCTGTGAACGGTCGTTTTGACTTCGCTTCACATCCACACTCCGCTCCTTACAAACAGTGTCTCTGGGCTAGGGAACCCTCGCTTTTCTGTGAACGGTCGTTTTGACTTCGCTTCACATCCACACTCCGCTCCTTACAAACAGTGTCTCTGGGCTAGGAAGCCCTCGCTTTTCTGTGAACGGTCGTTTTGACTTCGCTTCACATCCACACTCCGCTCCTTACAAACAGTGTCTCTGGGCTAGGAAGCCCTCGCTTTTCTGTGAACGGTCGTTTTGACTTTGCTTCACATCCACACTCCGCTCCTTACAAACAGTGTCTCTGGGCTAGGGAACCCTCGCTTTTCTGTGAACGGTCGTTTTGACTTCGCTTCACATCCACACTCCGCTCCTTACAAACAGTGTCTCTGGGCTAGGAAGCCCTCGCTTTTCTGTGAACGGTCGTTTTGACTTCGCTTCACATCCACACTCCGCTCCTTACAAACAGTGTCTCTGGGCTAGGAAGCCCTCGCCTTGGGTAGGGCCAGTTCTCTTCCTGTGGGCAAAGCACGAAATTATGTTGCACTTGTAACTCCCCCCAGAGCTCTATAAACATTATGTTACCCTTTAGTTGTGAGTAAACGTTGCTTTAATCACCAAGATAGAGCTTTCTATTCATTTGTGATATCCCCGAGTACAGCCTTCCACTCGAGTCGCCAGTAGAGCTTTCTACTTTAATTTTTGCCAAATCTGTAATTTAATTTTACTCCAAGAGGCTTTTGACAGTAGTCCTGTCTTCTTCGGCCGTTTAGCACCTATTTTGGTTAGTATAAATGCCCACCCAGGGACGCCATGTTGAATGCCCACGCTGGTTCTTAGGTCAGATCGATAACTTCATAACTCATTGGTCTGCCTATCTTGACCTCAAACAGCGTCCTGTGAAGTGGTTGACACGCAGAACCAACCGAGTCTACAAAATGTTGTTGTTACCACTGACCGACAAGAGACAGCGAATGCATCGTTCCGACCCCCGTCAGTCATCGACCTTAGGTCGAGTGATTGAAGTTGCGGAATCTTTTATTTTATTTGCACTGGGACGGACTCTCTTTAATTAGATGAGGTCCATTTTCCTTATCCGTTACACGTATTATCACTGTATGGCTTTACTTGATAATCCCATTATACAGAATCCACCTTTAATCCTTAATGCAGGGATAAAGCCACTTATTCTATTTTGCATTAATACATAATCATATGTCTCCTAAGTACACGTATTATCACTATATGGCTTTACTTGATAATCCCATTATACAGAATCCACCTTTAGTCCTTAATGCAGGGATAAAGCCACTTATTCTATTTTGCATTAATCAAAACGCAATAGGGTGAAGTTACAAGGCAAAACACATTTCATGCTTACCCGGTCGTCTGGTCAGAAGAAAGGATACAAATCATATTTATAAAGAGGTAAATTTAATTAGAAAAAGCTAGTTACAAGAAGAGACTGAAGTGGAAAGCACCCAATTCAGTTTAAAATAAGCAGAAAACAGAACATCTCATCATGCACGGCTTGTGCCCAGTGTCTCGCACCATTCTTCTCATCTCTCAAAAAAGTCTGCCTCTTCATCGGCAACCGTCTCTTTTATTTGATATTGTATCGTATTTCTGATTGGTCTAAACACAGTGATGTCAAATGGTCGTCATTTCTGTTTAGCAAACCAACATACAATACATAATTCGTTATGGACTCCTCCTTCTTTGTACTATCGTTACTGCTAGTTACCTAGTGATTTTTAAGTAACAGAAAGTCCCTTTTTCCTTCAAAACAGACAACGGCTTTGTCTGTGGTGACCACGTGATATCGTACCATGCACGAGGCCTCTCCATAGTATCTCTTAAGGATCCCTCCAGACAAACAGTTTTTACACATTATTCTTTTAGTATTATTCTCTACTGACACTCAATTTATAAGCATGCCATTTTGAAAACTTTTACTGTACACATCAAACATTTAATTGTTATATAGTTTCTTTTTTAAGATCTCCCTCTATAGATTCAAGACTCCCTGTTTTTCAACCAGCAACCCTTCCCGTCTGAAAGGGTTAACATTACAGCTCTCTCTCCTCTGCTGTTGCATCCTCAGGGCCACATTCCTCAGGTTAACTCCCCTTTCACAGACACCGGCCCCTTCTATGGAGACACCGGAGAGGAGGGAGGGAGACAGATGCATGTGTACAGACCAAGCAGTATTGAAGTGAAAGCAACTCTCCAGCATGAGTACATAGTACACAGTACATAGTGGATAGTACATGTACATGGTACATGTATGTGTATACACATACATGTATAATACAGCACATATATATATAGTATACAGTGTACACATATATATGCACATACTGGTTTTATTTTATGCAGACAGGACAGGGTTAAACTGTGCCGACTTGCTCTCAGCTCAGGCCTGCTCTTCACTCCGACTGCACATTAACTGTGTTTACACATAACGTGTTTCTATTCCATTGTCCAGGAAGAATCTACAGACATTCCCCATAATCATATATAAGATCAGGATGTCATACCCAGTGTCACTTAGTTGGCTGTGACACTTTACAGTAACATTATCACGTCTCATGGCTTCTCCTACCATTGTTATGCCGACGATACTCAACTCTTCCTCTCCTTCCCTCCCTCAGATATCCACATCTCTGAGCGGATCTCGGCCTGTCTGTCCGACATCTCCGCCTGGATGACGACCAACCACCTCAAACTAGGGGTGGACGGTATGGTCTAAAATTTATATGACGGTATAATTTGAAGCATAGACGGTAACGGTATATATCACGGTATCAGTGTTTCCGTTAGAATAATTTTTTTTGCCTGATAGGCAGGCTATATAAAGAATGACATCCTCAAGGCATGTAGATTTATAATATTTTAACTTAAAACTAGGCGACTTTTGCGTATAAAGTCATTATATTCCAAATAAAATAAGTCCAGAGTCCGTGCTGCTCCCATTGCAAACAGCCGGGCTGGATGCTGGATTTTGCTAGAAGCATATGTAGCTGCAGAGCCGCAGAGCCAGCGGCGCTTTCAGGTCTGGTCACAGCTTTCAGCCGTTGGGTGGGGGGGGCGCTGTTGAGCGGACCTGACCTGAAAGCGCTGCTGGCTCTGCGGCTCTGCAGCTGCATGCTATTCGCAAATCCACTGCTGCAGCCGTCCTCCCGGCTCCCGCTGCAGCCGTCGTTATCATAACACTACACGCATATCATAATGTTTACAGCAAACTGTAGTTGATCACCAGGTATGTTTTATTAACGTAGAATAATTCATATAAGAAAAACGATAGGGACATCTCTTACCTTTCTCCACTGGTTAAAAATGCCAGGAACTGAAATTGAAACTTGCTGTGCGCCGCGGTGATATGTGTTTATTATGAAATGACAATTGCGTGTTGACACGCCCACTGCGCGAAGCCTCCTAAATAACTTTTTCCAGTTTGCACATATCTATTACCTATGACTAATTCTATCTATTTTTAGGGGCAAATTCGATTGAAATAGTCGCGCTGTGGTTACATGACGTCATTGCTATTTTAGAGCTGCTCTACCGGTTACACGGTATAGTCAAAATCCATACCGTAGAGCAAATTAATACCGTTTATGCCATATACCGTTTATACCGTCCACCCCTACCTCAAACTGAACCTAAGCAAAACAGAATTGCTCCACCTGCCGGCCAAATCCTCCGCCCTGACCGACCTTTCCATCACAGTCGAGAATGCAGCTGTGACCGCGTCCCCGACCGCCAAGAACCTTGGTGTTGTCCTCGACGACCAGTTGAACTTCTCTGCCCACATCGCAGCGACAACCAGAACCTGCCGATTCCTCCTGAGCAACGTCAGAAGGATCCGCCCGTTCCCTTTTTTTTTTTTTTTTTTTCTTTTTTTTAATCTTTAATTTTTTTTTGTAAGAACATACAAAACATATAAAAGACTCTGACATGGAAATTAAAAAAATACCTACGAAAAAAAATACTATACATTGTGCATATATATCCCTGATGCACATACTTTACATGTAGACCGATCTACCTGCGAGCAGGTATGTGCTGCATCTTCTATCGGGATGCCATCCTTCTCCATATTGCATGTGAGAGAAAGCGTCTCAGACATATGTAGGTGTGCATGAGAGCATGCATGCATGTGTGTCTCAGATATATGTACGTGGGTATGTGTATCACGTAAGTATGTGTGCATGCCTCATATGTGTGTGTGTGTGCATCTTTCATGTATGTGACTGTACTCCTACCTCTTGTGTGTGTCTCGTATCCACGTGTGCCTCTGCCCCCTATGTGAGTGTGTATCTCAGGTATGTATATGTATGTGCGTCTCAGCTACGTATGTGTGTGTCCCCTATGTATGTGTATATCCCCCATATGTGTAAGTGAGAGCCTATGTTTCAACTATGTGTATATGTACGTGTGTGTATGCCTATTTCCTATAAGTGAGTATTTGCATGTATGTGTGCCCCTGGCATGTATATCTCAGCCTTGTGCATATGAGTGGTGTAAATCTATTATGTACACATACGAATATGTGTATCCTAGATACGTGTATGCGGCTAAACATGCGCATATGAGAGTGTGATAGAGACGGTGGCCATTCCATAGATACACCATCCGGACATAAAATCTATGCATATACATACATAATACAATATAAAGTACAAGTACCATCAGATCAGATCCCCTTTTTCACATTCATCCTTGATACCATTGTAACCCCACCTTAATCATTTGTCCCCAGACCGTTCAGTCAGGTGTAGAAAACTGTCCCATACCTCAGCGAAGATATCCTCTCTTCCTGCGACTCTATATGTCACCCTTTCATATGATGCTGTCCGGTACATTAGTTCCATCCATTCTTTAAAAGTAATATCAACGGGTAATTTCCAATGTCGTAATGCAATTCTACATCCTGATATCATGGCCATTCTATACCACATTCCCCGGTATTTAGGCAGTTTAATCCCTTTCGGTACTATACCCAAAAACACATGTCATTGGGGAGTTATTTATCTTCACATTCAGAACCTTACTTAGGAATATCACAATTTGATCCCACATTTTCCGGACCTTCTCACATTCGTATAGCATATGTAGTAAAGTGCCTGTCTCCTTCTCACATCTCCAGCAGATGTCACTGTCCCTTAATTTTAGTCTGGCCAGTTTACTAGGCGTCCAATAGCTTCTGTTCAACACTTTGTAAAAGATAAGTTGTGATTGTGCCTCCCGAGAGAATTTACCCCATTTGGACACCAGCTTCTCCCACATTTCCTCAGTAATATCCTCACGTACATCGTTCTCCCAGCTCAGCCTCAGACCCGCCAACTTGGGTGCATTGTATTCTCTTATAACATCATAGAATCTTGACGCACCGCCTTTCCTACGCCATCCTTTATAAAATATTTCTTGAATTGCAGTAATCGGGCCACACTTTGGCCCTCCCATTGATGACGATATACAATGTCTAATCTGTAGGAATTTATAGAAGTTTTTATTATCTATACCAAAATCCTCTTTAATATCCTCAAAAGGTAACACCCCATCTTCCCCGGCTATATCACCTAGTACATGTATCCCCCTTTTAATCCAGTCGTCCCATATGACTGATTTCTTACCAATCTTTAGTTTTTTATTATACCATATAGAGGCTCTTGTATTTAAATATGGGCTATCACCAGTCAGCCTGTGCGACTGATTCCAAGTTTCCCTGACAAATGCCATTAGAGGGTTCTTAAAAGGTATAGGTCTGTCTGATTGTGTCAGGAAGGATTCCAGAGATGAGGGATATATCATTTCCTCATCCATCTTGACCCAAGCAGGTGCCTCCTCAGTCGAGTGATTCAATTTGGAGAGCTGGGAGAGCGAGAACGCATAGTGATACCAGTCTAGTTTAGGCAGGGATAAGCCACAATTTTCCTTTGCTGAATACATTTTGGCCCGTCCAAATAGCGGCCTTTTGCCCCCCCACAGATATACATTAATGACTTTGTCATACTGTTTGAGTAACTGGGTCGGGAGAGTCAGCGGCAGCATATATAGGATATAATTTAATTTGGGAGCCAATATCATTTTTACTAAGTTTATCTTCCCCAGGAGGGACATATTCATCTTGGCCCAATTCTGGGTCAGAGCACTAATGTGTTCGATTATAGGGGCAATATTGGCTTGCACTATCTCTTTCAGACCTGGGATCAGCTTTATTCCTAGGTATATAAACCCTGACGGCATCCATCTGTACTGCCAGCCCCTCCTGATAGCAGGGGGACAACATTTAGAGAGAGGCATTGCTTCTGACTTGCTCCAGTTGATTGTGTATCCAGATATTTCGGAGAAGGACTCGATAATAGTTCCAATGACCCCAGCTGCTGTTTGGGGATTGCTGGATACCAATAAGATATCATCCGCATATAAAAATAATTTATGTTCTACCTGCCCCGCTATTACCCCTTTGATGTCTTGATTAGTCCTTAGTGCGATAGCAAGTGGTTCGAGGAAGAGCGCAAACATTTGGGGAGAAAGCGGAGAACCTTGCCTCGTCCCCCGCCCTAGATTAAAGGGCGAGGATACGATCCCGTTGGTCAATACTGAGGCCATCGGATTTGTGTATAACAACTTTACCCACCAATAAACGATGGTCCGAAACCGAAGCGCTCTAGCGTGTGAAATAAGAATGCAAATTCCACCTTATCAAAGGCCTTTTCGGCATCCAATGTATATCTGTATCATTCCTAACCTTCCACATTATGTGTAGGAGTCTGCGGATATTATCAGCTGAGTTTCTCCCCTTCACAAAACCCACTTGATCTGAATGCACCAAAGTTGGTAGTACATCTTCTATTCTATTCGCTAATATCTTTGCCAATACTTTTTCTTCCAAATTGCTCAGGGATATAGGCCTATAGTTTCCACAGTATTGAGGGTCTTTGCCCTTTTTCTGTAGTAACGTAATAGTGGCCGATCTCAAGCTAGTGGGCAATCCCCCTTTTAACAGTGAATCTTGATATACTTTCAATAGTCTCGGAGCGATTATATCACTGAATTGTTTGTAGAAATCGGGAGTAAACCCATCGTCTCCTGGTGCTTTACCCAATTTAAGGCTGTTGATTGCCGCATGTATTTCCTCTATCGAGACCCCCCCCTCCATTGATTTTACTTGTTGTTTCGATAACGACGGTAATTCAATTTTGTCGAAGAACGCGTCCAGTTTTACCTGATCCACTGCCGTCTGTGGGGTATATAAATCCTGGTAAAAGCACCGGAAAACATTATTAATTTACTTTTTGTCTGTAATAATTTTGTCATCCTTATTACGAATTGAGGATATACTATTTTGATTTTGCATTTGTTTAACCCGATTCGCTAGTATTTTACCCGCTCTCTCCCCTTGTTCATAATATCTTTGGTTGGTCCTAAATAACGCATATTCAGCCTTCTTTTGATATATGTTGTTCAATTCATATTTGGATTTGTTTAGGTTTCTCCACGTTTCTGGGTCTGGTCTCTGACTGTGCTGTTTCGAGAGTATTTTAATTTCCTCGTCCAATGCTGTCATTTTTTGTTTCTCTGCCCTCTTTAGTATTGCACTGTATTGTATGAGTCGCCCTCTCATGTAAGCTTTACATGTGTCCCACATTATGCCACTATCATCTAGGGCTGGGCGATATGGCCTAAATATGATATCACGATATTTTCTGACCTTTCGGCGATACACGATACGCATCACGATGTTTTTCTTTTTTTCCCCAAACAATTCATTATGAGGCTTACCAAGACAGTATTTGAGTTTGCAAGCTAACATTAAAGACAAAATAAAATACCCATGCATTTAGCATTTTTATATTATAAATTAGATTTAGATTATTGGATTATTAGATTATATATTGCATATATTTAGCAATGAGATATTATATGATTTAGATATGAAATATGATGAATTGAAAATGGGGGACCCTGATGTAAACAAGACGAAAGTCTTTCGCTGGTCTGCATCCCCTTAACAATTGTATGTATTGAGCTGTACTGTACCCATTCTGCAATATGTTAATAAAGTTTTAAATCAATCAATAGGATTTTAGCATTTTTATGAAACTACTGTATATTTGTATGTCTCTAAATGTTTTGATGAATTGAAAATGGAGGACCCTTATGTAAAAAAGCCGAAAGTCTTTTTCTGGTCTTCATCCTCCAGTCAGTCCACTGTTGTTGTATTGAGCTGTACTGTATTGTACCCATTCTGCAATCGTTAATAACGTTCATTCATTCAATCATTCAGCCGGCAACAGAATAATTTTGATTGACAGTCGAGTCTGCCAATTACGTCACACCGCTTGTACCCGCCCTGCTGTTCTTAGCACCAATCGGCAAGCAGCGCTATTATTTTTTTACTTCCTGAATGCCCTCCTTGATTTTAACGAGAGCTCAGCTCAACGACAACAACAACAGCTCACCGCAGCCGACGAGTGATTACTAGCGCACCGCAGCATGACAACGAGGCATAATGATTTTACTGCAACAAATGTTATAATAAAAGCCTTTCCATACATCTGTCTGATTGAAAACTTTATTAACAGACCGCAGAATGGGCACGCACAACTCGGCACGGACTGAGATATGAACAGTAACGCTTGCTATCTATTGCTATCTATGTCGTCATCGGACGTTGCTATGTTTGGGTAAATACGCTGATGTGTAACTATATAACGTGTAACTATATAATGTTGATGCCACAAAACGAATGCCTTTGTTAATCATAAGTACTAACTAACTTTGATGCAGTAGTGTGTGTGTGGGAGCGGCGTTGTTCAAAAGTTTGAACGGGGTGGACCAGATTGACGCGACACAATCCTCTTGGGCAAAACATCACGATATCCACGATACGTTAAAAAAGTGTATCGTTAATGAACTGTACCCGATATTTATATAATATCGTCATATCGCCCAGCCCTACTATCATCTATTGACCCTTCATTAAGTTCCCAGAATTCCTTAAATATAGTTCTAATGTATGCACACGACCCTTCATCATTTAACATCAGGTTATTGAACCGCCATCTCAGAGATCGTTGCCCTTCCTCCATGGATGGGATCACTAAATCAACCGGAGCATGGTCAGATATTACAATGTTCCCTACCCCAGTATCTGCTACTTGTTCTACCAGTGCGCTAGAGATCAGGAAATAGTCTATTCTAGAGTATGAGGAATGCGGGTGAGAGTAAAATGTGTAGTCTCTTTCCTGTGGGTTCATAACCCTCCAAATATCCACTAGACCCAATTCCTCTACCATTACACCAACCGCCAGTCTCCCTACGTTGTCAGCGGTCCTGGGTTGATATGATTTGTCCAGCAAGGTGTTTCCAACCAGGTTGAAGTCCCCCCCTATGATTACGTTGCTATTCCCTATTTTCCTAATCACCTCACATACTTCATGGAAAAAGTCTGAGGACGACCCGTTGGGCGCATATATATTAGCTAAGGTAGTCCTCTGTCCCTCCAAATCAGCATCCAGTATAACCCATCTTCCCTCATCATGTGAGAAACTATTGTGCACCTTAACGTCTATGTTTTTTCTCACCAATATTGCCACCCCCCTCTTCCTAGAAGAGAACGTACTATAGAATATTTGTCCCACCCAATCCCTCTTAAGCTTGGCCGACTCCTCCTCATTCAGGTGCGATTCCTGAATTAGTGCAATATCCGCCTTTTTTTGTTTCAAGAACGTCAGTATCTTTTTTCTCTTAATGGGATGACGACATCCGTCTATATTCCACGATACTATTTTAATCAGTCCCATATTTCTCGTAATGTATCTCCCCTGTGCAATCCAGGACGTAGTGCCTCTATGTCTGGGGCGCCATCTCCCATACTTCTATATCTAGAACCTGAGATTGTGATGATATATATACAATAGCATAGCATATAATGAAATAAAAAGGAACATATAACATCATAAATACATTTCCCCCCCCCACATTTACCCAAGCTACATTCGATAGGACCCCAGATAGAACAATTGTACCGAGGGTGAGATCGATACTCACCCGTGCACCTTGGTCCTCCTCGACTAACAGAGGAGTGCATTTGGCACAAGGCAGGTTGCCCAAAACCGTGTCCCTACTATTTTGTATACCCTGATGTAACGTATGGCTCACACTGTAATCTATATACAGTGCGATCGATTCAACTGAACTTGTCAAAACGGTAACGTTTTTTCTCTTCCAACAATTAACATTTGTATACCTTTTAGATATATATTGGTACATTGTAACTTCTATGACATAGCCATAATGGACTGTGGTTCATTTCGTTATCCTTTTTTTTCTATCCAGGATATTTCCCCTCCCACTCTTTTAGTATATTCTCCTATTCATTGCCCTCTATTCTCATTTCAAGTATTTTTTTTTATTACTTTTTTTTTTATTATTTAAAAAAAAAATCTTCTTTTATATACATATTGGCACTTTGTGATGTTTGTTATTCTATGACGATGCCCCTGTGACTTATCTGTATCCACCCACGCGCTTCTTGAACGTTATCTTAATTGTCCGCCTCCGACTGTCCCCGTCTGAATCCCTGTAGTTTCTCCCGGTACCCGTGATGTCCATTGCCCTGCTGTGCGGGGCCTTCATTCCCCGTCGCCTGCATGTCGTTCCCCGGTCCCCGTTTTCTACCCATTGTCTGCCAGGTAGACAGCCGCAGTATCTCCTCTCGATCTGGGTCGGTAGTCGGATTCACCGCGGTGATCTTGTATCCACGTCTTGCCATATCCGCCGTCGCCTCCGCTGCGTTCTGGTACAGGCGGGTGCCATCCTCATAGAATACCCTCATCTTCGCTGGATACGGTGTCTGGAACTTGAGATTCTTCTCCTTCATTATTCTCTTGGCCTCGGTATATTCTCCTCGCTTCTTCAGTATTTCAGTGGGGAAGTCATGGTCGACATAGAAGCGTTCATTGTCACGAGACTTTTTCTTCTGCCACGTTCGGCGTATTATCTCTTCCTTCATTTTGTAGCTCCCAAACTTAACCACGATTGACCGTGGTTTCAGCTGCGGGTTGTTAGGCCTTGGGGCCAATGCCCGGTGTGCTCGTTCGATACGAAGGTCCATGTCATGAGGCAGGCCGAGTGCGTCCTTAAACAGGCACGTCTAGAAATCCATGCATGTCTTTTCCCTCTTTCTCCTCTGGGATACCATATACCCGTAGGTTCTCTCTCCTCGTTCTGCCCTCCTGGTCGAGCAGCTTAGCCTCCATGTCGGCCTGCCTCTGTATCAGTTTCTTGATTAAAACCGTCACCGCATCAAGCACATTTTCATTTTCTCCGATTCTCCCCTCCGTTTCACCGAGCCTGTCGTTCATTCTGTTCATATCATTCTTTATTTCCCGAAATTGACGTTCATTGTCTCTTCTGAATTCTTTGAGCTCCTTGTATATGTTCAACAGCGTGGCCTCTCGTTCAGAGTCATCGTCGCCATCTTTTCCTCCCTTTGCGTCGCCATTCTCTGCCATTCCGTCGTCCTTTTCAGTTGTAATCGTGTTCGCCCTACGTCTTGTGATAGCCCCTTCTTTCATCCCTATTAAATATATACCCTGGTGTTGTTAATAAATGTTTTCCGGGGCTATATCATTTTGCTGTTGGGGAGCTCGCGAGTTAAGCTGCCATGTTCTTCCGCGGTCAAACCGGAAGTCGGATCCGCCCCTTCCTGACAAAAGAAGCCACCCAACTCCTTGTCCAATCAACAGTCATCTCCCGCCTCTACTACTGCAACGCACTGCTCGCTGGCCTCCCGGCCACTGCCACTAAGCCTCTTCAACTCATTCAGAACGCAGCGGCCCGCCTGATCTCAAACCTACCGAAGTCGGCCCATGTCACCCCACTTCTTAGGGACCTGCACTGGCTCCCCATTGCTGCACGAATCCGCTTCAAGGCCCTCGACCTAGCATACCGTGCGGCAAAGGGAACTGCTCCCGCCTACCTCCGGTCAATGGTCTCTAACTACACACCCTCAAGACCCCTACGCTCTGCATCTTCTGGCCGCCTCAGACCTACTCCTATCCAAGCTCCGGGAGGGTCATCAAAGAGAAGTCGCCTATTCTCAGTCCTTGCCCCACAATGATGGAATGAACTACCCACCCCAGTTAGGACAGCCGAAACACGTCCAATCTTTCGCCGTCGAATAAAGACGCACTTCTTCAACCATTATCTGAATAAAAAAAAATAAAAAAATCCAACCCTAACCAGGCCATGTGAGCGGATCGGAGCGTGAGCGGCGCGGGGAGCGGAGCGGGCGGTTTTGACGTGAGCGAGGAGTGGGTTTTAAAATGGGTCGGCGCGACGTCCGGAGCGAGAGTTCTCCTCCACTCCAATCCACTCCGGGACGCTCACACAGTGGTTTAACACTGATGTAATAATATACATGTAGTACAATGCCAAAGCAACAGATGGCGATGTACAAACATGAAGGCCATTTTCAACCAATGAGAATTGAGAAGGGTGAACCTGTGATATCCTGTTCAGGCTTCACTCCTCCTCCTTCACTCACTCCTGTTAGAAAAGTATCGACGCCATTGTTGTTGTCGTTAGCTTAAATGCTAACGTTAATGGCAGCGACCATAGCATTGTGGCTCGGCTAACTATCATCGCTTAATAGAGCTAGTGAATGGATAAACAACGTTATTTAACATTGCAGAATGGGTACAATTACAATGCTGCTCAATACAAACAATTGTTAAGGGGCCCAGGGGGTGTAGACTGTTGTAGTTTGAGCTCATTTACACCATGCTCAAAAAAAAAAAAAAAAAAAGAAGCAGAGCGATCTGGCGCGGGGAGCGCTCGATTCAAGGTGAGCGGTGAGGGAGCGGAGAGCGACTTGGGGGCGGGGTCAACATGAGCGATTAGCGGAGCGGACCAAGCTTTAAAGAGCGAAGAGCGGATTTCTCGGCCGCGCCGATCCACTCACGTGGCCTGACCCTAACTAACCGTACTGTCATGCACTTGTCCTAATAAACTAACCTACACTGTAGCACTCAACACTTTGATGAACATTGTTGCTCAGCTGATAGAGTTGTGCCCTTCCTGATGGCTTGTCGTACAGAACATGTAAGTCGCTTTGGATAAAAGCGTCAGCTAAATGACTAAATGTAAATGTATCACGTGCTTCCTCCGACACACGTCTAGCCAATCAACCGCTTCTTTTCACCAGGCAGCGCAGACTCTCACTGAGAGGGTGTAACGTGTGGAAGGATCACACTACCCCCCTTAGATCCTATCCGCGCTTAGCAGGCGCCCTGACCGAACTGTAGGAGTCGCTGTTTACAATGACCCGGACCCACCCTGCCAGCTTCTCCCACCCTCTAATACTGCCAATTGTATTAGTGTGAACGGCCAGCCAAGCTGGTGACAACGCCGGAGCTGTGAGCTGGATTCGAACAGGCGAATCCAGCGTCTCCGGTGTTTGGTGACGAACGCAATATCCGCTACGCCACCTGACCGCCCTGCGTACGATCATTTCTAAGCAAAGTGTGGGACTTATCAATTTGAACGTGTGCTTGACATTGTGCGTATATCTATGCACAGCTCAGACCATGCGTACCTGGCGCCCAGCGGTAGAATATGAAGACTGCAACGCGGAAATAAGCTTTCGTGCATTCGTTTCAACACTGGCGTGTTCGGTATGACCCAGAATTCATTATAGTTCATTGTAAAATAGCGACATTAGTGTAATTATTGTCAAACTAGGGCTGGGCGATAAAACGATAACGATAACTATCGCGATAAATTATTTCCTCGAAATAAACATGAAACGTGGTCGCAAAGTTTCGATATATCGATTTTCCAAGCTTGGATATGAGCACACGCACTAACAACCAATCAGTGAAGGAGATGGCCGACAGCGGAAGGAGACCCGCGCTGCACCTCTGGGTAGAGAGGTAGGACTCAAGTAGTAAACAAGGCTGGCTAGGATAATTAGCTTGCACGGCGCTATTTTATAGTTTACGTGCCGAGTGGGTGTGTGGCGTGAATTCTGAGGCCACGGTTACAGTAGTGTGGGGTATACGGTGGACGTCGTTACAATGTATTGAGGCGGAACAGAGTATTTTAGGGTGATATTTAGTACATTGTAAACAAGGCTGGCTAGGATAATTAGCTTGCACAGCGCTATTTTATAGTTTACGTGCCGAGTGGGTGTGTGGCGTGAATTCTGAGGCCACGGTTATAGTAGGGTGGGGTATACGGTGGACGTCGTTGCAATGTATTGGGGCGGAACAGAGTATTTTAGGTGATATTTAGTACATTGTAAACAAGGCTGGCTAGGATCATTAGCTTGCACAGCGCTATTTTATAGTTTACGTGCCGAGTGGGTGTGTGGCGTGAATTCTGAGGCCACGGTTAGAGTAGTGTGTGGTATGCGGTGGACGTCGTTGCAATGTATTGGGGCGGAACGGAGTATTTTAGGGTCATATTTAGTACATTGTCATGGGATACACCGCTTGCTCTGGCTAACTGCTAACGTGCACGGACTGATGACGACATCAACTCGAGACATTCGCAGCAGCAAAACAAGTCTATTAATAGCCCGTCCATCTGCGCCGGGCATAAGAAGTTAATTAAACTTGACAGACATTATATCGACGATAATTATTGATAGAGTTATATGAAAATAATTTTATAATTTTATCGCGCTAACGTTTTTGGCCATATCGCCCAGCCCTATGTCAAACCTTAGAAATAGCATTTGGAATAGGTCTTTCCAAATGAATGCATCTTATTTATTTATCGTTGCATTTGGCTGATAAGTCATTGCCGGTGGCCGGGAGGAACGCATTAAATTGTAATGTTATTACTGGGGTATCTGTAATTAAAATATCACTTAAATGCAGGGGATCTACTGAAGCCATGGCTGATGACTCCGCTGATCAACCCCAACAGGAGCGCATCTACAACCGGGCACACTCGCGCACAAGAGTCACCGTCGCGCGTGCAATTTGCCTGCTGAGGCTCTGCCTGTCTGGCACAGGGGGCACGCTGCAGTGTACCGCCTGAAAAGGTTTGCCACATCGTCATGGCTTGCAGTGTGCTCCATAATCTGGCCATCAGAAATGGCATCCCGCTGCTGGAACCCCCAAGACCTGACGCATGTCAGACGTGGAACAGCCACCTCCAAAACGCCACAGCAATACAGACAAGAGCTCATAGAGCAGTTTTATGTAAATCTACCCATGCAAGATATTCAGGGGTTAAAAAAAAAACTCCACTGTATATTTTTTATTTAATAGCGTTAGTGTTTTAAGGGAACTATTATTTTGAACATCTTTTCTATTGCCAGTTTGCTTTTACGTATCAAACTGATTACCGACTGTCAAATACAAATAAATAAATAAAAATAAAAATAATCAACCATCTACATACTGTAACTTTTCAGTGCACGTTTCTATTTGTGCGCTCCCGCACAGACGTTATGGAATTCAAGTTTGAGTTTGTATTGATCACATACACATGGTGTAGGCTACATGGCAGTGAGATTCATTGTTCTTGTATGCTCTCATATTATTGTTATAGATAGGCTATTGTCAAGAAAGGAAGTACATTATTTTCAATCGTGGCTTTAATTCGTAGCCGAGAAGCAGTTTCCTAGCAGCTTCTAATCCCGATCCGTCTCAGCCACATGCATAACTGTCAGACCGGCTATGGAAACAAATCATAAATAAGACTACTGTAAATAAAATAGCCTATAACATTATAAAGGATATAGGCTATAGCAGGGGTTCCCAACAATTCTTCCCCAGAGCCCCACGATTCCTTGGATATGATAAAGGCTACTGGTCCGTCAGCGAGGAGATATCCCACAGCGGATAGCTATTATAGGCTATTATTTATGGCCAAACGAGGGCCTATAGCCTATACATATTATTTAATGTTTTCATACGCGTAAAGATACAAGGACAACAGTTAGATTAACACATTGGACGCCATAAACGGCGTAAGTCGTTATTGCCTGCCATGCGTTGAACGCCAACAACGGCGTAACACGTGTTTGGGATAAATATTTAATTTTTTCGCCATGGCATTCATAATTCATCCAGCCTCCCTCCTGACTGCAGCGGCACCCCTGTCTGATATTGCAACTCCTCAATACCGCCGCCTGGTGGATGGTCGGGCGAGTTACATTCTCGCCAAGCGGGAAGTGGCGATTGGTGCATCGAGGAAATCCCTCCGGCAGTCATATCTTTTTATGTGGATCAATATACACACTCGAGTGCATTTGGATCGCTTTCTAAACGCAATAATCGATATAATTTCTGTGTTTATTGCGTCATACAAACCGGAAATGGATCTATCAGATCAACGTCAAATAATTGGGATCTTTTTCCTCCAGTCTCATCGGCGAACGGTAAGAGGACACTAACGTTATTTTCAGCCAGATTGTGCATTTCTTTGTTTGCAATCAGTCTAATCAATATATCAACCCATACTAAATAAAGCCGTTACTGACGATCAAGGAATTATAAACAGCCACCTCCAAAACGCCACAGCAATACAGACAAGAGCTCATAGAGCAGTTTTATGTAAATCTACCCATGCAAGATATTCAGGGGTTAAAAAAAAAACTCCACTGTATATTTTTTATTTAATAGCGTTAGTGTTTTAAGGGAACTATTATTTTGAACATCTTTTCTATTGCCAGTTTGCTTTTACGTATCAAACTGATTACCGACTGTCAAATACAAATAAATAAATAAAAATAAAAATAATCAACCATCTACATACTGTAACTTTTCAGTGCACGTTTCTATTTGTGCGCTCCCGCACAGACGTTATGGAATTCAAGTTTGAGTTTGTATTGATCACATACACATGGTGTAGGCTACATGGCAGTGAGATTCATTGTTCTTGTATGCTCTCATATTATTGTTATAGATAGGCTATTGTCAAGAAAGGAAGTACATTATTTTCAATCGTGGCTTTAATTCGTAGCCGAGAAGCAGTTTCCTAGCAGCTTCTAATCCCGATCCGTCTCAGCCACATGCATAACTGTCAGACCGGCTATGGAAACAAATCATAAATAAGACTACTGTAAATAAAATAGCCTATAACATTATAAAGGATATAGGCTATAGCAGGGGTTCCCAACAATTCTTCCCCAGAGCCCCACGATTCCTTGGATATGATAAAGGCTACTGGTCCGTCAGCGAGGAGATATCCCACAGCGGATAGCTATTATAGGCTATTATTTATGGCCAAACGAGGGCCTATAGCCTATACATATTATTTAATGTTTTCATACGCGTAAAGATACAAGGACAACAGTTAGATTAACACATTGGACGCCATAAACGGCGTAAGTCGTTATTGCCTGCCATGCGTTGAACGCCAACAACGGCGTAACACGTGTTTGGGATAAATATTTAATTTTTTCGCCATGGCATTCATAATTCATCCAGCCTCCCTCCTGACTGCAGCGGCACCCCTGTCTGATATTGCAACTCCTCAATACCGCCGCCTGGTGGATGGTCGGGCGAGTTACATTCTCGCCAAGCGGGAAGTGGCGATTGGTGCATCGAGGAAATCCCTCCGGCAGTCATATCTTTTTATGTGGATCAATATACACACTCGAGTGCATTTGGATCGCTTTCTAAACGCAATAATCGATATAATTTCTGTGTTTATTGCGTCATACAAACCGGAAATGGATCTATCAGATCAACGTCAAATAATTGGGATCTTTTTCCTCCAGTCTCATCGGCGAACGGTAAGAGGACACTAACGTTATTTTCAGCCAGATTGTGCATTTCTTTGTTTGCAATCAGTCTAATCAATATATCAACCCATACTAAATAAAGCCGTTACTGACGATCAAGGAATTATAAACGCCCCCCCCCCCCCCCCCCTTTCCTTCACGCATGATGAAGCATAATGTATACCGATCATATACATTTGAATTTTTTTACTATAGCGTGTATAGGAAAGAAACACCAATCGATAATCCATCATATGCGTCAGGGCCTATAACTCACGTTCTAGGAATTACTGCAGAAAAGCTTAAAAACATACTTATATTCTCAACGCTATTAACACAACAATGTATGAATGAAAAAATATAACGTTCCCACATCCGGAACAATAGATACCCGATGTTGAATGGGCCATAGTAATGCAGATATACCAATAATATTTAAAAGGTTATAGCCCTGCAAAGAAAGTAAACATCTCCATAGGCTTAGTGGTGGCAGAGAGGGCATATTGATGGGTATAATGTAGGGATGCACCGAATGGGAAATTCTTGGCCGAAACCGATACCGAAAATAGGAAACAGTTGGCCGAAAACCGAATGCCGAAAGACCGAAAATGATTCATAGAATAGATTTTTTTTTTACCAATGTTGTTCAGCTACCTGATTATGGCAAAACTTAACTTAAATAATCACTATTATGGGTCTTTTTGTATCACAAACAGTACTGTATTTGCAAATCTGGTATGTCATAAATGTATAGATGTAGCAGTACTGTCTATCTGTATGTCATATATGTCCTGATGAATTGAAAATGGGGGACCCTGATGTAAACAAGACGAAAGTCTTTCTCTGGTCTGCATTCCCTTAACAATTGTGTGTATTGAGCTGTACTGTATTGTACCCATTCTGCAATCTGTTAATAAAGTTTTCAATCAATCAATCAGAGAGAGAGAGAGAGAGAGAGAGAGAGAGAGAGAGAGAGAGAGAGAGAAGAGAGAGAGAGAAGAGAGAGAGAGAGAGAGAGAGAGATATCTGTGCTCTACTGAGCGCACCTTTCTAGTCACCAGATGAATGCGCTCTCTTGACTTTGGCACAGTAGACGCGCGACAGCGTCAATGTGAGAAACACAATCCCTCTCGCTCTGAATAATATGCATATTAGATCACTCTGTGATTAACCGCGACGGGCATAGTAAATAAGGATATAAACTATAAAGCATGTTAAAGACGCATTTATTGGACTCGTTGCGCACAGAGTTTACAGCGCGCCTCCCGAGTCCCAAGAGGAGTTATCACACAGGCTGCAGAACGCAGGACTGAAGAGCTCACGTTTGCGCATGTAATGATGACTGAATCCGCGTTTTGATGACATCATCACAACAACACGCGTTAGGTTACAGCTGGTGGTTTCTGTTTCGGTGATATATTTTCGGTGAAAAAACTCTTTCGGCCAAAAGCCGAAAGGCCATTTTTTTTCCCGGTGGCCGAAATTTCGGTGCATCCCTAGTATAATGTATGGCGCCCAATGTGTTAACAATCAAGTTTGTTTACTGTATGCAGGCTTCGCAGGGCTCCTGTGTCTGTGCCATGCGTTATATGCAGGGAGCTAAATTAACTTTTTGACTCACCGGCCAGTGGCAGGTAGATGGGAAAAATCTACCCGCCAAGCATATTTCTTACCGGCCACATTTTTTTTTTTTTTTTTTATTAATAAAATATATATATTATATAATCATACTTGTAGTTGTATTATCTGCGAGACATCACCACCACGCAACAAGTCAAAATGCTCGCTATCTGCAAACAGCTCCACTGTCTGTGTGTATACTAGTAGCCTCCAGCTCCATCAAGGATTCTCCGGCGCTGCAGCTGGACCCTATACTGTAGCCTCCAGCAAGGATTCTCCAGCGCTGCAGCTGGACCCTATACTAACGTGAGCTACCTAGCCAACGGAGGTATTATGCAATGCACTAGTCTAGACTTGCTGGATCATTTGTTGATATCAGGAGCTATCAGTAGCTAGCCGGCTGTATAACTTTAGACAATGCCTCAGTATTAAACTAAAAGTGAATAGTTGACTGGGTCATTTTGTAACGGTAGCTAACGTTAGCACACGGAGGTCCCACTACACTAGAGCAGTCAGCAGACTGCCCGACTCTAGCCTCTATGTTTACATGGGTTTGGGAGGGGCAGGAGCAGGAGGGGAGGAGCAGTGCGCTACATGTCTGTGTGCTTGAGACAGCGAGTGAGAACTCCGCTAAGAATTGGATCATGTTTTTCGATCGGCTTTCACATGACTATTTTTGGTACCTGCCACACGGCGGGCAGACCTCGCAGTGGCACTCGCCAAACGTAAAAACTGACCGCCAATGGCGCTTGGCGGGCTCTAATTTCGCCCCCTGGTTATATGCACAAGTTACTGTTCCATAATAGGTAGGGGTGCACCGATATGAAAATTTGCCGCCGATACCGATATCGATTGTTCAACTAACACAATCGGTCGATACAGATATTAGTGGCAAAGACAAATAATTGTTTTATATATATATATATATATATATATATATATATATATATATATATATATATATATATATATATATATATATATATATATTAAGGCTGTCAAAGTTAACACGATATTAACGCGTTAACTCCCGATTATATTAATGTCACTAATTTTTTTAACTCAAGATTAACAATTTTTTTTTTTTTTTTTTTTTTTTTTACTAGACTTCACTCAGGTGTATTATTGATGCTCTCATTGATACTATGTTCGTTTCTGAAGTGTGTGTGTGTGTGTGTGTGTGTGTGTGTGTGTGTGTGTGTGTGTGTGTGTGTGTGTGTGTGTGTGTGTGTGAGAGATATAGAGAGGGGGGTGAGAGAGATGAGGAAGGGGCAAGAGAGAAAGAGCTGGGAGAGTGTGTGAGGGAGAGAGGGGGGTGTGTGATTGACTTTGAAACTCAAATTACTCAAAAAGTACACAGTAAAAATATTTCATATAATTTGTACAAGTAGTCTAAGAAGTACTAAGTACAACCGTGGCAGTTTCATAAACTGCTTATGGGAGAAATGGTTTTTATCCCACATCAAAGTTAGTCGAAAATGCTGATTCTGAGGACTTTGAAACTGAAATTACTCAAAAAGTACACAGTAAAAAAAAATCATATAATTTGTACAAGTAGTCTAAGAAGTACTAAGTACAACCATGGCAGTTTCATAAACTGCTTATGGGAGAAATGGTTTTTATCCCACATCAAAGTTAGTCGAAAATGCTGATTCTGAGGACTTTGAAACTCAAAAAGTACACAGTAAAAATATTTCATATAATTTGTACAAGTAGTCTAAGAAGTACTAAGTACAACCATGGCAGTTTCATAAACTGCTTATGGGAGAAATGGTTTTTATCCCACATCAAAGTTAGTCGAAAATGCTCATTCATGAGGACTTTGAAACTGAAATTACTCAAAAAGTACACAGTAAAAAAATCATATATTTTGTACAAGTAGTCTAAGAAGTACTAAGTACAACCATGGCAGTTTCATAAACTGCTTATGGGAGAAATGGTTTTTATCCCACATCAAAGTTAGTCGAAAATGCTGATTCTGAGGACTTTGAAACTCAAATAGTACACAGTAAAAAAATTATATAATTTGTACAAGTAGTCTAAGAAGTACTAAGTACAACCATGGCAGTTTCATAAACTGCTTATGGGAGAAATGGTTTTTATCCCACATCAAAGTTAGTCGCAAAATGCTGATTCTGAGGACTTTGAAACTGAAATTACTCAAAAAGTACACAGTAAAAAAAATTCATATAATTTGTACAAGTAGTCTAAGAAGTACTAAGTACAACCATGGCAGTTTCATAAACTGCTTATGGGAGAAATGGTTTTTATCCCACATCAAAGTTAGTCAAAAATGCTGATTCTGAGGACTTTGAAACTCAAAATGTACACAGTAAAAATATTTCATATAATTTGTACAAGTAGTCTAAGAAGTACTAAGTACAACCATGGCAGTTTCATAAACTGCTTATGGGAGAAATGGTTTTTATCCCACATCAAAGTTAGTCGAAAATGCTGATTCTGAGGACTTTGAAACTCAAATTACTCAAAAAGTACACAGTAAAAAAATTATATAATTTGTACAAGTAGTCTAAGAAGTACTAAGTACAACCATGGCAGTTTCATAAACTGCTTATGGGAGAAATGGTTTTTATCCCACATCAAAGTTAGTCGAAAATGCTGATTCTGAGGACTTTGAAACTCAAATTACTCAAAAAGTACACAGAAAAATATTTCATATAATTTGTACAAGTAGTCTAAGAAGTACTAAGTACAACCGTGGCAGTTTCATAAACTGCTTATGGGAGAAATGGTTTTTATCCCACATCAAAGTTAGTCGAAAATGCTGATTCTGAGGACTTTGAAACTCAAATTACTCAAAAAGTACACAGTAAAAAAATTATATAATTTGTACAAGTAGTCTAAGAAGTACTAAGTACAACCATGGCAGTTTCATAAACTGCTTATGGGAGAAATGGTTTTTATCCCACATCAAAGTTAGTCGAAAATGCTGATTCTGAGGACTTTGAAACTGAAATTACTCAAAAAGTACACAGTAAAAAAAGATCATATAATTTGTACAAGTAGTCTAAGAAGTACTAAGTACAACCATGGCAGTTTCATAAACTGCTTATGGGAGAAATGGTTTTTATCCCACATCAAAGTTAGTCGAAAATGCTCATTCTTGAGGACTTTGAAACTGAAATTACTCAAAAAGTACACAGTAAAAAAAATTCATATAATTTGTACAAGTAGTCTAAGAAGTACCAAGTACAACCGTGGCAGTTTCATAAACTGCTTATGGGAGAAATGGTTTTTATCCCACATCAAAGTTAGTCGAAAATGCTGATTCTGAGGACTTTGAAACTGAAATTACTCAAAAAGTACACAGTAAAAATATTTCATATTATTTGTGCAAGTAGTCTTGAGAAGTATTAAGTACAAACATGGCAGTGTCATAAACTACTTATGAAATAATACAAATTAACCACATGCCATCCTTTACTTTGAAATCCTCACCGGAAGTGTTCCTCTGTGGAATTGTCTGTAGCTTTAGTGGTCGAATATACTGCACGTCCTAGACCAGGGGTTCCCAAACTTTTCAAGCCGGGACCCAGAAAATAAGGCGTCAGAGAGCCGCGGCCCAATGCACATCGTCAGGCTTTTTCTTTTCTTTGTCAGGCGACCGATTTTTTAAGCCAAATATCACTTCAATCCTATTAAGTTAGTTCAAGTTCGTTATTCATTTATATGTGCTATTTATGAGAGGGCTAACTTGTTGCAAAATAATAATGATAATAATAATAGCCTCATTAAAATACTATTGTTGCTTCGGTTGTTTTCAGCGTTTTATGTGCATAATCTGTTATTTAGTTTGAAATGTTCGTTGAAATAAGTAGATTTTTCGTTTTTGTTTATATATTAAGTTAATATAAAACCATATAGTCACATTTTAGAATACAATAGAATAGAATTTTAGAATACAACTAGAAACACTGTCCTGGCCTGCTTCTAAGTTCAGTGGCCTGACAAAATAAATAAAAAACGTTTTTTTTTACTTTTTTTTTAATCATCTCGCGGCCCTCCCGTGGCTGCTTTGGGAACCACTGTCCTAGACCACCGCAACACTTCCGGGATTCTGAAATCGGGGAGGAGATTGCGGGGGGAGCATAATAATGAATGTGGATGAGAGCCGTGATGTAAGTGGTTGCCGATACGGCTGTGGGGGTGCTGCTAGAGACATGTTCGAATAGACGTTTATGCGCCTCAATCTCCTGAACACGGCGTGACCCATACCTAATCGATCAGAACTAAATCGGCAGAGAAAAAGCCCATTTTAAAGCACCTATTCCGCATGCACATGCGCAGAGTGCCCATGGAGTCTGGACGACGCGAGATGACGCACGAATGAATGTGGACTGTTCCATCAGAGGGGGGAGCTTCGGTGGCCAGTGTCCTTTCAGCCGAACAGGATAATGAAAAAATGATCCCACTAAATGGCCAGATGAGTCTTGTGGCGACATCTACAATTACCTCATTGAGTCTCATTACTAGGGGTGGGAATCACCAGTTTCATCACGATACGATATCGATTCTTTGGACAACGATACGATATTATCCGATATCACACAGTCTGCCACGATACGATTCGATTCAGGTGCCTGCGATCGATATGAGACGATATTATATGCCCATTTAACACAATCAGTAACATTTAAATCAACAAAAAAAAAGGCAATGGAAATATCATTTGACATTTTTATTTTTGAGCTCTTCCAGACATTTAAATGAAAAATAATATTGTTTTTAATACAAATAGACCTCCTGTTCACTGTTTTTGGTTCGATATTAACACTTTGGTCGCCATGGTTAAAATTCATAATTTACCATCCCTAGCCATCTCTATGGAGAAGTTCCCCTTCTTTGCAGGGCTATAACTTTTTAAATTGTATTGCTAAATTGACATTATCATGGCCCATTCAAGGTCCTATATGTATTGTTCAGGGTGTATCAATGTTATACTTTTTCATTCACATATTCATACTAAAATACGGTCTAAAGTATAAGTATGTTTTTATCGTTTTCTGCAGCTTTCTTCAGAACGTGATTTATGGCCCCAAATGCATTATATGCATGATGAAATACAGTTTGGTAGGAATCTGTGCGAGATAAAAAATTTCAACTGGAGGTGGTTCTATAAGTTACTACGTATCATCTGATGATGACCGGATGGGCGGGGGGTCGTTTATAATTCCGTGGGCAGCGTTAGATGATTCATCCAGTGTGGGTCATATGATCATCATAGAAGTTTATATGGAACACGTTAGAATATAACGCTGCAACTCACCGTGGCTTCCTCGCGCCGCTGGCAGATGAGCGTGGAACAGAATTTTTTCTATTATGGGATGGAGAAATGCCCGATCCATTTCCAGGTTGTATAATAGTATATACGTCCAAATCATGTTGTTTTTTTCGAGTTATTTGCACCGATCGATGTTCACTGTGTCAAGACGGAGTCTCTCTAACGATAGCGAGTGCCCGGACGACATATGGATGAGCACTTCCGGTCTGACGAGTCGCTTCCTGTTGGCGATCTGCCGATCGGCCACCAGATGGCGCTCTTGAACCGCTAGAGAGTTGAGTAGAGCTTTGCAGTACATCTCAGGGCCCCGGAGGGGAAATATGATTTCGATCACAGATTTTTGAAATATTGATATCAAAGACGAGTTACGGCATCTTCGGCAGAATGAGCATGGCTAGGAATGACGTCTAAACACGTCATCTGCGATTAAAGTGTTAATATCCTATTCACTGTCAGAGCTGTATTAAGGTGCAGTACCGGCCAGATCCTGTTAGTGGGGCTATCCCGAGAATGCACCCTCCTTCCCAATCCCCACTTCTCTCTGCCTATGGCTCTGGGTTAGCTTGTTAGCTTACGCTAACGTAACGTTATCTTCGATCTTTAACGCGACGTGGGCATAATGGAGTGGCGAGGATTGCAAAGCAGGTTAGATGCATTGGACCCGTTGCAGAATAAAACAGCAGGGACATGTTTTGGGTCACAGAATAGGCACACTAGTCTTGCTCTAGTGACGCTCTAGACGCTACTGCTGTGTGCTGTTGATGTTAAACGGAGTTTCACAACACTGGGCGCGGGGCGATGACGTCGCCGGATTTTCAAAATAAGAGTATCGCAATATGAATCGATCTTTTTACGTTGCATCGATCCTATTTGATTATTTATAATAGATCGATATATCGATCTGGATCGATGTATTGTCCCACCCCTACTCATTACACGTTTCGCAATTATTTATGCCACATAAATGTGGAACGCCCTACCCAAAGCTGTAAAGGAATCAAAAACACTCAAACACCTACGGGAGACTGCAATTCGAAACTGGCCCCTGTAAATGTCTTAACCCAGTTGTACAGTAAATTACCAAGTATGGCTTTGTCAGTATTCCAATGTACAGTGTACAGTGTCCCCCCCCCCTCCAATGTACAGCCCCCATCCACCCAACCCCACCCCACCCACCCAACCTCCTCCAATGTACAGTTTCTACGTCAAATGTATATACACTCTTTTTCTGGACACTTTTTGTATCACAAACAGTACTGTATTTGTAAATCTGATATGTCATAAATGTATAGATGTAGCAGTACTGTCTATCTGTATGTCATGTATGTCATATATGTTATGATGAATTGAAAATGGGGGACCCTGATGTAAACAAGACGAAAGTCTCTCTGGTCTGCATCCCCTTAACAATTGTGTGTATTGAGCTGTACTGTATGAATGAATGAATGAAAACTTTATTAACAGATTGCAGAATACTGCGGTCAAGTGAGCCGTCTTTTACTTTTGCGTGGTCAAACCAGCCGCTCCTGTTTTTCGAGTGCGCGATTAGTTCCAGGTTTACGGTAATGCATTCAAACAACCCTGGGACGCTGTTTTAATGAACCGACGTGACTTTTGAACACAGTCTGATTGATTGATTGAAAACTTTATTAACAGATTGCAGAATGGGTACAGAATGGGTGGTTGGGTTCCCCCCCCACCCACCCAACCACCTCCAATGTACAGTCCCCCCCCACCCCCACCTACCCAATCCAATGTACAGTTTCTACGCCTAATGTATATACTCTTTTCTTTCTGGACTCTTTTTGTATCACAAACAGTACTGTAATTGCAAATCTGGTATGTCATAAATGTATAGATGTAGCAGTACTGTCTATCTGTATGTCATGTATGTCATATATGTTACGATTAATTGAAAATGGGGGACCCTGATGTAAACAAGACGAAAGTCTTTCTCTGGTCTGCATCCCCTTAACAATTGTATGTATTGAGCTGTACTGTACTGTACCCAGTCTGCAACTGCGGTCAAGTGAGCCGTCTTTTGCTTTTGCGTGGTCAAGTGAGCCGCTCTTGTTTTTCGAGTGCGCGATTAGTTCCAGGTTTACGGTAATGCATTAAAACAAGCCTGGGACGCTGTTGTAATGAACCGACGTGACTTTTGAACACAGTCTTTGATTGATTGATTGAAAAGTTTATTAACAGATTGCAGAATGGGTACAGTACAGTACAGCTCAATACATACAATTGTTAAGGGGATGCAGACCAGAGAAAGACTTTCGTCTTGTTTACATCAGGGTCCCCCATTTTCAATTCATCATAACATATATGACATACATGACATACAGATAGACAGTACTGCTACATCTATACATTTATGACATATCAGATTTGCAAATACAGTACTGTTTGTGATACAAAAGTGTCCAGAAAAGGAGTGTATATACATTTGGCATAGAAACTGTACATTGGAGGAGGTTGGTTGGGTGGGGTGGGGTTGGGTGGGTTGGGTGAGGGCTGTACATTGGAGGTGGGGGGGGGGGGGGGTTGGGAAGGGGACACACACACATTTTACACTGTACATTGGAATATTGACAAAGCCTTACTTGGTCATTTACTGTACAACTAGGTTAGGACATTTGTAGGGGCCAGTTTCGAATTGCAGTCTCACGTAGGTGTTTTTTGAGAGTGTTTTTGAAGGTCTCACAAGTAGATCTTACAGAAATACTTAATATGACATTGAATGCGCATCGAATCAATAGGACGTTTAGTCTAATCAATAGGACGTTTCGTATGTGCAGTATTATTGAACATCGAATCAATAGGACGCGCAGTATATTCGATCACTAAACTAAAGCTACAGACAATTCCACAGAGGAACACTTCCGGTGAGGATTTCAAAGTAAAGGATGGCATGTGGTTCATTTCTATTATTTCATAAGTAGTTTATTACACTGCCATGTTTGTACTTAATACTTCTCAAGACTACTTGCACAAATAATATTAACTACTTTTACTGTGTACTTTGAGTAATTTGAGTTTCAAAGTCCTTTTTATAGAACAATGAGTATTTTCGACTAACTTTGATGTGGGATAAAAAAAGATTTTCCCATAAGCACTTTATGAAACTGCCATGGTTGTACTTAGTACCTCTTAGACTACTTGTACAAATTATATGAAATATTTTTACTGTGTACTTTTTGAGTAATTTGAGTTTCAAAGTCCTCAGAATCAGCATTTTCGACTAACTTTGATGTTGGATAAAAACAATTCTTCCCATAAGCACTTTATGAAACTGCCATGGTTGTACTTAGTACCTCTTAGACTACCTGTACAAATTATATGAAATATTTTTACTGTGTACTTTTTGAGTAATTTCAGTTTTAAAGTCCTCAGAATCAGCATTTTCGACTAACTTTGATGTGGGATAAAAAAAGATTTTCCCATAAGCACTTTATGAAACTGCCATGGTTGTACTTAGTACCTCTTAGACTACTTGTACAAATTATATGAAATATTTTTACTGTGTACTTTTTGAGTAATTTGAGTTTCAAAGTCCTCAGAATCAGCATTTTCGACTAACTTTGATGTGGTATAAAAAAAGATTTTCCCATAAGCACTTTATGAAACTGCCATGGTTGTACTTAGTACCTCTTAGACTACTTGTACAAATTATATGAAATATTTTTACTGTGTACTTTTTGAGTAATTTCAGTTTTAAAGTCCTCAGAATCAGCATTTTCGAGTAACTTTGATGTGGGATAAAAAAAGATTTTCCCATAAGCACTTTATGAAACTGCCATGGTTGTACTTAGTACCTCTTAGACTACTTGTACAAATTATATGAAATATTTTTACTGTGTACTTTTTGAGTAATTTGAGTTTCAAAGTCCTCAGAATCAGCATTTTCGACTAACTTTGATGTTGGATAAAAACAATTCTTCCCATAAGCACTTTATGAAACTGCCATGGTTGTACTTAGTACCTCTTAGACTACCTGTACAAATTATATGAAATATTTTTACTGTGTACTTTTTGAGTAATTTCAGTTTTAAAGTCCTCAGAATCAGCATTTTCGACTAACTTTGATGTGGGATAAAAAAAGATTTTCCCATAAGCACTTTATGAAACTGCCATGGTTGTACTTAGTACCTCTTAGACTACTTGTACAAATTATATGAAATATTTTTACTGTGTACTTTTTGAGTAATTTCAGTTTTAAAGTCCTCAGAATCAGCATTTTCGACTAACTTTGATGTGGGATAAAAAAAGATTTTCCCATAAGCACTTTATGAAACTGCCATGGTTGTACTTAGTACCTCGTAGACTACTTGTACAAATTATATGAATAATTTTTACTGTGTACTTTTTGAGTAATTTGAGTTTCAAAGTCCTCAGAATCAGCATTTTCGACTAACTTTGATGTGGTATAAAAAAAGATTTTCCCATAAGCACTTTATGAAACTGCCATGGTTGTACTTAGTACCTCTTAGACTACTTGTACAAATTATATGAAATATTTTTACTGTGTACTTTTTGAGTAATTTCAGTTTTAAAGTCCTCAGAATCAGCATTTTCGACTAACTTTGATGTGGGATAAAAAAAAGATTTTCCCATAAGCACTTTATGAAACTGCCATGGTTGTACTTAGTACCTCTTAGACTACTTGTACAAATTATATGAAATATTTTTACTGTGTACTTTTTGAGTAATTTGAGTTTCAAAGTCCTCAGAATCAGCATTTTCGACTAACTTTGATGTTGGATAAAAACAATTCTTCCCATAAGCACTTTATGAATTTGCCATGGTTGTACTTAGTACCTCTTAGACTACCTGTACAAATTATATGAAATATTTTTACTGTGTACTTTTTGAGTAATTTCAGTTTTAAAGTCCTCAGAATCAGCATTTTCGACTAACTTTGATGTGGGATAAAAAAAGATTTTCCCATAAGCACTTTATGAAACTGCCATGGTTGTACTTAGTACCTCTTAGACTACTTGTACAAATTATATGAAATATTTTTACTGTGTACTTTTTGAGTAATTTCAGTTTTAAAGTCCTCAGAATCAGCATTTTCGACTAACTTTGATGCGGGATAAAAAAAGATTTTCCCATAAGCACTTATGAAACTGCCATGGTTGTACTTAGTACCTCTTAGACTACTTGTACAAATTATATGAAATATTTTTACTGTGTACTTTTTGAGTAATTTCAGTTTCAAAGTCCCCAGAATCAGCATTTTCGACTAACTTTGATGTGGAATAAAAAAAGATTTTCCCATAAGCACTTTATGAAACTGCCATGGTTGTACTTAGTACCTCTTAGACTACCTGTACAAATTATATGAAATATTTTTACTGTGTACTTTTTGAGTAATTTCAGTTTTAAAGTCCTCAGAATCAGCATTTTCGACTAACTTTGATGTGGGATAAAAAAAGATTTTCCCATAAGCACTTTATGAAACTGCCATGGTTGTACTTAGTACCTCTTAGACTACTTGTACAAATTATATGAAATATTTTTACTGTGTACTTTTTGAGTAATTTGAGTTTCAAAGTCCTCAGAATCAGCATTTTCGACTAACTTTGATGTGGTATAAAAAAAGATTTTCCCATAAGCACTTTATGAAACTGCCATGGTTGTACTTAGTACCTCTTAGACTACTTGTACAAATTATATGAAATATTTTTACTGTGTACTTTTTGAGTAATTTCAGTTTTAAAGTCCTCAGAATCAGCATTTTCGACTAACTTTGATGTGGGATAAAAAAAGATTTTCCCATAAGCACTTTATGAAACTGCCATGGTTGTACTTAGTACCTCTTAGACTACTTGTACAAATTATATGAAATATTTTTACTGTGTACTTTTTGAGTAATTTGAGTTTCAAAGTCCTCAGAATCAGCATTTTCGACTAACTTTGATGTTGGATAAAAACAATTCTTCCCATAAGCACTTTATGAATTTGCCATGGTTGTACTTAGTACCTCTTAGACTACCTGTACAAATTATATGAAATATTTTTACTGTGTACTTTTTGAGTAATTTCAGTTTTAAAGTCCTCAGAATCAGCATTTTCGACTAACTTTGATGTGGGATAAAAAAAGATTTTCCCATAAGCACTTTATGAAACTGCCATGGTTGTACTTAGTACCTCTTAGACTACTTGTACAAATTATATGAAATATTTTTACTGTGTACTTTTTGAGTAATTTCAGTTTTAAAGTCCTCAGAATCAGCATTTTCGACTAACTTTGATGTGGGATAAAAAAAGATTTTCCCATAAGCACTTATGAAACTGCCATGGTTGTACTTAGTACCTCTTAGACTACTTGTACAAATTATATGAAATATTTTTACTGTGTACTTTTTGAGTAATTTCAGTTTCAAAGTCCCCAGAATCAGCATTTTCGACTAACTTTGATGTGGAATAAAAAAAGATTTTCCCATAAGCACTTTATGAAACTGCCATGGTTGTACTTAGTACCTCTTAGACTACCTGTACAAATTATATGAAATATTTTTACTGTGTACTTTTTGAGTAATTTGAGTTTCAAAGTCCTCAGAATCAGCATTTTCGACTAACTTTGATGTGGTATAAAAAAAGATTTTCCCATAAGCACTTTATGAAACTGCCATGGTTGTACTTAGTACCTCTTAGACTACTTGTACAAATTATATGAAATATTTTTACTGTGTACTTTTTGAGTAATTTCAGTTTTAAAGTCCTCAGAATCAGCATTTTCGACTAACTTTGATGTGGGATAAAAAAAGATTTTCCCATAAGCACTTTATGAAACTGCCATGGTTGTACTTAGTACCTCTTAGACTACCTGTACAAATTATATGAAATATTTTTACTGTGTACTTTTTGAGTAATTTGAGTTTCAAAGTCCCCAGAATCAGCATCTTCGACTAACTTTGATGCGGGATAAAAAAAGATTTTCCCATAAGCACTTTATGAAACTGCCATGGTTGTACTTAGTACCTCTTAGACTACTTGTACAAATTATATGAAATATCTTTACTGTGTACTTTTTGAGTAATTTCAGTTTCAAAGTCCTCAGAATCAGCATTTTCGACTAACTTTGATGTTGGATAAAAACAATTCTTCCCATAAGCACTTTATGAAACTGCCATGGTTGTACTTAGTACCTCTTAGACTACCTGTACAAATTATATGAAATATTTTTACTTTGTACTTTTTGAGTAATTTGAGTTTCAAAGTCCTCAGAATCAGCATTTTCGACTAACTTTGATGTGGTATAAAAAAAGATTTTCCCATAAGCACTTTATGAAACTGCCATGGTTGTACTTAGTACCTCTTAGACTACTTGTACAAATTATATGAAATATTTTTACTGTGTACTTTTTGAGTAATTTCAGTTTTAAAGTCCTCAGAATCAGCATTTTCGACTAACTTTGATGTGGGATAAAAAAAGATTTTCCCATAAGCACTTTATGAAACTGCCATGGTTGTACTTAGTACCTCTTAGACTACTTGTACAAATTATATGAAATATTTTTACTGTGTACTTTTTGAGTAATTTGAGTTTCAAAGTCCTCAGAATCAGCATTTTCGACTAATTTTGATGTTGGATAAAAACAATTCTTCCCATAAGCACTTTATGAAACTGCCATGGTTGTACTTAGTACCTCTTAGACTACCTGTACAAATTATATGAAATATTCTTACTGTGTACTTTTTGAGTAATTTCAGTTTTAAAGTCCTCAGAATCAGCATTTTCGACTAACTTTGATGTGGGATAAAAAAAGATTTTCCCATAAGCACGTTATGAAACTGCCATGGTTGTACTTAGTACCTCTTAGACTACTTGTACAAATTATATGAAATATTTTTACTGTGTACTTTTTGAGTAATTTCAGTTTTAAAGTCCTCAGAATCAGCATTTTCGACTAACTTTGATGTGGGATAAAAAAAGATTTTCCCATAAGCACTTTATGAAACTGCCATGGTTGTACTTAGTACCTCTTAGACTACTTGTACAAATTATATGAAATATTTTTACTGTGTACTTTTTGAGTAATTTGAGTTTCAAAGTCCTCAGAATCAGCATTTTCGACTAACTTTGATGTGGGATAAAAAAAGATTTTCCCATAAGCACTTATGAAACTGCCATGGTTGTACTTAGTACCTCTTAGACTACTTGTACAAATTATATGAAATATTTTTACTGTGTACTTTTTGAGTAATTTCAGTTTCAAAGTCCCCAGAATCAGCATTTTCGACTAACTTTGATGTGGAATAAAAAAAGATTTTCCCATAAGCACTTTATGAAACTGCCATGGTTGTACTTAGTACCTCTTAGACTACCTGTACAAATTATATGAAATATTTTTACTGTGTACTTTTTGAGTAATTTCAGTTTTAAAGTCCTCAGAAACAGCATTTTCGACTAACTTTGATGTGGGATAAAAAAAGATTTTCCCATAAGCACTTTATGAAACTGCCATGGTTGTACTTAGTACCTCTTAGACTACTTGTACAAATTATATGAAATATTTTTACTGTGTACTTTTTGAGTAATTTCAGTTTTAAAGTCCTCAGAATCAGCATTTTCGACTAACTTTGATGTGGGATAAAAAAAGATTTTCCCATAAGCACTTTATGAAACTGCCATGGTTGTACTTAGTACCTCTTAGACTACTTGTACAAATTATATGAAATATTTTTACTGTGTACTTTTTGAGTAATTTGAGTTTCAAAGTCCTCAGAATCAGCATTTTCGACTAACTTTGATGTGGTATAAAAACAATTCTTCCCATAAGCACTTTATGAATTTGCCATGGTTGTACTTAGTACCTCTTAGACTACCTGTACAAATTATATGAAATATTTTTACTGTGTACTTTTTGAGTAATTTCAGTTTTAAAGTCCTCAGAATCAGCATTTTCGACTAACTTTGATGTGGGATAAAAAAAGATTTTCCCATAAGCACTTTATGAAACTGCCATGGTTGTACTTAGTACCTCTTAGACTACTTGTACAAATTATATGAAATATTTTTACTGTGTACTTTTTGAGTAATTTGAGTTTCAAAGTCCTCAGAATCAGCATTTTCGACTAACTTTGATGTTGGATAAAAACAATTCTTCCCATAAGCACTTTATGAAACTGCCATGGTTGTACTTAGTACCTCTTAGACTACCTGTACAAATTATATGAAATATTTTTACTGTGTACTTTTTGAGTAATTTCAGTTTTAAAGTCCTCAGAATCAGCATTTTCGACTAACTTTGATGTGGGATAAAAAAAGATTTTCCCATAAGCACTTTATGAAACTGCCATGGTTGTACTTAGTACCTCTTAGACTACTTGTACAAATTATATGAAATATTTTTACTGTGTACTTTTTGAGTAATTTCAGTTTTAAAGTCCTCAGAATCAGCATTTTCGACTAACTTTGATGTGGGATAAAAAAAGATTTTCCCATAAGCACTTTATGAAACTGCCATGGTTGTACTTAGTACCTCGTAGACTACTTGTACAAATTATATGAATAATTTTTACTGTGTACTTTTTGAGTAATTTGAGTTTCAAAGTCCTCAGAATCAGCATTTTCGACTAACTTTGATGTGGTATAAAAAAAGATTTTCCCATAAGCACTTTATGAAACTGCCATGGTTGTACTTAGTACCTCTTAGACTACTTGTACAAATTATATGAAATATTTTTACTGTGTACTTTTTGAGTAATTTCAGTTTTAAAGTCCTCAGAATCAGCATTTTCGACTAACTTTGATGTGGGATAAAAAAAAGATTTTCCCATAAGCACTTTATGAAACTGCCATGGTTGTACTTAGTACCTCTTAGACTACTTGTACAAATTATATGAAATATTTTTACTGTGTACTTTTTGAGTAATTTGAGTTTCAAAGTCCTCAGAATCAGCATTTTCGACTAACTTTGATGTTGGATAAAAACAATTCTTCCCATAAGCACTTTATGAATTTGCCATGGTTGTACTTAGTACCTCTTAGACTACCTGTACAAATTATATGAAATATTTTTACTGTGTACTTTTTGAGTAATTTCAGTTTTAAAGTCCTCAGAATCAGCATTTTCGACTAACTTTGATGTGGGATAAAAAAAGATTTTCCCATAAGCACTTTATGAAACTGCCATGGTTGTACTTAGTACCTCTTAGACTACTTGTACAAATTATATGAAATATTTTTACTGTGTACTTTTTGAGTAATTTCAGTTTTAAAGTCCTCAGAATCAGCATTTTCGACTAACTTTGATGTGGGATAAAAAAAGATTTTCCCATAAGCACTTATGAAACTGCCATGGTTGTACTTAGTACCTCTTAGACTACTTGTACAAATTATATGAAATATTTTTACTGTGTACTTTTTGAGTAATTTCAGTTTCAAAGTCCCCAGAATCAGCATTTTCGACTAACTTTGATGTGGAATAAAAAAAGATTTTCCCATAAGCACTTTATGAAACTGCCATGGTTGTACTTAGTACCTCTTAGACTACCTGTACAAATTATATGAAATATTTTTACTGTGTACTTTTTGAGTAATTTCAGTTTTAAAGTCCTCAGAATCAGCATTTTCGACTAACTTTGATGTGGGATAAAAAAAGATTTTCCCATAAGCACTTTATGAAACTGCCATGGTTGTACTTAGTACCTCTTAGACTACTTGTACAAATTATATGAAATATTTTTACTGTGTACTTTTTGAGTAATTTGAGTTTCAAAGTCCTCAGAATCAGCATTTTCGACTAACTTTGATGTGGTATAAAAAAAGATTTTCCCATAAGCACTTTATGAAACTGCCATGGTTGTACTTAGTACCTCTTAGACTACTTGTACAAATTATATGAAATATTTTTACTGTGTACTTTTTGAGTAATTTCAGTTTTAAAGTCCTCAGAATCAGCATTTTCGACTAACTTTGATGTGGGATAAAAAAAGATTTTCCCATAAGCACTTTATGAAACTGCCATGGTTGTACTTAGTACCTCTTAGACTACTTGTACAAATTATATGAAATATTTTTACTGTGTACTTTTTGAGTAATTTGAGTTTCAAAGTCCTCAGAATCAGCATTTTCGACTAACTTTGATGTTGGATAAAAACAATTCTTCCCATAAGCACTTTATGAATTTGCCATGGTTGTACTTAGTACCTCTTAGACTACCTGTACAAATTATATGAAATATTTTTACTGTGTACTTTTTGAGTAATTTCAGTTTTAAAGTCCTCAGAATCAGCATTTTCGACTAACTTTGATGTGGGATAAAAAAAGATTTTCCCATAAGCACTTTATGAAACTGCCATGGTTGTACTTAGTACCTCTTAGACTACTTGTACAAATTATATGAAATATTTTTACTGTGTACTTTTTGAGTAATTTCAGTTTTAAAGTCCTCAGAATCAGCATTTTCGACTAACTTTGATGTGGGATAAAAAAAGATTTTCCCATAAGCACTTATGAAACTGCCATGGTTGTACTTAGTACCTCTTAGACTACTTGTACAAATTATATGAAATATTTTTACTGTGTACTTTTTGAGTAATTTCAGTTTCAAAGTCCCCAGAATCAGCATTTTCGACTAACTTTGATGTGGAATAAAAAAAGATTTTCCCATAAGCACTTTATGAAACTGCCATGGTTGTACTTAGTACCTCTTAGACTACCTGTACAAATTATATGAAATATTTTTACTGTGTACTTTTTGAGTAATTTGAGTTTCAAAGTCCTCAGAATCAGCATTTTCGACTAACTTTGATGTGGTATAAAAAAAGATTTTCCCATAAGCACTTTATGAAACTGCCATGGTTGTACTTAGTACCTCTTAGACTACTTGTACAAATTATATGAAATATTTTTACTGTGTACTTTTTGAGTAATTTCAGTTTTAAAGTCCTCAGAATCAGCATTTTCGACTAACTTTGATGTGGGATAAAAAAAGATTTTCCCATAAGCACTTTATGAAACTGCCATGGTTGTACTTAGTACCTCTTAGACTACCTGTACAAATTATATGAAATATTTTTACTGTGTACTTTTTGAGTAATTTGAGTTTCAAAGTCCCCAGAATCAGCATCTTCGACTAACTTTGATGCGGGATAAAAAAAGATTTTCCCATAAGCACTTTATGAAACTGCCATGGTTGTACTTAGTACCTCTTAGACTACTTGTACAAATTATATGAAATATCTTTACTGTGTACTTTTTGAGTAATTTCAGTTTCAAAGTCCTCAGAATCAGCATTTTCGACTAACTTTGATGTTGGATAAAAACAATTCTTCCCATAAGCACTTTATGAAACTGCCATGGTTGTACTTAGTACCTCTTAGACTACCTGTACAAATTATATGAAATATTTTTACTTTGTACTTTTTGAGTAATTTGAGTTTCAAAGTCCTCAGAATCAGCATTTTCGACTAACTTTGATGTGGTATAAAAAAAGATTTTCCCATAAGCACTTTATGAAACTGCCATGGTTGTACTTAGTACCTCTTAGACTACTTGTACAAATTATATGAAATATTTTTACTGTGTACTTTTTGAGTAATTTCAGTTTTAAAGTCCTCAGAATCAGCATTTTCGACTAACTTTGATGTGGGATAAAAAAAGATTTTCCCATAAGCACTTTATGAAACTGCCATGGTTGTACTTAGTACCTCTTAGACTACTTGTACAAATTATATGAAATATTTTTACTGTGTACTTTTTGAGTAATTTGAGTTTCAAAGTCCTCAGAATCAGCATTTTCGACTAACTTTGATGTTGGATAAAAACAATTCTTCCCATAAGCACTTTATGAAACTGCCATGGTTGTACTTAGTACCTCTTAGACTACCTGTACAAATTATATGAAATATTCTTACTGTGTACTTTTTGAGTAATTTCAGTTTTAAAGTCCTCAGAATCAGCATTTTCGACTAACTTTGATGTGGGATAAAAAAAGATTTTCCCATAAGCACGTTATGAAACTGCCATGGTTGTACTTAGTACCTCTTAGACTACTTGTACAAATTATATGAAATATTTTTACTGTGTACTTTTTGAGTAATTTCAGTTTTAAAGTCCTCAGAATCAGCATTTTCGACTAACTTTGATGTGGGATAAAAAAAGATTTTCCCATAAGCACTTTATGAAACTGCCATGGTTGTACTTAGTACCTCTTAGACTACTTGTACAAATTATATGAAATATTTTTACTGTGTACTTTTTGAGTAATTTGAGTTTCAAAGTCCTCAGAATCAGCATTTTCGACTAACTTTGATGTGGGATAAAAAAAGATTTTCCCATAAGCACTTATGAAACTGCCATGGTTGTACTTAGTACCTCTTAGACTACTTGTACAAATTATATGAAATATTTTTACTGTGTACTTTTTGAGTAATTTCAGTTTCAAAGTCCCCAGAATCAGCATTTTCGACTAACTTTGATGTGGAATAAAAAAAGATTTTCCCATAAGCACTTTATGAAACTGCCATGGTTGTACTTAGTACCTCTTAGACTACCTGTACAAATTATATGAAATATTTTTACTGTGTACTTTTTGAGTAATTTCAGTTTTAAAGTCCTCAGAAACAGCATTTTCGACTAACTTTGATGTGGGATAAAAAAAGATTTTCCCATAAGCACTTTATGAAACTGCCATGGTTGTACTTAGTACCTCTTAGACTACTTGTACAAATTATATGAAATATTTTTACTGTGTACTTTTTGAGTAATTTCAGTTTTAAAGTCCTCAGAATCAGCATTTTCGACTAACTTTGATGTGGGATAAAAAAAGATTTTCCCATAAGCACTTTATGAAACTGCCATGGTTGTACTTAGTACCTCTTAGACTACTTGTACAAATTATATGAAATATTTTTACTGTGTACTTTTTGAGTAATTTGAGTTTCAAAGTCCTCAGAATCAGCATTTTCGACTAACTTTGATGTTGGATAAAAACAATTCTTCCCATAAGCACTTTATGAATTTGCCATGGTTGTACTTAGTACCTCTTAGACTACCTGTACAAATTATATGAAATATTTTTACTGTGTACTTTTTGAGTAATTTCAGTTTTAAAGTCCTCAGAATCAGCATTTTCGACTAACTTTGATGTGGGATAAAAAAAGATTTTCCCATAAGCACTCTATGAAACTGCCATGGTTGTACTTAGTACCTCTTAGACTACTTGTACAAATTATATGAAATATTTTTACTGTGTACTTTTTGAGTAATTTCAGTTTTAAAGTCCTCAGAATCAGCATTTTCGACTAACTTTGATGTGGGATAAAAAAAGATTTTCCCATAAGCACTTATGAAACTGCCATGGTTGTACTTAGTACCTCTTAGACTACTTGTACAAATTATATGAAATATTTTTACTGTGTACTTTTTGAGTAATTTCAGTTTCAAAGTCCCCAGAATCAGCATTTTCGACTAACTTTGATGTGGAATAAAAAAAGATTTTCCCATAAGCACTTTATGAAACTGCCATGGTTGTACTTAGTACCTCTTAGACTACCTGTACAAATTATATGAAATATTTTTACTGTGTACTTTTTGAGTAATTTGAGTTTCAAAGTCCTCAGAATCAGCATTTTCGACTAACTTTGATGTGGTATAAAAAAAGATTTTCCCATAAGCACTTTATGAAACTGCCATGGTTGTACTTAGTACCTCTTAGACTACTTGTACAAATTATATGAAATATTTTTACTGTGTACTTTTTGAGTAATTTCAGTTTTAAAGTCCTCAGAATCAGCATTTTCGACTAACTTTGATGTGGGATAAAAAAAGATTTTCCCATAAGCACTTTATGAAACTGCCATGGTTGTACTTAGTACCTCTTAGACTACCTGTACAAATTATATGAAATATTTTTACTGTGTACTTTTTGAGTAATTTGAGTTTCAAAGTCCCCAGAATCAGCATCTTCGACTAACTTTGATGCGGGATAAAAAAAGATTTTCCCATAAGCACTTTATGAAACTGCTATGGTTGTACTTAGTACCTCTTAGACTACTTGTACAAATTATATGAAATATCTTTACTGTGTACTTTTTGAGTAATTTCAGTTTCAAAGTCCTCAGAATCAGCATTTTCGACTAACTTTGATGTTGGATAAAAACAATTCTTCCCATAAGCACTTTATGAAACTGCCATGGTTGTACTTAGTACCTCTTAGACTACCTGTACAAATTATATGAAATATTTTTACTGTGTACTTTTTGAGTAATTTGAGTTTCAAAGTCCTCAGAATCAGCATTTTCGACTAACTTTGATGTGGTATAAAAAAAGATTTTCCCATAAGCACTTTATGAAACTGCCATGGTTGTACTTAGTACCTCTTAGACTACTTGTACAAATTATATGAAATATTTTTACTGTGTACTTTTTGAGTAATTTCAGTTTTAAAGTCCTCAGAATCAGCATTTTCGACTAACTTTGATGTGGGATAAAAAAAGATTTTCCCATAAGCACTTTATGAAACTGCCATGGTTGTACTTAGTACCTCTTAGACTACTTGTACAAATTATATGAAATATTTTTACTGTGTACTTTTTGAGTAATTTGAGTTTCAAAGTCCTCAGAATCAGCATTTTCGACTAACTTTGATGTTGGATAAAAACAATTCTTCCCAAAAGCACTTTATGAAACTGCCATGGTTGTACTTAGTACCTCTTAGACTACCTGTACAAATTATATGAAATATTTTTACTGTGTACTTTTTGAGTAATTTCAGTTTTAAAGTCCTCAGAATCAGCATTTTCGACTAACTTTGATGTGGGATAAAAAAAGATTTTCCCATAAGCACTTTATGAAACTGCCATGGTTGTACTTAGTACCTCTTAGACTACTTGTACAAATTATATGAAATATTTTTACTGTGTACTTTTTGAGTAATTTCAGTTTTAAAGTCCTCAGAATCAGCATTTTCGACTAACTTTGATGTGGGATAAAAAAAGATTTTCCCATAAGCACTTTATGAAACTGCCATGGTTGTACTTAGTACCTCTTAGACTACTTGTACAAATTATATGAAATATTTTTACTGTGTACTTTTTGAGTAATTTCAGTTTCAAAGTCCTCAGAATCAGCATTTTCGACTAACTTTGATGTGGTATAAAAAAAGATTTTCCCATAAGCACTTTATGAAACTGCCATGGTTGTACTTAGTACCTCTTAGACTACTTGTACAAATTATATGAAATATTTTTACTGTGTACTTTTTGAGTAATTTGAGTTTCAAAGTCCTCAGAATCAGCATTTTCGACTAACTTTGATGTTGGATAAAAACAATTCTTCCCATAAGCACTTTATGAAACTGCCATGGTTGTACTTAGTACCTCTTAGACTACCTGTACAAATTATATGAAATATTTTTACTGTGTACTTTTTGAGTAATTTCAGTTTTAAAGTCCTCAGAATCAGCATTTTCGACTAACTTTGATGTGGGATAAAAAAAGATTTTCCCATAAGCACTTTATGAAACTGCCATGGTTGTACTTAGTACCTCTTAGACTACTTGTACAAATTATATGAAATATTTTTACTGTGTACTTTTTGAGTAATTTGAGTTTCAAAGTCCTCAGAATCAGCATTTTCGACTAACTTTGATGTGGTATAAAAAAAGATTTTCCCATAAGCACTTTATGAAACTGCCATGGTTGTACTTAGTACCTCTTAGACTACTTGTACAAATTATATGAAATATTTTTACTGTGTACTTTTTGAGTAATTTCAGTTTTAAAGTCCTCAGAATCAGCATTTTCGAGTAACTTTGATGTGGGATAAAAAAAGATTTTCCCATAAGCACTTTATGAAACTGCCATGGTTGTACTTAGTACCTCTTAGACTACTTGTACAAATTATATGAAATATTTTTACTGTGTACTTTTTGAGTAATTTGAGTTTCAAAGTCCTCAGAATCAGCATTTTCGACTAACTTTGATGTTGGATAAAAACAATTCTTCCCATAAGCACTTTATGAAACTGCCATGGTTGTACTTAGTACCTCTTAGACTACCTGTACAAATTATATGAAATATTTTTACTGTGTACTTTTTGAGTAATCTCAGTTTTAATGTCCTCAGAATCAGCATTTTCGACTAACTTTGATGTGGGATAAAAAAAGATTTTCCCATAAGCACTTTATGAAACTGCCATGGTTGTACTTAGTACCTATTAGACTACTTGTACAAATTATATGAAATATTTTTACTGTGTACTTTTTGAGTAATTTCAGTTTTAAAGTCCTCAGAATCAGCATTTTCGACTAACTTTGATGTGGGATAAAAAAAGATTTTCCCATAAGCACTTTATGAAACTGCCATGGTTGTACTTAGTACCTCTTAGACTACTTGTACAAATTATATGAAATATTTTTACTGTGTACTTTCTGAGTAATTTGAGTTTCAAAGTCCTCAGAATCAGCATTTTCGACTAACTTTGATGTGGTATAAAAAAAGATTTTCCCATAAGCACTTTATGAAACTGCCATGGTTGTACTTAGTACCTCTTAGACTACTTGTACAAATTATATGAAATATTTTTACTGTGTACTTTTTGAGTAATTTCAGTTTTAAAGTCCTCAGAATCAGCATGTTCGACTAACTTTGATGTGGGATAAAAAAAGATTTTCCCATAAGCACTTTATGAAACTGCCATGGTTGTACTTAGTACCTCTTAGACTACTTGTACAAATTATATGAAATATTTTTACTGTGTACTTTTTGAGTAATTTGAGTTTCAAAGTCCTCAGAATCAGCATTTTCGACTAACTTTGATGTTGGATAAAAACAATTCTTCCCATAAGCACTTTATGAAACTGCCATGGTTGTACTTAGTACCTCTTAGACTACCTGTACAAATTATATGAAATATTTTTACTGTGTACTTTTTGAGTAATTTCAGTTTTAAAGTCCTCAGAATCAGCATTTTCGACTAACTTTGATGTGGGATAAAAAAAGATTTTCACCTAAGCACTTTATGAAACTGCCATGGTTGTACTTAGTACCTCTTAGACTACTTGTACAAATTATATGAAATATTTTTACTGTGTACTTTTTGAGTAATTTCAGTTTTAAAGTCCTCAGAATCAGCATTTTCGACTAACTTTGATGTGGGATAAAAAAAGATTTTCCCATAAGCACTTATGAAACTGCCATGGTTGTACTTAGTACCTCTTAGACTACTTGTACAAATTATATGAAATATTTTTACTGTGTACTTTGAGTAATTTCAGTTTCAAAGTCCCCAGAATCAGCATTTTCGACTAACTTTGATGTGGGATAAAAAAAGATTTTCCCATAAGCACTTTATGAAACTGCCATGGTTGTACTTAGTACCTCTTAGACTACCTGTACAAATTATATGAAATATTTTTACTGTGTACTTTTTGAGTAATTTGAGTTTCAAAGTCCTCAGAATCAGCATTTTCGACTAACTTTGATGTGGTATAAAAAAAGATTTTCCCATAAGCACTTTATGAAACTGCCATGGTTGTACTTAGTACCTCTTAGACTACTTGTACAAATTATATGAAATATTTTTACTGTGTACTTTTTGAGTAATTTCAGTTTTAAAGTCCTCAGAATCAGCATTTTCGACTAACTTTGATGTGGGATAAAAAAAGATTTTCCCATAAGCACTTTATGAAACTGCCATGGTTGTACTTAGTACCTCTTAGACTACCTGTACAAATTATATGAAATATTTTTACTGTGTACTTTTTGAGTAATTTGAGTTTCAAAGTCCCCAGAATCAGCATCTTCGACTAACTTTGATGCGGGATAAAAAAAGATTTTCCCATAAGCACTTTATGAAACTGCCATGGTTGTACTTAGTACCTCTTAGACTACTTGTACAAATTATATGAAATATCTTTACTGTGTACTTTTTGAGTAATTTCAGTTTCAAAGTCCTCAGAATCAGCATTTTCGACTAACTTTGATGTTGGATAAAAACAATTCTTCCCATAAGCACTTTATGAAACTGCCATGGTTGTACTTAGTACCTCTTAGACTACTTGTACAAATTATATGAAATATTTTTACTGTGTACTTTTTGAGTAATTTCAGTTTCAAAGTCCTCAGAATCAGCATTTTCGACTAACTTTGATGTGGTATAAAAAAAGATTTTCCCATAAGCACTTTATGAAACTGCCATGGTTGTACTTAGTACCTCTTAGACTACTTGTACAAATTATATGAAATATTTTTACTGTGTACTTTTTGAGTAATTTGAGTTTCAAAGTCCTCAGAATCAGCATTTTCGACTAACTTTGATGTTGGATAAAAACAATTCTTCCCATAAGCACTTTATGAAACTGCCATGGTTGTACTTAGTACCTCTTAGACTACCTGTACAAATTATATTAAATATTTTTACTGTGTACTTTTTGAGTAATTTCAGTTTTAAAGTCCTCAGAATCAGCATTTTCGACTAACTTTGATGTGGGATAAAAAAAGATTTTCCCATAAGCACTTTATGAAACTGCCATGGTTGTACTTAGTACCTCTTAGACTACTTGTACAAATTATATGAAATATTTTTACTGTGTACTTTTTGAGTAATCTCAGTTTTAATGTCCTCAGAATCAGCATTTTCGACTAACTTTGATGTGGGATAAAAAAAGATTTTCCCATAAGCACTTTATGAAACTGCCATGGTTGTACTTAGTACCTATTAGACTACTTGTACAAATTATATGAAATATTTTTACTGTGTACTTTTTGAGTAATTTCAGTTTTAAAGTCCTCAGAATCAGCATTTTCGACTAACTTTGATGTGGGATAAAAAAAGATTTTCCCATAAGCACTTTATGAAACTGCCATGGTTGTACTTAGTACCTCTTAGACTACTTGTACAAATTATATGAAATATCTTTACTGTGTACTTTTTGAGTAATTTCAGTTTCAAAGTCCTCAGAATCAGCATTTTCGACTAACTTTGATGTTGGATAAAAACAATTCTTCCCATAAGCACTTTATGAAACTGCCATGGTTGTACTTAGTACCTCTTAGACTACTTGTACAAATTATATGAAATATTTTTACTGTGTACTTTTTGAGTAATTTCAGTTTCAAAGTCCTCAGAATCAGCATTTTCGACTAACTTTGATGTGGTATAAAAAAAGATTTTCCCATAAGCACTTTATGAAACTGCCATGGTTGTACTTAGTACCTCTTAGACTACTTGTACAAATTATATGAAATATTTTTACTGTGTACTTTTTGAGTAATTTGAGTTTCAAAGTCCTCAGAATCAGCATTTTCGACTAACTTTGATGTTGGATAAAAACAATTCTTCCCATAAGCACTTTATGAAACTGCCATGGTTGTACTTAGTACCTCTTAGACTACCTGTACAAATTATATTAAATATTTTTACTGTGTACTTTTTGAGTAATTTCAGTTTTAAAGTCCTCAGAATCAGCATTTTCGACTAACTTTGATGTGGGATAAAAAAAGATTTTCCCATAAGCACTTTATGAAACTGCCATGGTTGTACTTAGTACCTCTTAGACTACTTGTACAAATTATATGAAATATTTTTACTGTGTACTTTTTGAGTAATCTCAGTTTTAATGTCCTCAGAATCAGCATTTTCGACTAACTTTGATGTGGGATAAAAAAAGATTTTCCCATAAGCACTTTATGAAACTGCCATGGTTGTACTTAGTACCTATTAGACTACTTGTACAAATTATATGAAATATTTTTACTGTGTACTTTTTGAGTAATTTCAGTTTTAAAGTCCTCAGAATCAGCATTTTCGACTAACTTTGATGTGGGATAAAAAAAGATTTTCCCATAAGCACTTTATGAAACTGCCATGGTTGTACTTAGTACCTCTTAGACTACTTGTACAAATTATATGAAATATTTTTACTGTGTACTTTCTGAGTAATTTGAGTTTCAAAGTCCTCAGAATCAGCATTTTCGACTAACTTTGATGTGGTATAAAAAAAGATTTTCCCATAAGCACTTTATGAAACTGCCATGGTTGTACTTAGTACCTCTTAGACTACTTGTACAAATTATATGAAATATTTTTACTGTGTACTTTTTGAGTAATTTCAGTTTTAAAGTCCTCAGAATCAGCATGTTCGACTAACTTTGATGTGGGATAAAAAAAGATTTTCCCATAAGCACTTTATGAAACTGCCATGGTTGTACTTAGTACCTCTTAGACTACTTGTACAAATTATATGAAATATTTTTACTGTGTACTTTTTGAGTAATTTGAGTTTCAAAGTCCTCAGAATCAGCATTTTCGACTAACTTTGATGTGGTATAAAAAAAGATTTTCCCATAAGCACTTTATGAAACTGCCATGGTTGTACTTAGTACCTCTTAGACTACTTGTACAAATTATATGAAATATTTTTACTGTGTACTTTTTGAGTAATTTCAGTTTTAAAGTCCTCAGAATCAGCATTTTCGACTAACTTTGATGTGGGATAAAAAAAGATTTTCCCATAAGCACTTTATGAAACTGCCATGGTTGTACTTAGTACCTCTTAGACTACCTGTACAAATTATATGAAATATTTTTACTGTGTACTTTTTGAGTAATTTGAGTTTCAAAGTCCCCAGAATCAGCATCTTCGACTAACTTTGATGCGGGATAAAAAAAGATTTTCCCATAAGCACTTTATGAAACTGCCATGGTTGTACTTAGTACCTCTTAGACTACTTGTACAAATTATATGAAATATCTTTACTGTGTACTTTTTGAGTAATTTCAGTTTCAAAGTCCTCAGAATCAGCATTTTCGACTAACTTTGATGTTGGATAAAAACAATTCTTCCCATAAGCACTTTATGAAACTGCCATGGTTGTACTTAGTACCTCTTAGACTACTTGTACAAATTATATGAAATATTTTTACTGTGTACTTTTTGAGTAATTTCAGTTTCAAAGTCCTCAGAATCAGCATTTTCGACTAACTTTGATGTGGTATAAAAAAAGATTTTCCCATAAGCACTTTATGAAACTGCCATGGTTGTACTTAGTACCTCTTAGACTACTTGTACAAATTATATGAAATATTTTTACTGTGTACTTTTTGAGTAATTTGAGTTTCAAAGTCCTCAGAATCAGCATTTTCGACTAACTTTGATGTTGGATAAAAACAATTCTTCCCATAAGCACTTTATGAAACTGCCATGGTTGTACTTAGTACCTCTTAGACTACCTGTACAAATTATATGAAATATTTTTACTGTGTACTTTTTGAGTAATTTCAGTTTTAAAGTCCTCAGAATCAGCATTTTCGACTAACTTTGATGTGGGATAAAAAAAGATTTTCCCATAAGCACTTTATGAAACTGCCATGGTTGTACTTAGTACCTCTTAGACTACTTGTACAAATTATATGAAATATTTTTACTGTGTACTTTTTGAGTAATTTGAGTTTCAAAGTCCTCAGAATCAGCATTTTCGACTAACTTTGATGTGGTATAAAAAAAGATTTTCCCATAAGCACTTTATGAAACTGCCATGGTTGTACTTAGTACCTCTTAGACTACTTGTACAAATTATATGAAATATTTTTACTGTGTACTTTTTGAGTAATTTCAGTTTTAAAGTCCTCAGAATCAGCATTTTCGAGTAACTTTGATGTGGGATAAAAAAAGATTTTCCCATAAGCACTTTATGAAACTGCCATGGTTGTACTTAGTACCTCTTAGACTACTTGTACAAATTATATGAAATATTTTTACTGTGTACTTTTTGAGTAATTTGAGTTTCAAAGTCCTCAGAATCAGCATTTTCGACTAACTTTGATGTTGGATAAAAACAATTCTTCCCATAAGCACTTTATGAAACTGCCATGGTTGTACTTAGTACCTCTTAGACTACCTGTACAAATTATATGAAATATTTTTACTGTGTACTTTTTGAGTAATTTCAGTTTTAAAGTCCTCAGAATCAGCATTTTCGACTAACTTTGATGTGGGATAAAAAAAGATTTTCCCATAAGCACTTTATGAAACTGCCATGGTTGTACTTAGTACCTCTTAGACTACTTGTACAAATTATATGAAATATTTTTACTGTGTACTTTTTGAGTAATTTGAGTTTCAAAGTCCTCAGAATCAGCATTTTCGACTAACTTTGATGTGGTATAAAAAAAGATTTTCCCATAAGCACTTTATGAAACTGCCATGGTTGTACTTAGTACCTCTTAGACTACTTGTACAAATTATATGAAATATTTTTACTGTGTACTTTTTGAGTAATTTCAGTTTTAAAGTCCTCAGAATCAGCATTTTCGAGTAACTTTGATGTGGGATAAAAAAAGATTTTCCCATAAGCACTTTATGAAACTGCCATGGTTGTACTTAGTACCTCTTAGACTACTTGTACAAATTATATGAAATATTTTTACTGTGTACTTTTTGAGTAATTTGAGTTTCAAAGTCCTCAGAATCAGCATTTTCGACTAACTTTGATGTTGGATAAAAACAATTCTTCCCATAAGCACTTTATGAAACTGCCATGGTTGTACTTAGTACCTCTTAGACTACCTGTACAAATTATATGAAATATTTTTACTGTGTACTTTTTGAGTAATCTCAGTTTTAATGTCCTCAGAATCAGCATTTTCGACTAACTTTGATGTGGGATAAAAAAAGATTTTCCCATAAGCACTTTATGAAACTGCCATGGTTGTACTTAGTACCTATTAGACTACTTGTACAAATTATATGAAATATTTTTACTGTGTACTTTTTGAGTAATTTCAGTTTTAAAGTCCTCAGAATCAGCATTTTCGACTAACTTTGATGTGGGATAAAAAAAGATTTTCCCATAAGCACTTTATGAAACTGCCATGGTTGTACTTAGTACCTCTTAGACTACTTGTACAAATTATATGAAATATTTTTACTGTGTACTTTCTGAGTAATTTGAGTTTCAAAGTCCTCAGAATCAGCATTTTCGACTAACTTTGATGTGGTATAAAAAAAGATTTTCCCATAAGCACTTTATGAAACTGCCATGGTTGTACTTAGTACCTCTTAGACTACTTGTACAAATTATATGAAATATTTTTACTGTGTACTTTTTGAGTAATTTCAGTTTTAAAGTCCTCAGAATCAGCATGTTCGACTAACTTTGATGTGGGATAAAAAAAGATTTTCCCATAAGCACTTTATGAAACTGCCATGGTTGTACTTAGTACCTCTTAGACTACTTGTACAAATTATATGAAATATTTTTACTGTGTACTTTTTGAGTAATTTGAGTTTCAAAGTCCTCAGAATCAGCATTTTCGACTAACTTTGATGTTGGATAAAAACAATTCTTCCCATAAGCACTTTATGAAACTGCCATGGTTGTACTTAGTACCTCTTAGACTACCTGTACAAATTATATGAAATATTTTTACTGTGTACTTTTTGAGTAATTTCAGTTTTAAAGTCCTCAGAATCAGCATTTTCGACTAACTTTGATGTGGGATAAAAAAAGATTTTCACCTAAGCACTTTATGAAACTGCCATGGTTGTACTTAGTACCTCTTAGACTACTTGTACAAATTATATGAAATATTTTTACTGTGTACTTTTTGAGTAATTTCAGTTTTAAAGTCCTCAGAATCAGCATTTTCGACTAACTTTGATGTGGGATAAAAAAAGATTTTCCCATAAGCACTTATGAAACTGCCATGGTTGTACTTAGTACCTCTTAGACTACTTGTACAAATTATATGAAATATTTTTACTGTGTACTTTGAGTAATTTCAGTTTCAAAGTCCCCAGAATCAGCATTTTCGACTAACTTTGATGTGGGATAAAAAAAGATTTTCCCATAAGCACTTTATGAAACTGCCATGGTTGTACTTAGTACCTCTTAGACTACCTGTACAAATTATATGAAATATTTTTACTGTGTACTTTTTGAGTAATTTGAGTTTCAAAGTCCTCAGAATCAGCATTTTCGACTAACTTTGATGTGGTATAAAAAAAGATTTTCCCATAAGCACTTTATGAAACTGCCATGGTTGTACTTAGTACCTCTTAGACTACTTGTACAAATTATATGAAATATTTTTACTGTGTACTTTTTGAGTAATTTCAGTTTTAAAGTCCTCAGAATCAGCATTTTCGACTAACTTTGATGTGGGATAAAAAAAGATTTTCCCATAAGCACTTTATGAAACTGCCATGGTTGTACTTAGTACCTCTTAGACTACCTGTACAAATTATATGAAATATTTTTACTGTGTACTTTTTGAGTAATTTGAGTTTCAAAGTCCCCAGAATCAGCATCTTCGACTAACTTTGATGCGGGATAAAAAAAGATTTTCCCATAAGCACTTTATGAAACTGCCATGGTTGTACTTAGTACCTCTTAGACTACTTGTACAAATTATATGAAATATCTTTACTGTGTACTTTTTGAGTAATTTCAGTTTCAAAGTCCTCAGAATCAGCATTTTCGACTAACTTTGATGTTGGATAAAAACAATTCTTCCCATAAGCACTTTATGAAACTGCCATGGTTGTACTTAGTACCTCTTAGACTACCTGTACAAATTATATGAAATATTTTTACTGTGTACTTTTTGAGTAATTTGAGTTTCAAAGTCCTCAGAATCAGCATTTTCGACTAACTTTGATGTGGTATAAAAAAAGATTTTCCCATAAGCACTTTATGAAACTGCCATGGTTGTACTTAGTACCTCTTAGACTACTTGTACAAATTATATGAAATATTTTTACTGTGTACTTTTTGAGTAATTTCAGTTTTAAAGTCCTCAGAATCAGCATTTTCGACTAACTTTGATGTGGGATAAAAAAAGATTTTCCCATAAGCACTTATGAAACTGCCATGGTTGTACTTAGTACCTCTTAGACTACTTGTACAAATTATATGAAATATTTTTACTGTGTACTTTGAGTAATTTCAGTTTCAAAGTCCCCAGAATCAGCATTTTCGACTAACTTTGATGTGGGATAAAAAAAGATTTTCCCATAAGCACTTTATGAAACTGCCATGGTTGTACTTAGTACCTCTTAGACTACCTGTACAAATTATATGAAATATTTTTACTGTGTACTTTTTGAGTAATTTGAGTTTCAAAGTCCTCAGAATCAGCATTTTCGACTAACTTTGATGTGGTATAAAAAAGATTTTCCCATAAGCACTTTATGAAACTGCCATGGTTGTACTTAGTACCTCTTAGACTACTTGTACAAATTATATGAAATATTTTTACTGTGTACTTTTTGAGTAATTTCAGTTTTAAAGTCCTCAGAATCAGCATTTTCGACTAACTTTGATGTGGGATAAAAAAAGATTTTCCCGTAAGCACTTTATGAAACTGCCATGGTTGTACTTAGTACCTCTTAGACTACCTGTACAAATTATATGAAATATTTTTACTGTGTACTTTTTGAGTAATTTGAGTTTCAAAGTCCCCAGAATCAGCATCTTCGACTAACTTTGATGCGGGATAAAAAAAAGATTTTCCCATAAGCACTTTATGAAACTGCCATGGTTGTACTTAGTACCTCTTAGACTACTTGTACAAATTATATGAAATATCTTTACTGTGTACTTTTTGAGTAATTTCAGTTTCAAAGTCCTCAGAATCAGCATTTTCGACTAACTTTGATGTTGGATAAAAACAATTCTTCCCATAAGCACTTTATGAAACTGCCATGGTTGTACTTAGTACCTCTTAGACTACCTGTACAAATTATATGAAATATTTTTACTGTGTACTTTTTGAGTAATTTGAGTTTCAAAGTCCTCAGAATCAGCATTTTCGACTAACTTTGATGTGGTATAAAAAAAGATTTTCCCATAAGCACTTTATGAAACTGCCATGGTTGTACTTAGTACCTCTTAGACTACTTGTACAAATTATATTAAATATTTTTACTGTGTACTTTTTGAGTAATTTCAGTTTTAAAGTCCTCAGAATCAGCATTTTCGACTAACTTTGATGTGGGATAAAAAAAGATTTTCCCATAAGCACTTTATGAAACTGCCATGGTTGTACTTAGTACCTCTTAGACTACCTGTACAAATTATATGAAATACTTTTACTGTGTACTTTTTGAGTAATTTGAGTTTCAAAGTCCCCAGAATCAGCATCTTCGACTAACTTTGATGCGGGATAAAAAAAGATTTTCCCATAAGCACTTTATGAAACTGCCATGGTTGTACTTAGTACCTCTTAGACTACTTGTACAAATTATATGAAATATCTTTACTGTGTACTTTTTGAGTAATTTCAGTTTCAAAGTCCTCAGAATCAGCATTTTCGACTAACTTTGATGTTGGATAAAAACAATTCTTCCCATAAGCACTTTATGAAACTGCCATGGTTGTACTTAGTACCTCTTAGACTACCTGTACAAATTATATGAAATATTTTTACTGTGTACTTTTTGAGTAATTTCAGTTTTAAAGTCCTCAGAATCAGCATTTTCGACTAACTTTGATGTGGGATAAAAAAAGATTTTCCCATAAGCACTTTATGAAACTGCCATGGTTGTACTTAGTACCTCTTAGACTACTTGTACAAATTATATGAAATATTTTTACTGTGTACTTTTTGAGTAATTTCAGTTTCAAAGTCCTCAGAATCAGCATTTTCGACTAACTTTGATGTGGTATAAAAAAAGATTTTCCCATAAGCACTTTATGAAACTGCAATGGTTGTACTTAGTACCTCTTAGACTACTTGTACAAATTATATGAAATATTTTTACTCTGTACTTTTTGAGTAATTTCAGTTTCAAAGTCCTCAGAATCAGCATTTTCGACTAACTTTGATGTTGGATAAAAACAATTCTTCCCATAAGCACTTTATGAAACTGCCATGGTTGTACTTAGTACCTCTTAGACTACCTGTACAAATTATATGAAATATTTTTACTGTGTACTTTTTGAGTAATTTGAGTTTCAAAGTCCTCAGAATCAGCATTTTCGACTAACTTTGATGTGGTATAAAAAAAGATTTTCCCATAAGCACTTTATGAAACTGCCATGGTTGTACTTAGTACCTCTTAGACTACTTGTACAAATTATATGAAATATCTTTACTGTGTACTTTGAGTAATTTCAGTTTCAAAGTCCTCAGAATCAGCATTTTCGACTAACTTTGATGTGGGATAAAAAAAGATTTTCCCATAAGCACTTTATGAAACTGCCATGGTTGTACTTAGTACCTCTTAGACTACCTGTACAAATTATACGAAATATTTTTACTGTGTACTTTCTGAGTAATTTGAGTTTCAAAGTCCCCAGAATCAGCATTTTCGACTAACTTTGATGTGGGATAAAAAAAGATTTTCCCATAAGCACTTTATGAAACTGCCATGGTTGTACTTAGTACCTCTTAGACTACTTGTACAAATTATATGAAATATTTTTACTGTGTACTTTTTGAGTAATTTCAGTTTCAAAGTCCTCAGAATCAGCATTTTCGACTAACTTTGATGTGGTATAAAAAAAGATTTTCCCATAAGCACTTTATGAAACTGCCATGGTTGTACTTAGTACCTCTTAGACTACATGTACAAATTATATGAAATATTTTTACTGTGTACTTTTTGAGTAATTTGAGTTTCAAAGTCCCCAGAATCAGCATTTTCGACTAACTTTGATGTGGGATAAAAAAAGATTTTCCCATAAGCACTTTATGAAACTGCCATGGTTGTACTTAGTACCTCTTAGACTAATTGTACAAATTATATGAAATATTTTTACTGTGTACTTTTTGAGTAATTTGAGTTTCAAAGTCCTCAGAATCAGCATTTTCGACTAACTTTGATGTGGTATAAAAAAAGATTTTCCCATAAGCACTTTATGAAACTGCCATGGTTGTACTTAGTACCTCTTAGACTACTTGTACAAATTATATGAAATATTTTTACTGTGTACTTTTTGAGTAATTTCAGTTTCAAAGTCCTCAGAATCAGCATTTTCGACTAACTTTGATGTGGTATAAAAAAAGATCTTCCCATAAGCACTTTATGAAACTGCCATGGTTGTACTTAGTACCTCTTAGACTACCTGTACAAATTATATGAAATATTTTTACTGTGTACTTTTTGAGTAATTTGAGTTTCAAAGTCCTCAGAATCAGCATTTTCGACTAACTTTGATGTGGTATAAAAAAAGATTTTCCCATAAGCACTTTATGAAACTGCCATGGTTGTACTTAGTACCTCTTAGACTACTTGTACAAATTATATGAAATATCTTTACTGTGTACTTTGAGTAATTTCAGTTTCAAAGTCCTCAGAATCAGCATTTTCGACTAACTTTGATGTGGGATAAAAAAAGATTTTCCCATAAGCACTTTATGAAACTGCCATGGTTGTACTTAGTACCTCTTAGACTACCTGTACAAATTATACGAAATATTTTTACTGTGTACTTTCTGAGTAATTTGAGTTTCAAAGTCCCCAGAATCAGCATTTTCGACTAACTTTGATGTGGGATAAAAAAAGATTTTCCCATAAGCACTTTATGAAACTGCCATGGTTGTACTTAGTACCTCTTAGACTACTTGTACAAATTATATGAAATATTTTTACTGTGTACTTTTTGAGTAATTTCAGTTTCAAAGTCCTCAGAATCAGCATTTTCGACTAACTTTGATGTGGTATAAAAAAAGATTTTCCCATAAGCACTTTATGAAACTGCCATGGTTGTACTTAGTACCTCTTAGACTACATGTACAAATTATATGAAATATTTTTACTGTGTACTTTTTGAGTAATTTGAGTTTCAAAGTCCCCAGAATCAGCATTTTCGACTAACTTTGATGTGGGATAAAAAAAGATTTTCCCATAAGCACTTTATGAAACTGCCATGGTTGTACTTAGTACCTCTTAGACTAATTGTACAAATTATATGAAATATTTTTACTGTGTACTTTTTGAGTAATTTGAGTTTCAAAGTCCTCAGAATCAGCATTTTCGACTAACTTTGATGTGGTATAAAAAAAGATTTTCCCATAAGCACTTTATGAAACTGCCATGGTTGTACTTAGTACCTCTTAGACTACTTGTACAAATTATATGAAATATTTTTACTGTGTACTTTTTGAGTAATTTCAGTTTCAAAGTCCTCAGAATCAGCATTTTCGACTAACTTTGATGTGGTATAAAAAAAGATCTTCCCATAAGCACTTTATGAAACTGCCATGGTTGTACTTAGTACCTCTTAGACTACTTGTACAAATTATATGAAATATTTTTACTGTGTACTTTTTGAGTAATTTCAGTTTCAAATTCCTCAGAATCAGCATTTTCGACTAACTTTGATGTTGGATAAAAACAATTCTTCCCATAAGGTACTAAGTACAACCATGGCAGTTTCATAAAGTGCTTATGGGAAAATCTTTTTTTATCCCACATCAAAGTTAGTCGAAAATGCTGATTCTGGGGACTTTGAAACTCAAATTACTCAAAAAGTACACAGTAAAAATATTTCATATAATTTGTACAGGTAGTCTAAGAGGTACTAAGTACAACCATGGCAGTTTCATAAAGTGCTTATGGGAAGAATTGTTTTTATCCAACATCAAAGTTAGTCGAAAATGCTGATTCTGAGGACTTTGAAACTGAAATTACTCAAAAAGTACACAGTAAAAATATTTCATATAATTTGTACAAGTAGTCTAAGAGGTACTAAGTACAACCATGGCAGTTTCATAAAGTGCTTATGGGAAGATCTTTTTTTATACCACATCAAAGTTAGTCGAAAATGCTGATTCTGAGGACTTTGAAACTGAAATTACTCAAAAAGTACACAGTAAAAATATTTCATATAATTTGTACAGGTAGTCTAAGAGGTACTAAGTACAACCATGGCAGTTTTATAAAGTGCTTATGGGAAGAATTGTTTTTATCCAACATCAAAGTTAGTCGAAAATGCTGATTCTGAGGACTTTGAAACTGAAATTACTCAAAAAGTACACAGTAAAAATATTTCATATAATTTGTACAAGTAGTCTAAGAGGTACTAAGTACAACCATGGCAGTTTCATAAAGTGCTTATGGGAAGATCTTTTTTTATACCACATCAAAGTTAGTCGAAAATGCTGATTCTGAGGACTTTGAAACTGAAATTACTCAAAAAGTACACAGTAAAAATATTTCATATAATTTGTACAAGTAGTCTAAGAGGTACTAAGTACAACCATGGCAGTTTCATAAAGTGCTTATGGGAAAATCTTTTTTTATACCACATCAAAGTTAGTCGAAAATGCTGATTCTGAGGACTTTGAAACTCAAATTACTCAAAAAGTACACAGTAAAAATATTTCATATAATTTGTACAGGTAGTCTAAGAGGTACTAAGTACAACCATGGCAGTTTCATAAAGTGCTTATGGGAAAATCTTTTTTTATCCCACATCAAAGTTAGTCGAAAATGCTGATTCTGGGGACTTTGAAACTGAAATTACTCAAAAAGTACACAGTAAAAATATTTCATATAATTTGTACAAGTAGTCTAAGAGGTACTAAGTACAACCATGGCAGTTTCATAAAGTGCTTATGGGAAGATCTTTTTTTATACCACATCAAAGTTAGTCGAAAATGCTGATTCTGAGGACTTTGAAACTGAAATTACTCAAAAAGTACACAGTAAAAATATTTCATATAATTTGTACAGGTAGTCTAAGAGGTACTAAGTACAACCATGGCAGTTTCATAAAGTGCTTATGGGAAGAATTGTTTTTATCCAACATCAAAGTTAGTCGAAAATGCTGATTCTGAGGACTTTGAAACTGAAATTACTCAAAAAGTACACAGTAAAAATATTTCATATAATTTGTACAAGTAGTCTAAGAGGTACTAAGTACAACCATGGCAGTTTCATAAAGTGCTTATGGGAAGATCTTTTTTTATACCACATCAAAGTTAGTCGAAAATGCTGATTCTGAGGACTTTGAAACTGAAATTACTCAAAAAGTACACAGTAAAAATATTTCATATAATTTGTACAAGTAGTCTAAGAGGTACTAAGTACAACCATGGCAGTTTCATAAAGTGCTTATGGGAAAATCTTTTTTTATACCACATCAAAGTTAGTCGAAAATGCTGATTCTGAGGACTTTGAAACTCAAATTACTCAAAAAGTACACAGTAAAAATATTTCATATAATTTGTACAGGTAGTCTAAGAGGTACTAAGTACAACCATGGCAGTTTCATAAAGTGCTTATGGGAAAATCTTTTTTTATCCCACATCAAAGTTAGTCGAAAATGCTGATTCTGGGGACTTTGAAACTGAAATTACTCAAAAAGTACACAGTAAAAATATTTCATATAATTTGTACAAGTAGTCTAAGAGGTACTAAGTACAACCATGGCAGTTTCATAAAGTGCTTATGGGAAAATCTTTTTTTATCCCACATCAAAGTTAGTCGAAAATGCTGATTCTGAGGACTTTAAAACTGAAATTACTCAAAAAGTACACAGTAAAAATATTTCATATAATTTGTACAAGTAGTCTAAGAGGTACTAAGTACAACCATGGCAGTTTCATAAAGTGCTTATGGGAAAATCTTTTTTTATCCCGCATCAAAGTTAGTCGAAAATGCTGATTCTGAGGACTTTAAAACTGAAATTACTCAAAAAGTACACAGTAAAAATATTTCATATAATTTGTACAGGTAGTCTAAGAGGTACTAAGTACAACCATGGCAGTTTCATAAAGTGCTTATGGGAAGAATTGTTTTTATCCAACATCAAAGTTAGTCGAAAATGCTGATTCTGAGGACTTTGAAACTCAAATTACTCAAAAAGTACACAGTAAAAATATTTCATATAATTTGTACAAGTAGTCTAAGAGGTACTAAGTACAACCATGGCAGTTTCATAAAGTGCTTATGGGAAAATCTTTTTTTATCCCACATCAAAGTTAGTCGAAAATGCTGATTCTGAGGACTTTAAAACTGAAATTACTCAAAAAGTACACAGTAAAAATATTTCATATAATTTGTACAAGTAGTCTAAGAGGTACTAAGTACAACCATGGCAGTTTCATAAAGTGCTTATGGGAAAATCTTTTTTTATACCACATCAAAGTTAGTCGAAAATGCTGATTCTGAGGACTTTGAAACTCAAATTACTCAAAAAGTACACAGTAAAAATATTTCATATAATTTGTACAAGTAGTCTAAGAGGTACTAAGTACAACCATGGCAGTTTCATAAAGTGCTTATGGGAAAATCTTTTTTTATACCACATCAAAGTTAGTCGAAAATGCTGATTCTGAGGACTTTGAAACTCAAATTACTCAAAAAGTACACAGTAAAAATATTTCATATAATTTGTACAAGTAGTCTAAGAGGTACTAGGTACAACCATGGCAGTTTCATAAAGTGCTTATGGGAAAATCTTTTTTTATCCCACATCAAAGTTAGTCGAAAATGCTGATTCTGGGGACTTTGAAACTGAAATTACTCAAAAAGTACATAGTAAAAATATTTCATATAATTTGTACAAGTAGTCTAAGAGGTACTAAGTACAACCATGGCAGTTTCATAAAGTGCTTATGGGAAAATCTTTTTTTATCCCACATCAAAGTTAGTCGAAAATGCTGATTCTGAGGACTTTAAAACTGAAATTACTCAAAAAGTACACAGTAAAAATATTTCATATAATTTGTACAAGTAGTCTAAGAGGTACTAAGTACAACCATGGCAGTTTCATAAAGTGCTTATGGGAAAATCTTTTTTTATCCCACATCAAAGTTAGTCGAAAATGCTGATTCTGAGGACTTTAAAACTGAAATTACTCAAAAAGTACACAGTAAAAATATTTCATATAATTTGTACAGGTAGTCTAAGAGGTACTAAGTACAACCATGGCAGTTTCATAAAGTGCTTATGGGAAGAATTGTTTTTATCCAACATCAAAGTTAGTCGAAAATGCTGATTCTGAGGACTTTGAAACTCAAATTACTCAAAAAGTACACAGTAAAAATATTTCATATAATTTGTACAAGTAGTCTAAGAGGTACTAAGTACAACCATGGCAGTTTCATAAAGTGCTTATGGGAAAATCTTTTTTTATCCCACATCAAAGTTAGTCGAAAATGCTGATTCTGAGGACTTTAAAACTGAAATTACTCAAAAAGTACACAGTAAAAATATTTCATATAATTTGTACAAGTAGTCTAAGAGGTACTAAGTACAACCATGGCAGTTTCATAAAGTGCTTATGGGAAGAATTGTTTTTATCCAACATCAAAGTTAGTCGAAAATGCTGATTCTGAGGACTTTGAAACTCAAATTACTCAAAAAGTACACAGTAAAAATATTTCATATAATTTGTACAAGTAGTCTAAGAGGTACTAAGTACAACCATGGCAGTTTCATAAAGTGCTTATGGGAAAATCTTTTTTTATCCCACATCAAAGTTAGTCGAAAATGCTGATTCTGAGGACTTTAAAACTGAAATTACTCAAAAAGTACACAGTAAAAATATTTCATATAATTTGTACAAGTAGTCTAAGAGGTACTAAGTACAACCATGGCAGTTTCATAAAGTGCTTATGGGAAAATCTTTTTTTATCCCACATCAAAGTTAGTCGAAAATGCTGATTCTGAGGACTTTAAAACTGAAATTACTCAAAAAGTACACAGTAAAAATATTTCATATAATTTGTACAAGTAGTCTAAGAGGTACTAAGTACAACCATGGCAGTTTCATAAAGTGCTTATGGGAAAATCTTTTTTTATCCCACATCAAAGTTAGTCGAAAATGCTGATTCTGAGGACTTTGAAACTGAAATTACTCAAAGTACACAGTAAAGATATTTCATATAATTTGTACAAGTAGTCTAAGAGGTACTAAGTACAACCATGGCAGTTTCATAAAGTGCTTATGGGAAGATCTTTTTTTATACCACATCAAAGTTAGTCGAAAATGCTGATTCTGAGGACTTTGAAACTGAAATTACTCAAAAAGTACACAGTAAAAATATTTCATATAATTTGTACAGGTAGTCTAAGAGGTACTAAGTACAACCATGGCAGTTTCATAAAGTGCTTATGGGAAGAATTGTTTTTATCCAACATCAAAGTTAGTCGAAAATGCTGATTCTGAGGACTTTGAAACTGAAATTACTCAAAAAGTACACAGTAAAAATATTTCATATAATTTGTACAAGTAGTCTAAGAGGTACTAAGTACAACCATGGCAGTTTCATAAAGTGCTTATGGGAAGATCTTTTTTTATACCACATCAAAGTTAGTCGAAAATGCTGATTCTGAGGACTTTGAAACTGAAATTACTCAAAAAGTACACAGTAAAAATATTTCATATAATTTGTACAAGTAGTCTAAGAGGTACTAAGTACAACCATGGCAGTTTCATAAAGTGCTTATGGGAAAATCTTTTTTTATACCACATCAAAGTTAGTCGAAAATGCTGATTCTGAGGACTTTGAAACTCAAATTACTCAAAAAGTACACAGTAAAAATATTTCATATAATTTGTACAGGTAGTCTAAGAGGTACTAAGTACAACCATGGCAGTTTCATAAAGTGCTTATGGGAAAATCTTTTTTTATCCCACATCAAAGTTAGTCGAAAATGCTGATTCTGGGGACTTTGAAACTGAAATTACTCAAAAAGTACACAGTAAAAATATTTCATATAATTTGTACAAGTAGTCTAAGAGGTACTAAGTACAACCATGGCAGTTTCATAAAGTGCTTATGGGAAAATCTTTTTTTATCCCACATCAAAGTTAGTCGAAAATGCTGATTCTGAGGACTTTAAAACTGAAATTACTCAAAAAGTACACAGTAAAAATATTTCATATAATTTGTACAAGTAGTCTAAGAGGTACTAAGTACAACCATGGCAGTTTCATAAAGTGCTTATGGGAAGAATTGTTTTTATCCAACATCAAAGTTAGTCGAAAATGCTGATTCTGAGGACTTTGAAACTCAAATTACTCAAAAAGTACACAGTAAAAATATTTCATATAATTTGTACAAGTAGTCTAAGAGGTACTAAGTACAACCATGGCAGTTTCATAAAGTGCTTATGGGAAAATCTTTTTTTATCCCACATCAAAGTTAGTCGAAAATGCTGATTCTGAGGACTTTAAAACTGAAATTACTCAAAAAGTACACAGTAAAAATATTTCATATAATTTGTACAAGTAGTCTAAGAGGTACTAAGTACAACCATGGCAGTTTCATAAAGTGCTTATGGGAAAATCTTTTTTTATACCACATCAAAGTTAGTCGAAAATGCTGATTCTGAGGACTTTGAAACTCAAATTACTCAAAAAGTACACAGTAAAAATATTTCATATAATTTGTACAAGTAGTCTAAGAGGTACTAAGTACAACCATGGCAGTTTCATAAAGTGCTTATGGGAAAATCTTTTTTTATACCACATCAAAGTTAGTCGAAAATGCTGATTCTGAGGACTTTGAAACTCAAATTACTCAAAAAGTACACAGTAAAAATATTTCATATAATTTGTACAGGTAGTCTAAGAGGTACTAAGTACAACCATGGCAGTTTCATAAAGTGCTTATGGGAAAATCTTTTTTTATCCCACATCAAAGTTAGTCGAAAATGCTGATTCTGGGGACTTTGAAACTGAAATTACTCAAAAAGTACACAGTAAAAATATTTCATATAATTTGTACAAGTAGTCTAAGAGGTACTAAGTACAACCATGGCAGTTTCATAAAGTGCTTATGGGAAAATCTTTTTTTATCCCACATCAAAGTTAGTCGAAAATGCTGATTCTGAGGACTTTAAAACTGAAATTACTCAAAAAGTACACAGTAAAAATATTTCATATAATTTGTACAAGTAGTCTAAGAGGTACTAAGTACAACCATGGCAGTTTCATAAAGTGCTTATGGGAAGAATTGTTTTTATCCAACATCAAAGTTAGTCGAAAATGCTGATTCTGAGGACTTTGAAACTCAAATTACTCAAAAAGTACACAGTAAAAATATTTCATATAATTTGTACAAGTAGTCTAAGAGGTACTAAGTACAACCATGGCAGTTTCATAAAGTGCTTATGGGAAAATCTTTTTTTATCCCACATCAAAGTTAGTCGAAAATGCTGATTCTGAGGACTTTAAAACTGAAATTACTCAAAAAGTACACAGTAAAAATATTTCATATAATTTGTACAAGTAGTCTAAGAGGTACTAAGTACAACCATGGCAGTTTCATAAAGTGCTTATGGGAAAATCTTTTTTTATACCACATCAAAGTTAGTCGAAAATGCTGATTCTGAGGACTTTGAAACTCAAATTACTCAAAAAGTACACAGTAAAAATATTTCATATAATTTGTACAAGTAGTCTAAGAGGTACTAAGTACAACCATGGCAGTTTCATAAAGTGCTTATGGGAAAATCCTTTTTTATACCACATCAAAGTTAGTCGAAAATGCTGATTCTGAGGACTTTGAAACTCAAATTACTCAAAAAGTACACAGTAAAAATATTTCATATAATTTGTACAAGTAGTCTAAGAGGTACTAGGTACAACCATGGCAGTTTCATAAAGTGCTTATGGGAAAATCTTTTTTTATCCCACATCAAAGTTAGTCGAAAATGCTGATTCTGGGGACTTTGAAACTGAAATTACTCAAAAAGTACATAGTAAAAATATTTCATATAATTTGTACAAGTAGTCTAAGAGGTACTAAGTACAACCATGGCAGTTTCATAAAGTGCTTATGGGAAAATCTTTTTTTATCCCACATCAAAGTTAGTCGAAAATGCTGATTCTGAGGACTTTAAAACTGAAATTACTCAAAAAGTACACAGTAAAAATATTTCATATAATTTGTACAAGTAGTCTAAGAGGTACTAAGTACAACCATGGCAGTTTCATAAAGTGCTTATGGGAAAATCTTTTTTTATACCACATCAAAGTTAGTCGAAAATGCTGATTCTGAGGACTTTGAAACTCAAATTACTCAAAAAGTACACAGTAAAAATATTTCATATAATTTGTACAAGTAGTCTAAGAGGTACTAAGTACAACCATGGCAGTTTCATAAAGTGCTTATGGGAAAATCTTTTTTTATACCACATCAAAGTTAGTCGAAAATGCTGATTCTGAGGACTTTGAAACTCAAATTACTCAAAAAGTACACAGTAAAAATATTTCATATAATTTGTACAGGTAGTCTAAGAGGTACTAAGTACAACCATGGCAGTTTCATAAAGTGCTTATGGGAAAATCTTTTTTTATCCCACATCAAAGTTAGTCGAAAATGCTGATTCTGGGGACTTTGAAACTGAAATTACTCAAAAAGTACACAGTAAAAATATTTCATATAATTTGTACAAGTAGTCTAAGAGGTACTAAGTACAACCATGGCAGTTTCATAAAGTGCTTATGGGAAAATCTTTTTTTATCCCACATCAAAGTTAGTCGAAAATGCTGATTCTGAGGACTTTAAAACTGAAATTACTCAAAAAGTACACAGTAAAAATATTTCATATAATTTGTACAAGTAGTCTAAGAGGTACTAAGTACAACCATGGCAGTTTCATAAAGTGCTTATGGGAAGAATTGTTTTTATCCAACATCAAAGTTAGTCGAAAATGCTGATTCTGAGGACTTTGAAACTCAAATTACTCAAAAAGTACACAGTAAAAATATTTCATATAATTTGTACAAGTAGTCTAAGAGGTACTAAGTACAACCATGGCAGTTTCATAAAGTGCTTATGGGAAAATCTTTTTTTATCCCACATCAAAGTTAGTCGAAAATGCTGATTCTGAGGACTTTAAAACTGAAATTACTCAAAAAGTACACAGTAAAAATATTTCATATAATTTGTACAAGTAGTCTAAGAGGTACTAAGTACAACCATGGCAGTTTCATAAAGTGCTTATGGGAAAATCTTTTTTTATACCACATCAAAGTTAGTCGAAAATGCTGATTCTGAGGACTTTGAAACTCAAATTACTCAAAAAGTACACAGTAAAAATATTTCATATAATTTGTACAAGTAGTCTAAGAGGTACTAAGTACAACCATGGCAGTTTCATAAAGTGCTTATGGGAAAATCTTTTTTTATACCACATCAAAGTTAGTCGAAAATGCTGATTCTGAGGACTTTGAAACTCAAATTACTCAAAAAGTACACAGTAAAAATATTTCATATAATTTGTACAAGTAGTCTAAGAGGTACTAGGTACAACCATGGCAGTTTCATAAAGTGCTTATGGGAAAATCTTTTTTTATCCCACATCAAAGTTAGTCGAAAATGCTGATTCTGGGGACTTTGAAACTGAAATTACTCAAAAAGTACATAGTAAAAATATTTCATATAATTTGTACAAGTAGTCTAAGAGGTACTAAGTACAACCATGGCAGTTTCATAAAGTGCTTATGGGAAAATCTTTTTTTATCCCACATCAAAGTTAGTCGAAAATGCTGATTCTGAGGACTTTAAAACTGAAATTACTCAAAAAGTACACAGTAAAAATATTTCATATAATTTGTACAAGTAGTCTAAGAGGTACTAAGTACAACCATGGCAGTTTCATAAAGTGCTTATGGGAAAATCTTTTTTTATCCCACATCAAAGTTAGTCGAAAATGCTGATTCTGAGGACTTTAAAACTGAAATTACTCAAAAAGTACACAGTAAAAATATTTCATATAATTTGTACAGGTAGTCTAAGAGGTACTAAGTACAACCATGGCAGTTTCATAAAGTGCTTATGGGAAGAATTGTTTTTATCCAACATCAAAGTTAGTCGAAAATGCTGATTCTGAGGACTTTGAAACTCAAATTACTCAAAAAGTACACAGTAAAAATATTTCATATAATTTGTACAAGTAGTCTAAGAGGTACTAAGTACAACCATGGCAGTTTCATAAAGTGCTTATGGGAAAATCTTTTTTTATCCCACATCAAAGTTAGTCGAAAATGCTGATTCTGAGGACTTTAAAACTGAAATTACTCAAAAAGTACACAGTAAAAATATTTCATATAATTTGTACAAGTAGTCTAAGAGGTACTAAGTACAACCATGGCAGTTTCATAAAGTGCTTATGGGAAGAATTGTTTTTATCCAACATCAAAGTTAGTCGAAAATGCTGATTCTGAGGACTTTGAAACTCAAATTACTCAAAAAGTACACAGTAAAAATATTTCATATAATTTGTACAAGTAGTCTAAGAGGTACTAAGTACAACCATGGCAGTTTCATAAAGTGCTTATGGGAAAATCTTTTTTTATCCCACATCAAAGTTAGTCGAAAATGCTGATTCTGAGGACTTTAAAACTGAAATTACTCAAAAAGTACACAGTAAAAATATTTCATATAATTTGTACAAGTAGTCTAAGAGGTACTAAGTACAACCATGGCAGTTTCATAAAGTGCTTATGGGAAAATCTTTTTTTATACCACATCAAAGTTAGTCGAAAATGCTGATTCTGAGGACTTTGAAACTCAAATTACTCAAAAAGTACACAGTAAAAATATTTCATATAATTTGTACAAGTAGTCTAAGAGGTACTAAGTACAACCATGGCAGTTTCATAAAGTGCTTATGGGAAAAACTTTTTTTTATCCCACATCAAAGTTAGTCGAAAATGCTGATTGAGGACTTTAAAACTGAAATTACTCAAAAAGTACACAGTAAAAATATTTCATATAATTTTTACAGGTAGTCTAAGAGGTACTAAGTACAACCATGGCAGTTTCATAAAGTGCTTATGGGAAGAATTGTTTTTATCCAACATCAAAGTTAGTCGAAAATGCTGATTCTGAGGACTTTGAAACTCAAATTACTCAAAAAGTACACAGTAAAAATATTTCATATAATTTGTACAAGTAGTCTAAGAGGTACTAAGTACAACCATGGCAGTTTCATAAAGTGCTTATGGGAAAATCTTTTTTTATCCCACATCAAAGTTAGTCGAAAATGCTGATTCTGAGGACTTTAAAACTGAAATTACTCAAAAAGTACACAGTAAAAATATTTCATATAATTTGTACAAGTAGTCTAAGAGGTACTAAGTACAACCATGGCAGTTTCATAAAGTGCTTATGGGAAAATCTTTTTTTATCCCACATCAAAGTTAGTCGAAAATGCTGATTCTGAGGACTTTAAAACTGAAATTACTCAAAAAGTACACAGTAAAAATATTTCATATAATTTGTACAAGTAGTCTAAGAGGTACTAAGTACAACCATGGCAGTTTCATAAAGTGCTTATGGGAAAATCTTTTTTTATACCACATCAAAGTTAGTCGAAAATGCTGATTCTGAGGACTTTGAAACTCAAATTACTCAAAAAGTACACAGTAAAAATATTTCATATAATTTGTACAAGTAGTCTAAGAGGTACTAAGTACAACCATGGCAGTTTCATAAAGTGCTTATGGGAAAATCTTTTTTTATACCACATCAAAGTTAGTCGAAAATGCTGATTCTGAGGACTTTGAAACTCAAATTACTCAAAAAGTACACAGTAAAAATATTTCATATAATTTGTACAGGTAGTCTAAGAGGTACTAAGTAAAACCATGGCAGTTTCATAAAGTGCTTATGGGAAAATCTTTTTTTATCCCACATCAAAGTTAGTCGAAAATGCTGATTCTGGGGACTTTGAAACTGAAATTACTCAAAAAGTACACAGTAAAAATATTTCATATAATTTGTACAAGTAGTCTAAGAGGTACTAAGTACAACCATGGCAGTTTCATAAAGTGCTTATGGGAAAATCTTTTTTTATCCCACATCAAAGTTAGTCGAAAATGCTGATTCTGAGGACTTTAAAACTGAAATTACTCAAAAAGTACACAGTAAAAATATTTCATATAATTTGTACAAGTAGTCTAAGAGGTACTAAGTACAACCATGGCAGTTTCATAAAGTGCTTATGGGAAGAATTGTTTTTATCCAACATCAAAGTTAGTCGAAAATGCTGATTCTGAGGACTTTGAAACTCAAATTACTCAAAAAGTACACAGTAAAAATATTTCATATAATTTGTACAAGTAGTCTAAGAGGTACTAAGTACAACCATGGCAGTTTCATAAAGTGCTTATGGGAAAATCTTTTTTTATCCCACATCAAAGTTAGTCGAAAATGCTGATTCTGAGGACTTTAAAACTGAAATTACTCAAAAAGTACACAGTAAAAATATTTCATATAATTTGTACAAGTAGTCTAAGAGGTACTAAGTACAACCATGGCAGTTTCATAAAGTGCTTATGGGAAAATCTTTTTTTATACCACATCAAAGTTAGTCGAAAATGCTGATTCTGAGGACTTTTAAACTCAAATTACTCAAAAAGTACACAGTAAAAATATTTCATATAATTTGTACAAGTAGTCTAAGAGGTACTAAGTACAACCATGGCAGTTTCATAAAGTGCTTATGGGAAAATCTTTTTTTATACCACATCAAAGTTAGTCGAAAATGCTGATTCTGAGGACTTTGAAACTCAAATTACTCAAAAAGTACACAGTAAAAATATTTCATATAATTTGTACAAGTAGTCTAAGAGGTACTAGGTACAACCATGGCAGTTTCATAAAGTGCTTATGGGAAAATCTTTTTTTATCCCACATCAAAGTTAGTCGAAAATGCTGATTCTGGGGACTTTGAAACTGAAATTACTCAAAAAGTACATAGTAAAAATATTTCATATAATTTGTACAAGTAGTCTAAGAGGTACTAAGTACAACCATGGCAGTTTCATAAAGTGCTTATGGGAAAATCTTTTTTTATCCCACATCAAAGTTAGTCGAAAATGCTGATTCTGAGGACTTTAAAACTGAAATTACTCAAAAAGTACACAGTAAAAATATTTCATATAATTTGTACAAGTAGTCTAAGAGGTACTAAGTACAACCATGGCAGTTTCATAAAGTGCTTATGGGAAAATCTTTTTTTATCCCACATCAAAGTTAGTCGAAAATGCTGATTCTGAGGACTTTAAAACTGAAATTACTCAAAAAGTACACAGTAAAAATATTTCATATAATTTGTACAGGTAGTCTAAGAGGTACTAAGTACAACCATGGCAGTTTCATAAAGTGCTTATGGGAAGAATTGTTTTTATCCAACATCAAAGTTAGTCGAAAATGCTGATTCTGAGGACTTTGAAACTCAAATTACTCAAAAAGTACACAGTAAAAATATTTCATATAATTTGTACAAGTAGTCTAAGAGGTACTAAGTACAACCATGGCAGTTTCATAAAGTGCTTATGGGAAAATCTTTTTTTATCCCACATCAAAGTTAGTCGAAAATGCTGATTCTGAGGACTTTAAAACTGAAATTACTCAAAAAGTACACAGTAAAAATATTTCATATAATTTGTACAAGTAGTCTAAGAGGTACTAAGTACAACCATGGCAGTTTCATAAAGTGCTTATGGGAAGAATTGTTTTTATCCAACATCAAAGTTAGTCGAAAATGCTGATTCTGAGGACTTTGAAACTCAAATTACTCAAAAAGTACACAGTAAAAATATTTCATATAATTTGTACAAGTAGTCTAAGAGGTACTAAGTACAACCATGGCAGTTTCATAAAGTGCTTATGGGAAAATCTTTTTTTATCCCACATCAAAGTTAGTCGAAAATGCTGATTCTGAGGACTTTAAAACTGAAATTACTCAAAAAGTACACAGTAAAAATATTTCATATAATTTGTACAAGTAGTCTAAGAGGTACTAAGTACAACCATGGCAGTTTCATAAAGTGCTTATGGGAAAATCTTTTTTTATACCACATCAAAGTTAGTCGAAAATGCTGATTCTGAGGACTTTGAAACTCAAATTACTCAAAAAGTACACAGTAAAAATATTTCATATAATTTGTACAAGTAGTCTAAGAGGTACTAAGTACAACCATGGCAGTTTCATAAAGTGCTTATGGGAAAAACTTTTTTTTATCCCACATCAAAGTTAGTCGAAAATGCTGATTGAGGACTTTAAAACTGAAATTACTCAAAAAGTACACAGTAAAAATATTTCATATAATTTTTACAGGTAGTCTAAGAGGTACTAAGTACAACCATGGCAGTTTCATAAAGTGCTTATGGGAAGAATTGTTTTTATCCAACATCAAAGTTAGTCGAAAATGCTGATTCTGAGGACTTTGAAACTCAAATTACTCAAAAAGTACACAGTAAAAATATTTCATATAATTTGTACAAGTAGTCTAAGAGGTACTAAGTACAACCATGGCAGTTTCATAAAGTGCTTATGGGAAAATCTTTTTTTATCCCACATCAAAGTTAGTCGAAAATGCTGATTCTGAGGACTTTAAAACTGAAATTACTCAAAAAGTACACAGTAAAAATATTTCATATAATTTGTACAAGTAGTCTAAGAGGTACTAAGTACAACCATGGCAGTTTCATAAAGTGCTTATGGGAAAATCTTTTTTTATACCACATCAAAGTTAGTCGAAAATGCTGATTCTGAGGACTTTGAAACTCAAATTACTCAAAAAGTACACAGTAAAAATATTTCATATAATTTGTACAAGTAGTCTAAGAGGTACTAAGTACAACCATGGCAGTTTCATAAAGTGCTTATGGGAAAATCTTTTTTTATACCACATCAAAGTTAGTCGAAAATGCTGATTCTGAGGACTTTGAAACTCAAATTACTCAAAAAGTACACAGTAAAAATATTTCATATAATTTGTACAAGTAGTCTAAGAGGTACTAAGTACAACCATGGCAGTTTCATAAAGTGCTTATGGGAAAATCTTTTTTTATCCCACATCAAAGTTAGTCGAAAATGCTGATTCTGAGGACTTTAAAACTGAAATTACTCAAAAAGTACACAGTAAAAATATTTCATATAATTTGTACAAGTAGTCTAAGAGGTACTAAGTACAACCATGGCAGTTTCATAAAGTGCTTATGGGAAAATCTTTTTTTATCCCACATCAAAGTTAGTCGAAAATGCTGATTCTGAGGACTTTAAAACTGAAATTACTCAAAAAGTACACAGTAAAAATATTTCATATAATTTGTACAGGTAGTCTAAGAGGTACTAAGTACAACCATGGCAGTTTCATAAAGTGCTTATGGGAAGAATTGTTTTTATCCAACATCAAAGTTAGTCGAAAATGCTGATTCTGAGGACTTTGAAACTCAAATTACTCAAAAAGTACACAGTAAAAATATTTCATATAATTTGTACAAGTAGTCTAAGAGGTACTAAGTACAACCATGGCAGTTTCATAAAGTGCTTATGGGAAAATCTTTTTTTATCCCACATCAAAGTTAGTCGAAAATGCTGATTCTGAGGACTTTAAAACTGAAATTACTCAAAAAGTACACAGTAAAAATATTTCATATAATTTGTACAAGTAGTCTAAGAGGTACTAAGTACAACCATGGCAGTTTCATAAAGTGCTTATGGGAAAATCTTTTTTTATACCACATCAAAGTTAGTCGAAAATGCTGATTCTGAGGACTTTGAAACTCAAATTACTCAAAAAGTACACAGTAAAAATATTTCATATAATTTGTACAAGTAGTCTAAGAGGTACTAAGTACAACCATGGCAGTTTCATAAAGTGCTTATGGGAAAAACTTTTTTTATCCCACATCAAAGTTAGTCGAAAATGCTGATTCTGAGGACTTTAAAACTGAAATTACTCAAAAAGTACACAGTAAAAATATTTCATATAATTTGTACAGGTAGTCTAAGAGGTACTAAGTACAACCATGGCAGTTTCATAAAGTGCTTATGGGAAAATCTTTTTTTATCCCACATCAAAGTTAGTCGAAAATGCTGATTCTGAGGACTTTGAAACTCAAATTACTCAAAAAGTACACAGTAAAAATATTTCATATAATTTGTACAAGTAGTCTAAGAGGTACTAAGTACAACCATGGCAGTTTCATAAAGTGCTTATGGGAAAATCTTTTTTTATACCACATCAAAGTTAGTCGAAAATGCTGATTCTGAGGACTTTGAAACTCAAATTACTCAAAAAGTACACAGTAAAAATATTTCATATAATTTGTACAAGTAGTCTAAGAGGTACTAAGTACAACCATGGCAGTTTCATAAAGTGCTTATGGGAAAATCTTTTTTTATACCACATCAAAGTTAGTCGAAAATGCTGATTCTGAGGACTTTGAAACTCAAATTACTCAAAAAGTACACAGTAAAAATATTTCATATAATTTGTACAAGTAGTCTAAGAGGTACTAAGTACAACCATGGCAGTTTCATAAAGTGCTTATGGGAAAATCTTTTTTTATACCACATCAAAGTTAGTCGAAAATGCTGATTCTGAGGACTTTGAAACTCAAATTACTCAAAAAGTACACAGTAAAAATATTTCATATAATTTGTACAAGTAGTCTAAGAGGTACTAGGTACAACCATGGCAGTTTCATAAAGTGCTTATGGGAAAATCTTTTTTTATCCCACATCAAAGTTAGTCGAAAATGCTGATTCTGGGGACTTTGAAACTGAAATTACTCAAAAAGTACATAGTAAAAATATTTCATATAATTTGTACAAGTAGTCTAAGAGGTACTAAGTACAACCATGGCAGTTTCATAAAGTGCTTATGGGAAAATCTTTTTTTATCCCACATCAAAGTTAGTCGAAAATGCTGATTCTGAGGACTTTAAAACTGAAATTACTCAAAAAGTACACAGTAAAAATATTTCATATAATTTGTACAAGTAGTCTAAGAGGTACTAAGTACAACCATGGCAGTTTCATAAAGTGCTTATGGGAAAATCTTTTTTTATCCCACATCAAAGTTAGTCGAAAATGCTGATTCTGAGGACTTTAAAACTGAAATTACTCAAAAAGTACTCAGTAAAAATATTTCATATAATTTGTACAGGTAGTCTAAGAGGTACTAAGTACAACCATGGCAGTTTCATAAAGTGCTTATGGGAAGAATTGTTTTTATCCAACATCAAAGTTAGTCGAAAATGCTGATTCTGAGGACTTTGAATCTCAAATTACTCAAAAAGTACACAGTAAAAATATTTCATATAATTTGTACAAGTAGTCTAAGAGGTACTAAGTACAACCATGGCAGTTTCATAAAGTGCTTATGGGAAAATCTTTTTTTATCCCACATCAAAGTTAGTCGAAAATGCTGATTCTGAGGACTTTAAAACTGAAATTACTCAAAAAGTACACAGTAAAAATATTTCATATAATTTGTACAAGTAGTCTAAGAGGTACTAAGTACAACCATGGCAGTTTCATAAAGTGCTTATGGGAAAATCTTTTTTTATACCACATCAAAGTTAGTCGAAAATGCTGATTCTGAGGACTTTGAAACTCAAATTACTCAAAAAGTACACAGTAAAAATATTTCATATAATTTGTACAAGTAGTCTAAGAGGTACTAAGTACAACCATGGCAGTTTCATAAAGTGCTTATGGGAAAATCTTTTTTTATACCACATCAAAGTTAGTCGAAAATGCTGATTCTGAGGACTTTGAAACTCAAATTACTCAAAAAGTACACAGTAAAAATATTTCATATAATTTGTACAAGTAGTCTAAGAGGTACTAGGTACAACCATGGCAGTTTCATAAAGTGCTTATGGGAAAATCTTTTTTTATCCCACATCAAAGTTAGTCGAAAATGCTGATTCTGAGGACTTTAAAACTGAAATTACTCAAAAAGTACACAGTAAAAATATTTCATATAATTTGTACAAGTAGTCTAAGAGGTACTAAGTACAACCATGGCAGTTTCATAAAGTGCTTATGGGAAAATCTTTTTTTATCCCACATCAAAGTTAGTCGAAAATGCTGATTCTGAGGACTTTAAAACTGAAATTACTCAAAAAGTACACAGTAAAAATATTTCATATAATTTGTACAGGTAGTCTAAGAGGTACTAAGTACAACCATGGCAGTTTCATAAAGTGCTTATGGGAAGAATTGTTTTTATCCAACATCAAAGTTAGTCGAAAATGCTGATTCTGAGGACTTTGAAACTCAAATTACTCAAAAAGTACACAGTAAAAATATTTCATATAATTTGTACAAGTAGTCTAAGAGGTACTAAGTACAACCATGGCAGTTTCATAAAGTGCTTATGGGAAAATCTTTTTTTATCCCACATCAAAGTTACTCGAAAATGCTGATTCTGAGGACTTTAAAACTGAAATTACTCAAAAAGTACACAGTAAAAATATTTCATATAATTTGTACAAGTAGTCTAAGAGGTACTAAGTACAACCATGGCAGTTTCATAAAGTGCTTATGGGAAAATCTTTTTTTATACCACATCAAAGTTAGTCGAAAATGCTGATTCTGAGGACTTTGAAACTCAAATTACTCAAAAAGTACACAGTAAAAATATTTCATATAATTTGTACAAGTAGTCTAAGAGGTACTAAGTACAACCATGGCAGTTTCATAAAGTGCTTATGGGAAAAACTTTTTTTTATCCCACATCAAAGTTAGTCGAAAATGCTGATTGAGGACTTTAAAACTGAAATTACTCAAAAAGTACACAGTAAAAATATTTCATATAATTTTTACAGGTAGTCTAAGAGGTACTAAGTACAACCATGGCAGTTTCATAAAGTGCTTATGGGAAGAATTGTTTTTATCCAACATCAAAGTTAGTCGAAAATGCTGATTCTGAGGACTTTGAAACTCAAATTACTCAAAAAGTACACAGTAAAAATATTTCATATAATTTGTACAAGTAGTCTAAGAGGTACTAAGTACAACCATGGCAGTTTCATAAAGTGCTTATGGGAAAATCTTTTTTTATCCCACATCAAAGTTAGTCGAAAATGCTGATTCTGAGGACTTTAAAACTGAAATTACTCAAAAAGTACACAGTAAAAATATTTCATATAATTTGTACAAGTAGTCTAAGAGGTACTAAGTACAACCATGGCAGTTTCATAAAGTGCTTATGGGAAAATCTTTTTTTATACCACATCAAAGTTAGTCGAAAATGCTGATTCTGAGGACTTTGAAACTCAAATTACTCAAAAAGTACACAGTAAAAATATTTCATATAATTTGTACAAGTAGTCTAAGAGGTACTAAGTACAACCATGGCAGTTTCATAAAGTGCTTATGGGAAAATCTTTTTTTATACCACATCAAAGTTAGTCGAAAATGCTGATTCTGAGGACTTTGAAACTCAAATTACTCAAAAAGTACACAGTAAAAATATTTCATATAATTTGTACAAGTAGTCTAAGAGGTACTAAGTACAACCATGGCAGTTTCATAAAGTGCTTATGGGAAAATCTTTTTTTATACCACATCAAAGTTAGTCGAAAATGCTGATTCTGAGGACTTTGAAACTCAAATTACTCAAAAAGTACACAGTAAAAATATTTCATATAATTTGTACAAGTAGTCTAAGAGGTACTAAGTACAACCATGGCAGTTTCATAAAGTGCTTATGGGAAAATCTTTTTTTATCCCACATCAAAGTTAGTCGAAAATGCTGATTCTGAGGACTTTAAAACTGAAATTACTCAAAAAGTACACAGTAAAAATATTTCATATAATTTGTACAAGTAGTCTAAGAGGTACTAAGTACAACCATGGCAGTTTCATAAAGTGCTTATGGGAAAATCTTTTTTTATCCCACATCAAAGTTAGTCGAAAATGCTGATTCTGAGGACTTTAAAACTGAAATTACTCAAAAAGTACACAGTAAAAATATTTCATATAATTTGTACAGGTAGTCTAAGAGGTACTAAGTACAACCATGGCAGTTTCATAAAGTGCTTATGGGAAGAATTGTTTTTATCCAACATCAAAGTTAGTCGAAAATGCTGATTCTGAGGACTTTGAAACTCAAATTACTCAAAAAGTACACAGTAAAAATATTTCATATAATTTGTACAAGTAGTCTAAGAGGTACTAAGTACAACCATGGCAGTTTCATAAAGTGCTTATGGGAAAATCTTTTTTTATCCCACATCAAAGTTACTCGAAAATGCTGATTCTGAGGACTTTAAAACTGAAATTACTCAAAAAGTACACAGTAAAAATATTTCATATAATTTGTACAAGTAGTCTAAGAGGTACTAAGTACAACCATGGCAGTTTCATAAAGTGCTTATGGGAAAATCTTTTTTTATACCACATCAAAGTTAGTCGAAAATGCTGATTCTGAGGACTTTGAAACTCAAATTACTCAAAAAGTACACAGTAAAAATATTTCATATAATTTGTACAAGTAGTCTAAGAGGTACTAAGTACAACCATGGCAGTTTCATAAAGTGCTTATGGGAAAAACTTTTTTTTATCCCACATCAAAGTTAGTCGAAAATGCTGATTGAGGACTTTAAAACTGAAATTACTCAAAAAGTACACAGTAAAAATATTTCATATAATTTTTACAGGTAGTCTAAGAGGTACTAAGTACAACCATGGCAGTTTCATAAAGTGCTTATGGGAAGAATTGTTTTTATCCAACATCAAAGTTAGTCGAAAATGCTGATTCTGAGGACTTTGAAACTCAAATTACTCAAAAAGTACACAGTAAAAATATTTCATATAATTTGTACAAGTAGTCTAAGAGGTACTAAGTACAACCATGGCAGTTTCATAAAGTGCTTATGGGAAAATCTTTTTTTATCCCACATCAAAGTTAGTCGAAAATGCTGATTCTGAGGACTTTAAAACTGAAATTACTCAAAAAGTACACAGTAAAAATATTTCATATAATTTGTACAAGTAGTCTAAGAGGTACTAAGTACAACCATGGCAGTTTCATAAAGTGCTTATGGGAAAATCTTTTTTTATACCACATCAAAGTTAGTCGAAAATGCTGATTCTGAGGACTTTGAAACTCAAATTACTCAAAAAGTACACAGTAAAAATATTTCATATAATTTGTACAAGTAGTCTAAGAGGTACTAAGTACAACCATGGCAGTTTCATAAAGTGCTTATGGGAAAAACTTTTTTTTATCCCACATCAAAGTTAGTCGAAAATGCTGATTGAGGACTTTAAAACTGAAATTACTCAAAAAGTACACAGTAAAAATATTTCATATAATTTTTACAGGTAGTCTAAGAGGTACTAAGTACAACCATGGCAGTTTCATAAAGTGCTTATGGGAAGAATTGTTTTTATCCAACATCAAAGTTAGTCGAAAATGCTGATTCTGAGGACTTTGAAACTCAAATTACTCAAAAAGTACACAGTAAAAATATTTCATATAATTTGTACAGGTAGTCTAAGAGGTACTAAGTACAACCATGGCAGTTTCATAAAGTGCTTATGGGAAGAATTGTTTTTATCCAACATCAAAGTTAGTCGAAAATGCTGATTCTGAGGACTTTGAAACTCAAATTACTCAAAAAGTACACAGTAAAAATATTTCATATAATTTGTACAAGTAGTCTAAGAGGTACTAAGTACAACCATGGCAGTTTCATAAAGTGCTTATGGGAAAATCTTTTTTTATCCCACATCAAAGTTACTCGAAAATGCTGATTCTGAGGACTTTAAAACTGAAATTACTCAAAAAGTACACAGTAAAAATATTTCATATAATTTGTACAAGTAGTCTAAGAGGTACTAAGTACAACCATGGCAGTTTCATAAAGTGCTTATGGGAAAATCTTTTTTTATACCACATCAAAGTTAGTCGAAAATGCTGATTCTGAGGACTTTGAAACTCAAATTACTCAAAAAGTACACAGTAAAAATATTTCATATAATTTGTACAAGTAGTCTAAGAGGTACTAAGTACAACCATGGCAGTTTCATAAAGTGCTTATGGGAAAATCTTTTTTTATACCACATCAAAGTTAGTCGAAAATGCTGATTCTGAGGACTTTGAAACTCAAATTACTCAAAAAGTACACAGTAAAAATATTTCATATAATTTGTACAAGTAGTCTAAGAGGTACTAAGTACAACCATGGCAGTTTCATAAAGTGCTTATGGGAAAATCTTTTTTTATACCACATCAAAGTTAGTCGAAAATGCTGATTCTGAGGACTTTGAAACTCAAATTACTCAAAAAGTACACAGTAAAAATATTTCATATAATTTGTACAAGTAGTCTAAGAGGTACTAAGTACAACCATGGCAGTTTCATAAAGTGCTTATGGGAAAATCTTTTTTTATCCCACATCAAAGTTAGTCGAAAATGCTGATTCTGAGGACTTTAAAACTGAAATTACTCAAAAAGTACACAGTAAAAATATTTCATATAATTTGTACAGGTAGTCTAAGAGGTACTAAGTACAACCATGGCAGTTTCATAAAGTGCTTATGGGAAGAATTGTTTTTATCCAACATCAAAGTTAGTCGAAAATGCTGATTCTGAGGACTTTGAAACTCAAATTACTCAAAAAGTACACAGTAAAAATATTTCATATAATTTGTACAAGTAGTCTAAGAGGTACTAAGTACAACCATGGCAGTTTCATAAAGTGCTTATGGGAAAATCTTTTTTTATCCCACATCAAAGTTACTCGAAAATGCTGATTCTGAGGACTTTAAAACTGAAATTACTCAAAAAGTACACAGTAAAAATATTTCATATAATTTGTACAAGTAGTCTAAGAGGTACTAAGTACAACCATGGCAGTTTCATAAAGTGCTTATGGGAAAATCTTTTTTTATACCACATCAAAGTTAGTCGAAAATGCTGATTCTGAGGACTTTGAAACTCAAATTACTCAAAAAGTACACAGTAAAAATATTTCATATAATTTGTACAAGTAGTCTAAGAGGTACTAAGTACAACCATGGCAGTTTCATAAAGTGCTTATGGGAAAAACTTTTTTTTATCCCACATCAAAGTTAGTCGAAAATGCTGATTGAGGACTTTAAAACTGAAATTACTCAAAAAGTACACAGTAAAAATATTTCATATAATTTTTACAGGTAGTCTAAGAGGTACTAAGTACAACCATGGCAGTTTCATAAAGTGCTTATGGGAAGAATTGTTTTTATCCAACATCAAAGTTAGTCGAAAATGCTGATTCTGAGGACTTTGAAACTCAAATTACTCAAAAAGTACACAGTAAAAATATTTCATATAATTTGTACAAGTAGTCTAAGAGGTACTAAGTACAACCATGGCAGTTTCATAAAGTGCTTATGGGAAAATCTTTTTTTATCCCACATCAAAGTTAGTCGAAAATGCTGATTCTGAGGACTTTAAAACTGAAATTACTCAAAAAGTACACAGTAAAAATATTTCATATAATTTGTACAAGTAGTCTAAGAGGTACTAAGTACAACCATGGCAGTTTCATAAAGTGCTTATGGGAAAATCTTTTTTTATACCACATCAAAGTTAGTCGAAAATGCTGATTCTGAGGACTTTGAAACTCAAATTACTCAAAAAGTACACAGTAAAAATATTTCATATAATTTGTACAAGTAGTCTAAGAGGTACTAAGTACAACCATGGCAGTTTCATAAAGTGCTTATGGGAAAATCTTTTTTTATACCACATCAAAGTTAGTCGAAAATGCTGATTCTGAGGACTTTGAAACTCAAATTACTCAAAAAGTACACAGTAAAAATATTTCATATAATTTGTACAAGTAGTCTAAGAGGTACTAAGTACAACCATGGCAGTTTCATAAAGTGCTTATGGGAAAATCTTTTTTTATACCACATCAAAGTTAGTCGAAAATGCTGATTCTGAGGACTTTGAAACTCAAATTACTCAAAAAGTACACAGTAAAAATATTTCATATAATTTGTACAAGTAGTCTAAGAGGTACTAAGTACAACCATGGCAGTTTCATAAAGTGCTTATGGGAAAATCTTTTTTTATACCACATCAAAGTTAGTCGAAAATGCTGATTCTGAGGACTTTGAAACTCAAATTACTCAAAAAGTACACAGTAAAAATATTTCATATAATTTGTACAAGTAGTCTAAGAGGTACTAAGTACAACCATGGCAGTTTCATAAAGTGCTTATGGGAAAATCTTTTTTTATCCCACATCAAAGTTAGTCGAAAATGCTGATTCTGAGGACTTTAAAACTGAAATTACTCAAAAAGTACACAGTAAAAATATTTCATATAATTTGTACAAGTAGTCTAAGAGGTACTAAGTACAACCATGGCAGTTTCATAAAGTGCTTATGGGAAAATCTTTTTTTATCCCACATCAAAGTTAGTCGAAAATGCTGATTCTGAGGACTTTAAAACTGAAATTACTCAAAAAGTACACAGTAAAAATATTTCATATAATTTGTACAGGTAGTCTAAGAGGTACTAAGTACAACCATGGCAGTTTCATAAAGTGCTTATGGGAAGAATTGTTTTTATCCAACATCAAAGTTAGTCGAAAATGCTGATTCTGAGGACTTTGAAACTCAAATTACTCAAAAAGTACACAGTAAAAATATTTCATATAATTTGTACAAGTAGTCTAAGAGGTACTAAGTACAACCATGGCAGTTTCATAAAGTGCTTATGGGAAAATCTTTTTTTATCCCACATCAAAGTTACTCGAAAATGCTGATTCTGAGGACTTTAAAACTGAAATTACTCAAAAAGTACACAGTAAAAATATTTCATATAATTTGTACAAGTAGTCTAAGAGGTACTAAGTACAACCATGGCAGTTTCATAAAGTGCTTATGGGAAAATCTTTTTTTATACCACATCAAAGTTAGTCGAAAATGCTGATTCTGAGGACTTTGAAACTCAAATTACTCAAAAAGTACACAGTAAAAATATTTCATATAATTTGTACAAGTAGTCTAAGAGGTACTAAGTACAACCATGGCAGTTTCATAAAGTGCTTATGGGAAAAACTTTTTTTTATCCCACATCAAAGTTAGTCGAAAATGCTGATTGAGGACTTTAAAACTGAAATTACTCAAAAAGTACACAGTAAAAATATTTCATATAATTTTTACAGGTAGTCTAAGAGGTACTAAGTACAACCATGGCAGTTTCATAAAGTGCTTATGGGAAGAATTGTTTTTATCCAACATCAAAGTTAGTCGAAAATGCTGATTCTGAGGACTTTGAAACTCAAATTACTCAAAAAGTACACAGTAAAAATATTTCATATAATTTGTACAAGTAGTCTAAGAGGTACTAAGTACAACCATGGCAGTTTCATAAAGTGCTTATGGGAAAATCTTTTTTTATCCCACATCAAAGTTAGTCGAAAATGCTGATTCTGAGGACTTTAAAACTGAAATTACTCAAAAAGTACACAGTAAAAATATTTCATATAATTTGTACAAGTAGTCTAAGAGGTACTAAGTACAACCATGGCAGTTTCATAAAGTGCTTATGGGAAAATCTTTTTTTATACCACATCAAAGTTAGTCGAAAATGCTGATTCTGAGGACTTTGAAACTCAAATTACTCAAAAAGTACACAGTAAAAATATTTCATATAATTTGTACAAGTAGTCTAAGAGGTACTAAGTACAACCATGGCAGTTTCATAAAGTGCTTATGGGAAAATCTTTTTTTATACCACATCAAAGTTAGTCGAAAATGCTGATTCTGAGGACTTTGAAACTCAAATTACTCAAAAAGTACACAGTAAAAATATTTCATATAATTTGTACAAGTAGTCTAAGAGGTACTAAGTACAACCATGGCAGTTTCATAAAGTGCTTATGGGAAAATCTTTTTTTATACCACATCAAAGTTAGTCGAAAATGCTGATTCTGAGGACTTTGAAACTCAAATTACTCAAAAAGTACACAGTAAAAATATTTCATATAATTTGTACAAGTAGTCTAAGAGGTACTAAGTACAACCATGGCAGTTTCATAAAGTGCTTATGGGAAAATCTTTTTTTATCCCACATCAAAGTTAGTCGAAAATGCTGATTCTGAGGACTTTAAAACTGAAATTACTCAAAAAGTACACAGTAAAAATATTTCATATAATTTGTACAAGTAGTCTAAGAGGTACTAAGTACAACCATGGCAGTTTCATAAAGTGCTTATGGGAAAATCTTTTTTTATCCCACATCAAAGTTAGTCGAAAATGCTGATTCTGAGGACTTTAAAACTGAAATTACTCAAAAAGTACACAGTAAAAATATTTCATATAATTTGTACAGGTAGTCTAAGAGGTACTAAGTACAACCATGGCAGTTTCATAAAGTGCTTATGGGAAGAATTGTTTTTATCCAACATCAAAGTTAGTCGAAAATGCTGATTCTGAGGACTTTGAAACTCAAATTACTCAAAAAGTACACAGTAAAAATATTTCATATAATTTGTACAAGTAGTCTAAGAGGTACTAAGTACAACCATGGCAGTTTCATAAAGTGCTTATGGGAAAATCTTTTTTTATCCCACATCAAAGTTAGTCGAAAATGCTGATTCTGAGGACTTTAAAACTGAAATTACTCAAAAAGTACACAGTAAAAATATTTCATATAATTTGTACAAGTAGTCTAAGAGGTACTAAGTACAACCATGGCAGTTTCATAAAGTGCTTATGGGAAAATCTTTTTTTATACCACATCAAAGTTAGTCGAAAATGCTGATTCTGAGGACTTTGAAACTCAAATTACTCAAAAAGTACACAGTAAAAATATTTCATATAATTTGTACAAGTAGTCTAAGAGGTACTAAGTACAACCATGGCAGTTTCATAAAGTGCTTATGGGAAAAACTTTTTTTATCCCACATCAAAGTTAGTCGAAAATGCTGATTCTGAGGACTTTAAAACTGAAATTACTCAAAAAGTACACAGTAAAAATATTTCATATAATTTGTACAGGTAGTCTAAGAGGTACTAAGTACAACCATGGCAGTTTCATAAAGTGCTTATGGGAAAATCTTTTTTTATCCCACATCAAAGTTAGTCGAAAATGCTGATTCTGAGGACTTTGAAACTCAAATTACTCAAAAAGTACACAGTAAAAATATTTCATATAATTTGTACAAGTAGTCTAAGAGGTACTAAGTACAACCATGGCAGTTTCATAAAGTGCTTATGGGAAAATCTTTTTTTATACCACATCAAAGTTAGTCGAAAATGCTGATTCTGAGGACTTTGAAACTCAAATTACTCAAAAAGTACACAGTAAAAATATTTCATATAATTTGTACAAGTAGTCTAAGAGGTACTAAGTACAACCATGGCAGTTTCATAAAGTGCTTATGGGAAAATCTTTTTTTATACCACATCAAAGTTAGTCGAAAATGCTGATTCTGAGGACTTTGAAACTCAAATTACTCAAAAAGTACACAGTAAAAATATTTCATATAATTTGTACAAGTAGTCTAAGAGGTACTAAGTACAACCATGGCAGTTTCATAAAGTGCTTATGGGAAAATCTTTTTTTATCCCACATCAAAGTTAGTCGAAAATGCTGATTCTGAGGACTTTAAAACTGAAATTACTCAAAAAGTACACAGTAAAAATATTTCATATAATTTGTACAAGTAGTCTAAGAGGTACTAAGTACAACCATGGCAGTTTCATAAAGTGCTTATGGGAAAATCTTTTTTTATCCCACATCAAAGTTAGTCGAAAATGCTGATTCTGAGGACTTTAAAACTGAAATTACTCAAAAAGTACACAGTAAAAATATTTCATATAATTTGTACAGGTAGTCTAAGAGGTACTAAGTACAACCATGGCAGTTTCATAAAGTGCTTATGGGAAAAACTTTTTTTATCCCACATCAAAGTTAGTCGAAAATGCTGATTCTGAGGACTTTAAAACTGAAATTACTCAAAAAGTACACAGTAAAAATATTTCATATAATTTGTACAGGTAGTCTAAGAGGTACTAAGTACAACCATGGCAGTTTCATAAAGTGCTTATGGGAAAATCTTTTTTTATCCCACATCAAAGTTAGTCGAAAATGCTGATTCTGAGGACTTTGAAACTCAAATTACTCAAAAAGTACACAGTAAAAATATTTCATATAATTTGTACAAGTAGTCTAAGAGGTACTAAGTACAACCATGGCAGTTTCATAAAGTGCTTATAGGAAAATCTTTTTTTATACCACATCAAAGTTAGTCGAAAATGCTGATTCTGAGGACTTTGAAACTCAAATTACTCAAAAAGTACACAGTAAAAATATTTCATATAATTTGTACAAGTAGTCTAAGAGGTACTAAGTACAACCATGGCAGTTTCATAAAGTGCTTATGGGAAAATCTTTTTTTATACCACATCAAAGTTAGTCGAAAATGCTGATTCTGAGGACTTTGAAACTCAAATTACTCAAAAAGTACACAGTAAAAATATTTCATATAATTTGTACAAGTAGTCTAAGAGGTACTAAGTACAACCATGGCAGTTTCATAAAGTGCTTATGGGAAAATCTTTTTTTATCCCACATCAAAGTTAGTAGAAAATGCTGATTCTGAGGACTTTAAAACTGAAATTACTCAAAAAGTACACAGTAAAAATATTTCATATAATTTGTACAAGTAGTCTAAGAGGTACTAAGTACAACCATGGCAGTTTCATAAAGTGCTTATGGGAAAATCTTTTTTTATCCCACATCAAAGTTAGTCGAAAATGCTGATTCTGAGGACTTTAAAACTGAAATTACTCAAAAAGTACACAGTAAAAATATTTCATATAATTTGTACAGGTAGTCTAAGAGGTACTAAGTACAACCATGGCAGTTTCATAAAGTGCTTATGGGAAGAATTGTTTTTATCCAACATCAAAGTTAGTCGAAAATGCTGATTCTGAGGACTTTGAAACTCAAATTACTCAAAAAGTACACAGTAAAAATATTTCATATAATTTGTACAAGTAGTCTAAGAGGTACTAAGTACAACCATGGCAGTTTCATAAAGTGCTTATGGGAAAATCTTTTTTTATCCCACATCAAAGTTAGTCGAAAATGCTGATTCTGAGGACTTTAAAACTGAAATTACTCAAAAAGTACACAGTAAAAATATTTCATATAATTTGTACAAGTAGTCTAAGAAGTACTAAGTACAACCATGGCAGTTTCATAAAGTGCTTATGGGAAAATCTTTTTTATACCACATCAAAGTTAGTCGAAAATGCTGATTCTGAGGACTTTGAAACTCAAATTACTCAAAAAGTACACAGTAAAAATATTTCATATAATTTGTACAAGTAGTCTAAGAGGTACTAAGTACAACCATGGCAGTTTCATAAAGTGCTTATGGGAAAATCTTTTTTTATCCCACATCAAAGTTAGTCGAAAATACTCATTGTTCTATAAAAAGGAATTTGAAACTCAAATTACTCAAAGTACACAGTAAAAGTAGTTAATATTATTTGTGCAAGTAGTCTTGAGAAGTATTAAGTACAAACATGGCAGTGTAATAAACTACTTATGAAATAATAGAAATGAACCACATGCCATCCTTTACTTTGAAATCCTCACCGGAAGTGTTCCTCTGTGGAATTGTCTGTAGCTTTAGTTTAGTGATCGAATATACTGCGCGTCCTATTGATTCGATGTTCAATAATACTGCACATACGAAACGTCCTATTGATTAGACTAAACGTCCTATTGATTCGATGCGCATTCAATGTCATATTAAGTATTTCTGTAAGATCTACTTGTGAGACTGTGTTCAAAAGTCACGTCCGTTCATTACAACAGCGTCCCAGGCTTGTTTTAATGCATTACCGTAAACCTGGAACTAATCGCGCACTCGAAAAACAAGAGCGGCTCACTTGACCACGCAAAAGCAAAAGACGGCTCACTTGACCGCAGTTCCTCTCGGCTCCAGAGCTCCAGCTGACTGCAGTCAAGTTCTGTTCTGTTGATCAGCTGGAACCAAGCTGCTTCACACCAAACCCAGTGATGTGCATCTGATGTGTGGAACACAGGTATGGAGATGTTTGTGTCTGTTTCTTTTCAACACGTTGTTTTGGAATGAAAGGCTGTAGGCCTAGTAGCCTTCTAGCTAATCCACACCAGTTCAGATATAAGGTGAGTCTGGCTGGTGTGATTGTTATTATAATAACACAACACAGTTACATGTTGTTCTAAGGTCACTAAAGCCCTATTTGAATGTTAAGAATGATACTGTGTGATTATAATGTGTTTTATTTTCATATTTGTTATAGAAGTGAATATGGGTAATTTAATATTTTTGTTAAGATTGTTTATGAATTTAATTTAGTTTTTTGCCAAACAGAATATATACAGTATAATAGTGTAATTTGTAACACAGTATTTTCGGATGCTTATGAGGTGAAACCGAGCAACTGCACACCAAACCTAATTGTGCATCTGATGTGTGTCACACAGAGACCTCCAGTAAATGAGCCTGATACCCAGTACTGCCTCCTGCCTGATTCATGGTCTGGTTTTATTCTTAATCCCAGAGGAAACATGGTTTGCCACCAGAGCGAATACAAATACACAAACAAGAAACAATTACATACAGTACAAATTACACAACACAGTAAATAGAAGATAAGAAGAGAGCCTCTCAAGTCTCAACACAGAGCTAGCGGTGTTCGTTAAAGAATTTAACCGCAGCAGGAACAAAGGACCTTCTCAATCGCTCAATAGAGCATAGAGGCATCAGAAACCTATCGCTAATGAGCTTCGCAGAGCATCAAATATATTGTACAGCGGGTGGCCTTCAAAAAATTGGTGTTCATTTTAGTCCTAGTTCGCTTGGCAATAATGATCTCCAAGGAATCAGGAGGGAGGCCAATCACTGAGCCAGCATTTTTAATGATTTAATTTATACGTTTTTTGTCCGTGATGCTGCCCCCCCCCCCCCCAGCAGAGCACATCATAAAAAAGGACACTAGCAAGGATACCTTGGTAGAACACATGAAGAAGTGACCTAATGATATCAAAGGATCTAAGCTTCCTCAAATGAAAAAGCAGAGACTGGGCTTTCTTGAACACAGAATCTGTGTTCTTCCAGTCCAGCTTGCTGTCCAGGTGGACACCAAGATACCTATAGAACTGGACTATCTCCATTTCTGCCCCCTAATGATGACAGGAGAGACATTTACTGTCTTCCTACTGAAGTTGATGACTAACTCTTTGGTCTTTTTGATATTAAGTTCTAAAAAATTGGCATCACACCAGTGGACAAATCAATCAAGTCAATCTCCTTTTTATAGGCTTGGTCATCGCCTTTGTTGATGAGACAGATCAGAGTCGTATCATCTGAGAATTTCTATGGCACATGGCCTCGCTGTGTCTGCAGTCCGCAGTAGGGCTGTCACGATTCATTGACCTGGTCGACGAGTAAATGTAGTCGATTTGCATATTCATGATCGACGCAGCGTATTGTTAATTGTATGTGCCTTTTGCGTTGGAAATGGCAGACGTTCAAAGTCGTAACATGCGAAACGTGTAATCTAACTAATGCACAGTGAATCACGTTCAAATAGAATTAACTTCTCTTAGACCACTATTCGTGATTCTGCCTAGAGCCAGGACTCGACAGTCGCATAGATTCCGTGTTTCGCTCCAGCTGGAAGCGAGGGGCTGAGCCGGATACCCACACTTTACAGTTTAGAAGCAGCTTGGCAGCCAGGGGAGGAAATTAGGCCACTTTACTGGCCAAATGCTAGTATTTTTTACGTTTGGCTGGTAAAAAAAATCAGATACCTGCCAGTTGGCTGGTAAGCCAAAAAGTTAGTTTCCTCCCCTGCTGGCGAGTATACAAAAAAATAAAACATTCTGCAATCTTCTTCTGAGTGTTCGCTTTAGTTGACAGTGCCACGAGAGCACTGCACAAGACCACCCGCGGACATATAATGTTTAATAAACGTTTGCGCAGTACTGGCCAACCCGCGGACATATAATAATAAAAGTCCCGCGGTACTAGGCTAGCCATCAGGAGCACTCGCAAACAGATAACGTTAAACACAGCAGAAGATGGAAAACAGACAGACTGACCAACGGGGAACTGCATCCAACCCTAGTACAACCCTCGAGTATAAGTTACTAAGGACACATTTAAATCACAGAGGTGTAATGTTAGTCTACTGGAACTGTATACAGTGGTTAGCTTCTAGTTAGCGTTTTAGCTATAGCTGCTTGCTAGCTAACGTTAGCCCCGTGTGCTCAAAGCAGCCAGCTAGGTGTATCTGTTATGACTATAATGTTTCCAAAAAAGCACCGGACTACGACGTAAGGTTAGACATTTTATTTCATGCTCAAAAGCCCCTGGCTTGCACATCGCAGTCACGAAAGGGGCTAGCTCAACCAGTGCACTGTGCACAACAGCACACCAACCCAACTGACGTTACCACAACACTTGATGGTACTTCACAGCACTGTCGTAAGACCACCGTGCTGTCTTAAAGGCACAGTGTGCCTACCCAGATGCATACACAACATTGACGCGGCTTGACATACAAAGAAGTAATTATCACAATTAGCGATTTTTTTTGTCTGGTAAAAAATCTGTTTGGCTGGTAAAAAAAATCAGATACTCGCCAGTTGTCTGGTAAGCCAAAAAGTTAGTTTCCTCCCCTGTTGGCAGCTCTTAAGCCCTGCGTTCTACAGCCTGTGATAACTCCTCTTGGGAGTCGTGCTGTTTCTATGTAAACTCCGCGAGCAACGGGTCCAATAATTGCGTCTTTAACATGCTTTATATCTTCGCCATTACTATATGCCAGTCGAGGTTAAATCAGTTTCATGGAGTTCTAATAGTGAGGAAAGGGGAGGTCTCCCTCTCTCTTTCTCGCTGTACGTTCAATGATGATGATCATGAAGTAGCAAAAATGTACACTATAAAAACGAACTTCATAGTTGATGATAATAAATATTTCACTTCATTAGCAAAAATATTGTAACATCAGACATTAAGTCTCCTATAAGCTATTCTCCCTCGTGTGTGTGTGCATACATTTACTATATGCTACTCTTTTTCACATGGATTCAGTGGTTCCCAAACTGTGGTGCGCACACCCCTTGTGGTGCGCGAGCGCCCTCTAGGTGGTGCGTGACATGAAAAGGCTAATGGTGTGTTTTTTTTTTTTTTTTTTTACAATAAAATTTCATAAAAATCTTAGTCAAACCTTTAGTATTATGGATATTAAACATGCTGGCAGAGTACATGCATCCATGTTGTCGTGAACATTTTAATTAAATAAAGAAATTCCCTATCCATAGTCGCCGTGGGAAGAGATAAAATAAAATAAATTCCCTATCTACTCATGGCCTTAACTGACAACCAACAGGAACCAAACAATATATTTTTTTATGCCTAATAAATATAACTAATATACATAATTTCAAATGGGGATTTTCACTGTGTAAATCATGAAATTCAAGAAACGTTTTAATAATAATAAACAATAATGTCTCGGGCGTGTCTGACACAGGTGTGCTTCATCTGTGCACGGAGACCAGCAACAATTTTTTCTAACAGAAACCCATTGGGGGGTGCGTCAGCTAGGTCGGGAGGTGACAGGGGGTGCACGGCCAAAAAAGTTTGGGAACCGCTGGATTAGGCTAATTAGCTTTAACAATCCTGATTCCTGAGCCTATTTGATTCAACAGGAAGATATTGATTTAAATATGTATATACCGTAGTCTATATATAATTTTTTTTTATTGTATATCCTGTGCTGGCACAAGCACTACCATGGAGTGGAGAGATGACACACGATACATATAATAATTAATAATTCATGGAAATATACTGAAAAGCTATTTATGGCCGGTAATAATCTCTGGCTGGTCTTTTTTAAATCTAAAGCTAAAAAGGAGGATACACATTAAACATTTTGAAATATTCTAAAAAGCCTTTATTTGTTGGCTTACATTATTTAGACATTTATAAAAAAAAAACGACATGTTTCAGCCTACACGTGGCCTTCTTCAGGGTGATCTCAACTTTTCTTCTATAAACGAATCCTACCCCGGATTTAATCCAAAGAGCACCTACCGAAACAAAACAAGAACGCTGAAGCCCTCTCCATATCCTCTTTTTTGATCGATTTTGAAATATTCAATTGAAATAGATTTTTTGGGTCAATTAATGATTAATCAACTAATCGATAAAATAATCAACTGATTAATCGTTAACAAAATAGTCGTTAGTGACAGCCCTAGTCCGCAGTATAAAGAACAAAGAGGAAGGGAGCCAAAACTGTTCCCTGAGGGGCTCCAGTTTTTGTCCAGATGGCATCTGATACTATATCATCCAGCCTAACAAACTGAGGCAGAGGAACAAGATATTTCATGCACCAGGTGCTGGCTGAGTTATGCAGTTTAAACTGGATATTTTTGTTTGCTAGGATGTGGCTGGATTGTATTGAAGGCGCTAGAAAAATACAAATCAGTGCATCGTTGACTCCTACACTCTTCCTGTATGCAAATTGCAAGGGGTCTAAATTAGAGATGTTCCGATACCATTTTTCCCTTTCCGATCCGATTCCGATACCTAAGCTTTGGGTATCGGCCGATACCGATATGTATCCGATACCAGTGCATACAAAAAAAAATTAAAAATTATATAAATACTTTTTTTTTTTTTTTTACAGATACTGTTATACTGTTTTTAGTAATAACTGGAAAGTAATGGTATTTATTCAACAACAGGTGATTGTATAGATTTGTATTAGTATCATTAATCAATGAGTATGGGATGCAGCACTGCAGATATACCCTACTCCAATGATCCACACGGACATTAAACGGTGTTGCACTCGCTACTCCGTGGCTCTGCAGATATACCCTATTCAGTCTGTAAGCTAGTGGCAGATAGAACGTTCATGTTGTGATTTTTGATGCAAAATAAATATTCAACATTCTCTTTTGAAACTCCGCCTCAGACTCTTATCCTTTGGCACTTGCTCACTTTGCTTGCAGGTCTGCAGCCATTATTGCTGGATTATAAATAGCACCAACTTTAGACACGGTAACGTTATCAAGCTAAGCTAACTGACCTAGCTCGTCTTCCCGCATTGACATTTGATAACGTTAGTAATAGTCAGCTAACGCTAGTCAGTAGCTACTTAACTTAAATACAATTCACCGTGGGTGCATTATTGTTGATAGACGGTCACGGACAGTGTTAGGTCCTGGAGAAAGGACAGGCGATCATCTGATTTGATGTAACGTTAAAGCGGATGTTGTTCCAACTAGCTATCTTTCCAGCTAATGCTATCATAACACCAGCAAAACACATCCCGTCCGAGCTCCCCGTCACACCGCACTGTCGGGGACAATGGAATTTAAGAAAGTGTATCTGCTGTTAAAATGACACAGCATCACACTTTAAAACATGTTCATTTTATAATCCTCACTCTCCGCAGGACTCGGCAGGAGATAAATTACATCATGGGATCGGAGGCTAGAATTTACGTGTACTCGCCGATACCGATACCAGCATTTTAGGCAGTATCGGCGGCATTTCCGATACTGGTATCGGTATCGGAACAACTCTAGTCTAAATAAGGTGCCACCTGCTCCCTGAGGTGGCCCAGCACAACCCTTTCAAAACACTTCATAATGTGGCATGTCAGAGCAATAGGTCTCAGGTTAGTGAGGCTCTTACGCACATTGTTCTTTTTAGGAATAGGGACGAGACACAATGTTAACCACATTGCAGGAAAAACAGGTGAAGACAGAGATAGAGAGAAAATAATGAAAAACATGGCACAACTGGTCACCACAGACTTTAACACATTGAGTGCCACGCCCCTTCTGGGAAGCCTGTAGCTGTTCCGCAACCGTTCCTACTTCCGGGGTAGGCCTGATTGGCCCCGACAGGCACGTGACCCGCCGCGGCCACGCCCCGCGGCAGCCCCAGGAGCAAGCGCGCTACTGCTGGAGTTCGCTTCGCCTTTCACATCGCTGCCGTTGGCGAAAGCAGGATGAGAGCAGGATGAGAGGCGAGAGCGTAGATTTCGCTGTGTATCATTTAATCATTTAACATTTGAAAGGCATACATTGTTGTCATACAGAAGTACAGAATACTTTTATCCAAAATGCTTCTTACTGTTACACTGTTAGAGACTGTGCAGTGCACGGCTTTAGTCTCACTCGAGTGAGGAAGACCGCTGGTTCTCCAACATACAGCGGTGTGCTCTTCAGAATGTACCGGGAGAAACGTTTACTGTACCCCGCAGACATAAGCGTCTCACAGGGCTGAGCTGTGCACGGCTTTAGTCTCACTCGAGTGAGGAAGTCCGCTGGTTCTCCAACATACAGCGGTATGCTCTTCAGAATGTACCGGGAGAAACGTTTACTGTACCCCGCAGACATAAGCGTCTCACAGGGCTGAGCTGTGCACGGCTTTAGTCTCACTCGAGTGAGGAAGACCGCTGGTTCTCCAACATACAGCCCGCTGGTTCTCCAACATACAGCGGTGTGCTCTTCAGAATGTACCGGGAGAAACGTTTACTGTACCCCGCAGACATAAGCGTCTCACAGGGCTGAGCTGTGCACGGCTTTAGTCTCACTCGAGTGAGGAAGACCGCTGGTTCTCCAACATACAGCCCGCTGGTTCTCCAACATACAGCGGTGTGCTCTTCAGAATGTACCGGGAGAAACGTTTACTGTACCCTGCAGACATAAGCGTCTCACAGGGCTGAGCTGTGCACGGCTTTAGTCTCACTCGAGTGAGGAAGACCGCTGGTTCTCCAACATACAGCGGTGTGCTCTTCAGAATGTACCGCTGGTTCTCCAACATTCAGCGGTGTGCTCTTCAGAATGTACCGGGAGAAACGTTTACTGTACCCCGCAGACATAATAAGCATATAAGCAGTGCTTACTAACGTTATTAGTTACGTTATTTCTGACCGAATTAGTAATTAATTTGTCTGCTTTCGCCAACGGCAGCGATGTGAAAGGCGAAGCGAACTCCAGCAGTAGCGCGCTTGCTCCTGGGGCTGCCGCGGGGCGTGGCCGTGGCGGGTCACGTGCCTGTCGGGGCCAATCAGGCCTACCCCGGAAGTAGGAACGGTTGCGGAACAGCTACAGGCTTCCGGGAAGTGACACTTCCATGCCGCCCATTAACCCCATGTAAACGTAGTTGTAGTTTGTAGAACTAAACCTATATTTTATAGTATCGCTATGGGTCTAATAACGCCGTCGAGTCTCATCGAGCTACTTCTGGTCAACGTGCAAAAAACAGATTATTTTTTCATCCGTACATTTCCGTTTGATACCGTTTTGAATATGAACATAGTCCGGCCGCTTCTGAGCAATTCCAGGGAAAATACAAATTCAAATAAACACGCAATTTTTCGCCTGATTATCGGATCTTCCTGAAATCAACACTAGATCATCACTATTATCCTTTGTGGTGCACGCATGCAATGTGGTTTAGACCAGAGTTGTTCCGATACCGATACCAGTATCGGAAATGCCGCCGATACTGCCTAAAATGCTGGTATCGGCGAGTACACGTAAATTCTAGCCTCCGATCCCATGATGTAATTTATCTCCTGCCGAGTCCTGCGGAGAGTGCACTGGTATCGGATAAATATCGGTATCGGCCGATACCCAAAGCTTAGGTATCGGAATCGGATCGGAAAGGGAAAAATGGTATCGGAACATCTCTAGTTTAGACCGGCGCCCCCCCCCCCCCCCCCTCCTGCATCCCAACGGCAGAACAGCCAGACACATAAACACATATAGCTTCAATCACAGTAGAAATAAATATCAGATCAATGCAAGCTTTCATATATAGTGTCCTTACCTGGTCTCTGAAGTAATGAAAAAAAAATAATCCAATCCATATCATCTGACATGGTGGAACGGTGTCCCGCCCGGCCGACGCCATGAGGCGAGTCGGCCCGGCAGGTGGGCTGTTAAAGCCTATACCGCCGCGGTATAGAATTAGCAGCGACTAGCAACATTGTTCGAATTGCTGTTTTCTGTAAAAAAAAATGGTGTCGGGTGGTGGGGCCTTAGGGCCAGCCGACGTCGAAACATTGCGCAAGGTTTTGAGGTTATTCGCTTTTGACCTAGCCGCAAGCTATAACCGCAGGAAGGGCTAGGATGCTGTCAACGCTTGTTTACAGACATCTTTGGTTGGATCAGTCTCCCCTTGAGGAGGAGAGAAGGTTTTTCCCTCCTCAGGACTCCCCTCTCCGCAGAGGGACTTTGGTCTTTCCGCAGGAGCGCGGGCGGTATTTGACCAGATAATCAGATAATCCATATCCACAGCGATCGTGCCTCCGACGTTATTGGGCATTGCTCTTCAACGGGTAGGCGGGGTCAGTTGTCCAAGCCATCCCTATAAGCGTGTGTTTTGCCGGAGTGTTTAGGACCCGCCCCCACGCAGCAGCTCGGTATAGAAAATAAACGAACCTGTTTCTAACCGGGTGCATTACTGGCCGAAGGCGTTGGAGGGCGGTATAATACCGTCTGCCAGCTTAGACGCACTCGGAACAGTATGCACAAGGTGCCCCGCTGAATTATGAATGGATATAGATAATATGTGAAGCGACATCTGCAACAATAGGTTGCAGAGGGTGCTTGGCCACCACTCTTGAAGAACAGGAACATGACATGCTGTAATGAGGCTCTTTCAGAAAATTGTGTTGTCTATTTTATCTTCTTAACTCTTTCTTTGTGATTTATTGTATTCTTCTTGGGACCATGTTGGAAACAAGTCGACAGACTTTCACATGTTATCCTTGTACCCCTTGTTTTTATACTATTGTATAAAATTGTATGTACTAAATAAAAATCAAATCAAATCAAATCATAACGTTGATGCAGTAGCGTATGTCATTGTGTTGGCTGTAATCGACCGTCAATCAATGGTCTACCTGACACGCAAACTCATAAACAATGTTTCTGTACTGGAGGTGTACAGTATTTCAATAGGCAACCCTGAAAGGATAATTTTTCTAGAAGAGAAACACTAGCCAAAACATAGGCATTGTATGCATAAAAGGGGCAAAAGCTAAAGTTAAGTGACTGTTACTTTTGTAGCAGTAGTTTGATTTGATAGGGACAGCACATGTTAATGAACATCAAGTACAAAATGTAAACATGCAGGGTTGTAGCAAGAGCTCATTTACACCAGGAGACAGCAAAACATTCAATAAATAAATAGCTTGCTTAGGGTAAAAGCATTGTGACAATCAATGATACAAACAAGAAACAAGTTACATAAACTAAATCAGATTACAAATTATCACAGTTCTGGTTTGCCTTAAGATGCAGTTTAAGATGGGTCTTGAACATGGAGTATGTGGGGCACTCTCTAATCACAACTGGTAGGCTATTCCAGTAGTTACCACCTTTAACAGAGAACACAATTTTAGCAAAGGTAGTATACAGAAAAGGCACCTTACAGTCCCCTCTACTGATGGCCCTGGTGGTAATGCCAGTGTCTCCTTTTTGTTTAATGTCCCTGCCTTTTTTATTAGGCCTAGTTGTTGGCTACAACTTTGCCACAGTAGGCATTAATCACTTAATAGTTCAAATGTCTGTGTCCCATTCCTGTTTGCACACACAGATACACACACACGCACACAGTGGGCCAGTGACTTTGGTGGTATGTGCTATTGCACAGATGTGTCCCGTTCCCGTTGCACATGCACGCACAGTACAAAAAAGAAAAGAAAACTCTGTTACTTGAAATATTTTCACTGTGCTCCTACATTTTTTCATTTAGGAGCACATGTGCTTCTTGGGAAAAAGGTTAGCGTAGAGCCCTGGAGCGCCAAGCAGGAATGTTCCACGAGAGGGTGGCTGAACAATGTTCCGCCCCCACACTCGACCATACGCCACTCCCCAGCGTAAGCCGCGGTAGAGGACGGAGCGCGCATGTACCACATAGCGTTAACCACCGAATAGTCAAGACGCATCCCCACCAGATTCACACTGTCAGCAGCCAAGCCTAGAGGCTGCCCCAGAACAGGAGGCAGAACAGAGTTCCGCGTGCCTGAGAGAGGGCCCACGGTGACCACGGAACAGGCCACGGCGGGGCCACCAACAGCTGATCCCCGGCGCGACCAGGACCAAGTCCCGCGCTCCCGACGTACCCGCCCCAACAGCTGAGCTATCGGGTGTAAGGAGGGGAATGCGTACAGAATCCCGGACGGCCACGGAATCGGTCCCAGACCCGCCCGACTATGTCTGGACGTAGTCTCCACTCGTCAGGGTGAGGACCGCCCGCGACATCACACCTGCACCCACATTCACCCTGCCAGGGATGTGGAGAGCCCTCAGGCAGAGCAGATGGAGAACGCCCATAGCCAGAGCCCGACCGCCGCCCGGTGCAGACGGGGGGAACGCACTCCTCCCTGTCTGACAATATACGACGCTGACATCGTGTTGTCCGTCCTGACCAAAACATGCTTGCCCACCACAAGGTGGTCGAGCCGTTTGAGGACCAGAAGGACTGCCTTCAATTCCAACACATTGAATGTAGCGCAGACCGGGCAGCATGGCCTTGCCAGCTGCCCCCTACTGCGTTGGCACGACACGTGTGACAGCCTGCTGCCCACAAGGACCCCGCAGGTGAGGGCACCAGACCCTCCCCAGAAGACGAGGTCCCCCAGTACTGACATGGGAACCTTCACACATGTCCACATGTCTCACACCGGGTCCATTTCCATACTGGAAATAACCACCTCTGCATCCTCCTCATGAAGAGGAGGCCAAGAGGGACCCCAGCAGCAGGCGCATCACGGACAGCGCCGTAACCGTCCTAGGACGGAACCTCCCGAGCGCGCCGAGAACCAACCACTCGCCGCCGCTCCGAGAGGGATGCCCATATAGACCTTGAGCTAAAGCCCAAGTACTCCACCCGTTGACTGGGAAGAGGAGAACTCTACTTCCAGTCTACAGCAAAACCCAGGCTGGTGAGACACCACCGGTCTCCACGCACTTGGTGAAGATGCGGGGAGCCAGAGGGTAGCCGAACGGCAGCCTCTGGTACCCGTACGCTAAGCCCTGCAAAGGAAGCGTAGGTAAGCCCTAGGATGGAAGATCGGGATGCGAATACGCATCCTACTTGTCTATGGAGGTGAACCAGTCCCCCACCTGACAGCGTCTAACAGGTGGGAGTCGGTCAACATTCTGAACCTTCCATGGGACAGGTCCAGTCTGACCCCCCCCCCCCCGATTTCTCGGGCACCAGAGAATACCGGGAGGAAACGCCGCGCATCGCGTCCTCTTTTGGGACCACGACGATGGCTTGCTTCGCCAACAGAGATTGGATCTCGTCGGCCAGAGCTGTCACTGCTGTTGACCCTGACTATAGGGTCTGTACCAAACCTGAAAACGGGTGGGGTTGTGTAAACACAAGTCCCCGCCTCAGCGTTCTCTCCATCCACCTCGACATATGGCACTGCTGTAGCCATATGTGATGATAATCCCAAGCGCACCGCCGCCACTTGGCGTTGTTCCGCCAGGAACCGTAGATAGGCGGCCCGGTCCCACCCGCTGTGCGTTGCCAACCCTGGACTCGCCAGCCGCGCGAGCAGGGTGGGATATCGCACCCTGACACTACCAACGAGGCAATCGCACCCAAGGGGGGACCCCGACAGATACGGGGAAGCTGACATCACACTGGGTGACAAAAGCTCCCCCACTGAACACCACCCCGGCATGGATTGCTGAGGAACTGTTCTACAGCTGGACATACAAGGCGTGAAGTCCCCACACTGCCCGATAGGGTGGGTTCCTACACACCGTAGCCCTGCAGTGATATTACTACCATCCAAATCACGCGCGCCTGACTGACCACTGCCGGTCTTCCAGCCATGGGAGGCACTAACGTGATACCCGGCCTGGCGAGGGCGGGGCTGGGGGAACTCGCGCTGCGACCCCCTGGGCCTTGAGTTCCCCCGCTGACAACCTTCGTCGTTGACAGACACAACACCAGGCTCACCAAACACAGACGCAGCACGTGTGGCGTGGGAGCCGCTTGACAGCACAGCATACTCACGGACAGACCCAGGCCTAGCCAGCAACTGGGTGTCAGCCCCTGTCCCCATGAGAAGCGAAACGTGGGGCCGCTTGTGCTTCACTGAAGGCCCGCAGCCAAAGGGGACAAATCAGAGCCCGTATCCCGCTGGTGTTGGGGGGGGGGGGGGGGAGTCAGAGCGAGCGAGACACAGCTAGACGGCAACGTTTCTTTAGGGCGTGCTCATCTAATGTAGCCGATCCCTCGGCCGCCAAGGCTATCTGCCTTGTGATCACCTGTTGTCTTTGTGTCCAGGGTACCTCAGGCGGGGGAAACATGGCCGCTGGTTGGGGGCCGCGCCCTCACCTCTGGCTGCGCGGTGTGAGGCGGTGTGGGGCCTAGGTCAAATACCGCCCGCGCTCCTGCGGAAAGACCAAAGTCCCTCTGCGGAGAGGGGAGTCCTGAGGAGGGAAAAACCTTCTCTCCTCCTCAAGGGGAGACTGATCCAACCAAAGATGTCTGTAAACAAGCGTTGACAGCATCCTAGCCCTTCCTGCGGTTATAGCTTGCGGCTAGGTCAAAAGCGAATAACCTCAAAACCTTGCGCAATGTTTCGACGTCGGCTGGCCCTAAGGCCCCACCACCCGACACCATTTTTTTTACAGAAAACAGCAATTCGAACAATGTTGCTAGTCGCTGCTAATTCTATACCGCGGCGGTATAGGCTTTAACAGCCCACCTGCCGGGCCGACTCGCCTCATGGCGTCGGCCGGGCGGGACACCGTTCCACCATGTCAGAAGCAAAGGACTGATGCCACCTGCTTCACAAGCACGGAGCACCAGTGGTGGCTGCAGACAAAAGACTACTACTAGTGAAGCACTGCCTCACTGTGGTGTGCACCCATGAAGGGGTAAATGAATAAATGAACGAAAACTCCACTAACACACTGCAGAATGGGCTAGCCCATAAACACAATTGTTAATGGGATGCAGAGTCAGACCAGAGAAAACACCAGTCCCGCACACAATTCATAGATTCACAAAAAGCACACCAGCCCTGAGCCTCAGCCCATCCACCCATGAAAATGGTAAACAAGCCCCTGTTAAACCCCCAACATTAGACACAAATTGACCGTCAGCATGAATGGTTAAGAGGAGGGAAGACCTTTTAGTAAAGACAGCCCTCGGCGGGGAACAAAGAACGGAGACCCAGCATTGTAGCATTAGCATTAGCCGCGCGCACTAGGATAGTTGGGAAAACACCCAAAACAGAGTCATGACGACCATGTTTTCCCAAATATCCTGCCCCTCGCGCCAATACATCACACGGCTGTCTCACGGGACAACCAGCAGTATTACTCATGCTAGTATCAATGCCTGACAACGCAGGCCTACCTGTGCGCGACGTAGCTCGACTGCTAACCATCGCGCGATGTCCCTCGATCCGCTGTCACGAGATGAGGAACCTCAGGACAGGTCCGATGCGCTGTTAGGATGTGCCGAGAAGATTCCAGGGGCTGGTGAACCTCAACATTGTGTAATTTCTCCCTGCGTTTCATAACAACTAGTTCACGGAGTGCACTGCAACGTCCGTGTTGGAAACAAAAAAGAGGAAGGTAGAGTGTGACCATGTCTGGCGTCATATAGCAGGACGCGGGGGCGTGGCCTGGTCACGTGCATGGAGTGCAATTGTTTGTTCGTGAGCACAGTAGGTGCTAAGAGATAAGAGATATCTCATAATGGCAAAGCGCAAGACGCGATGGCCAGTATGATAATATAACAATGCTTATGCTGGAATATGAATGCCTTTTTTCGTTTCGTTCTTTTAAAGTTCGATTGGCTACCTGGTATAATATGATTTGTAGAGGCATACAATCTATTTTGATGTCGGTATTAGGTAGCCTATATACATTATATATAATAGCATAGCCTATTATGGAACAGTAACGTGTGCATATAACGCATGGCACAGACACAGGAGCCCTGCGAAGCCTGCATACTATCTATCTATCTAGGTCGTCCTCGGACGGGCCCTCCATCGGTGCTTCCAGTCATCCCGATCCTCCATGCATCTGGCTAGCTCGCCGGTGCACTCTGCTCCCGCATCTCTCCTGAGTACGTCCACGTAGGTTAATGTGGGACGTCCTCGTGATCGATGCCCGTGTGTTGGTTCCCACAGCACAAGTTTGCTGGTTGGCATCTCATGATGTCTCTGGCAGTGACCTGCCAGCCTCATTCTCCTGACTGCCACTTTCTCGCTCACCCTTAGCACCCCCCCATACAAGTTTGCATTAGTGACATGCTCATCCCTGTTGATGTTGAGCACCACACGCATCATTCTGGTGTAGCACCCATCCAAGGACTTCTGCAGGGTGGGCTTCAAGGTCCAGCATTCACTGCCATACAAAAGGACAGACTCAACTGTTGCATGAAAGAAGTTGAGCTTGATTTGACGGGGGAGGTTGGATTTCCACACACTGGTCATGCCGTTCAAAGCCCTCCACGCAAGCGCCTTCCTCACTTTAAGGTCTTGCTCGGACGAGTTGACCCACGAGCCCAGGTATTTGAAATCACAGACTTCCTTTAGAGCAGAGCCTCCTGTTGTCCTTAGAGGTGGATGATCCGGGAGGATGTTATACATTATGACCTCGGTTTTCTTGGCATTTAGCCTAAGGCCAACCTTGGCGCACTCCGTCTCCACTCTGCACAGGAGTTCCTGTGCCTGCTCCACGTGGTCAAAGAGCAGGCTGATGTCGTCCGCGTAGTCATGGTCTGTTAGGACTATGGCGGGGTGTCGTCTCGATCTCCTTGGGGTTATTGTGAGACCAAGTTCCTGCTCCCGTCCATTGATGGCCTTCCTGAGCGCATAGTCAAGGACTATGACGAAAAGGAAGGGGGCAAGGGTGTCCCCTTGCATCACTCCAGCCAGGATGTCAAATTCTTCACTGTTGCCGTCTGGGGTTACCACCTTGGCCCTTGTACCCGTGTGCATGGTCCCTATGGCCCGGAGTAGATTGGGAGAGACTCCGTAGGCCTTGAGTATCCTCATCATCACGGCTCTGTGTATCGAGTCAAAAGCCTTTTTGAAGTCGATAAAGCACAGTACCGCTGTCAGCCTGCATACAGTAAACTAACTTGATTGTTAACACATTGGGCGCCATGCATTATACCCATCAATATGCCCTCTCTGCCACCACTAAGCCTATGGAGATGTTTACCTTCTTTGCAGGGCTATAACGTTTAAAATATTATTGGTATATCTGCATTACTATGGCCCATTCAACATCGGGTATCTATCGTTCCGGATGTGGGAACGTTATATTTTTTCATTCTTGTTGTGTTAATAGCGTCGAGAATATAAGTATGTTTTTAAGCCTTTCTGCAGTAATTCCTAGAACGTGAGTTATAGGCCCTGACGCATATGATAGATTATCGATTGGCGTTTCTTTCCTATACACGCTATATTAAAAAATTCAAATGTATATGATCGGTATACATTATGCTTCATGCGTGAAGGAAAGAGGGGGGGGGGTCGTTTATAATTCCTTGATCGTCAGTAACGGCTTTATTTAGTATGGGTTGATATATTGATCAGACTGATTGCAAACAAAGAAATGCACAATCGGGCTGAAAATAACATCGGTGTCCTCTTACCATTCGCCGATGAGACTGGAGGAAAAAGATCCCAATTATTTGACGTCGATCTGATGGATCCATTTCCGGTTTGTATGACGCAATAAACGCCGAAATTATATCGATTATTGCGCTTAGAAAGCGATCCAAATGCACTCTAGTGTGTATTGATCCACGTAACAAGATATGACTGCCGGAGGGATTTCCTCGATGCACCAATCGCCACTTCCGGTTTGGCAAGAATGTAACTCGCCCGACCATCCACCAGGCGGCGGTATTGAGGCGTTGCAATATCAACAGGGGTGCCGCTGCAGTCAGAAGGGAGGCTGGATGAATTATGGCGAAAGCCATGGCGAAAAAATGAAATATTGATCCCAAACACGTGTTATGCCGTTGTTGGCGTTCAACCCATGGTGGGCAATAACGACTTACGCCGTGTATGGCGTCCAATGTGTTAATCGAACTGTTGTCCTTGTATCTTTACGCTTATGAAAACATTAAATAATATGTATAGGCTATAGGCCCTCATTTGGCCATAAATAATAGCCTATTCTCAAATGGCTATCCGCTGTGGGCTATCTCCTCGCTGACGGACCAGTAGCCTTTATCATATCCAAGGAATCGTGGGGCTCTGGGGAAGAATGGTTGGGAACCCCTGCTATAGCCTATATCCTTTATAATGTTATAGGCTATTTTATTTACAGTAATCTATTTATGATTTGTTTCCATAGCCGGTCTCAGACAGTTATGCATGTGGCTGAGATGGATCGGGATTAGAAGCTGCTAGGAAACTGCTTCTCGGCTACGAATTAAAGCCACGATTGAAAATAATGTACTTCCTTTCTTGACAATAGCCTATCTATAACAATAATACGAGAGCATACAAGAACAATGAATCTCACTGCCATGTAGCCTACACCATGTGTATGTGATCAATAAAAACTCGAACTTGAATTCCATCACGTCTGTGCGGGAGCGCACAAATAGACTGTGTTGTCACAATGTAAATAAAAACGTGCACTGAAAAGTTACAGTATGTAGATGGTTGATTATTTGTATGACAGTCAGTAATCAGTTTTATTTAATGAATTGAAAACAGCATTGATACGTAAAAGCAAACTGGCAATAGAAAAGATGTTCAAAATAATAGTTCCCTTAAAACACTAATGCTATTAAATAAAAAATATACAGTGGAGTTTTTTTTTTAACCCCTGAATATCTTGCATGGGTAGATTTACATAAAACTGTTCTATGAGCTCTTGTCTGTATTGCTGTGGCGTTTTGGAGGTGGCTGTTCCATGTCTGACATGTGTCAGGTCTTGGGGGTTCCAGCAGCGGGATGCCATTTCTGATGGCCAGATTATGGAGCACACTGCAAGCCATGACGATGTGGCAAACCTTTTCAGGCGGTACATTGCAGCATGCCCCCTGTGCCAGACAGGCAGAGCCTCAGCAGGCAAATTGCACGCTCCACGGTGACTCTTGTGCGCGAGTGTGCCCGGTTGTAGATGCGCTCCTGTTGGGGTTGATCAGAGGAGTCATCAGCCATGGCTTCAGTAGATAGCCCCCATCCCCTGCATTTAAGTGATATTTTAATTACAGATACCCCAGTAATAACATTGAATGCGTTCCTCCCGGCCACCGGCAATGACTTATCAGCCAAATGCAACGATAAATAAATAAGAAGCATTAATTTGGAAAGACCTATTCCAAATGCCATTTATAGGGTTTGACAATAATTACACTAATGTCGCTATTTTACAATGAACTATAATGAATTCTGGGTCATACCGAACACGCCAGTGTTGAAACTAATGCACAAAAGCTTATTTCCGCGTTGCAGTCTTCATATCCTACCGCTGGGCGCCAGGTACGCATGGTCTGAGCTGTGCGTAGATATACGCACAATGTCAAGCACACGTTCAAATTGATAAGTCCCACACTTTGCTTAGAAATGATTGTACGCATGGTTTACGCACATATCTGTGCGTACGCACCATTGATAAATGAGGGCCCAGGGCTCTAAAAGACGAAGTAGCCGATAGCATCCTTTGTCTTCAACGAGGGAAAAGGGCTGGTCGTCAAGTGCCATAATTTCTGTGATCAAGTTAGAGATCGCTTGAGCCCTTGGGTCATTTCTGTCAAACTTCTTTAATTTTGCAAACGCCTCGTCAATAGGTACAAGCCCCGCCGGTTCCTTTGCAGCTGGCTTTGGATTCACAGCAGCTTTAGCTGCTCGTGCGTCATCGTAGGCTTTTAACACACCATCGTAGCGGTGGTGATGTTGCAGGTGACTTAGGCCTAACAAAATGAATAGTTGGTTTCAGGTTGGTTGTCAGTTTGGCCATGGGTAGGTAGGGAATTTATTTTATTTTATTTTTTTATTTTATTCTTTCCCACGGCGACTATGGATAGGGAATTTCTTTATTTAATTAAAATGTTCACAACAACATGGATGCATGTACTCTGCCAGCATGTTTAATATCCATAATACTAAATGTTTGACTAAGATTTCTATGAATCTGTATTAAAAAAATTTTTTTTTTTTTTTTTTTTTTTTATAATTTTTTCTAAAAACTCATAAAATATATTGGGTCGCACCTAAATCGGCAGGGTCGGTCGGCAACCTGAAACCAACTATTAATTTTGTTAGGCCTTATTATGTTGGATGTGTTATAGCTTGTTGCCCTTTTCCCTCCTCGTGGAACTTCTGCATTGCATTTGTTACAAATAGCAAGCAAACTGTTTTCCTCTGAAACTTAAAAAAAAGTCCCACACTACTGACGCCATGTTTGTTTCCTATCCGTGCTGCTTCTGAAAGTTGTCACAGCCAGGCATGAGAAAGGGAGCGCTGGATTTGTGAAAAACTCCCTCTTCCTAAACCACACGCTATCAGTCGTACCACAGTAAAGTACTGGCAAAACGGGAGGAGCCTACAGTAAAAACAAACGCCCTTCATCCCAATCCACCCACACGTAATTTTTTTAACCAAAAAATATATTATATATTATCGGAGCTATCAATAATCTTATCTGGTTTATCGGGATGATGTCATAATTGCTGATATCGGCCCGATAATTATCGTGCATCCCTAGTTATTATTATTAGCCGCGGCAGCCTCAGATATTAGCCCAGGCATTAAAGCGTTCCGTCTTGAGACGGATATCCGTCCATTTTATTTGGAGTTCAGTCATTTGATTCGGAGTCGTGACGTCCTCTTCTATAAACAATCATAGTCCTACCGTAAGAGCCTCATACGGGTCAATTAAACCTTTTTGATTAGTCTTTCCTTCGAGCTAAGTTGAACTGAACATTTCACTGTCAAAAGCGCAAACTTAAACAAGGTTGCGTCGCAACACGGTTTTCAAAATAAAGGTCACATATACAAATACTTCTCAATTCTTATAAAAAAAAAGTCCCGGATATACATAAAACATTAATTGGCATAGATCTCTATAAACAGCTATACATTTCTCATTTAGGGGCAAGTGTGCCCCTAGTGAAAAAGCTTAGCGTACAGCCCTGCTAATGTACAGTCTCCTCCCCATATGTATATAATCTCTGTTAGGATCTATTAGGGCTGGGCGATATGGAAAAAAATCATATTGCGATAAAGATATGATAATTTTATTTTATTTCTCGATATCAATAATTATCGAATTGTTATAAGTATAAAAAAATTAAACAACAGATGTATGTTTATTTTGCAGCAATTCTTCATTGGCGTCATTGCCGCCATCTTTAGTGTTACATCCCCTCACACTCCAGTTCTCAGGCTGCAGCTGGTTTAAAAGCTAAAGTAAACCGGCTTCTCTGCTGGCTGTGGCTCCAGAGGAGTTGAACAGTTCTGGCTCTGCTAGTTTATTTTCGATCTTTTGGCGCTTTTTTGGTGGACAAACCACCGCACATGTGCACTGTGACTGGAGTCTAATTCTGCTAGCATACATAGCCTACTGTGTACAGACGGTTTCAAAATGTATTTTAAATTAGAAAGCAAACAAAATAAATGGACAAGAGAAAAAGAAATCTGAATTTGGTCAGTATTGTCATTTGGACAAGCAAAGCTGCCCTGTTGCAGGTAAAAAAAAAAGAAAACGATTTTTTGATTTCTTTTTAATTTCGATATTCGATATCGATTATTAAAATATATCGCAATATTTATCGTTATATCGCCCAGCCCTAGGATCTATGGGTAACAGTACTGTATAATTTCTCCCACCCGCCCACCCCCTCCTAATGTACAGTCTGTATGTTATGTATGTCACTATGAATTGAAAATGGGGGACCCTGATGTAAACAAGACGAACGTCTTTCTCTGGTCTCCATCCCCGTAACAATTGTGTGTATTGAGCTGTACTGTATTGTACCCATTCTGCAATCTGTTAAATATTGATTGATTGATTGTTATTAACAGATTGCAGAATGGGTACAATACCTTACAGCTCAATACACACAGCTCAATACACACAATTGTTAAGGGGATGCAGACCAGAGAAAGACTTTCGTCTTGTTTACATCAGGGTCCCCCATTTTCAATTCATCATAACATATATGACATACATGACATACAGATAGACAATACTGCTACATCTATACATTTATGACATACCAGATTTACAAATACAGTATTGTTTGTCATACAATAAGAGTCTAAAAAAGAGTATATACATTTGACGAAGAAACTGTACATTGGAGGAGGGGGGGGGGGACTGTACATTGGAGGTGGTTGGGGGGGGGTAACTGTACATTGGATTATCGACGAAACCGAAACAAGTAGGCTCCCTTAAAACGCTAACGCTATAAAAAAAAATACAGTGGAGGTTAACACTTTGGTTGCCTAAGGTTAAATTCATGATATACCATAGATTGCCAGCGCTATTTGTCTATGGAGAAAGTCCCCTTCTTTGCAGGGCTATAACTTTTTAAATTCTATTGCTACATTGCCATTATTAGGGCCCATTCAAAGTCCTATATGTTAGGGCTGGGCGATAAAACGATAACGATAACTATCGCGATAAATTATTTCCTCGAAATAAACATGAAACGTGGTCGCAAAGTTTCGATATATCGATTTTCCAAGCTTGGCTCCGTTCCAATAGTATCTCCTCCGTTCAGCCTCGGCTCAACACACTCACTAACAACAACCAGCGTTACGTGATGACGTACTTACGCACAACAGCTAACAACCAATCAGTGAAGGAGATGGCCGAGACCCGGAAGGAGGTAGGACTCACTCAACAAGGCTTGCTAGGCTAATTAGCTTCCACGGCATTGTTTTATATATTTACGTGCCGAGTATGTGTGTGTTTTGAATTCTGAGGCCACGTTTATGGTAGTGTGGGATATACAGTGGACGCCGTTTCAATATATTGTGGCGGAAGAGAGTATTTTAGTGTCATATTTAGCACATTGTCATGGAATACTCCGCTTAGAACCAACAGGCTGGCTAGGTTAACTAGCTTGCACGTCGCTGTTTTTATATATTTACGTGCCGAGTATGTGTGTGTTTTGAATTCTGAGGCCACGTTTATGGTAGTGTGGGATATACAGTGGACCTCGTTTCAATATATTGTGGCGGAAGAGAGTATTTTAGTGTCATATTTATTGTCATGAGATACTCCGCTTGTCGGCTAACGTGCGCAGACTGATGACGACATCAACTCGACTTGAGACATTCGCAGCAGCATAAGAAGTTAATTAAACTTGACGGACATTATATCGACGATAATTATCGATATCGAATTATATGAAAATAATTTTATAATTTTATCGCGATAACGTTTTTGGTCATATCGCCCAGCCCTACTATATGTATTGTTCATTGTGTAGCAACGTTAAACTTTTTCATTCACATATTCATAGTAAAGTATGGTCTAATGTATAAGTATGTTTTCATCTCTTTCTGCAGCTTTCTCCAGAACGTGATATATAGCCCCAAATGCATTATATTGATGATGAAATACAGTTTGATGGCAATCAGCGCGATATAAAAAATTCCAACTAGACGTACTTCTAGAAGTTACTACACGTCATCTGATGTTGACCGGATGGGCGAGGGGGCGTTTATAATTCCGTGGGCAGCGTTATACCAATCATCTAATGTGGGTCAAATGTTGATAATGGCAGAAGTATCGAAGACGGTAACGTTACACGCTGAAACTCACCCCAGTCTCCGCGCGCCGTTGGGCGATCATCGTCGAGTAGACATTTTATCATTATGGGATATATTTTTACCCGGTCCATCTCCAGCTTGTATAATGGTATATACGTCCAAATCATGTTGTTTATCGAGTTATTGCCAATCGATCACCATGTAGCGTGACAAGCCAGAGTCCCCTGAACTATAGCGAGCGCCCGGAAGTACTACGGTCGTCATGACAACCTCTATTCAACATCCTGTTTGGCGATTGCGCCGATCGGCCACCAGATGGCGCTCCTGAACCGCCAGAGAGCTCAGTGGGTCCTGCTGGTGGATCTCAGGCCAGCGGAGGGGACATATGAATCCGATCGCAGATTTTTGAAATATTGATATAAGGACGCTGTACAGCGTCCCCCGGCAACTTGAGCATGGCCAGCAATGACGTGAAAAGACGTTTCATGGCAGTCAAAGTGTTAAAATAAGAATATGACTTGGCCTGAAAAAAAGTTCAGTCAGGAGATTTTTTTTTGCTTTAATCCCTGTTAGCACTTCATTAGCAAAATCCAGAACTAACGTTAGCTTAGCAGTGTTTCTCATCTGTTTATCTGACATACATTATCCTAGTTTAGCTTGGTTTAGGAGTCCATGGTAAAGTTGTATTATTTACAGTTTACCAAACAATTATTTTTCAATCTTCTGTAGATGGCCACGATATTGCATTTAGTTGTATTTCCATTTAATTTAGTGTACTTTCTGACAAGGACGTGGTCTTAGTTTTTCCAATGCTATCCTGGAAACACCACTTGGAAGACAAAAACAACAGCTGCCTGCATCAATAACCAATCAGATGTTTTGGCCATCAAATTAAATGCAATATCATAGGCTTATATTCATAGATCAGAACTATAGCAGTGCATCTGTCTATATATACACCCATGTGTTTTTCAGTTCTTATGAAAATCTTCCTGTCAGGATTTTCCTTCCTTTCCAATTTGTTAGCCTAGGAAAATAGAGCTAAGAGTTAAGGACTGATGGTTCTTGCTTGGCTTTCTGTGTTCCTGATTAATTTCAACTGAAAAGTTAGACCTTTTGTTTGTTAGGATGAATGTACAATGTACTGATATTTCTTTCCTTACTTTCCCCCAAGACTGGTCTGAATATGACCACCCCTAGCCTCTCACACCTTGGTTTGAGAGAACTGTCTGTCTGCATGAAACCGCCACAGCTGGACCAGGAGCAGAGCTGTTTGGACTGCATGGAAACAAGTATGGAAATGTTGACTTTAATCTGTAAACATTATGACTTTATAAGTGTTGACTTTAACCTCTTAACACATCCGGGGCCATTGGGGGCCGTCTAATCTCACGCTAACCGACCAGCATTTCAAAACAGACTTGCATTGTATGTGAGGCTGTTTGTAGAGCTAAATCTATACTTTATAGTATTGCTATCTGTCCATTCTCATTGTCAATTGAGACCATAAACCGTCCCTTCAAAATGGCTTAAAGAAATAATTTTTCATCAATACGCTCTCATTATATAGCCTTGTGAATATAAGCGTTATATGGGATTTGGACTAGTATATTTCCTGGAAGGCGAGATACAGGGCGCTAAGCTAATAACGTTAAATCGAACAGCGTTTCGGCACTACAGAAGCTGGAGCTAAAACGCAAAATGCATATTGTCGGTATTCATGGTCCTCTATGAATGCATGAAGGGGGGCGGGGGACGTCGTTTTCTGATTATTGATTACCAATAACCGCGTTAGCCTCAGTAGCCACATTCGCTGATCGCCTGGTTGGCTAACAAAGCAAGGCCTGATCAGCGTGTAATTTATGTGAAAAAGATCTCCCAGTTATCGATCGCCATCTGGTAGATCGATATGTCCATTGGCTGATGACATATTCCTTTACTGCATAGTGAATTCGGCGTCGCAAAAGCTACAGGCTACACATAGAATCCAGCGAACTGGAAACTCCATTGAAAGTTAAAAAAAAAAGTTCTGCCCTAGGGAACACTGCATTATCAAGACAGCGCCCCTAAGAGGATCTGGCCGGTAATGCACTTTTCAGAATTCGAAGAGTGGGGTAAATCTACAGTGCTGCTCAGTGACATTGAGTAGGTTATTAAAATGGAATAAAAGCCAAAACAACCTTGCCACGGACATGTCCGTGGTTGGCCCTTTAAGCATGGCGCCGAAACACGGACATCTCCGTGGTCGGGCGGGAATGTGTTAAGCCAGACTCTCTAAATTCGCCTAAAAGTACATACCCAAGTAAAAGGAAGATTGATCCACTTCTAGAAGCCTGGTGGTACTAAATCCAGATTGAACTCTGCCATTGGAAAGAGGAGATTTGGCCCGATCCATACATGTATGACTTGGCCATAATAAGGTAATTTATATGCCTGATATTCTATAGTTATAAAAAAAGTTGAAGTCCAAGGCGGCTCTACAAATTTTAAAAAGCCTTTATTTATTGGCTCACATTATTTAGATAATTTAAAAGAAACCAACATGTTTCGGCCTACATAGGGCCTTCATCAGGGTATAGATAACTAAGACCAAACAAAACTGACTAATATAGAGAATCCAGGGCCCTCATTTATCATTTTTTTTTAGAAAATTTTCTATTTCCATACGTAAGCACAGAATTTAGAATGTGTGCACGCACAAAAAAAAGGGATTTATCACACGTGCGTACACAGGTCCTACGCACACCTGTCATGATAAATATCACCTTGCTCCTACGCTGAGGCTCGTGCACACTTTCACGTATTTGCATACCAGAACCGCCCCGATTAACCATATACGGTAATGGAACACCCCCATGAAATGTGGAAAAGTGTACTAACCCGAGCGAACTCTGAGAGACTTCACTGAGAGCGAGATTGATCACCGAGGTCCAACCAACAAATTGAACGTATAATCTTCGGTGCGCCGGGAGCCAAGGATGTTGACTGACCCAGTCCTGCTACAGAACCAGCACATTGACAGAAATAAATGACAAGATGACCCGACATTAAGCACTGTAATGACTGAAATTAAATCAATTTCAGCAAACCAACTCTGCGCTCTACAATGCCTATTATGTGCGCTCGTCATGAGCCCGTGGTTCTGGTCAGTCATTATGGCTTCAGTGGATAACCCTGATCTGCATTGTGATGTTTTAGATACCCCGGTAATAACATTACAATTGAATTAAATACAATTAGGCCTGAATGAGACTCCGGCCACCGGCACATTATCAGCCGAAATGCGCATCGCGGATTATCTGTACATTGACCGAGTGGAATCCCGTTCACATTACTGGATTTGTTTATTGATGGAGCAAACTGAGAGATTGTTCACAGAGGCGCTGCCGAACCAAGATATAATATGTGTATAATATAATGTGTGTAGAGGCATATGATACAATCTATTTTGTTGTTGGTATTGGGTAGCCTATATGAATTACATATAATAGCAGCCAGCCTACATTATGCAACAGTAATTTGCGCATATATAACACACAGCCCTGCGAAGCCTGCATACAGTAAACTAACTTGATCATTAATCTAGCTGTTGTATCTTTACGCTTATGAAAACATTAAATAATATGTATAGGCTATAGGCCGTCGCTTTAGCCTATATTCTCAAATGGCATTTAATGGCTATCAGAGTCCTCGATATCCTCGCGGACGGACCAGTATACCTTTATATCATATCATATTCATATTCATATCATAGTTTACTCTATCAGCCTACCAGCATGTAATACGTTCTTTGTTAGAATTCAACTCGTTATTATTTTGCGCATAGATTGCAGAAATACGGGAACGTTTTGATTTAGTCTTTGACATTGTAAAACTAAATAAGTGAACTTCTGTAAGCAGAATACAAGTCATGATATCACCCACACGATATATGCTCTGTGTCCAGAGCATGTATGCTTTTCATTCATTTAAGACACATTTATTGCAAGGGTTTTGTATACACATACACTCAACAAATAACCTCAGTCTGTTCTCGTTGCAATGCGTTTTTTATTCTTTCTTATAGGAAGGGTGAAGAACACTATCGTGGGTGTTCATATGACTTGTATTCTGCTTACAGCTTCGGGGTTCCACTTATTACGTTTAACAAAGGCAACTTTTAAATATAATCAAAATGTTCCCGTATTTCTGCAATATATGCGCAAAATAATAACGAGTTGAGTTACGCGGAGCGCAGTCGGTGCTTATTTCCTTGTTGTAATAATATATTCTACCACCGGCGCCTACTACGCATGGTCCGACCTGTGCTTAAATATACGCACAAAGTCAAGCACAAGTTCAAATTGATAAATCCCACACTTTGCTTAGAAATGATCGTACGCACGGTTGATAAATATATATCTGTGCGTACGCCACGTTGATAAATGAGGGCCCAGGACTCTGGGAGAGTCTAATTACAATGAGAGACAGCTGGTGCTAAACGAATGGAGGCACAGCATATACATAACATGACATAGTTAGAAGGGGTCAGCAAAGACACAATCCACTTAATGGTAGGCTATGTAAAAAAATATATCACTGTGGAAGGAATATACAATAATACTAAATATATATATAAAATAAAAGATGAATACATTATGTATATATACACAATCAAAGTATTGAATCAACATAAGGAAATGAGTCAAATCAAACATAGAATAGAAAAAAATTATAAAGAAAATATGAAAAATATCAATGTAAGATGAGCAATGCAAAAAATACAAAAAATACTATAATAAAGTAACCTACTTAGCCTATAGAAATGACACCATGTCTATGGAGTCATTTAAACCTGGGAATGAGGTGGCCTGTAGTCATCAATGAGCAATGCAAAAAAATAACAATGAACAATGCAAAAATTACAAAAATACTAAATAATAAAGTGTCCTACTTGGCCTATAGAAATGACACCATGTCTATGGAGTCATTTAAACCTGGGAGTGAGGTGGCCTGTAGTCTATCGATCCAGTGGCTTTCTTTCTGGTTTAATGTTCTCTGTCTATCTCCTCCCCTAGAAGTGAACGTACAGAGGGATGGGGGGGGGGTCAGGGAATATGTTAGACAGGGCCTCATCACATTCTATATTCATATACCACATTGCATGCACAATCGGTACTGTATCTACAAAAAACCCTGTATATCATCTTCCTTTTATTCATTTACTTTTTTATTTATTTTTTGTACACTTGATCTCAAGAAGGTGCTGAATGAACACCTGCATTTTTCACGTCTGGTCAATGTTAGCATGGTGTTATTCACCTTCAAAGTGAATTAAACATTTTTGTAAAAGAATGTATATTCTCCTTTCGTTCATTACAATTTACTCGAGCATAGTAACAGACACAATATTTCTGCCACTGGGAATACATTCTGTGAGGTCCATCTATGTCCCTAGATACCAGGAATATGCAAATGTCCTTGTAGAAGTGGAGCAATCTTCCATTTACTTGGGTATGTACTTTTAGGCAGATTTTCTGAAATATGGCTACGGCTTAAGAGGTTAATTCATACGGATTGTATTAATTGGAAATGAACGAATAATGTATATTGAATATCAGATTAATAATCAGAATAATCTGAAATAAATGTTGTACTCAGGCTTAAAGATTCAAGAACAGTTTGCTGTACAATGCAAATCTTACTTTGCTAGTCCGCCCTTCACACATAATCACACAATACTTAAATTAATGTTTATTTAAATACAAGTAAATGCAAAAAATAAGGTAAACATATATTTTGTATATAATTAAAAAAAAATGTAAGATATATACAAGGCACAAGTGAGTAACATTGATGTTATTGCACGTTCCGATTCACAGTGTAGGATCCAGTAGTGTTTACAAATATAAATATGGAGGGGACAATGGGTCACAGCAGCAGTTAAAAGTGTCTTTAGTGATTGACAGTTCGGGGGAAGGGTGACAGTGAGGTCACAGCAGCAGAGCTGCTCTCAACCGTGCTTCTATAGAAGTTGCTGAGAATTTTGGTTGCCATTTTCTCAGCCTTCGTTGCTGGGATTCGTGTCTCTCTCTCACTCACTCACTCACTCACTCACTCACTCACTCACTCACTCACTCACTCACTCACTCACTCACTCACTCACTCACTCACTCACCCACCCACCCACTCACTCACTCACTCACTCACTCACTCACTCACTCACTCACTCACTCACTCACTCACTCACTCACTCACTCACTCACTCACTCACTCACACACTCCTGGTCTTCTGAAAGACCAGATGACATCAGAGGAGTTTGATAATATTTACAGGATGTTGATATTTAAACTAGTGCTGTCAGGTGATTAAAAAAATGTATCTAATTAATTACAGGATTTGTAATTAATTAATCGCATTTTAATCGCATAACCATTTTATGCCTGATATTCTATAGTCTATAATAATATTTCAAATTGCATGTGTCCGCATGGCAGAACCTTCTGTTTAACCATCTTCCATCTATTAATTTGCTTAGATTTTTCAGGTCTGGTCAATTTGAGCATAGTGTTATTCACAGTCAAAGATAAAAAAAAGAAATTTATTGATATTTTCATTTAGTTCATTACAATTTACTCAAGCCTAGTAACAGACACAGTATTTCTGACACTGTGAACACATTCCCTGAGATCCATAGATGTCCCTAGAATCAGATACCAAGAACATGCAAATGGACCATATAAAAAAAAAGTTTGTAAATGTGTATTCTATTCTACAATGAGATAAAAAAAATTATATATATATATATAAAAAAAAATGTAATACATTTTGAGTTAATTTTCATAACGCGATAATTTGCTGTGTAATTAATTAATCTAATAAAGCAATAAACTGACCGCACTAATTTAAACATTAAAAAAGTTGTTGTAGGGAGGGGTTTTAGATTGTGTGTTGTGAAGTTTAGTCTTCAGAGAGAGAGAGTAAAGTACAGAAAAAAGGTACCGTTGGGTACCGGTATCGATTCCCAGGTAAAAAGACACATTTTGGGCTGCTTTACATTTGAATTTTTTTAACCGCAAATTTTATCTGTCAGATAAATCGCAATTCGATTATTTCCCAGAATCGTGCAGCCCTAATCCTCAGTGGACCGGTTCTGACGGTATGCAAACTGCAGAGGGTCCAGTGTGTCTGGGATTGTCTCCTTGATGTGCGACATGACTATCCTCTGGAAACACTTCATCACTATTGGGGTTAGTGCAACGGGACGATAGTCATTGAGACAGGTTACAGTGTTTTTCTTTGGCAGGGGCACGAGGGTGGTGGTCTTAAAGCAGGTGGGCACAATAGCTTGTGCTAGTGACGAGTTGTAAATGTCAGCAAGTACGTCAGCCAGCTCTGAGGAACAGACCCTGAGGGCACGGCCGGGGATGTTGTCTGGGCCGGCTGCCTTCTGTGGGTTTGTTCTGCTCAGAACCGTACGTACCTCTGCCGCTGTCACAGTGAGTGGTGAGTCCTGCGTGCGCTCCGTGGTCAGAACCCCTCTCTGTTGGTTGGTGTTGGGGACTTCAAAGTGGGCGTTGAGTCTAGAACTGTAGACGACTGGACTACACTGTGTTCTTAAACTATAAAACCCAGCTACATACCATTATAAACCTCTTACATGGAAATATTAAGCTGAATAAAATCACCAAATCTCCTTCCTCTGACACTCTTCTCCATCCAGATAGCTGTCCTGTCAGGCCTGGGACCAAACCAAGAGGCTTGGATGGAAGACAAGGTCTCTGCTGTGACCAGTGTGGAAAAAACTTCAGTTCAAAGATGAATCTCAATAAACACCAGCGCATTCACACAGGAAAGAAACTCTATTCCTGTCACCAGTGTGGGAAGAGCTTTAGTCTTCTGTCTAATCTGAAAACACACCAGATGATTCACACAGGAGAGAAGCCCTACTTCTGTGACCAGTGTGGGAAGAGCTTTAGTCGACTGGATCATCTGAAATCACACCAGATGATTCACACAGGAGAGAAGCCCTACTCCTGTCACCAGTGTGAGAAGAGCTTTAGTCGACTGGATTGTCTGAAAACACACCAGATAATTCACACAGGAGAGAAGCCCTACTTCTGTGACCAGTGTGAGACTAGCTTTAGTCGACTGGATCATCTGAAATCACACCAGATGATTCACACAGGAGAGAAGCCCTATTCCTGTGACCAGTGTGGGAAGAGCTTTAGTGGACTGTCTAAATCTGAAATCACACCAGATGATTCACACAGGAGAGAAGCCCTACTTCTGTCACCAGTGTGAGAAGAGCTTTAGTCTTCTGTCTAATCTGAAAACACACCAGATGATTCACACAGGAGAGAAGCCCTACTTCTGTGATCAGTGTGGGAAGAGCTTTAGTCGACTGGATAGTCTGAAATCACACCAGATGATTCACACAGGAGAGAAGCCCTACTTCTGTGACCAGTGTGAGAAGAGCTTTAGTCAACTGTCTCATCTGAAAACACACCAGAGAATTCACACAGGAGAGAAGCCCTACTCCTGTCACCAGTGTGAGACTAGCTTTAGTCGACTGGATCATCTGAAAAAAACACCAGATGATTCACACAGGAGAGCCCTACTTCTGTGACCAGTGTGGGAAGAGCTTTAGTCAACTGTCTAGTCTGAAAACACACCAGATGATTCACACAGGAGAGAACCCCTACTTCTGTCACCAGTGTGAGGCTAGCTTTAGTCGACTGTCTAATCTGAAAACGCACCAGATGATTCACACAGGAGAGAAGCCCTATTCCTGTGACCATTGTGGGACTAGCTTTAGTCGACTGTCTGATCTGAAAAAACACCAGAGAATTCACACAGGAGAGAAGCCCTACTTCTGTGACCAGTGTGGGAAGAGCTTTAGTCAACTGTCTTATCTGAAAACACACCAGATAATTCACACAGGACAAAAGCCCTACTTCTGTCACCAGTGTGAGACTAGCTTTAGTCAACTGTCTAGTCTGAAAAGACACCAGATGATTCACACAGGAGAGAAGCCACATCATTGTGGTTTGTGTGATAAGAGATTCACAACATTAGCATATTTGAGTAAACATGAGAAAATTCACTTGGGAGAGAAGATTCAGGGAAATGTCAAACCTGTCAATTCACCTGCACATTCCTAGTAGATATTCCTACTGCTGTGACCAATATTTGACCTGCACAGAAGCCTCTGAGAGAGAAGCAGTACTAGCATAGACACGGTTTTCATTGACGACAACAGTTGTGTTTCTGTTGAGCTGCAGCAAACAAGATTTAATGGGATTGGGGGAGATTGGAGGGTAGGGTAGAAAGGTCAAGTCAAGTTCAAATTTCCTTTATTGCCACGCAACCAGGTTGGTGGTATTCTTGTTGGGTACAGGCCAGGGTGGATACATAATACAATACAACATGATACAATAAATACATAAATACAGCACAGCACAACATAAACACATAAACACACAGAAGAATCTAGTCCATCGGTCAGGAGCTTGGTTAGTGTGGGGCCAAGGGAGTTCAGGGTCCGAATGGCGGTGGGGAAGAAGCTGTCCTTGAAGCGGGTGGTTTTGGAAAGGATGTACTTAAAGCGCCTACCTGGGGGCAGGGGCTGAAACAGGGGGTGTGCTGGGTGTGACGGGTCCTTAGCTATTTTCCTGGTGTGGGTGGTTGTGCGGGAGGTGAAGATGGAGTCCAGGGAGGGAAGGTCACATCCTGTGATTTTGGAGGCCTTGATGATGATGCGCTGAAGTTTTTGTATGGATAGTTTTTGTGCTGAACCGTACCAGACTGTTATTGAAGGGGTGAGTATGCTTTGTATGATGGCGGTGTAGAATTGGACCAGCAGGTGGCGTTTGACCCTGTACTTCCTCAGTTGCCTGAGGAAGTACAGGCGCTGCTGGGCCTTTTTTGTAATGTAGGTGATGTTGGTGTCCCATTTTAGGTTATTGTTGATGTGGGTGCCTAGGAATTTGAGTGAGTCCGTCAGCGTTATGGATTGGTCAGTGATTGATAGTGGGAGTTTGTGTGTTTTGTTGGCAGATCTGAAGTCGGTGGCTATTTCTGTAGTTTTGGAGGTGTTGAGCAGGAGGTTGTTGATGGAGCACCATCTCGCTGCTCTGTCCACCTCTCGCCGGTATGAGGTCTCGTCGTTGTCTGTGATTAGGCCGAGGATGGTGGTGTCGTCTGCGTATTTAAAGATTTTGACTGAGCTGTCCAGGGAGATGAGTTGGTTGGTGTAGATGGAGAAGAGCCAGGGGGAGAGGACGCAGCCCTGTGGGGCACCAGTGCTGAGTGTCAGGGAGTGGGATGTGAGGTTGGTCACCTTGACTTTTTGGGTTCTCTTGTTGAGGAAGTCAAGGATCCAGTAGTTCATGGCCGGGTTGATGTTCATGTCCTGAAGTTTGGAGAATAGTTTGTTGGGGGAGATTATGTTGAAGGCTGAGCTAAAATTGATAAACAGGATGCGTGCGTATGTGTTGGGGGTTTCTAGGTGTAGGAGTGTGTGGTGGAGTACTAGACTAATGGCGTCCTCTACTGACCTGTTGGCACGGTAGGCGAATTGGTATGGATCTAGTTGAGGTGATATGCCGGTTTTTAGGTAGTCTGGGACCAGGTGCTCAAATGATTTCATTGCTGTAGATGTGAGGGCTATGGGTCTGTAGTCGTTGAGGCAGGTTATTTTGGAGGATTTTGGGACTGGGATGATGGTTGACTGTTTAAAACACTGGGGGACTGAACATTGGCTTAGTGATGTGTTGTAGATGTCGGTGAATACAGGGGCTAGCTGGTCAGCACAGTAGCTGAGTACTGCAGGGGAGAGATGGTCGGGCCCAGCTGCTTTTCTTTTATTGCTTTTTTTGAAGACTGCCCTCACTTTGTCCTCCTGGATGGAGAAAGGGGGAGGGAGGAGGGGGGCAGGGGGATGTGCTGTGAGTGACATTATCGAACCTTGCATAGAATTGATTGAGTTTATCAGGGAGGTCAGGGTCTTCATCTGCTGCTGGGGGGGGTCGTGCTTTGTAGTTTGTCATCTGTTGGAGATTTTTCCAGACTGCTCTGGGGTTATTGTCATTGAATAGATTTTCTAGTTTTGTTGAGTGGTTTGATTTGGCCTTCCTGATAGCAGACCGGAGTTCATATTTGGCTGATTTGTATGCTTCCTTGTCACCACTGTGAAATGCAGTGTTTTTCTTTTTGCAGAGTGCTGCTAAATCCTTGTTGAACCAAGGTTTGCTGTTGCCGAATGACCTAACGGTTTTGGTAGGGATACACAGCTCCACACACAACCGGATGTATGACGTCACTGTTGTTGTGAATTCGTCCAGTGAGCTCCACGTGGATCTGAAGGTGTCCCACAGAGTGCACTCGAAACAGCCTCTCAGGGTTTCAACAGGTAGAAAGAGGAGGGACGGTGAGGCTTTGCAGGAGGTTGCTGGGAGAGAAGGTCAAGTTAATAAATATAAAATATAACACCACATTGTTCTGGTGTTTTAAATACTGGGATCATAGGAACTTTCTGACCTCAGTATGGGGTGACCAGCCAAAAGCCAAGATGGTTAACAAACACTTTGTACACACTGGAGGGGGAAACTGCTTCTCGTATGGATTTTTATATTTTAATGTGGATACTAGTTATTTTTTTTAATCTAATGTCACACATATTGTCAACATTCCTAGTACTACACAAGAAGAAGTGTTTATTTTAGAGTAATGTTCCATGTATTGTCTTCCTTGGTATTCTTTTAAAGGAATGGATGTTCCTTATATGAATTTATCTTTAGTGGTTTTTCTATCAAAACGGTATAGGGTTGGAATCAATTCACTTTAAATTCAATCAATTAAAAATCAAAACAAGTTGTTTACTTTATGATGATAGAACATCCATTCACATTTACTTGTCATTAGGTTGGATAGCAAAACCCTTTCATGGTGGAACTTGTACAATATTTGAAATAAAATCTACATCTTGAATTAAAAAGTGAATTGATCCAAACTGAAACATTCTCATTAGAATGTATGATATGCTAATAATATTGGCTCGGGAGGTAGAGCAGTCATCTGGTAATCCTAATCCGGAGGTTCCAGGTTCGATTCCCGCTCCTCCCGGGCAGCGTGTCGAAATGTCCTTGAGCAAGACACTTAAACCCTAATTGCTCCCGATGAGCAGGTTGGCACCTTGCATGGTTGCCTCCGCCGTCGGTGTGTGAATGTGAGTGAATGGGTACAAATGTGAGGAACAAATTGTAAAGCGATTTGGATAAACGCGCTATATAAATGCAACCATTTACCATCAACCATTTAATAATATGGATGAATTGTAAGCGTCAAGATAAGTGGGATGGTGTGAATTGATCTTAGAAGTAACTAACTCAGAAGTATGAAAATTAAATATTACATTTTAACCTACTTTGTATGAAAGGCTTCATCTAAGTGCTATTTTTAGAAAATCTGTTGCAGCGTATCTTGGAACTGTTCAACTGTACAAGCACACTCTTCCCATTATGTCTTTTTTTTCTTCTTCTTTTTTTGAAACGCACATGTGAATGCTTTTTCTTAAAAAAAATTATGTTCTGGCACCATATTTTGGCTAAATAGGCCTTGTTTTATAAATGTGTATACAGAAACAATTCTGTTGCTTTTGTTGATATTCATTCATTTCATTGATAACATAGTGCTGTAATTTAATTTCCTAATAAATATGCATGATCAAGTTCAACAACGTGTGCTTTTATTTTGATATTCCACATTGAAATTATACAATACATTAAGTGTGGGGTCACCAAAAAGAATCCTAAATAAAATGGAATCGTGGTATAAATTTTTTTTGAGAACCCCTGGATTACATGCATTCCTGGGGGGAGGGGATCTCTAACTTGTGATTGGTGGAGACAGGCCTCCCACCAACTCGGTTCCCTTTGTCCGTACCAAAGAGCCGCTCAAAAGAACCGGATGGTTCTTGAACGTCACATCAGTCTCAGCCGGTTCCTCCAGTGAGTCTTGGCTGCTGCTGCTGCAGTCCTCTGTCCTGCTCATGTCCTCTAGTGGGACTGACATCTGAGCCCCGTCCTCCTGGTGATGGAGGCTCGTCAGGTAGTGACTGAAATGTGTTTTCTAGCTCTCCTGAGGATTGTTGAGGTGGAATCAGGAAAATGCACCATATCTTGGGAAATATGTAGTTTGTAATGAACTACCCAAACATAATGTAGTTAAACGACCATTCATTCTAATGTTCTATATGTGAAACTATCTGTGTGCTGCCTTCTTGGCCAGGGCCCACTTGAAAAAGAGATGGACGTCTCAATGTGATTATCCTGATTAAATGAAGGATACATTAAATAAATACAGTAGGTTTATGGATCAAATTGCTTATTTCCAATTTGACAGAAAACCTAAACGATTAAAAAACATCCTACGAGGTGTTTCAACCCAACAACTGGTTTCATGACTGAGATTATGACTTTGATATTATGACAGAAAATGATGACTGAGATTATGACTTTGATATTATGACTGAGATTATGACTTTGATATTATGACTGAGATTATGACTATAAAATGATGGTCTGAGATTATGACTTTGATATCATGACTGAGATTATGACTTTGATATTATGACTGAGATGACTGATATTATGACTGAGATGACTTTGATATTATGACTGAGATTATGACTTTGATATTATGACTGATATTATTATTTAATTTTTTTTTAATCCTCTCTTTCTCCGATTTTTCTCCCTGTCCCAATTTTTTAGTCGTTGTGCCAATCCCCCCCCTCCCCTGCCTGGTTGTTGTGCGCATGTTCTCCTACCGGTCGGTACAAGGGAATCCTGAAGTCATCCGCACGCTTCCTCCGACACACGCGGCGACAGCCAGTGACTCTTTTCACCTGGCAGCGAGGACTCTCATTGGTGAAGCGTAACGCGTGGGAGGTCACGCTGCCTTCATCAATTCCTGCCTCCGCTGAGCAAGCGCCCAGACCTGACCTGTAGGCGTCGCTGTCCACAACGCCAGATTACCACCCACGACTTGCCCTCCCCCTAACTCAGCCAAACGAGTTAGTATGACGATCAGCCCAAGTCTCAAGCAATGCTGACTCCGGGAGTCGAGACCGCAGGCTCTTGCATTGGTGACGAGCGCAATCTCCGCTACGCCACCCGACCGCCCTCGAGTCACGAATTTGATGACTTTAGACTTGACTTGACAAAATCAAAAAAGACTTGCAACTCGACTTTGACTTTAACACCAATGACTCGTGACCAGTGATGCCACTAACGCGTTACTAAGTAACGCGTTACAGTAATCTGATTACTTTCCCCCGAAAATAGTAATCTAACGCGTTAATCTTTAAAAGCCAGTAATCTGATTGCAGTTACTTGTCCAAGTGGCTGTGCGTTACTATTTCGTTACTATCTCATCATAAATTCATAATGCAGGCGGAATGCAGTATTTTATTTCGTTTTAGACAGTTGGAGCTGTATTTCCTTGTATTGGGGGAGTGACGTCACAGCACGCAACCTCAAGTTGTTCCATGCTGGTGGGCGCGGCTGTTATTGTTGTGACAGATGGGTCTCCGTGAACGCGAACACTGCTGTTGAGCGAAAGTCATTGCTCTTTGCTACGAGGGACCGGAGCTCATCCATTTTATTGCAGAGAGAGTTCACGTTTGAGAGGAATATACCCGGGAGAGGAGGACGAGATCCTCTCCGGCGGAGGCGAGCCAGGGAGCCAGCCCTTTTGCCGCGCTGCCGCCTGACCCACTTCACAGCCTGGATGAAGACCGCGGTTCCCCTCACGAGCACATCCAACAGATCCGTGGAGCGGGTGAGTAGTTGAGGGAAAATGTCAAGTGGGATTGATTTCCCAATGTTCAGCAGTTCTTCTTTAGAGTAAGAAGTAACACAGGACGCTGGGACTAAACAAAACAAACAGAACACAATGCATCACTAGGAACATTAGAACCATATCTGAATAGGGCAGGCCTCAAAGGTAGGCTACATATCAGCCTACATGTGGTGAATGAATGAATGAATGAAAACTTTATTTAACAGATTGCAGAATGGGTACAATACAGTACGGCTCAATACATACAAGTGTTAAGGGGATGCAGACCTGAGAAAGACATTTGTCTTGTTTCCATCAGGGTCCCCCATTTTCAATTCATATAGACATTTATGACATACACAACATACATGACATTTATGGCATAGGGACATATAGGTATTTAGTACTGATACATTTGTGACATAAACGGTATTCAAATATACAGTACTGTTACCCCTAGATCCTGACAGAGTATATACATATGATGGGGAGGGGACTGTACATTAGGAGGGGGTGGGTGGGTGGGAGAGAAATATACATACGGCGGGGAGGGAATATATACATGCGGTGGGGAGGAGACTGTCTATTAGGAGGTGGTGGGGGTTTTGGGCATTTACGGTGGCCAGTTTCGAATTGCAGCCTCCCGTAGGTGCTCTTTAAGAGCGGTTTTGAATGTGGGTAGTGATTCACATTCCTTTACAGCTTTGGGTAGGGCGTTCCACATTGTTGTGGCATAATTGCGAAACGTGTTTAGTCCCTTGTTTGAGACGAATCTGGGTTTTACATGATTTGTTGAGCTTCCTCTGGTGTAGTGGTTGTGGTATTCACTGACCTTTGGGAAGTATTTTGACATGTACATGGGTACCCCGGTCGTATAGTGTATCTTGTAGACCAGGCCCATTGCAAGTTGCTGTATTGTCGTCTACTCTAAGCCATCCTAGGTTGTCAAAGTGGGCAGGGGTGAGGTGGGTTCTGGGGTTCAGGTCAAGTAGTAGTCTGACCAGTTTGTTTTGTGATGTTTGTAATTTTGTTTTAAGCGCCTTTGAGGTGCTTTGGTACCATGATGTGCAAGCATAGTCGTAGTACCCTTGAATGAGTGCTCCTGCCAGAGTCTTCAGGGTATTCTTGTTTACCAGAGAGGAGATCCGGTACAAGAATCTAGTTCGTTGGTTGGTGTTATTGACCATTTATCTTTTGTGAAATCTATAGATCTATAGATAGGCCTACCTGCCCTATTAGTACCTTTTACTCAAACTGAGTACATTTTACTAAAACATTTTTTGTCATTCTTATGTTGTGGCAGCAGCAGGGACGACGACTTCGTAACCTAGTTACTTTCAAAGTAACTGTTACTCTGATAATCAAGTAATCAGTAAAGTAACTCCTTTTTAAAGGAGTAATCAGTAATCAGTAATCAGATTACTTTTACAAGTAATCTGTGGCATCACTGCTCGTGACTTCACTTGGACTTGAGCCTTTTGACTTGAGAAGACTTGATACCTTCCCCCATGCCAAACGATACAAAATGATGTTATTAAATGTGCGGTGGATTAATACATTTCCAGTCGAATAGACACTTCATTTCCCAGATCCACTTTGTTTTGAAACAATCCGACAGCATCCAATCACGTTGCGCGAGAGAATGACACGAAGAAGAAGTAACGTTACAATTCCGAACGATGGATCCAGTGGGAAATTATACCAAAGATTGCTTTGTTTGCTTATAAAAACGAGGTGGTGGTCAACAAAAAACGAATTGCAGTATGCAAAACGTGCAGGTCGACATCACAGACAACTTCCAACTTCGTTCGACATTTGAAGCTGCACAAAGAACGGTAAGTAACTTGGCTTGCTAGCTACAGTAGGTAAATCAATGAGCATCGACACAGTCTGAAGGGTTATCGAGACAATGAAGACACTTAGTTGTAGACTGGACTCAAGTTGACTCAGTTTGACATTTACATGCATACTGGTTCACCCATATATACATTATAGTCCCTACTGCATATCACTACATCCCCCCTGTTTAGCTGTATTGCCCCATATATACTTTCCCAGAATGCAGAACCTTCCTTAGCAGAACATATATAGAACAACACTATGTCAATAGTCCACTGGAATCACGTCACCAAGTAGTGCAAATCTTTTTTTTTAACATTCAACCTTCAATACAATAATGAAAACAAAGTAAGAGTCCCCATGATGACCTAGACTTGTGCTCCTGGTGTTATTCTGGCCCTCTGTAGTGGGTATACTACAAAATACAGAGGATTATTTGTCTTCTTATGAATCTATTATAATATTTTGTGCAATATTATGTGCTCATGTCACATAGTCTTTGTAATAATCTGGTCTGTTTACAACCCTCCCACATCTTGTGCGTCTTGGTCGTAGGCTATTGGGCACCTGTGTGTACGAAAAGCAGAGATGCCTTGTCATTTCAATACAGATTTTTTATACCCCAAAATTGATAAAGGGTTAAGGTAGACTAGTTAGTTGAACCGAGGTCTGCTATTATGGATAATGTGCCATAGACTGTATATATACAGGGCAGGCAGACGTTAAATAAATGATTGGTCCAAGTGGGAGGACAATATGTTCGTTATTGTTATCCTACCTTTAAAATGGATATGGTGATCCTTATTATTTTTTTCCAATATACTCCTGAACTGGTTTTCTCAAGCAGCTCTTGCCCAAATGTATCTGTAAGACTAACCCTGAATCTGAATAGTATTACATTTATAGAAATTAGATTATGTTTTGCCAACAAGTTGATAATGAAATTTTTTGGTGAAGCGCGCATTATGACTTGTTTAGGAATCGAAATTCAAAGGTTAGGACTTGGGACTCGACTTGGGACTTGCCTGTTTTACTCTTGACTTGGGACTTCACTCGGGACTTGCCTGTCTTGACTTGGGACTTGACTCTGGACTTGAGTACCAAGACTTGAGACTGACTTGAGACTTGCAAAACAATGACTTGGTCCCACCTCTGCTAATCTCAAGTCAAGTCAAGAGTTTTATTTGTCACGGCATACAGGGCATACAGTGAAATGCGAGTGGTCATGCCCGCAGCGATTGTGCAATAATACAAGTAATAATAATAAGACATAACAGGTATAATGTACATAAAGTTTAAAATGCATGGTAAAAGACATGCTAAGGTCCTGCGATAGTGCAATACAGTGTTAAGCTACAGATGAGGCACTGGGTCTTATGGTGTGCGCAGGCGTTTGCCTGACCGCAGCAGCTTGAACAGGCTGTTATTGGGGTGGTGAGGGTCTTTCATTATTCTGCAGGCTCTGGATTTGCACATCTTGTTATATAAGACCTGCAGGGGTGGTAGTGCAATACCCGTAGTACGCTCAGCTGAGCGCACCACTCTCTGTAGGGCCTTCTTGTCCTGTGCCGTGCTGTTTCCATACCAGGCAGTGATGCTCTCTACAGCTCCGGAGTAGAAGGACTGGAGTATCTTCCCTGATACTCTCAACTTCCTTAACTGTCTCAGGTGGTAGAGGCTCTGCTTTGCCTTTTTTACGACTGAGTGTGTGTTGTCCATGTCAGATCCTCTGAGATGTGGACTCCCAGGTACTTAAAGTTCCATTTAGGTGGAAAGACACTCAGGACACAACTGCCATAGAAAAGATTGTATTATGTGATTGAATGGAAGAAACGTCTTGATTTAAAACGATACAGCACTTTGGCAGAACATTTTCAATCTTTAGCAATCAAATGTATTGCAGTTCACAGAGTCGACCATCAATATTGTCTGCTCTGGGAGTGGAGACCACTAGTCACCACCACTAACTTGTGTTTCAGAAACCTTTAAATAATATAGGTACTGTATATATACTGATACTAAGGCATATACCAGTGGCGGCTGCTGACCATAATAATTGGTGAAGCACAAATTATTATATTATATATTAAATTATATTTTTAAAACATCCCCAAGGCTGCAACACCCCCATTCCTCCCAGATGTCAGGCTCCTCATTTGCACATCACCACCACCCCTCCTGCTCCACTGCCATCACCACCCACACCACCTACCCATTCGCACATTCTCATGTTGACCACAAAGTCAACGACCACACTTCGACCTCCCCGGGCCGAACCGACCACTTTCCCTGAAATCGGACTGAAAAACAAACTTTTCATCAAATAAAATATTTGTATAAAAAAAACGTATTAAAAAGGTTTTTCTGACTTTTTTAATTTTTCGGGACCTCCATGTTTTGGGGGTCTTCATCGTCAAAATCGGATCCGGGATTCAGCTCCCAACAGTCGGGCAAGAACTGCGGGTTTTCAGCCTCTCTCCAGGCTCTTGGACAGAACGAGCCGTGTGATTTCTTTCCATAGCATATGTTTGCGAAGAGGCTACGGAAAAAAATCACGCCGCTGTGCGTCTCTGATTGGATCTTAAGTTTGTGTGGCACGGCGTGAACGCCAATCAGTCTCGTGCGCAAAGTCTCACTAGACCGCCTACCCTACCCTATTTTGATTGGATAATTACATTATTATTATTAAATTTTTTTTCTGTTTCTGATTTTTTTCTCTGATTTTCTCCCCGTCCCAATTAGTCGTTGTGCCAATTCCCCCTCCCCTACCTGGCGCTGTATGCATGTTCTCCTATGAGTCGGTACAAGGGCGTCCCGAGTCGATCGCACGCTTCCCCCGAGACGTGCGCCGACAGCCAGTGACGTCTTTTCACTTGGCAGCGAGGGCTCTCATTGGTGAAGTGTAACGCGTGGGAGGGCACGCTATCTCCACCAAGTCCTGCCCCGCTTAGCAAGCGCCGAGACCTGACCTGTAGGCGTCGCTGTCCACAACGCCAGATTCCCACCCGCCAGCTTCCCCACCCCCTAATATTGCCAAATTGTATTAGTGTGAACGGCCAGCCAAGCTGGTGACAACGCCGGGAGCTGGATTCGAACACGCGAATCCAGCGTCTCCAGCGTTGGTGACAAACGCAATCTCCGCTACGCCACCTGACCGCCCCGGATAATTACATTCTTAAGCCCAACCCAGTGCAGTTATTTTGCAGTGATTGACAGCTGGCCATTACTGCAGTTATGATCAGGCCTGATCAGAGATCTCAGAGCTGTCACTTGGCCAGTTTTGAAGAAAAAAAATATTCACTGGCATTTTTTTTACAGAGGAAAACATTTTTTTTTTTTTTTTTTTATCTTTTTACCCCTCCATTTTCCTCCGATTTTCTCCCATCCCAATGTTAGTCGTTAGGCCAATTCCCAATCCCCTTCCTGGTCGCTGCGCACTTACCCCCCACAGTCGGTCTGGGAGAGTGGAGGCTATCACGTGCTTCCTCCGACACACGTCCAGCCAATCAACCGCTTCTTTTCACCTGGCAGCGCGGATTCTCACTGAGAGGGCGTAGCGTGTGGAAGGATCACACTATCCCACTCAAGTCCTATCCGCGCTTAGCAGGCGCCCCGACCGAACTGTAGGAGTCGCTGTTTACAACGACCCGGACCCACCCCGCCAGCTTCTCCCACCCTCTAATACTGCCAATTGTATTAGTGTGAACGGCCAGCCAAGCTGGTGACAACCCCGGAGCTGTGAGCTGGATTCGAACAGGCGAATCTAGCCGCTCCGGGGTAGAGGAAAACATTTCTAATACAAATTATTATTATTATTATTTTTTTTTTTATTTTTTTTTATTATATATGTATATTAATAATAATATATATATATTTCTAGTGAAGTACTGCCTCACTAGTTGTCATGCAATAACCTCCACTGGCATATACATGTGAACATGTAGAGCCAGGTACTGATATTTAATTGTGTGCCCAGGTAAACGAGAAGCCATCCTGTTTTCAATTATCAATATTAAGATTTGGGGGAAAGCCCAATGCCAGTGATGTATACAGATATTATACAATGGCATGCAAATTTCTTGATTCTGATTGGCTGAAACAGTTCTAACAACCGCTAACTTCACTGTTAGATGGCATGCTTTGTACCTACCTATAGATGTAGCACTGTCTATCTGTATGTCATATATGTTATGATGCATTGAAAATTGGGGACCCTGATGTAAACAAGACGAAAGTCTTTCTCTGGTCTACATCACCTTAACAATTGTGTGTATTGAGCCGTACTGTTTTGTACCCATTCTGCAATCTGGTAATAAAATGTTCAATCAATCAATCAATCAAATAACAACCGGTAACTTAAAAAAAAAAATTGTATTGTGGATCCCCATTAGTCTACACACCAAAGTGAGACTACTCTTCCTGGGGTAGCAACCTGCTACCTGACCGTTTACTGCAGAGCAGAGGGACTGGGAGACCCATGTTACTGACCAGACACTCTATATCAGTGATGGCTGTTTACTGCAGAGTGGAGGGACTGGGAGACCCATGTTACTGACCAGACACTCTATATCAGTGATGTTTGTTTACTGCAGAGTGGAGGGACTGGGAGACCCATGTTACTGACCAGACACTCTATATCAGTGATGACTGTTTACTGCAGAGCGGAGGGACTGGGAGACCCATGTTACTGACCAGACACTCTATATCAGTGATGTTTGTTTACTGCAGAGCAGAGGGACTGGGAGACCCATGTTACTGACCAGACACTCTATATCAGTGATGACTGTTTACTGCAGAGTGGAGGGACTGGGAGACCCATGTTACTGACCAGACACTCTATATCAGTGATGTTTGTTTACTGCAGAGCAGAGGGACTGAGAGACCTATGTTACTGACCAGACACTCTATATCAGTGATGACTGTTTACTGCAGAGCAGAGGGACTGGGAGACCCATGTTACTGACCAGACACTCTATATCAGTGATGGCTGTTTACTGCAGAGCAGAGGGACTGGGAGACCCATGTTACTGACCAGACACTCTGTATCAGTGATGTTTGTTTACTGCAGAGCAGAGGGACTGGGAGACCCATGTTACTGACCAGACACTATATCAGTGATGGCTGTTTACTGCAGAGCAGAGGGACTGAGAGACCCATGTTACTGACCAGACACTATATCAGTGATGGCTGTTTACTGCAGAGTGGAGGGACTGGGAGACCCATGTTACTGACCAGACACTCTATATCAGTGATGTTTGTTTACTGCAGAGTGGAGGGACTGGGAGACCCATGTTACTGACCAGACACTCTATATCAGTGATGTTTGTTTACTGCAGAGTGGAGGGACTGGGAGACCCATGTTACTGACCAGACACTCTATATCAGTGATGTTTGTTTACTGCAGAGTGGAGGGACTGGGAGACCCATGTTACTGACCAGACACTATATCAGTGATGGCTGTTTACTGCAGAGCAGAGGGACTGAGAGACCCATGTTACTGACCAGACACTCTATATCAGTGATGTTTGTTTACTGCAGAGTGGAGGGACTGGGAGACCCATGTTACTGACCAGACACTCTATCAGTGATGGCTGTTTACTGCAGAGCAGAGGGACTGGGAGACCCATGTTACTGACCAAACACTCTATATCAGTGATTACTGTTTACTGCAGAGTGGAGGGACTGGGAGACCCATGTTACTGACCAAACACTCTATATCAGTCATGACTGTTTACTGCAGAGTGGAGGGACTGGGAGACCCATGTTACTGACCAGACACTATATCAGTGATGGCTGTTTACTGCAGAGCAGAGGGACTGAGAGACCCATATTACTGACCAGACACTCTATATCAGTGATGTTTGTTTACTGCAGAGTGGAGGGACTGGGAGAACCATGTTACTGACCAGACACTCTATATCAGTGATGTTTGTTTACTGCAGAGTGGAGGGACTGGGAGACCCATGTTACTGACCAGACACTATATCAGTGATGGCTGTTTACTGCAGAGTGGAGGGACTGGGAGACCCATGTTACTGACCAGACACTCTATATCAGTGATGTTTGTTTACTGCAGAGTGGAGGGACTGGGAGACCCATGTTACTGACCAGACACTCTGTATCAGTGATGTTTGTTTACTGCAGAGTGGAGGGACTGGGAGAACCATGTTACTGACCAGACACTCTATATCAGTGATGTTTGTTTACTGCAGAGTGGAGGGACTGGGAGGCCCATGTTACTGACCAGACACTATCAGTGATGACCGTTAGGGCTGTCCCCGACTAAGGATTTGGATGGTCGACTATGATTGGCCTAAATTTGCCGTTAGTCGACTATTGGTCGACAAAAAAAAAGTATAATATTTTTTAATTCTTTTTTTTAAATATTCTATCATTCCATTTGGGCTGTGGGGGTGCTTAATGTCTGAAGGAGTCTACTGAAGGCTTCTTGTCTTCTGCAAAAGCATGCAATTGGTCCACTGATGGATACATCTTGATATGTGTCTAGTCTAGTGTGTTCATTAGATGGGTGAAATCCTCTTTCAGTGCCTCTGTGCCTGTTTTCGTAGGCAGTTAGCCTCTGGTATGCGTGCCATTAGCGTTAGCCACGCTTCTAGGCCTCTTTTAGAGCTATTATTCTAACATGTCGACCACTTATTTTAACAAAGAAAATACCCATTACAGCACCCTTAAAGGCAGGCTTTCCCAACGTCGGAGTTTGGAGCTGAGAGGAACCCAGATAACGTCTTTGTTGCCGGGGGCTACAGTGGCTCAGGAGGTAGAGCGGTCATCTGGTAATCGGAAGATTCCCGGTTCAATTCCCAGGCAGCGTCTGGAAGTGTCCTTGAGCGGGACAGAATGCTCCCGATGAGCAGGTCGGCACCTTGCATGGTCGTCTCCGCCGTCGGTGTGTGAATGTGCGAGTGAACGGGTGATTGTGAGGAACAAATGGTAAAGCACTTTGGATAAAAGCTGTTGTATGAATGCAGTCTATTTACCTGTATGTTGTCAGTTTCAGGGCTGAAGGAGATCCAGCTGCACAGTGGGGGGGGCAGGAGGGGGGGGGGGGGGCCGTGGCAGCAGGCAGGTGGGCCGTTCATGGCGGTGGACACCGGCCACAACATCCTGGTGACGTACCGCTGCCACGGCCCCCCGATCCGCTTCGGCAACGTTCCCACCAGTCAGCTCCGCTACGCGGCCAACGAGATCGACGGCATGGTCGGGGGCGCGCACGCAGTGGTGGTCCTCAGCAGTGGCGTCGTTTCAGTAAAAGCCAAGGTATGGCAATTAGGGAGGGTGGGGGGGTGAAGGGGGGGTTTCCCCCTCTTGGTGGATTTTTTTTGTCAAATCAGTTGCACAATAGTCACTTTTGGTGAGTTGTTTCTATACAATTCACTTATATGACATTTAGGTATGACACAGGACTACACAAGCATTTTTTGTATAGAAATGTGTCAACAGACTAAAGCAGGGAACCACAATATTTTGCATACAAATTATGCAAAATATAATATCATAACTGTCTATTATTTTTCTTGCAATTGAGCCAATTTTCCTTAGGTACGGTTTTGAGGTGTGTTCAACAGAATGTAGTATCAAAAACACATTCACAAAAAGTATGGGTTACTGAATGCTGAACTGCACTGTTATAATCACTAAGCCATTGTAAGACCTTACCTGTGTCCCTGTATCACTTGTCTCTGCTGCCCTTTGATTAAAAACGTCTGTATGGGGCGCCCCAGTGGCGAACCACATAGCGCGCTCAGCCGCGACACGGCCGACCCGGGTTTGATTCCCGAACCCGTCGTTATTTGCCGAATGTCTTCCCCCCACTCTGTCTCCCATTCCTCCTCTGTCTCTCTCTACTGGACTGCCCAGTAGAAATAAAGCGATAAAACGCAAAAAAAAATCGGCTGTATGTCCATTTTCCTTTTTTTGTGTGGCATAGTAAAAGTCACTTAGTAAAACTGAGATAATTGACAATATCAAAACATGCTAGGGCTGTACCGAATAGTTCGAAGCTTCGTTCATAATGTTGACATTCGAATTCTAAATCAACATAAAAAAAATTGTAATAATAAAAACAAATTAATTAAAAAAAAATTTATTTTTAATTTGCCAAGGTATGGCGAGTGCCATACCTTGCCATACCAAAATGACGCCCCTGGTCCTCAGCGTCTGGTCCCATTTCACCACGCTCCCGGTCGAGTTCTACATCCGCCGGCTGAGGAACATGGCGCCTCCTGGACCGCTCGCCCGCGACCACGGTGGTCGTCCGCACGGCGAACCTCAAGGCGCTCACCCTCTACGAGACCGTGACCAACAGCGACTGGTTCTGGCTGCAGCGCGACAGGGTTCTCCACGCCATGTTCAAGGGGCTGAGGGTCCCCCCCCCAGTGCTGGGCCCTTGGAATCATCCTAAGCTACCCCCCCCCAGCTACGCCCCTGTGTTCTAATCAGTGGTGTCTGGCAGGACATTCCTGTTCTAATCAGTGGTGTCTGGCAGGACATTCCTGTTCTAATCAGTGGTGTCTGGTAGGACATTCCTGTTCTAATCAGTGGTGTCTGGTAGGACATTCCTGTTCTAATCACTGGTGTCTGGCAGGACATTCCTGTTCTAATCACTGGTGTCTGGCAGGACATTCCTGTTCTAATCACTGGTGTCTGGCAGGACATTCCTGTTCTAATCACTGGTGTCTGGCAGGACATTCCTGTTCTAATCACTGGTGTCTGGTAGGACATTCCTGTTCTAATCACTGGTGTCTGGTAGGGTTAGTTGTCTGTTCTAAACTCATTCCAGGAAAAAACATCTGTCACACAGCAGCAACAGCAGTTTGTTTGGAATGAATAGAAGACTAACTCAGTAGTTAATATGAATGAAGTCTAATGCAGCAGTTAATATGAATGAATAGAAGACTAACTCAGTAGTTAACATGAATGAATAGAAGACTAACTCAGTAGTTAACATGAAAGAATAGAAGACTAACTCAGTAGTTAACATGAATGAATAGAAGACTAACTCAGTAGTTAACATGAATGAATAGAAGACTAACTAGTTAGCATGAATGTAGGTGAATGAATGAATGAGCAATGTCAGACGGATCCGCCTATTCCTGACAAAAGAAACCGCCCAACTCCTCGTCCAATCAACAGTCATCTCCCGCCTCGACTACTGCAACACACTGCTAGCTGGCCTCCCGGCCACTAAGCCTCTTCAACTCATTCAGAACGCAGCGGCCCGCCTGATCTCAAACCTACCGAAGTCAGCCCATGTCACCCCACTTCTTAGAGACCTGCACTGGCTGGCTCCCCATTGCAAAAAGAACGGCTCCCGCCTACCTCCAGTCAATGGTCTCCAACTACACACCCTCAAGCCCTCTACGCTCTGCATCTTCTGGCCGCGTCAACCCACTCCTATCCGAGCTCCGGGAGGGTCATCAAAGAGAAGCCGCCTATTCTCGGTCCTTGCCCCACAATGGTGGATCAAACCTCCACCACAGTTAGGACAACCGAAACCTGACCAATCTTTTGCCATCGACGAAAGACACACTTCTTCAATCAAAATCAGATTTTTTTTTTATAAAATTACCTTACTGTCATGCACTCAACACTTTGATGAACATTTTTACTCAGCTGATAGAGTTGTACGCTTCCTTATTATTATTATTATTATTATTATTATTATTATTATTATTATTATTATTATTATTATTATTATTATTATTATTATTATTATTATTATTATTATTATTATTATTATTATTATTATTATTATTATTATTATTATTTTTATCATTCCATTTGGGCTGTGGGGGTGCTTAATGTCTGAAGGAGTCGACGGAAGGCTTCTTGTTCTCTGCGAAAGCATGCAATTGGTCCACTGATGGATACATCTTGATATGTGTCTAGTCTAGTGTGTTCATTAGATGGGTGAAATCCTCTTTCAGTGCCTCTGTGCCTGTTTTCTTACGCAGTTAGCCTCGCTGGTATGCTCGCCATTCGCGTTAGCCACACTTCTAGAGCTCTTTCAGTCGACTAAGGCTCCTTTCGATCGATTAGTTGACTATTCGACTAATGGGGGTCAGCCCTACAGTATACTGTATATCTGTATGTCATGTATGTCATAAATGTCATGATTAGATTAATGATTAGATTAGATTATTATATCTGTATGTTGTGTATGTCATAAATATCATTATGAATTGAAAATGGGGGACCCTGATGTAAACAAGACGAAAGTCTTTCTCTGGTCTGCATCCCCTTAAGTTAAATTAAGAAAGACACCATCTTACTGCTGCCATGCCAGAACTGTACTGTTTGCTACACATATACCTTCTAGAAGCAGTACTGTTATTTGCAATAGTGTGAGGTAAAATTCCTCTCTACGGTGGGAGTTGATGTCAGTCAAAGGGTACTTAACTGTGACCTCTTCATCATGCAAATTAAACAATCTCTTCCTTGCTGCAAAAATAAAAATGTAAATTTTTTGCTGGGCAGTGTGTGTCGAATTACATTTGTATGTCACACCTATTGTCTTAGTATGTAAATAACACGAGATAATGTTTTAGAAACATGTTACAAAAACATAATCTCTTGTTTTGGACTGACAATAATGACTCATGAAAGGGTAGATAAAGAAATACACACATTGAACATCAGATCATTGGATTGCATTTAAAATAAAATCCATCTGTGCATTTGTTGTTGATGGAAACCTTTTCTCAACAAAAGAAACTGCTGAGATCTTACATGATCAGTTGTTTATTATACATACATAATAATTCCATGTCAAATCTGCCACAAATGCAAATATTGCCATTCCCTGTCCTTTAACTTTAAAATGTTCTGGTAAACTCGCAATTTTCCAGGATAGAGAGGCTATGGCGAGACATGTGGACAGCTGTTACAGTCATCTACTATGATGCTCTACACGGTTCTCAACAGGGGTTCCCCGGCACACAGGGGTTCCGCGGAGAGCTGCCAGGGGTTCCGCGAGATGCCTGGCAATGTTCTTTAAAAATATAGAATGACAACAGTCTTATTTTGAAAATCCTATAGCGGGTCTCATTTCTGCCCACGCGCAGCTCCAGCTAAATAACTAGGCTCCGAAAGCTAGCAACATTTAGGTCATTATGATACTCTTATTTTGAAACTCCGTGGTGTCGTGACTCATATCCGCTCTACAGCACACAGCCAATAAGGATGCATCTCAACACAGCAGGCTGAGCAGTGAGCTTAGCGTCTCTCAGCTCAGCAGTAGTAGCGTACTCTGGATCTGGAACGCGGACATTGAAACACAGCAAGGATAGTGTTTTTGCGACCCAAAACAAATCCCTGCTGTTTTATTCCGCAACGGGTCAAATGCATATAACATGCTTTGCAATCCTTGCCATTCCTTTGTGGCCACGTTGTGTTTAAGACCGGAATTAATGTCCCTTTAGCATAAGCTAACAACAAGCCCTGTTCAGAGCGACAGAGAACAGCAGGGTGGGGACTTGGAAGGAGGGGGGGGGGGGCATTCTCCCTCTATGTGTGTGCGTTTGAAAATATATGATGAAGTCAGACTACTATATTATATTGATAGTAAATGTACTGAGGGTGGACAGACAGATTATGTTGATATTTAAACATAAAAAATACAATACATAATAAATGTATCCATGATCATCATGCAACATAAAACAATTGCAGGAACGGTTTGGGAGAGGAAGGTGTTTTAGGTTGCGTGTTCCAAAAAATTTACTTAAAGTTTAAAGCTCAATATATCAAAACGTGGCACTTTATAGTGAACAGGCACTTTATAGTGAATCCAAATTATTTTTTGGATTACAGAAAATTATCCCTAAAGTGCTATCTGATGCAGCTGCACTGTTTTCCATGAAAATACCATATTTTGATAAGTTTGACCATTTCTAAAAATCTGAAAATCATTAAGTCACTCTGGATAAAAAAAGACTTTACAGACAACATTGAGACAAAGCTTCCTGACACATCTCCATCCAAACTCTTGGAAGAACTCATTGAAATCTCATCTGATACCACCTGGAGAGCTAGTTTCAGAGTGTGGTGCTGAGTACCAAGTATCTCATGATGCTGCAGTTAAGGTGTTGATACCATTCAGCCCCACATATCTGTGTGAAGCTGGCTTTTCATCCATGACAGCTCTGAAAACAAAATATAGGGCCAAGTTGAGCCTTGATGATGACATGCGTGTTGCCTTGTCAAAGATCTCCCCACGTATTGACCGTATTATTAGCCAGCAGCAGCGGACCTCGCATTGAGCTAGAAATGTCCACTGAGTGAACGAGTGCTTATTTTCTGTATTTATTTATATTTTTTGAGAAATGGTAACTTGGTGATCCTTTTCTGTATTTAAAAAAAATACATGATTTTCTGTTTTTGAGAAATTGTCAAACTTATCCAAATATGCTATTTTTATGGAGAACAGTGCAGCTGCAACAGATAGCACTTTAGTGATCCTTTTCTGTATTAAAAAAAAAATACATGATTTTCAGTTTTTTCTTAAATAAACATTATTTTGAAAGCAAGCACTTTTGTCATCAGATTCAGACAACTTTATTGATCCCGCGTGGGGCAATTCATATTTGCAGATTCACCAACAAGCAACAAAGACAAACAAACAACAAAACATCTCAACGACAGCACGGCAAATAAAGAATCATTGTATCATCATTGTAGCAAAAAAGACAGGACCGAAAAAGTCTTTATCGTATGTAGGGGTGCCCTGGAATATTTTATTGAACACAGGGGTGCCTTGGCAGCAGAAAGGTTGAGAACCCCTGTCTACAGTACACTACCTTGAAGAAGAGGGGTTCCTCAACATTGGCAATGCTACACACCTCTTCTGTTGCCATTATGTGTTCCTGCCACGGCTTCACGATGACCTGGACACATTCCGCAGTGGCTGGGCAAATCATCCTATAAGAACAGAAGGCCATATGACCCCAAATCAGCTGTGGGAGCTGGGACGAAGCTGGGACGAAAGCCTGTTCCCCACCAGAAAGGGCTATCTGACAGCAAGGTAAATAGGTGAAAATATTTGAACTATAGCATAGTTATACTGTATGGCAAAAGTTGGGATGTGTCAAATGCATAAGAAAGGTTTCCTGATGAGAAAATGTAATTTCTCTTACATGTGGGAACAATTCATATGCTGAGTGAATTACAAAAGTGTAGGTCAGAATAAGAGCCATGAACATTTGCTATTGATTGATTGAAAAGTTTATTAACAGATTGCAGAATGGGTACAGTACAGTACAGCTCAATACATACAATTGTTAAGAGGATGCAGACCAGAGAAAGACTTTCGTCTTTCGGCTAAACAACATGGGCAGTGGTTTAGGGCTTATAGTCCTAGAAAATGAGTTACAGTATGTGAAAACAGAAAGATAAATGAGTAGGAGCATACAGATTTCAAAAGCCATAAGTGCCCACCTTACTGCTGCTGTCTATCAAGATAATTAATACCACAAATAAGGCTTTCTATTTCTGTTGTTTTAGGGTGTGGATATTCCTCAGATTGAGTGGGAGAACAGTGGATTTGCTCCTGATGGCCACTCTAGTGTCATTGTCCCAAACACAGAGAGCCCACTGACTGATGGACTAATGGCTGCTTTAAGAGAAGCTGTTGACCTACGAGCTGCATCCCAGTCTGTGAGATCTACATTGCTGCTGTTCAATGTTGTGAGCATGTTCTATCTGATGACTGAGAAAGAGAGGTTAGGTCTTTTTCTGTAACCAAATTTTTTCATTTCAACCTTTATTTAAAATCGTAAGCCTCTGAGGTTTCCCTCATTTACAGAAACGACGATTGTACAAAATGTAAACAGTACATAATACAAACTATATTCACAGAAATTTAAACACAAGAGTAAACATAAAACACGTTTAAAATAAATGTGGCACAATTCACCTTTGTTCCCTTGTTATTTTACAGATGTATTATGTTTTTATGGCAGACAAGTGCTCTGATTGGTTGTTGTCCTTTAGATCTGTAGACCCTCAGTTGTGTATAAACTACAGGTTATGAAGTTATCAGTATTCGCCATGAGCAGCAGGTAGTGATCCGTTATCGGCTGAAAAAACGTCCATACTGTGTGTAACTGAGGGGTACAATTCCCTGACTGTATTAATCAAGTATGGTATCATTAAACCACTACCGTCTTATGTACATTACTGGCCATACCGTACACAAGTATATCAAATGAGAACTCCTCCACAATGAAACGGTTTCCACACAAATACTCGTTTAGAATATTTATTACATCAAGAATATTAGATTACATTACTTTGGTCACTTTGGATGCGCTTATAAGGCAAAGAATGTGCAGGCAAATCAATAATGAATATTAAGAATTATATCTATGGTACTCTGGGAAGGGGGTGTACTACCGGTTGTAAGCCAGCAGGGCGAGGCAATGCTCTATGAAAAGTCAATGGTTCCACAGGGAGCTTCAATAGGCACCTGGAGACGGTATATTGCTCCCTGGCTCAGCAGGGAAAGGCAGCGGTACTCCCAGTGTGCGCGCCGCACAGGTGAAGCCGTGGAGTCTCTCCTTGAGACGGGCTCGAATGATGTCCTCACGGTAGATCCCACACAGCAGCGGGGTAGACGGTTCTCTGCTCCTGCAGCCACAGTCAAAGCAATGAAGAATAATAATAATAATCCTGCCGGAAAGTGGCTCTGCAATCACCGGTGTAGATCCTCCGGTTGGTCCGTGGTTCACAGTTGAACTTGACGTTACTATCCTTATTCGCCCGCGGCTATAAGTGCTCTATTTAGACGCACAATTACTCACTCCACGTGGTCTTTGACTCGTAATGAAGGCTTACTAGTAAATAGCGAACGATACGTTGAACAAACGTAGTAGGATAACACGACTCTATTTGAGGCAATACGAGCCCTACTCTACCGCACGTTGCATAGTGGGTGAGACGTCACTTGGGTAACTGAACAAGACTGAACTTCAACTCGAACTGAAAGGCACCGAAAAGGAAGTTCTGTATTCGCCGCGCCATATTTATATGTACGGGGGATAAACGAGTGCCAGCCTGCTCACTGTCTCGTAGCCCTGGGCAGAAGCGGGCATGTTGAGACAAGTCATGACGGTGGCTTTCAAGTCGGCTCTAGGGGTAAGTCACTGGCGCCTGGTGGGCGCTGCCCAATAGGAGAACGAACTATTATGGGCTGGACTAAAGGGACATTCCGTGTATATGTACAAAGAATATACAAGGGATATCAAACGATATACAAATATTATGCAATATATATCAATCAATAAATACATATATTCGGTTTAATCTGACCCTTTGTAACAGCCGCCCCCTAATTAGTCCCACCTAATTAGCTAAGCAGAGACAGATTAACCGCACTGTCCACTACTCAATGTCCGTTGTGAGGGGTCGGTCAGTTCACAAAGTCATGGGTCATGGTCGTCATTAAGCGAGTCGGGGAGCCTTGGCGACTCTATCAGCCTCGCCACGGGTCGGTTGTAGGTCCGCCCTTGGCCGAGCACTTCTGCCACTCTGACCTTCCCGTCGGCACCAGTGGTCACTTTGCTTACGCGGCCGGCCGGCCACGCAGCTCGGGGTAGTGACTGGTCTATGGTCATGACGACTGGACGGGATGAAGGGGGGCTTAGGAGGGAGCGGGCCTGAGACTGCTTTGATCTGGGCTTGGCTGTGCCTCCTCCTCCTCCGTATGTTTCTCTTGTTTGCTCTGTACCCCGTCTGAGGAGGGGCCGGTCCCGGCCGCCCCGTCAAGGAGTCGCTTGGGGTGCTGGGTTCGAGGTCAGCTACGTCTGGAGCGCAGCTGAGGGGGGTGGAGTTCCGAACTCCCTCTGGTGCCCACGGTTCTCTCACGGGCCTCTCGCTTAATGTCAATAGCCTCTGCTGTACGGGGGAGAGGCCGGTGTCGCTCGCCTCTGTGTGTAGGCAGCGTGTAGACGTGGGTTGACTGTCAAGTCCGTAGAGGGGGCCCTGGAGCGTCCATCCCAGTCGGGTCTGAACCGCGACTGGGCATCCTTTGGGTCCGACGTGGGCCGCCTCAATTGGGAGAATGAGGTCCGCGTGGTCGGAGCCGATGAGCAGGGTCGGTGTGGCGCCGTCGATAAGCGGTATAGGTAGTTGACGTAGGTGCACATACTTAGCCATCAGCTGTGGGATGGGGTAGGTGTACTGAGACAGGCCTATGTCGTGGCTGGTGAAGACGTTAGTTATACTATACTGCTTCTCGGGCTGGTCCACCGCTGCTATCTTGAAGGAGACCCTTTCACCCTTTATGGTCTTCTGGTCCCTTCTGATGGTGCGTATGGTCATTGTATCTTTGACACCTCGCAGGCCCAACTGGGCTGCTGCGGAAGCGAGGAGGAGAGTCTTTTCAGACCCATCGTCCAGGACGGCGTAAGTGTCCAGGACCTTGTCCTCGTAGCTCAGGAGCACTCTGACCACTTTGAGGAGCACACGGGGGGTCCCGCTATGCTGGTCAATGTGGAGCACTCCTGTGGGTGGTGACGTAGAATCTATATGGTGCGAGTCGCACCGTGGCTCCCAGTGTCTGCCGTAGCAGTCGGGACACCAGGGAGCGGTCTGGTGGAACTTTGGTGCTGGTGCCACCGCCTCGGCATGGTACATTACCGCGACGGGCCCACTCTGTTGTCCTGGCTGACGCCTGTTGATGTCATGCAGGACCTCCAGGTGGGTGCCACCGCACCTGCTGCACTTCTTCTTCAAGCGGCACTCAGCTGCCAGGTGGCTGCGCGCGCAGCGGCGGTGGTCCTTGGTCCACTGACTCACCTCGTCCGTGGTCAGCTTCCCGAAGGTGTCGCATTGGTACAGCCGATGTTCTCCCTCACAGTACTGGCACTCAATCTTCCACTGGTCCTCTTTCGTCGAGGGGGTGTTGTGGTTCTTGTGTGGTACTGATTCGGCTTGGTGCATAACGGTCACCAACCGGCGGTTATCCGTTTGTCCCCGAGGTCCGAGTCTTGGGCTTGGTCCACTCCATACGAACGTGTTGAGTCGTAGGCTACTGACCTCCCTGGCGAGGAACTCAGATAGGTCTAGGAGGGATGCCTCTGGACCGTTGGGGTCGCGGTAGTCTCTCTGCCGCCTGAAGCGCTCTTGTCGGGCGGGAGGGAGCTTCTCTAATATCCTCTCTACGTTAGAGTTAGCGTACAGTTCGTAGATACCCTTTTCCTTTTGGGACCCCAGCATCCCTACCAGGGACTGTACCTTGATAGACAGGTCATCTAGCGCTCTGTTGTCTCTGGCTGGGGGGAGACGGTCAATGTCTCTTATCTCCTGTATCACATAGTCCCATACGCGTCTATAACGTTGGTCGAGTGCTGCTAGAGCCGCTGTGTATGGGGTAGTAGAGTTGGCATAGGCCAGCGCTATATTGTGCGCTCGGGGCACCTTGAGGTGCTTCAATAGGGTAGCATACTTGTGGCGTTCATCAGCTACATCAACCATCATTGTCTCTAAGCACATCCGTAGCTCCGTGTACTGTGCTCGGTTCTCATGGGTGAAGTCTGGAAACGTCGGTGTGCCAAGGTACGATGCCATGGATGACTGGCACATCGGTGAGCGTTGGGGAAGAGGCCTCCTAGGCGAGTCTCCTCTTGCGTGTCGTCTTGGGCTGGTACTTGGTGGGTACCGAAGGTCGGGTACCCAGGTGCTGTTCCTCGGGGCTGACGGTGCGTCAAACTCACCCGTGAGTGGAGTCGGGGGTTTGTAGCGCAGGGCCTCTGGGCTAACTTCTGGGCTGTACTGGACCTCCTGGTCCAGAGTACGTTGCTGCTGGTCGGGGCTGTACTGGGCCTCCTGGGCCAGAGTACGTTGCTGCTGGTCGGCTTGACATTCCTCCTCTTCCTCCTCCTCTCCCTCTGCTAGGACCTGGAGTCTTCTGTTCAGTCTCTCGGCGTGGTCCGGTTCTTCCCGGTTGCTGGGTCTCGTATGGACCAGCCGGGGAGTGGGTTCGGAGACGTGGACAGGATCCTCCTGTTGGCGGGGTCCCGGGTCGCTTCGTCGGGTAGGGGAATGTGTCCTAGACCCATGTCTTGACGATCTCGGAGAGCTCCGTGCGGAGTGAGGGGGTGTCGCCATGGCAACCAGTTTGTCCATCAGCTCCGCCTGCAGCCGGTCGCGCTCTGCCTCGCGCTGGGCATGGGCTGCGTCGCACGCTGCTTCGCGCTGGGCATTGGCGGTGTCGCGCTGCGCATTGGCGCTGGCCTGGGCGGCGTCGCGCTGTGCGTGGGCGGCGTCGCGCTGGGCATTTGCGACGTCGCGCTGTGCATTGGCGGCGGCGTGCTGTGCATTGGCAGTGGCGTGCTGTGCATCGGCGCGGCTTCTCTCAATGTTCTCTTCTGTCTGGAGGCGTCTGGTCTCCAGTCTTATGCGGTCGTCTTCGCTCCTTTGTTGCGCCTGGAAGCGCTCTCGCTCGCCTGCAAAATGTTCGCGCTCGCGCGTCTGTTGCGCTTGAAGTCGATCGCGTTCGGTGGAGGCTGCCAGGGTGGCGATGAGTGCTTGCGCCAGCATCTTGTCCGCCGCGCTGGGGGAAGACGCCGTTCGGGGCGATCGGCTCCCGGCAGTACTTGTTGGAGACCCGTTCTCCTGTTGCGTACCGAGGAGATCCATCTCCTGGGTGCGCGTCTCTTCTTGTGGTGGGTCGGGTTCCATCCCGGGAGGGCTTTCTTTATCCTGGAGCGCTCCGGGGACTACCTCGTCGGCGTTGTCTGGGGATAAAGTCGTGTCAGTTCCCTCCTGGTCCCCACCGTGAGTTTGGTCAGTTACATTAGAACCCACTAGGGCCTCTGTTGGCGGGGTAGCCTGGTTGATAGGGTCGGACATAATTTTACTATCCGCTTTAGTTATTTTATCCGTATTTAAGTTCCCTTTAAAGCTAGGTATTGGACTGACAGCGTATGCCTCTAGATAGGGAGGTGGCTGCCGTCTGCGCTGCGGGCGATCTAGCTTAGGAGAACCGTTTGTGGAGTGTTCGTCATCGGCCATGTCAATATTAATATTATATTAATATTACGCTAATTATTATCTCCGGCTTGAAGGACCAATTGTAACTGAGGGGTACAATTCCCTGACTGTATTAATCAAGTATGGTATCATTAAACCACTACCGTCTTATGTACATTACTGGCCATACCGTACACAAGTATATCAAATGAGAACTCCTCCACAATGAAACGGTTTCCACACAAATACTTGTTTAGAATATTTATTACATCAAGAATATTAGATTACATTACTTTGGTCACTTTGGATGCGCTTATAAGGCAAAGAATGTGCAGGCAAATCAATAATGAATATTAAGAATTATATCTATGGTACTCTGGGAAGGGGGTGTACTACCGGTTGTAAGCCAGCAGGGGGAGGCAATGCTCTATGAAAAGTCAATGGTTCCACAGGGAGCTTCAATAGGCACCTGGAGACGGTATATTGCTCCCTGGCTCAGCGGGGAAAGGCAGCGGTACTCCCAGTGTGCGCGCCGCACAGGTGAAGCCGTGGAGTCTCTCCTTGAGACGGGCTCGAATGATGTCCTCACGGTAGATCCCACACAGCAGCGGGGTAGACGGTTCTCTGCTCCTGCAGCCACAGTCAAAGCAATGAAGAATAATAATAATAATCCTGCCGGAAAGTGGCTCTGCAATCACCGGTGTAGATCCTCCGGTTGGTCCGTGGTTCACAGTTGAACTTGACGTTACTATCCTTATTCGCCCGCGGCTATAAGTGCTCTATTTAGACGCACAATTACTCACTCCACGTGGTCTTTGACTCGTAATGAAGGCTTACTAGTAAATAGCGAACGATACGTTGAACAAACGTAGTAGGATAACACGACTCTATTTGAGGCAATACGAGCCCTACTCTACCGCACGTTGCATAGTGGGTGAGACGTCACTTGGGTAACTGAACAAGACTGAACTTCAACTCGAACTGAAAGGCACCGAAAAGGAAGTTCTGTATTCGCCGCGCCATATTTATATGTACGGGGGATAAACGAGTGCCAGCCTGCTCACTGTCTCGTAGCCCTGGGCAGAAGCGGGCATGTTGAGACAAGTCATGACGGTGGCTTTCAAGTCGGCTCTAGGGGTAAGTCACTGGCGCCTGGTGGGCGCTGCCCAATAGGAGAACGAACTATTATGGGCTGGACTAAAGGGACATTCCGTGTATATGTACAAAGAATATACAAGGGATATCAAACGATATACAAATATTATGCAATATATATCAATCAATAAATACATATATTCGGTTTAATCTGACCCTTTGTAACACTGTGCATCCCTAATACATATACTGGGCTGTTCAATATACAACAGGCTGGCTGATTCTGAACGGAAGAAAGGAATAACTTTATTATGTATTTTCACAGCAGAAAAACACTCAACACTGGAGTCAATGAACACCTCTGCTGGAACGCACCCTTGGAACGCCCCCGAGTCACATCTTGAAATCAACTTTAGTAATAGCTGGGAGTTACCATGGATAGGAGTCTGAGGCAGGGTGTTGAAAGACGACGATAAACATTTATTAAACATCAACAGTAACAAACAATTTATTAAACAGTAACAAACAATATGGTTGAAAGACAACGATAAACATCAAGGTCAACACTCTTTCCATGTTCCACTCAGGGGATGTTGGGGTGAAGTCATGCCTGCAAAAAGAAAATAAATTGTAAACTGTGATATGAAGAAACAAACAAATAGATTTCTGTCTACTACAAGGTCATTGGATCAAAGAGATGTCTAACTTCTAGAAAAACTTCTATGAAGCACAATCTCAGGAGGCTCATACAGAACCAAGTGTTTCACTGTAATGTACATGTACCTTATGTGACAAATAAAACAAAACCTTAATTCATTATATTGTTTAAAATATATAAATCAGTACTACTGAGTAATAATGCTAATCAGATCATATGTATGTACAGAGTTGTAGTATTATTATGTACATTGATACAGCAGGTATAAAGACACTATGGTAGTCATACTGGCCAGCAGCGTAACTAGTACGAGTAGGTAAGGGATATGTACAGATATAGATATAGTAGTATCTACAGATATGTAAAAGGTTTATATGCAGTTATATGTACAAACACATGTGGATATATATACAGTACATTAAGAATAAATATAATTAGGGTATACACAGCATTATTGTACATGCATGCCATCATACACTTGCCATCCTTCTTATTACTGTGTTGTGTCATCCAAAAATACTTTAATTTAGAGCCAGGTAATTCACACCACGACCATGTTACTATCACAAGATAGCGACTTAACAACAATAACAACAGGTAATGTTTTGTATTCTGGTTGTCACGAGACCGCCGGCCATCTTCGTATAACAGTTAGGGGACAACAAACGGGGTTCTAGATCAAATGTATGTAACTTTATTTAACAGATTGCAGAATGGGTACAATACAGTACGGCTCAATACACACAATTGTTAAGGGGATGCAGACCAGAGAAAGACTTTCGTCTTGTTTACATCAGGGTCCCCCATTTTCAATTCGTAGTGGTGCCTGCCGTTAGCCTACCTGTTAATTATTGTTTATCATTGAGATCAAACTTACTGTATCAACTTCAGGCTTCAGCCACCTTCTCTTCTCTTTGTCGTCGGGAGGAAAGCGGTAATAAGATACCGTTTTGTTGACATCGTTGAACGTTTATTGCAACACGGAACACAGAACTAACTGACTATTACCGGAGCCCGGCTTCCTGGGTTGTTGTGATCACATGACTGACAAAGCCGTGCAGTGATAGGCCAGAAGTCAGTTCGATCACATCCAGCTCGATTGCTTTATCCTGTCTGGGTAACCCGGATGTTGGGTTTTTTACGTTTTAAGAAAATCACAGACAAACAGGAGGAGAAAAAGTGGATAAAAAAAAATCAATCAATCAATACTCTGTTCATTCCTTTGGCACCATTCAAGCCACTCACCCCCCCCCCCCCCTGGTCGTGTGCCTCCAGAACCCACCATTTCCATTGTTGTTCATTTAGTCCGTCTTTGGTTTATTGTAAACACTAAATATCAATTGCACAATATCACTTTCTTTCACCTCATTTGTTGTTGGCATTGGTTTATTTTTCCTTTGGTTAATTTATCCCAGGTTACAACACAATCATCTTTTATGCTAGTTACCCCTTCCCCTTGACTTAATGGGGTTGTAACACAGACTAAAGCGAATGTTAAAATGATTGTTGATCCATGAAAGACAGTAGCAGTATGCCGTAACTGAAACTACACTACAGCAAAATGCTGACAAAACTGAACCATTACTTCAGTCATACAACAGGGCCATCTTGTGGCCTAATGATGTAACTGCGTACTTCAATTATGAGAGAATAATTTAGGGCAATATTGCACCATATCCACCGGCATTACACCCGAACAATGTGGTGGCCGAATTACTTGATTGATTGATTGAAAATTGTATTAACAGATTGCAGAATGGGTACAGTACAGTATGGCTCAATACACACAATTGTTAAGGGGATGCAGACCAGAGAAAGACTTTCGTCTTGTTTACATCAGGGTCCCCCATTTTCAATTAATCGTAACATATATGACAAACATGACATACAGATAGACAGTACTGCTACATCTATACATTTATGACACCAGATTTACAAATACAGTCCTGTTTGTGATACAAAAAGAGTTTAAAAAAGAGAGTAATGTAGTGATTGTTAATTGTACATAATTCACCCACGGAACTATTGTTAGGAACAAGAGTTCCGCCCGAACATTATATGAGGTGGCACTTCCTGCCACCACACACGAGTGGACTGCACGCAACGTAGCAGTAGCATGTTGTATGTGTGTACCAAATAAATGCTGTTCGCTCTAACTCGAGCTACCGTCTCCGACTCCCATCTCTCGGCACTACACTGGTGACCCCGACATTGGTCTCGCTGAAGTATCAGGGACCGAACCGAACATGGCAAACGATGCCGTTATTATTCGATTGCCGGAGTTTTGGGAGCATTCTGCGGCGGCGTGGTTCGCGCAAACGGAGGCGCAGTTCGCCCTACGAGGGGTTGACGACGACGCCGCGAGATATTACCACGTCGTCTCGAGCCTCGGGGGCACTACAGCGGCGAGGACGGTAGGCTTCATAACAGCTCCGCCTGCACGGAATAAATATGAGGCGTTTAAGACGCACCTGCTCAGAATATTCGAGTTGTCACAGTCAGAGCGGGCCCGACGCTTGCTGGCTATACAAGGCTTGGGGGACAGCAAGCCTTCGGAGCACATGGAGATGATGTTAAACCTGCTGGGTGCAGAACGGCCTGATTTCCTGTTTATCGAACTGTTTCTCAGGCACATGCCGCCACACGTGCAGACGGCACTTGCCAATACAGCGGCTGCTGATCCCCGTGCTTTAGCAGAAGAGGCTGACCGCTTCTACCTGGCCACTCGACACTTTGCCCCAGGGCTAATAGCCTCGACATGCGGTTACACGCCGCAGGGGGGAGGGGCGAGGAAGATCAGGAGTGGCGCTGCCGCAGGCCGGTGTTATTACCACGCACGTTTCGGCGCGAGGGCGACAAGATGCCGTTCCCCTTGCACTTTCGGCATAACGCATAAACGCAGACACCTGCGCCCAGTAGCAGCGGTGAGCGCAGGTATGTCGAACCGGCTGCTTTTCATTAGAGACACACTCTCCGGTTGCAAATTCCTCTGCGACACCGGAGCTCAGAGGAGCGTCCTGCCAGCGACAATAGAGGACACCGCCGGCGATGATAGAGGTCCACGCCTGACGACCGCCAACGATACCCCTATCCGCACCTACGGTACAAGGACCGTGGAACTGTGTTTTGGGGGCCAGCGGTTCACGTGGGACTGCATCACGGCCGACATTTCGTTCCCACTACTCGGGGCAGATTTCCTGGGTGCACACGGTCTCCTCGTGGACATTAGACATGGCCGCCTGATAAACGCACAGACACGGGCTTCGTTGGCATGTGTCCGCGATGAGGCGACATACGGCGGCCTTCTTACAGCTTTCACCGACCACGAACCCCTCACGTTTTCTGAGTCAAAGGTAGCGGAGCCATGGTCGGCACGACAACAGCTCACGTACGATTCCGAGTGCGCCGCGAGACACGTCGCCGAGAAGCCCAACGTCGTCATCGGAGCTGTACAGCCGGACCTCGACTACGTCAACAGGGGCTCGGGACAGGCCTCCGACCACGACATCCAGGCCCTCAGGACTCCAGATTCCAGTCTACGCCTGGAGGACGTCGCGATTGGTCACTCGGGTCCGACGCTGCTGAATGACCTATCCACCGGACACCCTAGCCCACAGGCCCCTGAGGACTGGCGAAGGCTCGCCTTTGAGGTGGGGTACAACCACCACAAGATTGAACCCGCCCACGTAGACATTTCCCAGCCCTTAGAGCTGGCCCTCTCCCCCCGCCGAGGCCGTCCGCCGCTACCCCGGGACCCGCCAACGACGGAGCCGCCGTTGGCCGCGTCGACGTCTGTGCCCCCGGGTGTCGGGGAGGACACGGGCGCTTGCGCCGCCCCTACCTCCCCGCCCCTGGCTTTCCGCACTCACCGTGGCCGGTTCATGCCCCCGGGCGCCGTGGAGGGCGCAAGCGCTTGCACCGCGCCCCCGGTTGTCCGCTCACGCCGCGGCCGGGTGGTTGTCTCGCCCCGCCGTGGAGATTTTGACCATGGGTGAATTCTGGGGGGGCTTGTGTAGTAATTGTTAATTGTACATAATTCACCCACGGAACTATTGTTAGGAACAAGAGTTCCGCCCGAACATTATATGAGGTGGCACTTCCTGCCACCACACACGAGTGGACTGCACGCAACGTAGCAGTAGCATGTTGTATGTGTGTACCAAATAAATGCTGTTCGCTCTAACTCGAGCTACCGTCTCCGACTCCCATCTCTCGGCACTACAGTAAATACATTTGACGAAGAAACTGTACAATGGATGAGGTGGGGTGGGGGGGGGGGCTGTACATAGGAGGTGGTAGGGTGGGTGGGGGGGGGGGGGGTGAGTAGGCAGGTGGGGGGGGTAACTGTACATTGGATTATCGACGAAACCTTACTTGGTCCCAAGAAGAGGGTCACGTGTATTATTGGGTTAGGACATTTACTGTACATTGGAGGGGGTTGGGTTAGGACATTTACAGGGGCCAGTTTCGAATTGCAGTCTCCCGTAGGTGCTCTTTGAGAGTGGTTTTAAAAGTGGGTAGTGATTTACATTCCTTTATAGCTGTGGGTAGGGCGTTCCACATTGATGTGGCATAATTGCGAAACGTGTTTAGTCCCTTGTTTGAGCCGAATCTGGGTTTAACATGATTTGTGGAGCTCCCTCTGGTGTTGTGATCGTGGTATTCACTGACCTTTGGGAAGTATTTTGACATGTATATCATATACAGTATATGGGTACCTTAGTCGCGTAGTGTATCTTGTAGACCAGGCCCATTGCAAGTTGCTGTACTGTCGTCTACTCTAAGCCATCCTAGGTTGTCAAAGTGGGCAGGGGTGAGGTGGGTTCTAGGAGTAAGGTCAAGCAGTAGTCTGACCAGTTTGTTTTGTGATGTTTGTAATTTTGTTTTTAGCGCCCTTGAGGTGCTTTGGTACCATGAGGTGCAAGCATAGTCGTAGTACCCTTGAATGAGTGCGCCTGCCAGAGTCTTCAGGGTATTCTTGTTTACCAGAGAGGAGATCCGGTACAAGAATCGAGTTCGTTGGTTGACTTTTTTTATTACATTGGATGCCATTTTGTCACAGGAAAGATTAGCCTCTAGGATGGAACCTAGGTATGTAATTTCATCTTTCCTTGTGACAATATTGTCACCCACTGTAACTGAGAAGCCGTCGGCCTTGCTGAGTTTGTTATTTGAACCGAAGAGAATGGACTCTGTTTTGCCCATGTGTAATGATAGTTTGTTGTCAGCGAGCCAGGTGCAGATTTTGCCTAGTTCCGAGCTGAGGGTTTTTTCAACCTGTAACTTGTTCTTGTCAGAGACCAGCAGGGCTGAGTCGTCCGCGAACAGGAACAAGTTGCAGTCACAAGCTGACGACATGTCATTTGCATAAATTAGGAACAGTAGCGGTCCTAGTATGCTTCCTTGTGGAACACCACAGCTCACTGGGAGGGGGGGGATAGGGTACCGTTTACCTCCACCATCTGTTCTCTCCCCTCCAGGTAGGATTGCATCCAGCTCACTGATAGACTATCAAAACCAATTGCTTTTAGCTTGTCAATCAGAATGGAGGGATTGACAGTGTCGAAGGCCTTTTGTAGGTCCAGCATGACCATGCCGCAGTATTTGCCCGCGTCCACCCTAGGGCTGGGCGATATGACGATATTATATAAATATCGGGTACAGTTCATTAACGATACACTTTTTAAACGTATCGTGGATATCGTGATGTTTTGCCCAAGAGGCTTGTGTCGCGTCAATCTGGTCCACACGTTGACACTTTTGAACAGCGTCGCCCCACACACACACTACTGCATCAAAAGTTACTACTTATGATAACAAAGGCATTCGTTTTGTGGCATTAACGTTATATAGTTACACTTTCAATAACATCAGCGTATTTACATAGCAACGACCGAGGTCGACCGAGATATAGCAAGCATTAGCCGTTCATATCTCAGCCCGTGCTGACTCCGTTGTGCCCATTCTGCGGTCTGTTAATAACGTTTTCAATCAGACAGATGTATGGAAAGGCTTTTATTATAACATCCGTTGCAGTAAAATCATTATGCCTCCAGTCGTTTAGTCATTCTGCGGAGCTAAAAGCTAAACGTCGGCCACGGCGAGCTACCGCTGCCATTGTTGTTGTCATTGAGCTCTCCAATGGCGGAAGTAAAAAATGAATATGCGCTTGCCGATTGGTGCTAAGAACAGCAGGGCGGGTGCAAGCGATGTGACGTAATTGGCAGACGCGACTGTCAATCAAAATTATTCTGTTTGCCGTCTGAATGAATGAAAACGTTATTAACAGATTGCAGCATGGGTACAATACAGTACAGCTCAATACAACAACAGTCAACAGTGGACTGGAGAATGCAGACCAGAGAAAGACTTTTGTCTTGTTTACATCAGGGTCCCCCATTTTCAATTCATAATATTTCATATCTAAATCATATAATATCTCATTGCTAAATATATGCAATATATAATCTAATAATCCAATAATCTAAATCTAATATATAATATAAAAATGCTAAATGCATGGGTATTTTATTTTGTCTTTAATGTTAGCTTGCAAACTCAAATACTGTCTTGGTAAGCCTCATAATGAATTGTTTGGGGAAAAAAAGAAAAACATCGTGATGCGTATCGTGTATCGCCAAAAGGTCAGAAAATATCGTGATATCATATTTAGGCCATATCGCCCAGCCCTAGTCCACCCCTTGTTTGATGTGGTCGTTCAAATAGAAAAGGCATGTGTCAGCCATGGTGGAGGTGTGCCAGCTAGCAGGGAGAGGCTACCATGTGACACAAGTTTCAAGTCAAGTTTCTTTTATTGCCACACGGCCAGGCCGGTGGAATTTGAGCACGGTGCAGGTGGTAGCTGCGACAATACACCACATGGATGATGGAACACAACATAACATCAACAACAACATAACATAACATAACATAACATAACATAACATGCATAACATAACATAACAGCAGGGGGTGAAATTAGGATGAGTTGGAGTTGAGTAATTGTATGGCCTTGGGGAAGAAACTGTTGTTGAACCTAACCGTGCGACTACCTAGTGACCTAAACCTTCTACCAGAGGGGAGGAGTTGGAAGAGGTGATGAGCTGGGTGCAGGGGGTCACTGATGATTTTGTGTGCGCGTGTGATGGTGTGATGTTTGTGTATGGAGTCCAGGGTGGGGAGTGTGCAGTTGATGATTTTGGATGCCCTAACAATGATCCTGTCTAGTCTGTGTAGTGTGTGTTTGGGTGTGTTGCCGTACCAAACAGTGATGGAGAGTGAAATGATGTTTTGTATGATAGCTGTGTAAAATTGAATCATTAACGTCTTCCTGACCTTGTACTTCCTGAGTTGTCTTAAATGAAATAATCTTTGATTGGCTGTTTTAAGTAAATGAGTGGTGTGATGATCCCAGTTGAGTTTGTTGCTGATGTGTGTTCCTAAGTATTTGAATGTGTCTGTGGCTGAAATGAGTTGGTTATTGATGAGCATGGGTGTTTTGGTGGGTGTGATTTTGCGAAAGTCAATAATGAGTTCCACGGTCTTGTTTTCATTGAGTAACAGGTTATGTTCTTTGCACCATGTGAGTGTTCGCTCCACCTCCAGCCGGTAGTCATCCTCCTTGTTGTTGGAGATCAACCCTAGGATGGTGGTGTCGTCCGCGTATTTAAGGGTTTTGACTGAGGGGGATGCTGAACGGAGGTTGTTAGTGTAGAGGGAAAAAAGCCACGGGGAGAGAACACACCCCTGTGGTACCCCAATGTTGGTGGTCAGAGGGAGAGAGGTGAGGTTGTTGTAGCGGACTACCTGTTTGCGGCCCTTCAGTGTGTCCAGCAACCAGAAACAGAGGGAGGGGGCAATGTTCATGTTGGTCAGGGTTTGGAACAGTATGAGGGGGTCGATGGTGTTGAAGGCACTGCTGAAGTCAATAAAGAGTATCCGGGCGTAACTGTTTTTGGTCTCCAGATGCTGGAGGGTGTAGTGCAGTGCCAGGTTGACTGCATCATCAGTAGACCGGTTTGTGCTATAGGCGAATTGTAGAGGGTCCATCAGGGGGGATGTGAGTGTTTTTAAAACTGACAGGACTATGCGTTCCAGCACCTTCATGGCTACTGCCGTCAAGGCTACCTTCATGGCTACTGCTACATCTATACATTTATGACATACCACCTGTTTGACCTGGCAGAGGGCAGCAGGTCAAACAGGTGACCTCCTCTCACCACCCAGCACATCACCTGTTTGACCTGCTGCCCTCTGCCAGGTCAAACAGGTGGTATGTCATAAATGTATAGATGTAGCAGTACTGTCTATCTGTATGTCATGTATGTCATATATGTCCTGATGTCCTGATGAATTGAAAATGGGGGACCCTGATGTAAACAAGACGAAAGTCTTTCTCTGGTCTGCATCCCCTTAACAATTGTGTGTATTGAGATGTACTGTATTGTACCCATTCTGCAATCTGTTAATAACGTTTTCAATCAATCAATCAATCAATCAATCAATCAAACAGGTCCATCGCTATGAATTGAAAATGGGGGACCCTGCTGTACTGTATTTGCAAATCTGGTACGTCATAAATGTATAGATGTAGCAGTACTGTCTATCTGTATGTCGTGTATGTCATATGTTATGATGAATTGAAAATGGGGGACCCTGATGCAAACAAGCGGAAAGTCTTTCTCTGGTCTGCATCCCCTTAACAATTGTATGTATTGAGCCGTACTGTACTGTACCCATTCTGCAATCTGTTAATAAAGTTCATTCATTCATTCATTCATTCATTCATTCATTCATTCATTCATTCATTCATTCATTCATTCATCACAGCTCAACTACTAGGAATGTGTGCCTGACTCTTAAGTGCAGGAAATATTCATCAGAAAGGGGGGACATGATGGAGGGAATGGAAAGAGCAGGTTTGACAGGAGCAGGGTTGAAGGGCATATTGGGGTGTGGAGGAAGTGGACAAGGCATTAAGCAAACATGACTGAAATGGGGGACCCTGATGTAAACAAGACGAAAGTCTTTCTCTGGTCTGCATCCGCTTAACAATTGTGTGTATTGAGCTGTACTGTATTGTACCCATTCTGCAATCTGTTAATAAAGTTTTCAATCAATCAATCAATCAATATGATAAAAGGACATTGTAGGAGGTAAATTATACCAGTTTGGGGGGGGGGGGGGGGGTTGGGTAGGAGGGGTGGGTGGGGGACACTGTACAACTGTACAAACAAAACTGTACATTGGAATATTGACAAGACCATACTTGGTAATTTACTGTACATTGGAGGGGGTTGTGTTAGGACATTTACAGGGGCCAGTTTCGAATTGCAGTCTCCCGTAGGTGTTTTTTGAGAGTGTTTTTGAAAGTGGGTAGTGATTCACATTCCTTTACAGCTGTGGGTAGGGCGTTCCACATTGATGTGGCATAATTGCGAAACGTGTTTAGTCCCTTGTTTGAGCCGAATCTGGGTTTAACATGATTTGTGGAGCTCCCTCTGGTGTTGTGATCGTGGTATTCACTGACCTTTGAGGTAATTGTAGATGTCGCCATAAGACGCGTCTGGCCATTTAGTGGGATCATTTTTTCATTATCCTGTTCGGCTGAAAGGACACTGGCCACCGAAGCTCCCCCCTCTGATGGAAAAGTCCACATTCATTCGTGCGTCATCTCGCCTCGTCCAGACTCCATGGGCAATCTGCAAGTAAAAAGAAAAACAAACTCTATAGAGATTTTATCAAATTAAGAACAAAAAAGGCTGAAAATCAATATAAAGCTTACAAAAATAAATTAACTACTATAATTAGAAATGCAAAGAAAGAACACTATAATAATGTCTTAAAGGAAAATATAAATAATATCAAAGAAACTTGGAAGATTTTACGAAATGTCATTGGAAGCAAAGCTGTATCTGCAGATTTACCCAATTACTTCATTAATGACAACAATACGGTTATTAAAAACGTGAATGAAGTGGTAAATGAATTTAATTCATTTTTTGTAAATGTAGGCCCAAACCTTGCTAAGAATATCCAAAGTCATAATGAAGGGAAAGCAAATAAAGACTGGACAGGGGAAAGTAAAGTGTTGCAGTCTATGTTTCTAGGACATGTGAGTGAAAGACAAATTATAGAAATAGCATTAAATTCAAAAAATAAGACATCAACTGACAGTGATGGAATTGACATGATAATTGTGAAGAAGACCATTGATTGTATAATTAACCCCCTGTGTCATGTTTTTAATCTTTCCTTTCAAACAGGCACCTTTCCAGACAGAATGAAAATAGCAAAGGTTATTCCTCTATTTAAATCTGGGGACAAACACAGCTTTACCAACTACAGACCAGTGTCTTTGCTTTCACAATTTTCCAAGATTCTTGAAAAAGTGTTTGCTCATAAATTAGATAGTTTTATTGAAAAGAATAACCTGCTGAGTGAGAGTCAGTATGGATTCAGGGCAAATCGATCAACAGCCTTAGCCTTAATAAATATATATGAAGAAATAACCACAGCAGTAGATGAGAGGAATTACACAATAGGGGTGTTTATTGACTTAAAAAAAGCATTTGATACGATAGATCATCACATTTTAATTTCTAAATTACAAACATACGGTGTGAGAGGGGTGGCGATGAACTGGTTAAGTAGCTATCTTGAAAATAGACAACAATATGTACAACTCTCTGGTTACACATCTGAATGTATGAATATTGAATGTGGTGTCCCTCAAGGTTCGGTCCTGGGGCCCAAACTTTTTATTTTATATATTAATGATATATGTGAAGTGTCAAACATATTGCAATTTGTTTTATTTGCTGACGATACAAATTTCTTCAGTTCAGGAAAATACCTTAAAAAATTAGCAGATGACATTGTAAATGAAATGTGTAAACTTAAGATATGGTTTGATAAGAATAAGTTATCCCTAAATTTGGAAAAAACGAAATTTATGATATTTACTAATCGAAAGAAGGACAATGTGGCATTATGTATTGACGGAGTTAATATTGAAAGAGTATCTGAGTTAAAAATTTTGGGTGTTATGTTGGATGAGAAATTGACATGGAAGCCACATATAATGTACATAAAAAATAAGGTAGCCAAGAGTGTTTTTGTTTTGAACAAGGCAAAGAATGTGCTTGATTATAATTCTATGCGAATATTATATTGTTCACTCATCCTACCATATTTGAGTTACTGTGTGGAAGTGTGGGGTAACACGTATGAAAGCAACATAAAGCCATTATTTATACTACAGAAGAGAGCAGTAAGAATAGTTCATAATGTAGATTCAAGAGAACATACCAACGAATTATTTATTAAATCCAGACTATTGAAACTTAAAGAGTTAGCTGAAATACAGACTTTATTAGTTTTGTTTAGAGCAAAATGCAGAGTATTACCAGCAAATATACAGAGGTTGTTCGTTCCCTGTCCAGATGACAGCAGAAGGAAATTAAATTTTAAACACCAATTTGCACGAACAACCTTAAGGGGAGACACTGCAGGTGAATAGGGTAAAAAAATTAACTAATAGATATCACAATGAAACTTCCCCAGTTGATTACTTATATTAAGACAAGACTTTTTTGTATTACAAGTTTTCTGAAATTGTATGTTTAAATATGCAAATGAGGCATGATCTACTTAAATATGCACTAATTTGCATATAATTCCAGGACAGAAATCTGAACATTGGATAAAGCCATTTTCAAAATTATAGTTTCATTTTGTTGACATATTAGAGCCAAAGGTTATTACAGAGGGGATTTTGGATATCTCTTTTTATAACTCCATAAATCAGAAAATACTCCATTCAGTCCATTTTTATGGTAAAATTCCATATTTCGCCATGTTTTTAGGAATAAAATGTGATATAAATCAGGGTATGAATGCGATATCAACAAACCCTTCTGTAAATACCTTCAGAACATAGATATGAATAGAACTGGAAGGTTTGGTGTATGTGAGTGCTACTGAAGTGGAGATTTCTGGCTCAGAGTATGAGGAAAAACTCTTAAAACAAATTTTTGGGAAAACGCCTTCAAAGTTTTGTATTGTAAAATGCCATACTTTTTTTTTAAACAGATATTTACAAACACAATACCTAATCAAACCATTAGTAATAGACAACCTAAACACATGCCTGATAACTGAATAATAATAATAATGATGTTATTGAACTGAACAGAACTACACACAGGCTACAAACAGTGTAGTACAGTGTAGTACCCCCTAATAGGCAAAAAATATTTGAATAGATATCACTATGAAACTTTCCCAATTTGTTATGTGCATATAAACGAAGAAAAAATATATTGCAAGTTTTCTGAAATGTATGTTTATATATGCAAATGAGGCACTTCCCCATTAAATGTGTGCACATTTATGGATGTAATAAGGCAAAATGATGTAAAATAAACAACTAAATGTGTGTTATTGACGTTTTATTGTCACTAGTTTCATAGAAGACATGTTTAGGAAGCAAAATATAACAAAATCTCAAAATCAACAAAAAAAGTATATTTGACTATTCACCTGCAGTGTCTCGCCTTAAAACAAAGGTGCACTTCAGTTATAGGTATCAAACTATGGAACTCCTTGCAGAACGATGAAAAGAGTTCCAATAATATATTTCACTTCAAAAGGTTGTGCAAAGAAAAGATACATAGACAGTATAGCACAGTTTAGTATAATATTGCAGTTTAGCGTGTCAGGATGACGTAGCATAGAGTTGTAGTGTAGGCCAGTATGAGTATAGTAATATAGTATATAGCAGCGTAACATAGAATAATAATATATTAAAATATTGTATAATACTGTACCAATATGGTGTAGAATAAATAGTATGATTTAGTTATATGATTTAGTTATATTATAATAAAATAGAAATTAGATAGTATATAGAAGTATAATACATTATATAAGTGTGTGTGTGTGTGGGGGTGTGTGTGTGTGTGTGTAAATGAATGAACCTAAATATGTAGTTTGACTGATAGATAGACAAAATGGGTTTATTTATGTTGATTTAATTTGGTTGTGTTGATGTTAAATTTTTATTTTTATTTTTTTGCAAAATGGGTATATTCTGTTTGGTTTTACACAATATGTCTATCGGTGTGTTGTGTGTGTGTAAATCTGAAGACACACATGAGAACTCATACAGGAGAGAAACCACTGTTCAGTTTAAGCTGACAATGCATGAAAAGAAGAAGGAACAGGTTCCAAAACAGTTAGCTATATCCACAATAGGAATATCATGTATGTATGTATACTAAGCAGTATGCACAATAGGAGGAAAAGAAAAAAAGATATATATATATATATATATATATATATATATATATATATATATATATATATATATATATATAAATAAAGTGTGTATATGTTTTGTACATAAAACTATGAAACTTTTGTAACCTTTTGTTTTTGCAAAATGATTTACTGAATTATGTTTCCTTTTTGTATTATTTTTTGTGTGTAAATAATGTAATGTAAAAAGGGTAGGCAATTATAAGCCTCGGCTTCAGCCTACACCTTTTCAGTCATTTTCTTTTTTTAATTTTAATATTCTACTACTATGCTTTGTAAAAGAAGACTGAAATAAAATCATTCATCATCATCATCATCATCATCATCATCATCATTAATTTGCTCCCCTGCAATCTCCTCCCCGATTTCAATGTAACGCAGAAGTGTAGTGGTCTATACGGCTCTGGTGTGTCTGAACCCATAGATATATATAGAACACTAGATAGCTTTGATTGATTGATTGATTGATTGATTGATTGATTGAAAAGTTTATTAACAGATTGCAGAATGGGTACAGTACAGTACAGCTCAATACATACAATTGTTAAGAGGATGCAGACCTGAGAAAGACTTTCGTCTTGTTTCCATCAGGGTCCTCCATTTTCAATTCATCATATGACACACACGACATACAGATAGACAGTACTGCTACATCTATACATTTATGACATACCAGATTTTCAAATACAGTACTGTTTGTGATACTAAAAAAATCCAGAAAGGAGTGTATATACATTTGACATAGAAACTGTGCTTTGGGGAGGTTGGGTAGGTGGGGTGGGGCTGTACATTGGAGGGGGGGGGGACACTGTACATTGGAATACTGACCTACATTTGACATAGAAACTGTACATTGGAGGAGCTTAAAGGTCCCATGCATTATAAATGTCATTTTTCAGTCTCTAGCATTGTATTATAGTAATAGGAGTTCGTATCAATGTGTTTTAGGGTCTAAATACCATATTGGCGAATTGCTCCGTTTCAGCCCAACCCCTCTGTGCCTCTAGTAAATCGGGTCATTTTGATTTGAAGTCCCTGAGCACGTCACTGGGCGCTGTGGATAGACACAGTGATGCGATTGGCTCTGTGGTTGGAGCTAATGCCCGCCCCCATTCTACCTAGACTAGACAGCGAGTGGGGCTGCGGGGCCGAGAGGAAGAGAGAGCCGAGAGGGAGCCGAGAGAAAGGAAGAGAGAGGGAGGGAGGGAGAGAGAGGGGGCACTTGGGGGGGGGGTACCTGCCGGCCGCGCGCCACACGGGAGATTGAAAGAAAGAAAAGAAAAAAGTTGCCTCGTCTCATCAGCGAGAGCCGAGTGGGAGAGAAAGGACAGAAAGGAAGAGAGAAGGAGGGAGGGAGAGAGAGGGGGCACTTGGGGGGAAGGGGGACCTGCCGCACGGAGGTCCGTGCGACACACACCTCCGAACGGGAGAGTGATAGAAAGAAAAAAAGGAAGAGAGAGGGATGGAGGGAGAGAGAGGGGGCACTTGGGGGGGGGGGGACCTGCCGCACGGAGGTCCGCGCGACACACACCTTTGAACGGGAGAATGATAGAAAGAAAAAAAAAGGAAGAGAGAGGGAGGGGCTTCTCTCTCTCTCTCTCTCTCTCTCTCTCTCTCTCTCTCTCTCTCTCTCTCATGGTATAAATGATTATTTGTGTAAATAAGGTTATACGCCGACCATTAAGAAAACACATGTTAGTTTAGGAATAAGGGGCAGGTAACTATATAACTATAAGATTTATTCTTCTTCCTGCTCCTTTTTTGTCCATGGAATGACTATTTATGATTTTTTAATGAAGAAACTATGATTGTATTATTCCATGTGGCAAATAAAAACTCTGAACTGAACTGAACTCTCTCTCTCTTCCCCCCCCTCCCTCCCTCCCTCTACCAGTGCAGACTGTGGTCTGACTGTCACTCAAAGTGCTTATGGGCGGAGCCAGGCCATAACAGCCTGATTTCTCGAGGCTGAAAAATGATGGTTTCGAGTACTTGATTAGAAATATAAAACAATGATTTTTTTTGAAAAAAAAATTACAAATGTCTTCAATAGACTAACAGGAATTGTGTAAAGTTGCCCAAATAGTGCTAGGAATAGCAGTGCATAGCCCCTTTAAGGCGGAGTCACCAGAGTCGCTGAACCGCCGCCATCTTGCCCCAGTCAGCCTTTCTGTTACGTTCCATGGTAGCTGTTGGAGGGTGAGTGATCTGCACAGACACAAATACTCATAACTCGCTGAAATATTGACGGATTTACAAACGGTTTGGTTTATTACAAGCGTTATTAACGTGGCTATGATTCAAGCGGTTTGTAAAAAAACATCTTTAGATACATTTATGATGCATATAAGTATGCAGTATCATAACTACATATTTGATGTTTATAGCAAACTAACCCGTTTGAAAATCGGTAAAGAATTGAGCAATCTATGGTTATTTAAAAATAGTACATGCACCATAGACATTAATGTTATCAGTAGCTGAGCTGCCTGGGGGCAAGATGGCCGCCCTACGACGTCGTCGCTCTCCATTGGCCGGCAGCGCGGGTAAGCTATCTAGTGTTCTATATATATCTATGTCTGAACCAACCAGTCTGAACGATCCGGAGCGGGAAAGTTTGACAGATGCTGGTCGTTGAAGGGAGAGGAGAGCCAGCTGTTTGGGGAACGGAAAAGTTGACGTGTCTAAACTACTCTGATAGTTGTTTGGCACACGGTTTGAGTGGCGAGTTTTCTTTGTTGGCTAAACTGATTTGTGACTAGAGTTGGATGGATTTGTACGTAGAGAATGAGGAAGAGATGGAAGGGGGAGAGAGTGGAGAAGAGTATTCACAGATTGGCAGAGGGGGGGGGGTTGCGAAGAGGGGCCGAGAGGGGCGAGATGATGATGAAGGGCAGGTAGGGGGTGCGAAGAAAAGAAATGTCGGTAAGGAGGGAGAGTTTAAAGTGATCATAAAGTTTAACGAAGGAAAGGGGGTAAAAGGGATTAGCCCAACGGAGTTGTCGGCGATATTGAGGAAGGCACTAGGAGGGGATATAGAAATGGCACGGACCTTGTGGGATGGGAGCCTGTTTGTGAAGTGCAGAAGTGAGGAGCAGAGAAAGAAAGCCATGGGTCTAGCATTTCTGCATAAAAAAGGAGATATATCGGAGAAGAAGGTAGTTGGTGAACAGAGAGGGACTAGGGGAGTCATAACAGGAGTGAACACGAAAGAAGATGTAAAAAGGGTGGAAAGAGAGATTACTAGTAAAGGAGTAGAAGTTCTAGCAATAAAACGGCTACAGACTTCTAGAAATGGGGAGAAGACTGACAGTGAGTCAATAATGATACATTTTGGGAGTGAAGTGCTTCCAAAGAGAGTAATGATCGGGTATATAAGCTTTTATGTAAGGGAGTATGTTCCCCCGCCGGTGAGATGCTACAAATGTCAGAGGTATGGACATATTGCAAATGTATGTAGAGCGAAGCTAAGGTGCGGGAAGTGTGGAGGAGAGCATGAGTATGGCCAATGTGACGAAAATGCAGAGATTAAGTGTTGCAATTGTGGAGGGAGCCATACAGCAGCGTATGGCGGGTGCGAAGTGAGGAAGAGAGAGGTTGAGATTCAGCAAGTCAAAAGGGAACGCAAAGTGTCATATGCAGAGGCAGTACAGTTGCGTAAAAATGATAGACGAGAGGAGGAGTACAGCCAACGACAGCCCAGTGGCAGTATAACCCAGAGCAATAATGAAGGAAGAGTAAGACCAGAGCAAGAGCGTATCAGCAAACCAGGAGTGTTAAAGGATGAGGTAGTGGTGTTCCTAGCGTACGTTATCAACTGTGCAGATCAAATCAAATCTAGAACTGCTAGAATCAAAATGGTAGTAAAGGCAGCAGGTATGTTCCTAGGGGTGAAGGAGTTGGCGTGGGAAGAAATACAAGAAGAAATTGACAGAGTAGTGAAGGAAACGGAGGCAGGGGAAGGAACAGCAAAGGAGCCTCCTGATGGTGCATGTTAGTATTGCAATGGAACGCTAGAAGCCTGATAGCGAATGGGCAGGAGTTTAAGGGGTATGTTGACAAGTTGAAAAGGAAACCAGATATTATTTGCATTCAGGAAACATGGTTGAAACCGAGTTTGGATTTCATCATTAGAGGGTATACAACAATACGTAAAGATAGATGTAGTGGAAATGGGGGAGGGTGTGCAATATTTATTAAGGAGGGCATAAATTATAGAAGGTTAGGAACAATACAAGAATTGGAAGTAATAGTTATTGAAGTGTGGAGTAAGAAAAAGAGTTGGAAGATAATCAATTTGTATAACCCATGCAAAAGGTTAGAGAAAGTAAAACTAGAAATAATATTAGAAAATTGGAGAGGTAATGTTGTTTGGTGTGGAGACTTCAATGCACACAGCACAATATGAGGCGAACAAGAAGATGCAAATGGGGAAGTAATAGAAGAAATAATGGATGAAAAGGAATTGGTGTGTTTAAATGATGGATCAGGGACAAGAGTGAATTTGATAAAGGGTACAGAGTCAGTGCTAGATCTCACTTTGGTAACGCAAGGTATGGCTGGAAGTACGAATTGGGAAGTACATAAGGAGAGTACTATAGGTAGTGATCATTACCCAATATTCATTAGTATAGGAGGGGCAGAAAGGGAAATAGAGCAGGATGAGAGAGAGGGGAGGTGGAAGTTTGAAGGGGCAGATTGGGACAAGTACAGGATGTTAACCGATGAGAAATTGAGGGAAATAAATGTAGATCAGGATATTAATGGCCTCAACACAGAAGTAAGTAATAGTATAGTAGAAGCAGGGAGAAAGGTGATACCGAAAGTTAAAAATAGTAGCAGGAAAAAGATAGTTCCATGGTGGACGAAAGAATGCACTGAGGCAATAAAAAATAGGAATAAGGCTTTTAAAATATTAAGGAAGACACATACAGTTCAGAAGGTAATTGAGTATAAAAGAAAGCAGGCAATAGTTAGGAGTGTAGTGAAGACAGCGAAGAAAGAATGCTGGAGGAGGTTCTGTGAGTCAATAGGCAGGACTACGCCGCTAGGCCGAGTGTGGGGCATGATTAAGAAGATGTCTGGTAATAGGAAGGAGTATGGATATCCGATAATGAAAGATGGAGAAAGTGTAGTAGTTGAAAGTAAGGATAAAGCAGAATTATTAGCGAATAATTTTGTTAAGGTACATAGTAATGCGAATTTGAGTGATGAGGAAAAGAAACAGAGAGAAAGTACAATGGGGAAAAATAGGGAGTTAATGCAGGATGAGAATGAGTATGGAAGTGTAATAAATGTGATGTTTACAATAACAGAACTAAATAGGGCATTAAGGAAAGCAGGGAAGACAACGCCAGGGAAAGATCAAATAAGCTATTGTATGTTAGATAACTTAAGTGATATGAGCAAAGAGGTATTATTAAAGTTGTATAATAAGATATGGGATGAGGGGTATTTGCCGACTCAGTGGAAAGAGTCAATTATTGTTCCTATATGCAAGCCAGGAAAGGATCCAAGTTTAGCAGGAAGCTACAGACCGATAGCATTAACATCACATGTAGGGAAAACTATGGAGAGAATGATAAATGAAAGGTTACAGTATCATATAGAAAAGAATGAATTATTAGAGAGTTATCAGAGTGGGTTCAGAAAAGGGAGAAATACGATAGATCCAGCTATATGTCTAGAAAATGAGATAAGGAAGGCGCAAGCTAATAAGGAAAGTGTAGTAGCTATATTTTTTGATGTGGAAAAGGCGTATGATATGATGTGGAAGGCAGGACTATTGATCAAGTTAAAACATATGGGAATAAGAGGGAGAATTTATAAGTGGGTGGAAAACTTTCTAACAGGTAGGTCAATATCAGTACGGGTAGGGAAAGAGTATAGTGGAGAGTATGTAGTGGAGAATGGGACACCTCAAGGAAGCGTAATAAGTCCAGTTTTATTTTCTATTATGATAAATGAAGTGTTTAAGAATATAGAGAGCAGTATTGGGGTGGCATTATTTGCAGATGATGGGATTATGTGGAAAAGGGGAAGGAATATAGAGTATATAGTTAAGAAATTACAAGAAGCAGTAGAGAAAGTAGAGAAGTGGACAAAAGAGTGGGGTTTTAGATTTTCAGTGGCGAAGACAAAGGTGGCATTTTTTACCAGAAGGAAAGTGTCAGAACAGGTTAGTCTTAAGTTATATGGGGAAAGGTTAGAGAGAGTAGAGTGCTTTAAATATCTAGGGATTTGGTTTGACAAAAGGCTTACGTGGGCAAACCATATAGGAAAAGTTGTTGCTAAGTGTAAGAAAGTATTAAATATTGTAAGGTGCCTGAGGGGTAGGGAGTGGGGAGCAGGTAGGGGTTCTTTGAAAGCTGTGTATATAGGGTTAGTAAGGTCTGCTTTAGATTATGGCTGCATCGTGTATCAGTCTGCATCGAAAACGTTATTAAAGAAGTTAGATATAATACAGTATCAGGCGTTAAGACTGTGCTGTGGTGCGATCAGAACAACCCCAGTATCTGCATTGCAAGTGGAAATGAATGAAGCTCCTTTGGAGTTCAGACGGAAGCAGATAGCGTTAACGTATTGGGTAAATTTAAAGGGCCATAAGGAGAGTCACCCCACTCAAAAGGTATTATTAGAGTGTCAGGAAAAAGAAAAGAAAGAGTTTAAGAGTTTTGGGTGGACAATAGGGAATGACAGTAGGGAGATAGGGATAGGGGAGATGGAGATAAGCCCGACGGTACCATTGTCTGATGTTCCACCATGGCTGTTTGAGGAGGCGCAGGTAGATTTTCATTTATTGGAAAGAAGGAGGGAAAGAGGTGAGGAAGTGTTGGATAGGTATGAAGTTAGTAGGTATATAGAAAGTAAGTATGGAGAGCAGATTAAAGTATACACGGATGCATCAAAAACAATCAGTGGCAAGGTGGGGGTTGCATTTATAAGCACAGAAGTAGATATCATGGAAAAGGAGAGGGTGAGTGATAAATTGTCGGTATACACGGGTGAGTTAATGGCTATTTTGTTAGCTATTAATTGGGTGGAAACAATTAAACCAAGCAAGGTATTAATAGCGTCAGATTCAAGTAGCGCATTAGTAAGTATAAAGAACATAGAGTCAGAATCAAGGCAGGACATTATTTTAGAAATAGCGCAGGCGATGTTTAGGGTAAGGAGGGTTGGCGCAGATGTGTGTTTCATATGGGTGCCAGCACATATAGGGGTGGAGGGGAATGAACTGGCGGATACATTTGCTAAGGAAGCAGCTAGTAGAGTAGAAGTAAGTAGGGAAGTGAGGTACAGCAAGGCAGAAGTTAAGAGTGTAGTTAAGTATGAAATGAAAAAGAAGTGGCAGGAGGAGTGGGATAGAGGAAGTAAAGGTATGCAGTTTTATAATATCCAGAGGGCAGTAGGGAAGATGAGAAGTGGGGGTAGGAGTACGAGGGAAGAAGTGATTGTATCAAGAATGAGATTAGGGCACACAGGGCTAAATAGTACACTTAGGTTAATGGGCAAGCATGAGACGGGTAGGTGTGAGTATTGCGGTAGACAGGAAACAGTGGAGCATGTGTTAGTGGAGTGTAGTAAGTATAGGGAAGAGAGACAGATCCTAAAAGAAAGGTTAGAGAGAGACCACATCAAGCTGGAGGTAAGAGAAGTGTTGCGACTGAGTTCAGGGAATGTGGGGTATAGGGCCATTTTTAATTTTCTAAATAGTACAGGTTTGAGTGGTAGGATATAGAGTAGTGTAGAATAGGGATTGGCATGTGCATAATCCATCTAGCTCTAAAATCAATTTCAGTAGGTGGCGGTAATGCACCAACACGTTAGTGCCAACCGCCAATAAACATTAGAAGAAGAAGAAGAAGAAGAAGAACCAGTCTGAACGCACCCGCCGTGACGACCGCAATCCGCATGAATATATACGAGGTGAGCTCAGCTTAATCTCCGCCTGATAAACGCTTATAGAAGTTGTAATTCGTGTTTTAAACGTTATCTACTTGTTGCTACATGTTCCGTAAAACAGTCCACTCATCCTGTGTACATTGTGTTCGCATCCAAGACCACTAACTCACTTAGTATTAGTTTAGTCTGGGAGAAAGTAGGCTAATGCTAGCTCCTGTACAGCTAGCTATTAGCTCCTGTTAGCTCTCTCTCCTCTCAGCTCCAGAGCTCCAGCTGACTGCAGTGCAGTCAAGTTCTGTTCTGTTGATCAGCTGGAACCAAGCTGCTTCACACCAAACCCAGTGATGTGCATCTGATGTGTGGAACACAGGTATGGAGATGTTTGTGTCTGTTTCTTTTCAACACGTTGTTTTATGTGGAATCAAAGGCTGTAGCCTTCTAGCTAATCCACACCAGTTCAGCTATACAAGGTGAGTCTGGCTGCTGTGATTGTTATTATAATAACACAACACAGTTGCATGTTGTTCTAGGGTCACTAAAGCCCTATTTGAATGTTAAGGATGATACTGTGTGATTATAATGTGTTTTTTCATATTTGTTATAGAAGTGAATATGGGTCATTTAATATTTTTCTTAAGATTGTTGAATGAATGTAATGAATGAGAACTTTATTTAACAGATTGCAGAATGGGTACAGTACGGCTCAATACACACAATTGTTAAGGGGATGCAGACCAGAGAAGGACGTTTGTCTTGTTTACATCAGGGTCCCCCATTTCAATTCATATCGACATTTATGACATACACAACATACATGACATTTATGGCATAGGGACATACAGGTATTTACTACTGATACATTTGTGACATAAACGGTATTCAAATATACAGTACTGTTACCCATAGATCCTGACAGAGTATATACATATGATGGGGAGGGGTCTGTACATTAGGAGGGGGTGGGAGGGAAATATACATACGGTGGGGAGGAGACTGTCTATTAGGAGGTGGTGGGGGGTTTGGGCATTTACGGTGGCCAGTTTCTAATTGCAGCCTCCCGTAGGTGCTCTTTAAGAGCGGTTTTGAATCTGGGCAGGGATTCACATTCCTTTACAGCTTTGGGTAGGGCGTTCCACATTGATGTGGCATAATTGCGAAACGTGTTTAGTCCCTTGTTTGAGCCGAATCTGGGTTTAACATGATTTGTTGAGCTTCCTCTGGTGTAGTGGTTGTGGTATTCACTGACCTTTGGGAAGTATTTTGACATGTACATGGGTACCTTTAGTCGTATAGTGTATCTTGTAGACCAGGCCCATTGCAAGTTGCTGTACTCTGTCGTCTACTCTAAGCCATCCTAGGTTGTCAAAGTGGGCAGGGGTGAGGTGGGTTCTGGGGGTAAGGTCAAGTAGTAGTCTGACCAGTTTGTTTTGTGATGTTTGTAATCTTGTTTTAGCGCTTTTGAGGTGCTTTGGTACCATGAGGTGCAAGCATAGTCGTAGTACCCTTGAATGAGTGCTCCTGCCAGAGTCTTCAGGGTATTCTTGTTTACCAGAGAGGAGATCCGGTACAAGAATCTAGTTTGTTGGTTGACTTTTTTTTATTACATTGGATGCCATTTTGTCACAGGAAAGATTTGCCTCCAGGATGGAACCCAGGTAGGTAATTTCTTCTTTCCTTGTGTAGCAGGGTGGATTATCCCTGCTTCGTGGGAACGGGTGTGCACAGCCACAGGGCTGTACACTGCAACGAGATTATCGCAAATTGCCCCTTTAATTGGCCGTTGCGATTGGTAAATAATATTTGGGGGCGGGCTTGCGAGTAGTGATTTCAAGCCTTGCATTCGCATTTCACTCCTAAATGATCCAAGGCGTGTGATGACGCTGAGCACTCAGGTATGATCAGCGGGGAAAATCAACTGGGGGTGGGGGCTGTTGTGTAAACCTTGTACTCTTTAGTTCACATATAATAAGAGACGGAGGGTTGACTGTTTACTAGTAGGGAATCCTAGGGACCGTGTAACATACAAACGGGTCCGTGTAGCAACACGAGCCCATAGCTTACAGGACAGGGGCCCGGGGAGGGAGCTCTGTGTGTGTGTGGAAGAGAGAGGGAGAGAGAGAAACGGAGCATGATTTAGTGTATGTTTTAGAGCAGGCGGCTGTGTTGTAGTGTGCAGGCCTGACCGCCTGAGCTGTGCACGTCTCTAGAGCTGTGTTGCAGTGTGCAGCAGATACTGACTATGAACACTGTTAATACACCGTTATCAATGAAAGAAGAAATGTTTGCAGCTGTGGTAATACGAAGTTCAGTTGGTTCATTATAAAAGATACAAACCTGACAACAAAAGCACTTAAATGTTAAATAAAAGGACCACAGTAATGAGGCAGGAGGAACATATTTTTTTGCACTATAATGGTAAAATTGTTATTAAAAAATTTGCCCCTAAAACATATTTTTTGCCCCTAAATTTCTAATTTAGGGGCATGTGTGCCCCTAGTGAAAAAGCTTAGCGTACAGCCCTGAGCCACTGGGTAGCGAGACACAGTAGAGCTTCGTCTGACTGCACCTTCGTCCTTGGGCCTGGAGCGTCTAACTGGAGGCCAGCAGTGGGAGTGGATGGGGCCCGGGATTTACCAACCTGGTCTGGTACTCTGGTCTTCCTCGCCTTTCCGGGGCGGTCAGCAGTACTCCCCAACTCGCTCTCACCTTCCCCAATACCTCCGTTAACCCTCCCACACCTAGTGACTGAATTGTAAATAACAGGGTTCGTACGGGTGCTGGAAATCCTTGAAAATGCTTGTATTTCAATGTGTTTTCAAGGTTTTAAATGTGCTTGAATTGTGTATAAAGTGCTGGAAAGTTATTGAAATTGTAATTGCACTTTATACCTTCATAATAAATTGCTATCTGACTGAATAGTTTGGTTTTTAGATAAAGAAATAAAATAAGTCGGAGCGACTCGAGCGAGCCTAATTGCGTTTGCCTTTCACGCAAAATGAAATTTGGCTGGGCTTGCCCCGTAGTTTTTTTTTACCTGTGCCATCTGATAACAGCGCGTGTGTGTGTGGCCAACATGCCGGGAGGCTGCCATTTTATGAGCTCTGGCTTGGAGATATAAAATATAATTCATGGTTAAAAAGAGGAGAACATCCCAGAGTAGCCGTGTGCAGAAAGGACTTGCAGATTCTTACCATGGGGGAGTCTGCACTTTCGAGCCACATGAAAGGTGAGCCCATGAGCCATGGATGTTATTAACGTGACTTGGCCTGGCTCGCCAGGTACTACTAAGTTCGAGACTACAAGTGCTCCACACCTGTCTCTGTAAATGTTCGTTATAAAAATACCACTTCAATAATCGAAATAGTCAAGTAACAGGCAGAATACACTATTGGAATTACAAACTCGTGTTTACCGGACTCTGTTTTTCACCGCAGTGTTTTGAAATAGGCAGCATGTAGCCTAGCCTAACGTTAGCTAATTCCCTTCCATGTATTTCAAAACACAAAAACTTGTTGTGTATTGAAATGGTATTTAATTTTTATAACAGAACATTTACGGAGACTGGTGTGGAACTGGTGTGGGGCAGTTGTAGTCTGGAACGCAGTAACGTACTGTATACGTGTATGTCATGTATGTTATTATGAATAAAAAATGGGGGACCCTGATGTAAACAAGACGAAAGTATTTCTCTGGTCTGCATCCCCTTAACAATTGTGTGTATTGAGCTGTACTGTATTGTACCCATTCTGCAATCTGTTAATAACGTTTTCAATCAATCAAACGTGACGAGCCAGGCCAAATTTAGCATGTTAATTTATGGAATATGCAATCTAACAGCTAACGTGAACTTTACAGTAAATTACATGGATAATAATGTTAAGGTAGTTAGTTCATTCCTGTAGGTCAGGGGTCGCCAATTAGGTTTGCCCACGGGCCAAATTTTCCCCAAGCCATTGTGTGGCGGGCCAATGATAAGTGAACATTTTTTAACTGTAAAAAGAAAAAACGACATATACATGTTTGCACTGTCTTTTTTCTATTATAAAGTGCCTCTCACACAGTGCATTACACATGAACAGATCAGTCATTTGATTTTAATGCAGGTGCTCGCATTATAAATCGAGATCAGTAGGGTGCATTTGATTTTAAGCACCACGGCGGGTGTATTATACATCGAATGTATTATTATTATTAAAACACAACACTCACCGGCATAATGCAGGCAGCCCTGCCCTGGACTTAATGTTTCTGCTTCGGTCCTCAAAAATCCATGCTAATAACATGTTAAATGTCCGCTCGCGTTGAATGCCCACCCAACTTGAACACAGTTGCTTGCTCGTGTTGCCATGTCAACAAGCGAGAGTCACCGGTTGCTTATTGCGAGAGTTACCTGTTGCGATAAACCCGTATTTTAAGAATAACTCCTGTTTATTAAAATAAGCTTTATAGGTCGTAGGCTCCTCTTCTGGCTCATCATATTTCCCCGTTGCAAAAAAGTTATTCAAAGACGTTTGTTTTGTTTTTGCAAACGTTCGCTCGCCGGCATCCCAAACGCGGAAGTGAAAGTGAAATTCCATTGGTTCTCCCAGTCCATGTGACCATTTCTAGCATTTCAATTGGCTATAGTGACAGCCATAGATATGATTAATAGATAGATACAGCTTCAAAAGACACTCTGGCGTCAAGACGAGTGAATATTTCCTGCGCGTAAAATAAACATCATATTCTCAAAATAACCTGACGGGCCAGAAATTATTGCTGGCGGGCCCATTTCGGCCCGCGGGCCGCCTATTGCCGATCCCTGCTGTAGGTACTAGGTAGGCCATCATTAGGCTCTCAAATTCATAGGCAGTAGCCTATAAATGAAATATAAATTTTGTATACATACATAAGGCTCAAGGGGCTGAGTGACTGCCTACCTCAAAGTCTGTTCTCTTATTTAGCAAATTTTCAGTAAATATTTGATTGAAATTGAAGTTTTATCTGGTGATTATTTGAGTTATTGTTTACCTACAGGAATGAACTAACTACCTTAACATTATTATCCATGTAATTTACTGTAAAGTTCACGTTAGCTGTTAGATTGCATATTCCATAAATTAACATGCTAAAATTGGCCTGGCTCGTCACGTTTGATTGATTGATTGAAAACTTTAACAGATTGCAGAATGGGTACAATACAGTATGGCTCAATACACACAATTGTTAAGGAGATGCAGACCAGAGAAATACTTTCATCTTGTTTACATCAGGGTCCCCCATGTTCAATTCATCATGACATTTATGACATACACGACATACAGATATACTGCATAACACATCGGCTCAGCCAGTTTATATATGATGCCAAGTCTACATAATTTTGGTTGTTTATAGCACAATAACATCTGATTTAATGTGATGGAAGAAGTGAAAATCATTTTGAGTAAATATTTAATTTACCACAGCCGCATAAGATGCTGGAAAATCTTGAAAATGCACCTTGAAAATGCTTGAAAAGTGCTTGCATTTTGCCTTGGAAAAGGTGTACAAACCCTGAAATAAATAACTTAGTTCCTCCCGCAAGCAGTACCCTCCCTCGGTGACATTGGAAACCTTATAGTGAAAAGGGGGAAGTTGGATAGGAAGGGGTTAATTGTATTAACGTTACCCACACCAAAAGAGTTAATAATAGGCTCAGGAATGGACACGCACACAGAACTCCCATCTACATTCTTTATCCTTATTTGTACGGTTCAGTTACAAATAGTCAATGGTAAAGGGTGGTTCTATGTCTACTTCAGTGGTAACTCCATCTCTTGTAACGCTTGTAAAATACACCCACACTGTATAGAACCAGGTATTGCCGACCCGAATATAATATACTTCAATGTGCTTGACTCATCACCCACGTCTGGGTTAGTACCAGGGATAATACCTCTCTCAGGCTTTACTTATATAGTAGTGATAATACCTCTCTAAGGCTTTACTTATATAACAACAGGTCGGTAACCTCCCCACAGGGGAAGGGTTAAGTAGATGGGAAAATATTATTAAAGAACAAACACGTTATCACACTCAAAGAAAATGAAAAGGGTGGGCCCACTTTACCAAACAAAAGTCCTATACTAATGCCGGCATGTAATGTTTATGGGGTACCCCTATGAACTGTAGTTAGCAACATTAGCTTCGCCCGTAGGCCCGCCACACTGTGTACTGTGCAATAGGATCCTGAGCACCGAAGCGCCAGTGTACTCAACCAAGATGGCGGCCTCGCCGCACCACCACTGTCCGGGTGGTAAGATGGCGTCGAACGCTCTCGTCTCAGGCAGGGCTGTACGCTAAGCTTTTTCACTAGGGGCACACTTGCCCCTAAATGAGAAATTTAGGGGCAAAGAATATTTTTTAGGGGCAAATTTTTAAACGACTATTTTACCATTATAGTAGGGCTGGGCGATATGGCCTCTAAATGATATCGCGATATTTTGACATTTCCTCTAAAGCACTTAAAAATGCTTGATTTAACCCTTTGATGCATAGTCATTAGTCACGGCAATATGATGATTATAATAAGTCCCTGCAACATATGTTTGCATTATTTAACCATGAAGATGCTTTAAAAAATAATTTAATGAAAATGTACTAAGAGTAGTCTACTGACACACTAATAAAAAAAATTATTTACATCTAAGACAATTTATATAAAAACTCTTGGGTGCCTTTTACACAGTACTGTGTTTTCTATCCACTTTAGCCAAACACACACACACACACACACATATATATATACACACACACTACTGTGAGAAAATAATAATCACACAGACTTAATGATTTTAGAATATTTCAGATAATGAAATTAAATGTTTATATCATCAACTATCCAGTTAGTATTTATATTGTGTGTAACATTTGGCTACTTTAAATCATTGAATGTAGAGAGAGAGAGAGAGAGCTTCGCGTTTTGATAGTCTAAGCTGCCGTATGTGATGACGTCACACTCGAATGTAAACAGGAAGAGATGGAGACACACGGAGATGGAAATTCAATGATATACAGAAATGAATAACCAATAAATATGAAGTTATGTTTAAACTTCTGTTATCAAGCGTTGTCAATATAACCCACCCCCTTTCCTCACGAATGGAACTAGTCTTGTGGAGTCCGCTTTGACCGTTTTCCAGGGTTAGCAGAGATCGCTAGTTAGCTTAGCATAATCCTAATGGTAACCTTGGTTAGCAGCTACCGTTAGCTCATTGCTTCAAAAGACACTCTGGCGTCAAGACGAGTGAATATTTCCTGCGCGTAAAATAAACATCATATTCTCAAAATAACCTGACGGGCCAGAAATTATTGCTGGCGGGCCCATTTCGGCCCGCGGGCCGCCTATTGCCGATCCCTGCTGTAGGTACTAGGTAGGCCATCATTAGGCTCTCAAATTCATAGGCAGTAGCCTATAAATGAAATATAAATTTTGTATACATACATAAGGCTCAAGGGGCTGAGTGACTGCCTACCTCAAAGTCTGTTCTCTTATTTAGCAAATTTTCAGTAAATATTTGATTGAAATTGAAGTTTTATCTGGTGATTATTTGAGTTATTGTTTACCTACAGGAATGAACTAACTACCTTAACATTATTATCCATGTAATTTACTGTAAAGTTCACGTTAGCTGTTAGATTGCATATTCCATAAATTAACATGCTAAAATTGGCCTGGCTCGTCACGTTTGATTGATTGATTGAAAACTTTAACAGATTGCAGAATGGGTACAATACAGTATGGCTCAATACACACAATTGTTAAGGAGATGCAGACCAGAGAAATACTTTCATCTTGTTTACATCAGGGTCCCCCATGTTCAATTCATCATGACATTTATGACATACACGACATACAGATATACTGCATAACACATCGGCTCAGCCAGTTTATATATGATGCCAAGTCTACATAATTTTGGTTGTTTATAGCACAATAACATCTGATTTAATGTGATGGAAGAAGTGAAAATCATTTTGAGTAAATATTTAATTTACCACAGCCGCATAAGATGCTGGAAAATCTTGAAAATGCACCTTGAAAATGCTTGAAAAGTGCTTGCATTTTGCCTTGGAAAAGGTGTACAAACCCTGAAATAAATAACTTAGTTCCTCCCGCAAGCAGTACCCTCCCTCGGTGACATTGGAAACCTTATAGTGAAAAGGGGGAAGTTGGATAGGAAGGGGTTAATTGTATTAACGTTACCCACACCAAAAGAGTTAATAATAGGCTCAGGAATGGACACGCACACAGAACTCCCATCTACATTCTTTATCCTTATTTGTACGGTTCAGTTACAAATAGTCAATGGTAAAGGGTGGTTCTATGTCTACTTCAGTGGTAACTCCATCTCTTGTAACGCTTGTAAAATACACCCACACTGTATAGAACCAGGTATTGCCGACCCGAATATAATATACTTCAATGTGCTTGACTCATCACCCACGTCTGGGTTAGTACCAGGGATAATACCTCTCTCAGGCTTTACTTATATAGTAGTGATAATACCTCTCTAAGGCTTTACTTATATAACAACAGGTCGGTAACCTCCCCACAGGGGAAGGGTTAAGTAGATGGGAAAATATTATTAAAGAACAAACACGTTATCACACTCAAAGAAAATGAAAAGGGTGGGCCCACTTTACCAAACAAAAGTCCTATACTAATGCCGGCATGTAATGTTTATGGGGTACCCCTATGAACTGTAGTTAGCAACATTAGCTTCGCCCGTAGGCCCGCCACACTGTGTACTGTGCAATAGGATCCTGAGCACCGAAGCGCCAGTGTACTCAACCAAGATGGCGGCCTCGCCGCACCACCACTGTCCGGGTGGTAAGATGGCGTCGAACGCTCTCGTCTCAGGCAGGGCTGTACGCTAAGCTTTTTCACTAGGGGCACACTTGCCCCTAAATGAGAAATTTAGGGGCAAAGAATATTTTTTAGGGGCAAATTTTTAAACGACTATTTTACCATTATAGTAGGGCTGGGCGATATGGCCTCTAAATGATATCGCGATATTTTGACATTTCCTCTAAAGCACTTAAAAATGCTTGATTTAACCCTTTGATGCATAGTCATTAGTCACGGCAATATGATGATTATAATAAGTCCCTGCAACATATGTTTGCATTATTTAACCATGAAGATGCTTTAAAAAATAATTTAATGAAAATGTACTAAGAGTAGTCTACTGACACACTAATAAAAAAAATTATTTACATCTAAGACAATTTATATAAAAACTCTTGGGTGCCTTTTACACAGTACTGTGTTTTCTATCCACTTTAGCCAAACACACACACACACACACACATATATATATACACACACACTACTGTGAGAAAATAATAATCACACAGACTTAATGATTTTAGAATATTTCAGATAATGAAATTAAATGTTTATATCATCAACTATCCAGTTAGTATTTATATTGTGTGTAACATTTGGCTACTTTAAATCATTGAATGTAGAGAGAGAGAGAGAGAGCTTCGCGTTTTGATAGTCTAAGCTGCCGTATGTGATGACGTCACACTCGAATGTAAACAGGAAGAGATGGAGACACACGGAGATGGAAATTCAATGATATACAGAAATGAATAACCAATAAATATGAAGTTATGTTTAAACTTCTGTTATCAAGCGTTGTCAATATAACCCACCCCCTTTCCTCACGAATGGAACTAGTCTTGTGGAGTCCGCTTTGACCGTTTTCCAGGGTTAGCAGAGATCGCTAGTTAGCTTAGCATAATCCTAATGGTAACCTTGGTTAGCAGCTACCGTTAGCTCATTGCTCGTGTCAATTAAATTGCATGTTATTAAAGGTCCGCGCTGGTCTGTCTAATGAAATTACAACCGCAACATTATATTGCACTGTACAGCCCTGGTTGTAGGCTAATGTTTTACTACAATTTGTATGGATTCATTTAGGAGTGAAATGCGAATGAAGGGTTGAAATCACCACTCGCAAGCTTGCCCCCAGATATTATTTTAAACTCGCACGGACCAAATTAGGGGGCAATTTGCGATCATATCATCGCAGTGTACAGGCCTGTCAGGAGCTAGCAAGCTGTGTTAGGCTGACGGGGCAGTAGCGGGCTGGAGGCGCGTGCTGGGTGATGGCGACCTCTGCTGGACGGGACGAACTCCCGTGCTAGGCTGACGACCGCCGGAGCAGAGCAGATGTAGACCGGCTGGCTGCCGGTGCTGGGTTGACGCTCAATAATAATCTGAAGGCTACCTTAACTGAAGCTACTCTGTGGGTCCTAGACAGCCCTCCTGCTAGCCGAAACATACAACAACGCAGGGTGCCTCTAACCACCAGTCCTCTTCAAGCCACGCTGGCTGGGCACCTCGCTAGAGGGGATAACGTTAACATAAGCCAACTCTTGGCTATACCGCTTTCTTCTAGGATAACTCGTGGTATCACTAGGGTTATTTAGTGGGGACATGCAACACGCTACTACGCTTATGTTTCTAGTATAACCCGTAATATATTCAAGTTCAATACGTTCACTCGCGTGATCCACTACGGGGCTCTTCCAACGACACGACCATTCAGGTCCAACGTCGAAGAGGCTGCCTCGCTCCACTTCCGTTTCAGTTGACTTGCTTCTCCTCCATGTCTCTCTCGTGCGCTCCGCCGGCCACGTCCGCCCCCTGCTGGTACCGCCAACTAGCCCCACAGGAAGAACTGGGTGAATTGAATATGATTCAGTTTACTGTTTATAATCCATATTCCAGCCGGTGAGAGAAGGAGAAACTCGCGTCATTGTTCGAGAGAATATCAATGGAAACTAGTTAAGATGTCTTTGTGCACAAAGGGGAGATAAAAGGCAAGTCAGCACTTCTGAATAATAGTCACATATTCAGGGTGCTACACTTGTGACAATATTGTCACCCACTGTAACTGAGAAGCCTTCGGTCTTGCTTAGTTTGTTATTTTGTTGTTGTATTTTGTTGTTGTTGTGTTTATGGAATTTAATTTAGTTTTTTGCCAAACAGAATATACAGTGTAATTTGTAACACAGTATTTTCGGATGCCTATGAGGTGAAACCAAGCAACTGCACACCAAACCTAATGATTGTGCATCTGATGTGTCACACAGAGACCTCCAGTAAATGAGCCTGATACCCAGTACTGCCTCCTGCCTGATTCATGGTCTGGTTTTATTCTTAATCCCAGAGGGGAAACATGGTTTGCCACCAGAGCGAATACAAATACACAAACAAGAAACAATTGCATACAGTACAAATTACACAACACAGTAAATAGAAGATAAGAAGAGAGCCTCTCAACACAGAGCTAGCGGTGTTCGTTAAAGAATTTAGAATCTGTGTTCTTCTTCCAGTCCAGCTTGCTGTCCAGGTGGACACCAAGATACCTATAGAACTGGACTATCTCCATTTCTGCCCCTTAATGATAACAGGAGAGACATTCACTGTCTTCCTACTGAAGTTGATGACTAACTCTTTGGTCTTTTTGATATTAAGTTCTAAAAAATTGGCATCACACCAGTGGACAAATCAATCCAGTCAATCTCCTTTTTATAGGCTTGGTCATCACCTTTGTTGATGAGACAGATCAGAGCTGTATCATCTGAGAATTTCTGTATATGGCACATGGTCTCGCTGTGTCTGCAGTCCGCAGTAGGGCTGTCACGATTCGTCTACCTGGTCGACGAGTAAATGTAGTCGATTGGCATATTCATGATCGACGCGTCGTATTGTTAATTGTATGTGCCTTTTGCGTTGGAAATGGCAGACGTTCAAAGTCATAACATGCGAAACGTGTAATCTAACTACCGTAATTGCCGGACTATAAACTGCACCTTTTTACCCATGTTTTGAACCCTGCGGCTTATACAACGATGCGGCTAATCTATGGCTTTTTACAGCGAACGGCCTCCAGGGGCGCTCTCACAGGTGTCTAGTGGACACCTGCGGCTTATAGTCGGGTGCGGCTTGTATATGTACACATTTATTCTTTGTTCTATATCTAGCTGGTGCGGCTTATATTCAGGTGCGGCTTATAGTCCGGCAATTACGGTAATGCACAGTGAATCACGTTCAAATTGAATTAACTTCTCTTAGACCACTATTCGTGATTCTGCCTAGAGCCAGGACACATAGCTTCGACCGTCACATAGCTTCCGTGTTTCGCTCCAGCTGGAAGCGAGGGGCTGAGCCGGATACCCACACTTTACTGTTTAGAAGCAGCTTGGCAGCTCTTAAGCCCTGCGTTCTACAGCCTGTGATAACTCCTCTTGGGAGTCGCGCTGTTTCTATTTAAACTCTGCGAGCAACGGGTCCAATAATTGCGTCTTTAACCCATTCTCCGCCATTCACCTGTTAAGGTGGGTTTCTCCGCCATGCGTTGTCTGCCAATAACTCCGTAAGGCGTTTTTTAGATCAATATTTCATATTTTCGTCGTATTCATATTTCACCCACGGAGTCTTGGGTGATGCTGTCTGGGCCATCACAACTCTGCAACGCTTCAATACCGCCACCTCGTGGCCGATCGACGAGTTGCCAAACCGGAAGTGCCCGGAAGTGCTCGGTCCGTCCCCTATTTTCGTCCGGCCACTCGCTTATCGTCCCGGGGCTCAATACAGACACCGTGGATATGGATCTTTGCCATAACTCTAATCAACATGATTTGAACGTGTATTAGTAATATACAAACCGGAAATGGATTGCATCGATCAACATCCCATAATTAGAATCTGTTTGCTGCACTCATCGCCCAACGCTACGAGGAGACTAGGGTGAGTTTCAGCGTTTTTCTTTATCATTTTCGATACAAACTGCTCTGATCAATATATCACCCATACTACATGAATCATTTAACGTCGGTCATTGAATTATAAACGACCCCCCCCCTCCGTTCACCCGCAGATGACCAGTCATGACGTTTAGGACCATGTACAGTTGACATTTTTTATATAACGTTGATCGGTATCAAACTGCATTTGATCATCTAATATATGCATTTATGCCTATATCTCACGTTCTATGAAATACTGCAGAAAACGATAAAAATGTATACTCTAGATGGTATTTTAGTATGAATGTGTGAATGAAAAAGTAAAACGTTCCTACATCCTGAACTATAGATAATTGATGTTGAATGGGCCATAGTAATGTCAATTTAGCAATACAATTTTTAAAAAGTTATAGCCCTGCAAAGAAGGTGAACATCTCCATAGACTTATAGCGCTGGCAGAGAGGGTACAATGATGGGTACAATGCCCGGCAGAGAATGGGTTAACATGCTTTATATCTTCGCTATTACTATATGCCAGTCGAGGTTAAATCAGTTTCATGGAGTTCTAATAGTGAGGAAAGGGGAGGTCTCCCTCTCTCTTTCTCTCTGTACGTTCAATGATGATGATCAATGAAGTAGCTAAAATGTACACTATAAAAATGAACTTCATAGTTGATGATAATAAATATTTCACTGCATTAGCAAATATATTGTAACATCAGACATTAAGTCTCCTATAAACTATTCTCCCTCGTGTGTGTGTGTGTGTGCATACATTTACTATATGCTACTCTTTTTCACATGGATTAGGCTAATTAGCTTTAACAATCCTGATTCCTGAGCCTATTTGATTCAAAAGGAAGATATTGATTTAAATATGTCTATAGTCTATATATAAAAAATAAATGTTTATCGTATCTCCTGTGCTGGCACAAGCACTACCATAGCGTGGAGTGGAGAGATAACACACAATACATATAATAATTCATGGAAATATACTGAAAAGCTATTTATGGCCGGTAATAATCTCTGGCTGGTCTTTTTTAAATATAAAGCTAAAAAGGAGGATACACATTAAACATTTTGAAATATTCAATTGAAATAGATTTTTTGGGTAAATGAATGATTAATCAACTAATCGATAAAATAGGGGGTGCACGATATCGATAACTTTCTGCTCCTCAAGGTCGATACCGATAATATATATATATATTTATTGTATTATTATTATTTAAAATGTTTATTCCTGTAGTTTTGACCTAACCAGATTTATCATGACATGAGCGTTGCTACTATGAACAAAACAAAGCCAAGACAACCGTTTTGACTCTTCAAATAAAGTGACTATATTTATTTTTCCAAATAAATATAATTTGAATCATAGAATTCACAATCGATCAATGTCATTAACAATGTGTTTCCCTGAACAATGAGTGAACTAAAAACCATAAGGTATTGTGCTTTGTCCAGGGTTAGAAAAAAAAATTCCAGGACTTTTTTTTGCTCCCCTTAATTGATTTTCGGGGGCTTTTTTTGTATTTTGGGGCCACAGAATTTTTATGATAAATTAACAAAGATTATAAAACATTGTTGACACTTTTTTTTACAGTCTTCGTCCCTATGTTTGATAACGTAATGTTAATGTCTCCATATATAGGGCTCTACGCTAACCTTTTTCCCAAGGAGCACATGTGCTCCTAAATAAAATGTTAATAAATAAAATCTAAATACAAATTTAGGAGCACAGTGAAAATTGTTCAAGTAACGCAGTTTATTAACTATTTATCACATGCATATTACACTGTGTTTGCACACTATGAATTGAAAATGGGGGACCCTGATGTAAACAAGACGAAAGTCTTTCTCTGGTCTGCATCCCCATAACAATTGTGTGTATTGAGCCGTACTGTACTGTACCCATTCTGCAATCTGTTAATAAACTTTTCATTAATTCATTCATTCAAGGGCCAAACATCTGTGCAAATAGCACATACCACCAAAATCACAAATTGGCCCATGCCTACTAGACGCAAAGGATATCTGTTGCCAAGCTACTTTTGTATGTTGTAGTGTTGTTATGATACCAACATTTTGACTTTGATACAGATAGGAAAGGTGTTGTGAAGGATCAGATTAAACCGAATATATATATTTATTTATGGATATATATTTAATAGTATTTGTATATCGTTTGATATCCCCTGTATATTCCTTGTACAATATGCACTGAATATCCCTTTAGTCTACTAAACAGCCCATAATAGTTTCATTCTACCATTGGACGAGAACCTGGCGCCAGCAGCCATACCCCGAGGTTCAAGTTCAATCGTGCCGACCAACATGTCGTGGCAAGCCCGGTTCCGCGTAGGAATACGTCTGGCGAAATACGAATGGTACTATTTGTTCACAGCGCATATATATATGGCGCAAGTAAAGTAGAACTTTCTTTTAGTCCATTAGTTCTTTACCCTCCAACCTAGTAACAGACGCGAAGCCTCACCCACGACGCACGTGTGGTGCAGTAAGGCCTACTTGGCCTCAGAATAGGCATTGAGATATCGTGTGGATTAATAGTTGAATTGTCATAGTTTGGCACTATACCGTCGAGTTGGACGTATTTCTATTAAGCTAATAATAGTCTTATGTAGGGGTGGACGGTATAAACGGTATACGGTATAAACGGTATGAATTTGCTTTACGGTATGGATTTTGCCTATACCGTGTAACCGGTAGTGCAGCTCTAAAATAGCAATGACGTCATGTAACCACAGCGCGACTATTTCACTCGCATTTGCCCCTAAAAATAGATAGAATTAGTCATAGATAATAGATATGTGCGAACTGGAAAAAGTTATTTAGGAGGCTTCGCGCAGTGCCAGCCCCTCCCGCACGCATGTAAACACGGGTCTACTAGTAGTCTAGTGGGACGGGACGTCTCCCTGAGCTAACGTTAGCTTAGCTACCGTTACAAAATGACCCAGTCAACTATTCATTTTTAGTTTAATACATGATGAGGCATTGTCTAACCGAACGGTATCTAGTCGGCCAGCTACCGATAGCTCCTGACATCAACAAACGCTCCATCAAGTCTAGTAGAGAGTAGACGTGTATGATAGCTCCGTTAGCCGTTAGCTCACGTTAACACAAGTTAGTTCACCGTTCAAAACGAAATGTCCCATTGAACTAAATAATTCACTGAGGCGTTGTATTAACGTTATATATCCGGCTAGCAGTAGCTACAGATAGCTCCTGATATCAATGTCTTATAACACTGATTCGATGCGTATTCGAGCTGAGGGCTTGCTGAGCACAGTTAAGTAACGTTATGCCAATAGGGTCCAGGTGCAGCGCCGGAGAATCCTGGCCGTAGCTCTGCTCGAGGCTACTCGAGTATAGGTCCAGATGCAGCTCTGGAGAATCCTGGCCGTAGCTGGAGGCTACTAGAGTACACACAGACAGTGGAGCTTGTTGCGTGGTGGCGATGTCTCGCAGATAATACAAGTACAAGTCTAATTATATAATATATATATTTTATAAAAAAAAAAAAAAAAATTTATATAAAATAAAAAAATTTTTTTTATCAAAAACGATGATACCGTGATATATACCGTTACCGTCTATGCTTCAGATTATACCGTGATATAAATTTTAGACCATACCGTCCACCCCTAGTCTTATGTATGGTGCATCGTTCGGTTAGAGTTATAAAGTGAGCAGCACCCCCCTCGTTCCTGACGTTATCTGGAGTCTTAACCAGGCTGGGCAGACCACTTGTGGTGCTTGCATCCGAGGAGCTCCGGGCCAGGACGAGTGGACCTGTACATTGGATTACTTTACCCGGACGACGGCGAGCCTTCCACGGCTTGGATTATCTACATGCTTTGGGTGCTTTGATTATTCCATGGATAACGGCCAACACTGTTGAGTGTTGGAACTACCCCCCGGAGAGGAGTCCAGGTGAGACGGCGCTCTACCCCGAGTGAGGTCGCCTCACGTCTCTTCATCTGTGGACCGGCAGCTACCGTCCACCAGAGGGTCCAGCTGTATTCATCTGCGGACCGAGGTTCTGTGGGCATCGTGTTCAGGACTCTGAATTCTCCCAAGAAATCGTCGGCCAGATGGGATACCGCCAGCGGCTCTTCTAACCCCCCCTCCTACTGTCTTACAACCAGCGGGACCCCCCCCCCCCCCCCCCTTAGTGTATCCAGCTATAATCATTTAAGTACCATCGCTATAGTTCCCTAAAGAACCAGGTTGTATATTTGCTCCCTGCGTAACCAGAGATTGGACATTCAATGTTGATTTACCTACGAATACTCATTTGCCATACAAGTGCATTTCAAATCATAAATGTCATCAAGTGAACGTTGTATATACCCTTTGCTATATAAAATATTCGATTTGTACATTTGTGTGGACTTCGTTTCATCAGGTGGGAAAGTGTTCATCATATCTATATCATGTACTGGATGGCCAGAAGTTAAAGTACAAGAGGTAGTGGTTTAATAATACCATACTTATCAATACAGTCAGGGAATTGTACCCCTCAGTTACAAAAGGTAATGGAATATATTATTAGATGACAGAACATTGAAAATTCTTTATACAATTATTTAATTCATTATGAAATTGAAATTCCGTTTTTGGGTGGAACGTTTGTTGCAAGGAGGGAGGGAGGCTGGGACCGCTGCGTGTTACACACAACACGGAGAAATGTCCAAGCGTCTAGCTGCTTCGGTGCGTCGTTAACGTTAACATTGGAATAAATTCCCCACTAAGCCCTAAATTCAGAGCAGAGCAGTATCCTAATGACTTTTATGCTTTATAAGGTGTTTTGCAAATTCTGTTTTAACATACCGTGGGGACTGGACCCGCAAAAACATGTGCGAATATCACTTCAAAAGCCATGTCAGCCGGATTCCTCTTTCTCCTTGTCTCTCTTTTGCTCAAAATAAAAATGAATGGGCTTCATGGCTGGCTGATTTTTTTTGCGTTGTCTGATTCTGAATGTATAACTTGCCTATGCCGGTACCGTGACTTTGTTTTCCAGCGCTACTGTGATTGGACGTTTATGCGCCTTGTGTAATGTGGGACTATTAACAGCGGAGCTGTTTTGTAATCTTCACTCGTCTCGCACACTGCGAGTAAATGATTTTTCCGGTTCGCGCACACGCCGCACACACACATATTAGGGGCAAATACGAGGGAAATGCTCGCACTGTAGATTATATATATAATTAGTAAACTGTCAGGGGCATTTTGTGCCCCCCTTAACTGATTTTCGAGGGCATTTTGTCTTTTTTTATTTTTATTATATTTCTTCCCCTCTTTTTCCCGATTTTTCTCCCATCCCACCCTTCCTGGTTGTTGCGTACTTTCCCCTACTGTTGGTCCGGGAGACCGGAGACTGTCGCATGCTTTCCTCCGACGCATGTGCAGGCCAGCCTGGCCGCGCAGGTTCTCACCGGGGAGAGTGTAGCGTGTGGGAGGCCACACTATCTCTCCTTAGTTCCTACTCTTGCTGAGCAGGCGCCCAGACCGAACTGTAGGGGTCGCTAGTGCTGGGCGATATGACCAAAAACGTTATCGCGATAAAATTATTTTCATATAATTCGATATCGATAATTATCGTCGATAATGTGTCAAGTTTAATTAACTTCTTATGCTGCTGCGAATGTCTCGAGTCGAGTTGATGTCGTCATCAGTCCGCGCACGTTAGCAGTTAGCCGACAAGCGGAATATCTCATGACAATGTAATAAATATGACACTAAAATACTCTCTTCCGCCACAATATATTGAAACGACGTCCACTGTATACCACACACTACTATGAACGTGGCCTCAGAATTCACGCCGCACACATACTCTGCACGTAAATATATAAAACATCGCCGTGCAAGCTAGTTATCCTAGCCAGCTTGTTGTTCCTAAGCGGTGTATTCCATGACAATGTGCTCAATATGACACTAAAATACTTCCGCCACAATATATTGAAACGACGTCCACTGTATACCACACACTACTATGAACGTGGCCTCAGAATTCACGCCGCACACATACTCGGCACGTAAATATATAAAACATCGCCGTGCAAGCTAATTAGCCTAGCAAGCCTTGTTGTTGAGTGAGTGCTACCTCTGGGTCTCCTTCCTGGTCTCCTTCGCTCTCGGCCATCTCCTTCACCGATTGGTTGTTAGTGCGTGCTCATATCCAAGCTTGGAAAATCGATATATCGAAACTTTGCGACCGTTTCATGTTTATTTCGAGGAAATAATTTATCGCAATAGTTATCGTTATCGTTTTATCGCCCAGCCCTAGGGGTCGCTGTCCACAACGCCCAGGACCACCCTTCAGCTTTCCCACCCTCTGATACAGCCAATTGTATCAGTGTGAGAGGCCAGCCAAGCTGATAGCAACGCCAGGAGCTGGATTCGAACAGGCGAATCCAGTGTCTCCCGGTGTTGGTGACGAACGTAATCTCCGCTACGCCACCTGCCCCCCGCATTTTGTCCATTTTCAAGGGCATTTTGCCCCGAGCCCCCGTTAATTTCGAACCCTGGCTTTGTCAGCAGATAAAACATTTGACGCTATAGGAGAGGAGACTGTTGTGGTCTTGGTCCATGAAACAACTATTACTTGGCATTTATAGGACGGCACGCCTCAAAAATAATTAAATAAACAAAACATCCTGTCAATAACTTGTAAACATAACATTGCAAAATGTAAACATTTGCCAATATCCATAGTGAGGTTCATCACTCAGTGATGTAAATAAATAAAGGCCTCTAGAACTGTTGCAAATCTTTGCATAAGCCTGGGATTCAAATTCAATACTGGCAGGTAAAATCGGACAGTCGGATATGTCTATGTAAACAAAGTATACAAACTGAAAGTGCATTCCTCACAGTATCAAAAACAAATAAATAAGCTACTGAAACAAGTTCCACACAGTAACAGTCAGTCATTTTACAGAACAAAGGATTAATGGCTTTCCTTATAATAATCCATATAAATGACAGTGAGTGAACCCTTTTTTTCCACTAAACTACTAAAGCATTGAGGTTTCAAACTTTCAATTGTTTTAGTTTTTTTCTCAAAGAGAGAGAGAGAGAGAGAGAGAGAGAGAGAGACAGAGATTCACGTTTGACCCTGTCTTGTTATATTTTTGGTAACTATTTTAATTTTTTTTTTTATGAAGATTAGCATCTCTGCCTTCTCGCATGCGTCGGTTCCTTTGCTCGGTCATCACGTGTCCAGCAGCAGAAAACAAACGCTCAGAGCTCACATCACCCCTGTACTTGCCTCCCTCCACTGGCTCCCAGTGCGCTTTAGAATAGACTTCAAGGTCCTTTTATTGGTTTACAAAGCCCTAAATGGTAAGGCCCCTGCTTACCTAGCAGACCTCCTCACCCCCTATACCAACGCCAGGGCCCTCAGATCGACTGATAAGGGTCTCCTAACCACCCTAACTTCAAGTCTAGGGGGGGACGTGCTTTTGCGGTCGCAGCTCCTGACCTCTGGAACAGCATCCCCATGTCCATTAAATCTGCCCCCTCCATCGAGTCTTTTAAATCAAAACTCAAAACCCACCTATATCGCCTGGCCTTCCCTGACTCACTTTGACTCTTGCCGTACTTGTTGACGTGTTGTTCTGTTTTCCTTTGTCTATCCGTTGATTGTTTTTTCTTTCTGTTTATTTTATACTTTTCTTTCAAGTTCAAGTTTCTTTAATAGTTGTCATACAGAAGTACAGAATACTTTTATACAAAATGCTTCTTTCTGTTACACTCCAGAGACTGTGCTAGACAAAAAAATAAGTATGAATTAAAATAGTATAGCATGTAAAAATAGAAGTGAAAAATAGAAGTCACGTACGTAGACAGTGTTCAGTATATACATATGTACAATGTTCAATGCAGAATAGAAGTAACTGAGTTACCATTAGGGATGGGTACCGAATTCGGTACTTTTGAGGTACCGAACCGAAACACGTCGGTACTACCGAGTATCGAATCAAGTGAGAAACCGGAAAAAAAAAAAAAAAAAAAAAAAAAAATTTAATTTTTTACTTTTTTTTTTTACTCTTTTTTTATTTTCATGTCAACGTTCACACGCACAATATATGCTTACCTAGGATTTGACTTTATTCAACAACAAAGCAGTCGGAGCAATGACAAGCCGAAAACTGTCGAAATTGTAGTTATTTGAAGTTTGGATTTTTTTTTACGACTGAGGTAGGTAAATTAAATTTCTTGAGACCAAAGTACCGAAAAAAGGTACCGTTGGGTACCGGTATCGATTCACCGGTACCGGTATCGGTTCAAATGTGAAAGGTACCCATCCCTAGTTACCATGCAATATACTAATATACAATATACTATATAGTGCAAAGCAGAAATGGGATGAGGTACAATTTACAGTAAGGTGTACTGAGGTATGGGTTGTAATCCTTTACCAATAAATATAAAGTGTGTTTAGGTTCTAAAGTGTGGAGAGTGGGTGCTGCAGTGTGTTGTTTGTTTAAAGTGCGTGTGGATGTGTGTGTTGTGAGTGCATTTGATGGTTGTTGCATAGTGTTATTGTTCGTTGAGCAACCTGATGGCCTGGGGATTGATTGAGAGTCAACGCTAGTGCAAGGCGCTGACAGAAATGTACGAGCAAGTTGGGCCAGGCACTCTTGCCTCAAACATTCCCAAGAGCGAGTTGTTGTTGTTCTCGTCTTCCCTGGTCCTCTTTGCCGGTGGCTCGTCTGACTGGGGGCCGGGGGTGTCTGTCTCGATTTTGTGCAGCATTTCTGTAGCTTGACGTTTTGATGCACGGCTGAAGTAGCGGTCCTTGTACCTCGGGTCCAATATCATGGAGAGATAATACATGGGCTTTTCCTCGATGTCACAAACACCTTTGGACTGCTTTTAACAGGGTCTCCTTTGTAGTTTTCACTCCGTGGTCTGTTGGGACGGTTTGTTTTAGCAGGCGTGTTAGGGCTTGGATGGAGAGGATCACGTCTGCAATAGTGGCTGTAGCTTTGCTAATATTTCAGCCGTTCACACGGATCGAGGATGGTCGATGTTTTCAACCAGGGTCCATTGGTCGGCGTTGAGTGTTGCTGGCAACTTGTATTCTACAGCATAAGCTGCGACAGCTTGCTTCTGCTTTACCAGATTCTGGAGCATGTAGAATGTACTGTTCCAACGTGTGGCCATGTCTTGTTGGCAGTCGTGATTTTGTTATTTTCAGGGCCACCATTAACTCTTCCAGGCGGGTGGTCGCTACTTGGGAGTGCTTAAAGTGTCCAACAATCTTTCAACCGATGGCAACACAGTCAATCACAGCTCTTTGGCTCAGCACAGCCTCGTTCAGCCAGCTGTAAGGTGTGGGCCATGCAGCCCAGGCTATCAACATTGTAATCCTCCATAGCCTTTGCCATGTTACGTGCATTGTCTCTTAGGACAACATGGACTAGGGCTGGACGGTATGGTCTAAAATTTATATCGCTGTATAATTTGAAGCATAAACGTAACGGTATATATCACGGTATATTAACTTATCTTAAAAGGTCTATATAAATGCTTCTGAAGGGGTAAAACACTGGTATGGCAGCTATTACTGTACTCATGTATTACTAGGACATATTTCACAGTGATTTTAAGAACATCTATTGTGCAAAACTGCAATAGAAAAATGCAAAACTTTTTTTTTTTAAACTTAGATTTTTATTAAACATTTATATACATAATCACAACATACACAATGACACCTACAGTACTATTCAACAGACCTAAACGATAAAGACAAAAACAATCGAAATTTTAATACTCAAAAATGGAAATAAAAAAAACACACCGACTTAAGCAAAATTTCCACATACATAAATAATAAAATATAAAAACATACACATAGTAACATCTTTGATTGTCAATCTTCCACCGTTTGGCTTTTCAGGTACAGATTACATAGACATAGTGCATATCGTCCTTATACAGACCTAAACCATAAAGATTTTTTTTTTAAACAAAAATACCATTCTTGCAGAAAGAAGAATATATACAGTTATTGATTAAGTCATTGTTTGAATAGTAATCGCACGTTCGTTGGCCTGTATAAAATCCAATGACGGCATGTATATCTTCCTTGAACAGGGATATATCGAAAAGTTTTAAACTCCGTTTTACCTTGCATTTTGTTTTACATACATATATACCTCATCATCCTTGGTTATTAATCCCACATCAGTTGGTTTCCCAGATACTTGGTACTAATACTTAGTGTATGTCGTCCTTAAGCCATCATATCAAATTATAATACTTGCTCCGAATTCTTTTTAATTCTGACTCAGGTAAATATGTGCGTCATGTGTCCAGGGACCCTCCTTGAACCTCCTTCCTCCCTTATCCTTCTATTTCCTTTAAACCTCCTTTTTCTTTGCCTTTTTCTCTTTCTTTTTCTCCCCCCCCCCCCCCCCTAAACTCAATTTTTATTTACATAGACTCCCAAACCTACAAACCCCATCCTCCTTGAATTATAATCTCACCTCCGTTGGTCTTCCCTGTACCTTATACAAAGACGGAATGTACTTCACTGTTAAACAGACATAAATTATAAAGAAAAAAAAACATAAAACAGTTGTCGTACCTTAACACTTTGAGTGCCACTCACGAGATTTCTCTGTTTTTTTTATAGGTGGTTGCGTGCCACTCACGAGATTTCTCGTATTTTTTTATTTTTTTTTTGATCTGAAAAATTATTGCATCACCCGAGCCTACCCGAGTATAGCCGAGGGGCGCCGGCGATCACTGTGGAAAAAGCGCCCCCTGTCGTCTCCCAGATGACATAAGTGATTTTGGAATGGACTCAATGAAAATTAATGGGGAAAAAAATCCGGTACTCCACATTTTCCAGTTCACTGATCCAGCCGGGGTTACTAGAGTTCATTCTGGAGCCTCAGAGCCCCGCGGATCATGGAGTTCTACTGTATCGCGTTGGATCCATACACGTATCGATTTTTTCGAATGGTGATCAGGAATTGGAATATACCAGTTGGATACCATCTGATGTCAGGTAAGGACTCTATGTTATCAGTGGTAGGATAATCAGAGCAAGTTTGATGAAGTTATAAGCTGTTTTGTGAAATGTCTTCTTTCGGTTTCACTGTAAAACTCTGAGGAAATCAACGGAGCGATTATCAGTGCGCGGCCGTAATGTGCTTGCGTGCACGTATAATATTGATCATCTAGCGTTTATTTGAAAACGATTCATAAAAAGGCCGACGAATATCAACGTTGTGGAATATTCCACTAAAAGACGATTTTCATAGAATGCTCCAGAATGAGCTGTTTTTTATATCAAAACGGGGGCTTTTCTAACTGCTCTGAAACGGAAACGACGCGATAAAAAAACAATCTGCCTTCACAGCACTGACTGGAAAATAGTATTTGATAATGCGATGGGCAGATTAGACACATAATTTAAAACATAGATTAGTTGATATTAACGTTAACATTGGCGCCGATGGTGGCATTCAAGCGGTAAAACGGAAAACCAGGCGTGGCGCTCAAAGTGTTAAACAGAAATGCAAATGGAAAACTTTAAGTGTGTGACATGGGTTCAGAGACCCTTCTTGAACCTCTTTCCTCCTTTACCCTTCGCCCTCTTGTGTTTCATTTGTTCCTTCCTCTGTGATGTTGTTTTCGTTCCCTTTTATAATCCTCCCACTTTTCCCATCTTTCCCCAAATTTCTCTTCCTGTAGCCTCAGCATGTGCGTTATCCTCTCCATATCCTGTATCTCCTCTACTATTCCTACCCATTGTGCTATTGTCGGTGGGTCTTCCTTGTACCACAATCTCGTTATTGCCTTTCTGGCCGATATCAACATTATCTTTATTAAATACTTATCCCCCCCTGGTATTCCCTCGTGTGTCAGGTCCCCTAAGTAAAGCACCAGTCCCGTTTGTGGTAACCCGTATCCTAATATTCTGATCATTGCCTCCCCTATCTCCTCCCAATACCCCTTCAGCTTCTGACATCCCCAGAATATGTGTGTGATTTGCCCCCTCCTTCCCACACATCCTCCAGCATGTCCTTTGTGTTGGTGCATATTTTCCCTTCAGCTCTGGGGTTATAAAGAATCTGATTATGTTTTTCCATCCAAACTCTTTCCATATCCTCGATCCTGTTGTTGAATGTTGCACCTCGCATATGTTACCCCATTCCTTCCCGGTTATTCCTATCTCTAGTTCTCTCTCCCATTTCTCCCTTATGTAATCGGTCGTGTGTCCCTTGCTGGTCATTATTGCCCGGTACAGTGCTGATATTACCCTTCCTTTCCCTCCTTCGTATGCCCTTACTATCATCCTGACTAGGGATGCCCCGATCGATCGGCCACCGATCGTTATCGGCCGATACTCAGTATAAATATGCAATCTGTGAATTCCGATAATGAGTCATATTCGCCGATCGCGGAAACCGATCAAGCGAAGCTCTCACTTGCTGTCTGTCTCAGACACACACGACCTGCAAACTGCCGCTGCTCCTCCTCCGTGTAGAGTTTGTAAACAAAGAGGACTGAGAGGCGGCTCCTCTGCTCGAGTCTGTAGTGCATTCGACCTGCGCTAACGTTAGCTACCGAGCTATCGTTACTGTTTAAACAAAATTACCCAGTCAACTATTCACGTTTAGTAGGCATTGTCTAACGGTATTTAGCCGGCTAGCTACCGATAGCTCCTGATATCAACAAATGATCCAGAAAGTCTAGTAGTCCATGTTCATACCTCCGTTAGCTTGCGTTAGCTGACGTTAGTTTACTGTTCAAAACGAAATGTCCCATTGAACTAAAGTTCTGTCTTAACGTCATCTAGCCGGCTTGCAGTAGCTACAGATAGCTCTTGATATCAATGTCTTATAACATTGATTTAATGCGTATTCGAGCTGAGGGCTTGCTGAATGTGAAATGACCAAAGCACAATAACGTTACCAATAGGGTCCCGCTGCAGCGCCGGAGAATCCTTTTTGGAGCTGGAGGCTACTAGAGTACACACAGACAGTGGAGCTGTTTGCAGATAGCGAGCATTTTGACTTGTTGCGTGGTGGCGATGTCTCGCAGATAATACAAGTACAAGTCTAATTATATAATATATATATTTTAATAAAAAAAAATTAAAGTTTTTAATCAAAAACAATCGGTATCGGCCGATATGGCTCACGACGATCAGTGATCGGTATCGGTGGCAAAAAACGTGATCGGGGCATCCCTAATCCTGATTATTCCATTCTGTTCTTCGTCCTTGTCCCCTCTTATTTCTTTATTATAGTAATCTCTAATCTGTAGATATCTGAAGTGGTCCCTGTTTTCTAGTCCAAATTTCTCCTTTAATTTTTGTAATGTTTGCATTTCCCCCTTTATCATTTTGCATATCCACCTTCTGAATCCATGGTCCAACCTCCCTGGTTTGAATCTCTTGTCATGTGCTACCCATCTCAGAACCCCTGTCTGCTTCTCCAATTTGTGTGTTTTTACTACTCTGTTCCATATGGTCAAGGTGCATTTGGTGATTGGATCTAACAGTCCCTCTTTTTCTTTGAATAGTTCCCTATCTCCCACCAGAGCTTGTATCTTGTATCCCTCCCCTTCTTTTTCAATGTCTTTCCATCTTGCCTCATATCTGTCGTTACACCAGCACGTCACTGCTCTCAGTTGTGCTGCATAATGATAATCTTGTAGGCTGGGTACTGCCATCCGTCCCTCTTCCTTTGGTAGTTGTAGTGTTTTATATCTGACCCGTGGTCTTCTCCCCGCCCATATGAACCTCGATATCAGTCTGTCCCACTCCCTGAATTGATTCTGTGGTATTTGTATCGGCAGTGACTGGAACAGGTACAGTAACCTTGATAGTATGTTCATCTTAATGACCTCTATTCTTGAATTGAAGTCCAAGGGCATTACTGTCCATATCTCTAAGTCTCTCTTGATGTTCTGATTTATCTGTGTATAGTTCGCTTCAAACAGTTTCCCCACTCCTCTCGTGATGTTCACCCCTAGGTATTTAATCTTGTCCATGCCCCATCTTATCCCGTATTCCTCCCTAATTTCTGTCGTTGGGGTATAGTTCCATGCTAAGGTCTGTGTCTTTGTCACATTTAGTTTGTACCCTGAGTAGTGGCCATATTCCTTCAGTAGATCCATCAGTGCCGGGAAGCTCTTGTCTGGCTGCCTCATGTATACTATCACATCGTCTGCAAATAGGCCTAGTTTATATTCCGTTCCCTTTATCCTTACTCCCTTGATGTCCTCGGTCTGTCTGATCAGTTGTGCCAGTGGTTCTATGAAAACGGCGAAGAGCGTTGGTGAGAGACAACATCCCTGTCTGGTAGCCCTCTCTAATCTGATTCTATCCGTCAGGCTGCCATTCACCTTAACTCTCGCTGTCGGTTCTTGATATAGTGCCTTGATCATCTTCATTGCCCTCCCGTTTAGTCCGAACCTCATCAATGCTTTATATAAAAATGTCCAACTCACACTGTCGAATGCCTTTTCTGCATCTAGGCTAATCAGTACCGCACTACCACCTTGTTTTTGTATCTCCTCCACTATGTGTAATGTCTTTCTCACGTTGTCCTGTGTCTGTCTCCCTTTAATGAATCCAGTTTGATCTTCATCTATAATGTCCGGCATAAACGTCTCGAATCTCTTTGATATTATTGATGTATACATCTTGCAATCCACGTTGAGTATGGACACGGGTCTGAAACTACTACATAATTCTCTATCCTTCCCTTCCTTCGGTATCATGGTGATTACGGCTTCCTTCCACGAGGGGGGCATTTTGCCCTCTTCCATCGTGTGTCTGAATGCCGCCCCTAACATGGGTGCTAATTCTGTTCTAAATGTCTTGTAGAATTCCGATGGGAATCCGTCGCTCCCCGGAGATTTGTTGTTTTTAGCTCTACTAATTGCCTCTTCCAGTTCCCGTTCCGTAATTATTTTATTTAATTCTTCATTCTGTTCTTTCCCTATCGATGGTAACTCTAGCTTCTCCAGATCAGGGCTGTACACTGCGATCATCTCGTCGCAAATTGCCCCCTAATCTGGCCGGTGCGAGTGGAAAATATCATCTGGGGGCACGCTTGCGAGTAGTGATTGCAACCCTTCATTCGCATTTCACTCCTAAATTAATCCATACAAATTGGATAAAACATTAACCTACAACCAGGGCATAATGTTGCGGTTGTAATTTCATTAGACAGACCAGCGCGGACCTTTAATAACAATTTGATTGTCACGAGCAATGGGCTAACGTTAGCTGCTATCCACGGTATCCATTAGGATTATGCTAAGCTAACTAGCGTTAGCTGCTGCTAACCCTGGACACCAGTCAAAGCGGACTCCACAACACTAGTTCCATTCGGGAGGAAAGGGGGTGGGTTATATTGACAACGCTTGACAACAGAAGTTTAAACATAACTTCATATTTATTGGTTATTCGTTTCTGTTACTGTATATCATCCACTTTCCATCTCTGTCTGTTAAACGCGTCCTGTTTACATTCGAGTGTGACGTCATCACCTACGGCAGCTTAGACCAGGGGTTCCCAAACTTTTCAGGCCAGGGCCCAGAAAATAAGGCGTCGGAGAGCCGCGGCCCAATGCACATCGTCTGGCTTTTTTTCTTCTTTTTTTTTGCCAGGCGACCGATTTTTTAAGCCAAATATCACTTCAATCCTATTAAGTTAGTTCAAGTTAGTTATTCATTTATATGTGCTATTTATGAGAGGGCTAACTTGTTGCAAAATAATAATGATAATAATAATAGCCTCATTAAAATACTATTGTTGCTTCGGTTGTTTTCAGCGTTTTATGTGCATAATATGTTATTTAGTTTGAAATGTTCGTTGAAATAAGTAGATTTTTCGTTTTTGTTTATTTATTAAGTTAATATAAAACCATATAGTCACATTTTAGAATACAATAGAATAGAATTTTAGAATACAACTAGAAACACTGTCCTGGCCTGCTTCTAAGTTCAGTGGCCTGACAAAAAATTAAAAAATAAAAAATAATATTTTTTTTTTATTTTTTTTAAATCATCTCGCGGCCCACCCGTGGCTGCTCGCGGCCCACCTTTGGGTCGCGACCCCGACTTTGGGAACCACTGGCTTAGACGGTCAAAACGCGAACCTAGAACAAAACCCGGGGGGGGGGCTGGCTCTCTCATTCGTTCTCGCCCCTCTCTCTCTCTCTCTCTCTCTCTCTCTCTCTCTCGCTCTGATTGATTGAAAACTTTATTAACAGATTGCAGAATGGGTACAATACAGTACAGCTACAGACAGTATAAATACTAACTGGATAGTTGATGATAAACATTTAATTTCATTATCTGAAATATTCTAAAATAATTAAGTCTGCTATAAGCCATTATCCCTTTGTGTGTGTGATTATTATTTTCTCACAGTAGTGTGTGTGTATATATGTGTGTGTTTGGCTAAAGTGGATAGAAAACACAGTACTGTGCAAAAAAAAGGCACCCAAAAGTTTTTATATAAATGGTCTTAGATGTAAATACATTTTTTATTAGTGTGTCAGTAGACTACTCTTAGTACATTTTCATTAAACATTTTTTTAAAGCATCTTCATGGTTTAATAATGCAAACATATGTTGCAGGGACTTATTATAATCATCATATTGGCGTGACTGTATGCATCAAAGGGTTAAATCAAGCATTTTTAAGTGCTTTAGAGGAAATGTCAAAATATTGCGATATATATCGTGTATCGTGATATGGCCAAAAAATATCGCGATATCATTTAGAGGCCATATCGCCCAGCCCTACTATAATGGTAAAATAGTTATTTAAAAATGTGCCCCTAAAAAATATTCTTTGCCCCTAAATTTCTCATTTAGGGGCAAGTGTGCCCCTAGTGAAAAAGCTTAGCGTACAGCCCTGCAGATAAGCTTCTATTTCCTCTTCCCCCGCTGCCTTTGGCTGTGTATAGTTTCTCATAGTATTCCCTAAATGTCCTCTCTATTTCAGCTGGGTCCCTCAATATTTCATTAGTCTTTGTATCTCTTATTGTGTGTATCGTGTTTAACTTCTGTTGCGTCCTGATTCTCCTAGCCAACATTCTGGTCGCTTTTGGTCCCCCTTCATAGTACGTTTGTTTCATAAACCTCGCTTTCTTTTCTATTTCCGTCAATAATTCTCTATTTATCCTGGCCTTTACTTCTTTGATTTCTCCGAGCGTTTCCTGTTCTTTTGATATCTGGTGTCTCCCCTCTAGATCCTTCAGCTTCCCTATCAGATTGTGATATGTCTCCGTTCGGGCTTTCTTCAGCATTGCTGTCTTCTCCATCAATTTCCCCCTTATCACCACCTTCAGTGTGTTCCATAGAATGTTCAGGTCGACCTCCCCATTGTCATTTTCCTCCTTATACCTGGCTATCTCCTCCTTGATCTGACTCACCACCCCCTTGTTATTTAGTATTCCTACATTTAGTCTCCAGATCGTGTTCCTCCGTCTTCCCTCCAGATCTACTGTCAGATATATGGCACTGTGATCCGATATGTCTGCTACTCATATTCTGCTCTCCCGTACCCTGTATCTGTCCCCCGTCGTCAAAAAATTGTCTATTCTTGCATATGTCCCGTGTGGGTGTGAGTAATGTGTGTGGGCCTGCCACGATAACACATTTTGCTGGGCGATTAATTGCCCCCGAAAATATTGCGATAAGCGATATTATTGCGACCGGTTAGAGAATTTTTTTTGAGAAATTTATTTCCCAAAACTTTTATTTTGAAGCCCACCGCTCCGTCTTTTCCGTTTTTAGACTTTTATTTTGAAGCCCACCGACCGGACCGGAAGTATTGTTGTGATTATCCTAAGCAGAACATATGAGCCGACAACTTGTCTCGTCCGGTTGTTTTTGAGCTAATAACAAATGTTGAGATTGTTGGTGAACAACTAACTTTAGGTTAGTTTTAACGTTAGCTACTAACGTTAGATGCAGCTACTACAGGCAATCAACGATGAGGAGGAAGCGTCAAAGCAGTATATAATAGAATAGCTGTGGTGCGTAAAGCACTGCAGCACGACTCGAAACTACCGGAGTGTTATAATAAATCAATTCATGTTTAACTTGTCCCCGTGTCCAGTCCTTTGACTAGCCCCACCCGTTCATTGTAAACAATGATGCATGTAATTGTATTAACGTTATTCTGTGTTGTACTTGTAGCTATGCTATACGTTGTATTTCGTTTGTTAGCTATTTAGCTAATGTAACTGAGGGGTACAATTCCCTGACTGTATTACTAGATATGATACTTACTACCACTACCTTTGTACTTTATATTCGGCCACCCAGTACTCGGCATAAATATATTATGATGAACACTGTCACGTAGATGAAACGGATCCAACACAAATGTACGAATTAGAAATAGGTCTTTATTTCTACACAGCGATGGTGTGTAGAGCAAGCACTTAATCAAATCAATCACATTTATGAATGGGAATTAGTATGCACTTTTATGGCAAGAGTATTCGTCGGTATATCAATAGAGAATGTCCAATCTCTGAAGGCGCAGGTGGTACATATACGACCTGGAATAGTTTAAGGAATAACAGCAATGATACTTTAATGATTATAGGCTGGATACACTAGGGGGGGTTAATCCGGTCGCTTGTAAGCCGACAGGAGTAGGAAGGGGGGGGGGGGGGGTAGAATCCGGCTGCCTCATCCGGCCAAGGGTATCCCAGGTGAACCCACTGTAGTGCCGTTCAATGCGCCGGCGATCCTTGGACCACAGATGAAAGCAGATGGACTCTTTGTGGGCCGGCGTACTCCGGTCCACGGAGGAGAGACGTGAAGCGACCTCGTCTTGCAGAGCATCTCCTCACCTTGCGTCCTCTCCAGGGGGGGGGGTTCCAACACACGGCAGTGTCGGGGGGTCTTTATCCATGGAATAATCAACGTATACAAAGCATAATCCGTGCCGGGGAAGGCGGGCTGTCGTCGGTAGAATAATCCGGTATACAGGTCCACTCGCTCGTCGGCTCTGGGGCTCCTCGGGTGCAGCTTCACGTGGGGTCAACCACCCTGGATAAGCAGCCAGTTCTCTGCCCGAAATGATGGGGTACTGACTACGGTAGTATTCTCACCGCACAAAGCACTATATATTAACAGACTATTATTAGCTTAATAGACTACGTCCAACTCGACGATATAGTGCCAAATATGACTATTCAAATATTAATATACACGATGTCTCAATACCGATGGTAAGCCGAACTTGGCCTTACTCCCACACGTGGCGTCGCGGGGAGGCTTTACGTCTGTGACTCTATTGGAGGGTAAGAAACTGGACTGAAAAGGAAGTCCTACTTTAGTAGCGCAGTATATATACGCACTATGAACAAATAGTCCCATTAGTGGTGCGGTAGCCAGATTCCTACGCGGAACTAGGACTTGTTCGTACATGTTGAGCGGTACGTTTGAACTGGGTCTGGGGGGTATGGCAGCCTGGCACCAAGGTCTCGACCAATAGTAGAATGGAGACTATTATGGGAAGTTCAGTAGGCTAGAATGGATATTCAATGCATATTGTACAAGGAATATACAAGGGATATCAGGGAATATTAGAGAATATACAAATACAATTAAATATATATATATAAATAAATATATATATTCGGTTCAATCTGGCCCTTCACAACAGCTAATGTTGTTAGCATGGAATGAGAATCAACGCTCTATCTTTAATCTTTATTTAGCAGTCCAGTTTCTCCGGGCAGTAGCGAGTAACTACTTGGGTCTAAAAATAGCTAACGTTACACTACAAATAATGCTACTTGGTTAAAAGGAGCAACACTATTGAGAAATGTAGTTAAGCTATGTGGCTAGTAGAATAGACACAATGAGGGGTAACGTTAGCCCCACGGAGCTCCCGTGCTGTACTCTAGTAACGTCAGTGGCCCGCCTCCCAACACGGACAGTGACTGACAAGCGGCACTGGTTCCGCCTCATTAAAACAAACGCGCAAATAGCAATTAATCGCGCCCGTCAAAATCATTGCATTCATTTTAATTATCGCAGCAATTAATCGATTTATTGCTTATCGCGGCAGGCCTAAATGTGTGTATTCCCTGTCCATGGCGTGCATCCCCCTCCAAACGTCTGTAATTCCCATTTCCGTCATTTGAATATTCATATATCTGCTGATTTGCGGCCGCGCTTTCCTAGTACTCGTGGTGTCTAATTCGTGATTCAATACTACATTAAAATCTTCCGCGCATATCAATATCCCTTCTAGTTCCATCACTATCATATCAAAAATGGTCTTGTATAAATCCCATTAACATTCACTAACGTAACCATTTGACCCTCCATTTTCCCCTTCACCAGAACAAATCTCCCCTCCTTGTCTCTTACTTCTTTGATCAATTCAAACTTTACTGTGTTCTTGATTAACGTGGCTACTCCTCTCCTCCGGGTCTGTTTAAAGGAACTATAGTATGCATTTTCATATCCAAATCTTTTCAGTGTCTCATGTTCCTGTGCTATTAAATGTGTCTCCTGCAAAAAGAACACTTGCATCTCACTTTTTCTACATTTCAACATCACTTTGCCCCTCTTTATCGGATTATTCATTCCATTAACGTTTAACGACATCATTTTTATACCCTTAACCTTTGTCATCTTTCTTCTTCGTTCGTCTGTCAGTCTCCCATGTCACACATATTTCCCCCTCCGGTTGTAGCCTCCGCTCTCTTCACAGAATACATATAATGATTAACATAAATAAAAAACATAAACTCTACATAAAGTGCTCCCAAGGCGTTCGGGGGGTCCCTGTGTCGCCCCCTGTCCCCTGCTGGTGGGTGAGGAGTAACTGCTCTCCTAGTGAGAGGCCTCCTCCTGACGGCATGGGGGTCTGAAACCCTTGCCCCCAACCGCTCGTCATAATTGTCCAGCCTTCTTGCTGTTTTTAGTGCTGTCGAGCTCCTGGTCAAAAGCGCTCTGTCTTTCTTTCTGTTCAAAGATCCCCATTTCCTAGGTCTCTCTCAATATGGCTCACATGTTCCAATGTCCCTCCTTCCTCCCAAACACGTGTGTGGTGACCTCTGTGTACCCCTCTTCCTCTCTCTTATTTTCTCCCCCCCCCCCCCTCTATTTTCTATGATGTTTATTTATCCCCTTAATTACTTCCAACTTTGTTACTCGCAGCGTGTGCCTATGTATTTGTTTCAATATGTTTTGTGTTCGGTCTATTATACCTAATTATATTTCCATTTACGTCTGTTCCTATACCTTGTCTCTACCTGGGAATGTGTGTTTATGCATATGTTATTTCAGTTCCTATATTTTATCACTATTTGGATCGATTTTTCTATCCCTTGTGCGTGTACTCATCCGTTCGTCTCCTCCCGCCTCCTCTCCCCTCCTTCTCCGTCTCTGGCCTCCTCGTCTGTCTCCGCCTTCGGTCCGTCACGTCTCACCTCGGCCTTCTTCTCTCTCCTCTCTCCTCTCTCCTCTCCCGGGTTCCGATCTCCTACTCTGGTCCACCTGCGTGCTTTCTCCAGTCTCTGTTGCAGGCTCAGCGTCTGGTCCTCCTGTCCCCTTCCGTCTCCGTCCTCCGCCGTCTGCATCCCCCGTCGCCTCATCTCCCCCGCCGCCTCCTGCGCCGTCGCGTATGTCACCGTCCCTTCCTTCCAGTGAATCCTTAGCGAGGTCATGGGTGATTGGAATTTCATTCCGTTTTCTTTCAGAATTCTCTTCAGTCCCGCGTAAGACCTGCGTGTTATTGCCACCGCTGTCGAGTAATCGTGGTCAAACGACAGCCTTTTCCCCTCGATTTCTATCTTCTTGGTCCACGCGGTTCTAAGTAGGGGTGGACGGTATGGTCTAAAATGTATATCACGGTATAATTTGAAGCATAGACGGTAACGGTATATGTTACAAAGGGTCAGATTAAACCGAATATATATATTTATTACTTGAGATATATTGTATACTATTTGTATATCGTCTGATATCCCTTGTATATTCTTTGTACATATACACAGAATATCCCTTTACCTAGGTACAGGCCAGACCATAATATTCGTTCTCCTATTGGACAGCGACCCCTAGGCGCCAACGGCCATACCCCCAATGTCGAGTTCAAAGCCACCGCTAAGACATGTCTCAACATGCCCAGGTTTGCGCAGTTATACGAGACAGAAATGAGGTTGGCACTAGATTATTCACCTTACGTATAAATACGGCGCAGGTGGATACAGCAGTTAGTTACCCTAAAACGTTGAAGCCTTCACCACGATACAACATGCTGTGAAGTGGGCCCTTTTTGCCCCTAAATAGAGCCTTGAGAACCGCGTGCGAATTGATAGCTAAAGTGTCAGAGTTTAACGCTGTATCGTCGAGTTCGACTTATTCTATTGTAAAGTAATAGTCTATTATGTATAGTGTATCGTGCGGCTACCGTTCTACAGTGACCAGCATTACCACCGGTTCGTCGTACCGAGCTAGTGCACTTATCCAGGCTGGGCGGCCTAACCTCGTGCCGCCATCCGAGGAGTCCTAGACGAGAACCGTGTGGATATGTACACCGGAGAACCTACACCGACGAATGCAGAGCCTTTTCCGGCTGGATTATATTGCTTTGGTACTGTGGCTGCTGGAGCAGAGAACAGTCTACCCCACTGCTGTGTGGGATCTACCCTGTGAGGAGCACCGTCGAGCCCGCCTCTAGGACCCACAGAGGCTGGCTAGCTTTCATCCATGCTGCCATGCATACCGGAGTATAGCTGTTGCTCTGTCTACGGACCAAAGGATTATTGCACAGTCTCCTGTATCTGGAGTCTCTTTATTCCTCGTTGATCCAGACTTTGCTCCCGACAATTCCTCTCCCCTGCTGGCTTACAACCGGAGGGAACCCCCTTAGTATCTCCAGCTGACTACGAGTGTGCCTTATATAATTCTTATGCTACAGGTGGTATTAATTATCCCCATCGTAATATGCTCATGGACTTACGCTCTTGACCTACTTAAGTGTTCTTCGCCATATAAGCGCAATTCATAATTCTCAATATTGTAATCTACTATTGCTGCTCTGCTAATAAATACTTCTAAATATGACTTTCTTTGTTAAGCCGTATTATTGTGTGGGTGTTCACCATATATACCGTGTACTGTATGGCCAGTAATTAAAGTACATAACTAAGTAGTGGTTTAATGATACCATACTCTCAATACAGTCAGGGAATTGTACCCCTCAGTTACAGTATATATCACGGTATCATCGTTTTTGATAAAAAAAAATGTTATTTTATTTTATATATATATATTTTTTTTATAAAATATATATATTATATAATTAGACTTGTACTTGTATTATCTGCGAGACATCGCCACCACGCAACAAGCTCCACTGTCTGTGTGTACTCTAGTAGCCTCCAGCTACGGCCAGGATTCTCCGGAGCTGCACCTGGACCTATACTCGAGTAGCCTCGAGCAGAGCTACGACCAGGATTCTCCGGCGCTGCACCTGGACCCTATTGGCATAACGTTACTTAACTGTGCTCAGCAAGCCCTCAGCTCGAATACGCATCGAATCAGTGTTATAAGACATTGATATCAGGAGCTATCTGTAGCTACTGCTAGCCGGATATATAACGTTAATACAACGCCTCAGTGAATTATTTAGTTCAATGGGACATTTCGTTTTGAACGGTGAACTAACTTGCGCTAACGTGAGCTAACAGGTAGCATACACGTCTCTACTAGACTTTGTGGAGCGTTTGTTGATGTCAGGAGCTATCGGTAGCTGGCCGACTAGATACCGTTCGGTTAGACAATGCCTCATCATGTATTAAACTAAAAGTGAATAGTTGACTGGGTCATTTTGTAACTGTAGCTAAGCTAACGTTAGCTCAGGGAGACGCCGCCCTCCTCCCGTGTCCCGTCCCACTAGACTACTAGACCCGTGTTTACATGCGTGCGGTAGGGGCTGGCACGCCCACTGCGCGAAGCCTCCTAAATAACTTTTTCCAGTTCGCACATATCTATTATCTATGACTAATTATATCTATTTTTAGGGGCAAATGCGAGTGAAATAGTCGCGCTGTGGTTACATGACGTCATTGCTATTTTAGAGCTGCCCTACCGGTTACACGGTATAGTCAAAATCCATACCGTAGAGCAAATTCATACCGTTTATACCGTCCACCCCTAGTTCTAAGTATCAATTCTTTCACCTCGAACCTCAGAAAGTTAATAATCACCGCCCTCGGGGGTCTGTCCGGTTGCGGTCTCGGAGCCAGCGCCCTGTGGGCCCTCTGTATCTCCATTTTCTCCAGTCCCGTCTCCTTCAATTTTTCTTTGATAAGCTTTTCTACATATAGGGTCACCGATTCCCCTTCGACCCCTTCTTTCAATCCCCATATTCTGATGTTATTTCTCCGTGACCTCCCCTCCATGTCCGACATCTTTGACTCCATCTTTTCTTGTTGTTGAATCGCTTTTGTTAATACCTCGTGTATCTCTGTATTCCATTCTTCTGTTTGCGCCACTCTTGTTTCTAGCGCGGTTGCGTTCCTGTCCTGCTCCGCCATCTTCTCATCCACCATTTTGAGTTCTGTATTTATTTCGTCTCTGAAGTCCTCCTGTTCCTTCCTCAATTCCTCCCGTAGCTTCCCGATATCGTTCCTTATCATGTCTGTGTTCATTTGTATGGTCGTCTGCATCGTGTCCGTGATCCTTTTTATGGTCGCCAATATTCCGGCCTGCATGACCACGGCCCATCCTGGCATTCCCGTGTCTGTCTCAGCGGGACCTCCCCCTTCTTCCGCCTGTCCCTTCTCGGCCTCGCTTCGGGGGCTCTGTTCCTTCAAATTCTCCTCTTCTCGTGAGTCCTCCATTTCTCTTTCCTTCACAATCGTTATCTCTTCCTTACTTCTCGTGTGCATCTTTTATTTTTAATCACTTTTCGGGTCTTTATTTATCCGTTTTTTCGCTCATTTGACCAGGAGCTCTACCGCACGTGTGTTACCCGTCTGCTCTCATACCGGAAGTCGCAAAACCTTTTTTTAAGTGTCTGCAGGCACGTATCTTGGATCCAGTGCTTTGACCATGTCTTTAAAGCCCTTTCGATCAACAGTTTGAAAAGGAACCATGTCATTACACAAGTAAACATTGACAGCATTTGTTATGTCAGTCCACCGCTGGCTTTTTTTGTCGTTTAACTTAATCATTAAAAAGGAAAATCATAAATAATCAAAAATAATAAAATTATTCTGTTACAGCTGCTGAGCTATACTATAGCTAATGTCCATCAATATCTTTTTTTAATGAAATAGGTTTAAGAATCTAATCGAATCAGGATTGTTAGCAGAGAGATGGGGGAGATGGAGTGGGAGGGAGGGGGCTGCTGCTAGAGTGGAGCTAACATTGGCAGCCCCCTGTCTCCCCCACCCCCAACGGTTGGCTTGCTGAGGCTACATCAACACAGGCTGCTAGGAGTGGAGCTTTACAGCGTCCTTATATCAATATTTCAAAAATCTGCGATCGGATTCATATTTCCCCTCCGCTGGCCTGAGATCCACCAGGAGGACCCACTGAGCTCTCTGGCGGTTCAGGAGCGCCATCTGGTGGCCGATCGGCGCAATCGCTTAACAGGAAGTGCTATGGAGGTTGTGCTGATCAGCCGTATTACTTCCGGGCACTCTGTTTGGCTACCGGGACAATACATAGCGATCGATTGCCAATAACTCGATAAACAACATGATTTGGACGTATATACCATTATACAAGCTGGAAATGGACCGGGTAAATCTACATCCCATAATGATAAAATTTCTACTCTACGATGATCGCCCAACGGCGCGCGGAGACTGGGGTGAGTTTTAGCGTGTAAAATTACAGTCTTCGATACTAACTGCTATGATCAACATTTGACCCACATTAGATGATTGGTATAACGCTGCCCACGGAATTATAAACGCCCCCTAGCCCATCCGGTCAACATCAGATGATGTGTAGTAACTTCTAGAAGTACGTCTAGTTGGAATTTTTTATATCGCGCTGATTGCCATAAAACTGTATTGCATCATCAATATAATGCATTTGGGGCTATAGATCACGTTCTGGAGAGCTGCAGAAAGAGATGAAAACATACTTATACATTAGACCATACTTTACAATGAATATGTGAATGAAAAAGTTTAACGTTGCTACACAATGAACAATACATATAGGACTTTGAATGGGCCCTAATAATGGCAATGTAGCAATAGAATTTAAAAAGTTATAGCCATGCAAAGAAGGGGTACTTCTCCATAGACAAATAGAGCCGGCAACCTATGGTATATCATGAATTTAACCCATGGCAACCAAAGTGTTAACATTACATAAGGTTTTAGCGCAACGCGGGCATTCCAGAATGGCGAGGATGCAAAGCATGTTGGATGATTGGACCCGTCCAGAGTTTACATTACACATAGAAACTGTGCGACTCACGAGAGAAGTTGTCACACAGCTGTGTGCAACGCAGGGCTGAAGAGCGAGTTCGCTTCTAGAATTGAAGGTCTGCTCTGTTCCGTGTCTATTATGAAATAACAATTGCGTGTTGACACGCCCACTACGCAAAGCCTCTGTGCTCCTAAATAATTTTTCTAGTTCGCACATCTATTTTGGGAGTGAAATGGTCACACTGTAGAGCCATGCCTCAGCAAGCTAACGTTAGCTCCACTTAGCAGCCCCCTCCCTCCACACTGTGGTTACGTCATTGCTACTTTAGAGTTGCTCTACCGGTCACAAGGTATAGTCAAAATCCATACCGTAGCGCAAATTCATACCGTTTATACCGTCCACTCTTAACATGGACCATCTCTTTCGTTACGTTCCATTTCTGAAGCATAGGTACAAAAGCCAAACGGATCATATCTGCAGTGTGTGACCCTGGTAGTTCCTGAGAATGCAACACCGCTCTGTACAGTTTGAAATCTTTGTCCAGCCACTGCGCCGTCAGACCTAGCATGCTGACAGGGTTAACATCACAGGTCCATATGTCCATGGTGAAACTTACGTGCCGTGCATCGTTGTTTATCAGAGTATGAAGGAGTAAGGCAATCTCATCATACTTGGCTTGTAAACACTCCTCTGCAAAGTGACCGCGGCTTGGAATTATGAACCTGGGCCCTCATTTATCAATAATGCGTAGAAAGTGTTCTACTAAAATACTAATAAAGACCGTTAACCTGTTTGGCATTGGTGTCATAATAACAATGCTTATGCTGGAATATGAATGCCTTTTTTCATTTTGTTCTTTTAAAGTTCGATTGGCTACCTGGTATAATCTGATTTGTAGAGGCATACAATCTATGTTGATGTCGGTATTAGGTAGCCTATATAAATTATATATAATAGCATAGCCTATTATGGAACAGTAACTTGTGCATATAACGCATGGCACAGACACAAGGAGCCCTGCGAAGCCTGCATACAGTAAACAAACTTTATTGTTAATCTAACTGTTGTCCTTGTATCTTTACGCTTATGAAAACATTAAATAATATGTATAGGCTATAGTAGGGCTGGGCGATATAACGATAACGATAAATATCGCGATATATTTTAATAATCGATATCGAATATCGAAATTTAAAAAAAAACAAAACTTTTTTTTTTTTTTTTTTTTTTTATATAATTTTTTTTTTTTACCTGCAACAGGGCAGTTTTAAAACCAGAGACAGTGGACAGACTTGTCTTTCTTGCCTGCAACTTAAAGTAATGGCTTTGCTTGTCCAAATGATAGTGATGCACGATATATCGGCCGCCGATATAATATCGGCCGATATGGCCGTTTTTTTACACATCGGTATCGGTCCGATATCAAGATGGGGCCGATATCCGATATAAAAAAAAATAAAACATTTTTTAATCTTTTTTTTTCTTTTTACATGTTTTGGCCTTAAATAGTTTCAAAAATCAGTCATTTCTGAAAATAAGTTACAAAAGTAAAAAAATTATGCGTTTTGGAAAATAGCTCTTTATTTGATTATCATAAAAAAGTGTTTTCTATACAGAGATATCGACATCGTTAAATATCGGTATCGGCCAGAACAGCAATATTAATATCGGTTATCGGTATCGGCCACAATTTTCACATCGGTGCATCACTACCAAATGACAATACTGACCAAATTCAGATTTCTTTTTCTCTTGTCCATTTATTTTGTTTGCTTTCTAATTTAAAATACATTTTGAAACCGTCTGTACACAGTAGGCTATGTGTGCTAGCAGAACTAGACTCCAGTCACGAGTCACAGTGCACATGTGCGGTGGTTTGTCCACCAAAAAAGCGCCAAAAGATCGAAAATAAACTAGCAGAGCCAGAACTGTTCAACTCCTCTGGAGCCACAGCCAGCAGAGAAGCCGGTTTACTTTAGCTTTTAAACCAGCTGCAGCCTGAGAACTGGAGTGTGAGGGGATGTAACACTAAAGATGGCGGCAATGACAAAGAATTGCTGCAAAATAAACATACATCTGTTGTTTAAATTTTTTATTTTTATTTTTTTTTTATACTTATAACAATTCGATAATTATCGATATCGAGAAATAAAATAAAATTATCATATCGTTATCGCGATATGATTTTTTTCCATATCGCCCAGCCCTAGGCTATAGGCCCTCGTTTGGCCATAAATAATAGCCTATTCTCAAATGGCTATCCGCTGTGGGCTATCTCCTCGCTGACGGACCAGTAGCCTTTATCATATCATTCATGTCTCCAAGGAATCGTGGGGCTCTGGGGAAGAAAGGTTGGGAATACGGCCGGGGGATCCGCTCATATACAATGCAGACCCACGGCTCTCGTATTATAATGAGCCCACGAGGCGTGTCTCTGTATGCAAATGACTTGCGCAAGAACGCGCATCCAGTTTAGAATGAGTGGGATTCACCATTCAAAAAACCTGGGTAAGAACAGATTTGGACTTTAAGAACGGCTTGATGAATGTGGCGGTGGCTTTTCTTATTGTTCTCTTAACAGACAGGTAAGCAAGAATATAAGAAAAATAATAAGAGGGTAATGTTGAATGAGGCCCATGGACTTTTCAATTGCAAATCTATCATGAGGTGGATGTGGCCACTGTATCTCACTTGCTATACAAATGCTTATTACATATTTACATTTACATTTAGTCATTTAGCTGACGCTTTTATCCAAAACGACTTACAAGTTCTGTACGACAAGACAGCAACAAGGGTACAACTCTATCAGCTGAGTAACAATGTTTATCAAAGTGTTGTGTGTTACAGTGTAGGTTAGTTTATTAGGACAAGTGCATGACAGTAAGGTTAGTCAGGGTTAGATATATATATATAATGCACTTTTTTTTATTTTTTACCTTTATTTTACCAGGTAGTCACTTGAGATCAAAGATCTCTTTTTCGAGCAAGACTTGGCCAAAATGGCAGCAAAAACAAAAAACAAACATACAAAAATACACAAAACACAGACAAAGACATAAAAGGCAAAGTGGGGCAAGGGGATACATTTGAGCTGCAGCAAATCAGATTGAATGGGACTGGGGGGAGATTGGAGGGTAGGGTAAAAAGGTAGAAAGAGGATGGAAGGTGAGGCCCTGCAGGAGGTTGCTGGGGAGAGAAGGTCAGGTTAAAAACATAAAATATAACAGCACATTATGCAGTGAAGCAGCGACATTCTCCCATCTCATTCTTTAAAATGCCCTTAATTTGAACTTTAAAATCAGATATGGTAGTGAGGGCCTGCAGTTTCAAAGATTTTTGAAGTCCATTCCAGGCAGAGGGAGCAGTTCTGTACGACAAGACAGCAACAAGGGTACAACTCTATCAGCTGAGTAACAATGTTTATCAAAGTGTTGTGTGTTACAGTGTAGGTTAGTTTATTAGGACAAGTGCATGACAGTAAGGTTAGTCAGGGTTAGATATATATATATATATAATGCACTTTTCACAGGTCTCTCTAAGAAAACCACAGAGAGGCTTCAGCTAATCCAAAACTCTGCAGCCCGACTGCTAACTAGAACCAAAAGGAGAGAGCACATTAGTCCAGTCTTAGCTGCTTTACACTGGCTTCCTGTAACATTTAGAATTGACTTTAAGGTCCTTCTCCTTACATACAAAGCTCTAAATGGACAGGGACCTAGCTACATCGCCAACACTCTAATAAATTACACACCAGCAAGAACACTGCGATCATCAGCTGCTGGACTACTAGAGGCTCCCAGAAGCAGTCAAAAGAGGATCGGTAATGCAGCCTTTATCAACTATGCCCCAAAACTATGGAACAAACTACCCCAAAACATCAGGGAAGCCAACTCGCTAGACATCTTTAAAAGACGGCTTAAATCTCTTTGCTCAGGCATTTCACTGATAGATATCTGCTACCACCTAGTGGCAAGAGGAAACATCAGGGATATCCTGACACAACTTGTATTTACCTGCACTATTCTTACCCTGCCTACTCTTATACACTGCCTATCAAATTCATGTGTCGGTTATTGCACTTTTTACTTCTTACTGATGACTATTTTTAAACTGAATCGTTTTAAACTATTTTTATTATTTGCTAGATCCAAATGTGAAACACTGATTATTTGTTCATGCAATAGGTCCCACTATTTAGTATGGGTTCGAGTCCCTGTGATCTAATATCACTAAAGTTACAGTGTGGGTTCGAGTCCCTGTGATCTAGTATCACTAAAGTTACAGTGTGGGTTCGAGTCCCTGTGATCTAGTATCACTAAAGTTACAGTGTGGGTTCGAGTCCCTGTGATCTAGTATCACTAAAGTTACAGTGTGGGTTCGAGTCCCTGTGATCTAGTATCACTAAAGTTAGTGTGGGTTCGAGTCCCTGTGATCTAGTATCACTAAAGTTACAGTGTGGGTTCGTGTCCCTGTGATCTAATATCACTAAAGTTAGTGTGGGTTCGAGTCCCTGTGATCTAGTATGACTAAAGTTACAGTGTGGGTTCGTGTCCCTGTGATCTAATATCACTAAAGTTACAGCAATATGTACTGTGAAGTATGTTGGGAATTACAGGAGTATTACTGAATAGAGAGCCTATTAGGATGCTAGATCCTAATGTGAAACACTGTGATTTGCCATATCTTGCTATGCTCGCTCATGCCTGTATTTTTTATGTCCGTTCTATTTTATAATTGTTTTACTATTTTTAAACTGAATCATTTTAAACTATTTTTACTATTTGTGTTACTGAAAACTGTAAGCGGAGAGCCTATTGGGATGCTAGATCCTAATGTGAAACACTGATTCTACCTGTCTATCTTTTTATGCTCGCTTATGCCTGTATTTTTTACTGTTGTGAAGCACTTTGAACTGCAACCTCTGTATGAAAAGTGCTATACAAATAAAGTTATTATTATTATATATATATTTTTTTTATATTATCAATATGACTGGGCCATTGGCTCTGGTATTTCCATTGTCACTGTATAGTTTCATGTCTAAATGGTTTGGGGTTAGGAAGGGAGGGGCACTGGGGTGCAGAGTCATTAGAAATATATTGTGAATTACATTAACCAATATAAAATACACCATGTCAACATTTGATGTTTTGCAAATCTTGAAATCACATCTGTAAAACAATATCCTGTCCTGACAAATGTTTTTGTAATCTGGTGGCATAATCCAAGAATCACAGTTTCAGTCACCAGCTGATGGTCAATAATACAATGTTGATTCTTGTTTCCCAGGGCTGTACGCTGCGATGATCTCATCGCAAATTGCCCCTTTAATTGGCCGTTGCGATTGGTAAATAATATTTGGGGGCGGGCTTGCGAGTAGGGATTTCAAGCCTTGCATTCGCATTTTCACTCCTAAATGATCCAAGGCGTGTGATGACGCTGAGCACTCGGGTATGATCAGCGGGGAAAATGGAAAGGCTTTTATTATAACATTCGTTGAGGTAAAATCATTATGCCTCATTTAGTCATCCTGCAGAGCACTGGTCTCCTACTCGTGGGCCGCGGGGAGCTAATGTAAGTAGCTTTGTTGATGTCGGCACACGGGGCATTCAGGAAGTCAAAAACGAATGCGCTTGCCGATTGGTGCTAAGAACAGCAGGGCGGGTGCAAGCGTTGTGACGTAATTGGCAGACTCTACTGTCAATCAAAATTATTCTGTTTTTCCGTCAGAATGAATGAATGAGAACTTTATTAACATATTGCAGAATGGGTACAATACAGTACAGGAGGATGAAGACCAGAGAGACTTTCGGCTTTTTTACATAAGGATCCTCCATTTTCAATTCATCAAAACATTTAGAGACATACAAATATACAGTAGTTTCATAAAAATGCTAAAATGCTATTTATTTATTGATTGATTGGTTTAAAACTTTATTAACATATTGCAGAATGGGTACAGTACAGCTCAATACACACAATTGTTAAGGGGATGCAGACCAGAGAAAGACTTTTGTCTTGTTTACATCAGGGTCCCCCATTTTCAATTCATCATATTTCATATCTAAATCATATATCTCATTGCTAAATATATGCAATATATAATCTAATAATCCAATAATCTAAATCTAATATATAATATAAAAATGCTAAATGCATGGGTATTTTATTTTGTCTTTAATGTTAGCTTGCAAACTCATACTGTCTTGGTAAGCCTCATAATGAATTGTTTGGGGTAAAAAAGAAAAACATCGTGATGTGTATCGTGTATCGCCAAAAGGTCAGAAAATATCGTGATATCATATTTAGGCCATATCGCCCAGCCCTAGACTTGGTTCATTATAAAAGATACAAACCTGACAACAAAAGCACTTACATGTTAAATAAAAGGACCACAGTAATGAGGCAGGAGGAACATATTTTTTTTGCACTATAATGGTAAAATTGTTATTTAAAAATGTGCCCCTAAAACATATTTTTTGCCCCTAAATTTCTAATTTAGGGGCAAGTGTGCCCCTAGTGAAAAAGCTTAGCGTACAGCCCTGTTTCCCATGTTAAACTTGAGCACTTATTACATTTTTATTCTGATACTCAATAGTTTATTTGTACAATGAAAGATACTACCACAATGACATTGCAGGCAACTGCCCAGTATTTTAACTAAAGTTGACCAGTTTTCAATACCAATCTTGCAGCAGATTCACTTTTAACAGTATAATCTGTAACCTCTAAGCAAAATAGCCCTGCTTGGTAATGCACATTTCTCAGATGTGTGGGTTAGAATTGAATGGGAGTTGAAGGGGTTGTTATTGTCTGGCCACACCTCAGGCTCTGCCAAGAGAGGTCTGGAGAAACACCAGCGTAGAGTCCTTTCTTTCACACCTAGAGTCCCAGTTTCAGTCACCAGCTAACTGATGGTCAATGTTGATTCTTGTTTCCCACGTTAAACTTGACCACTAGTCTCTTTGATTTCTTTTTTATTCTGAGACTCAATGTTTAACAAATACCATGGAATAAATAATATCAATACATTCATAAAGTCCCACTGAGGATTATGGAACCTGAAATATGGCAACTTCATTCTATTTTCAATATAAAAAATACGAATTGGGTTAAGTGATAACCCAGTATGTTTTAAGAGAGAGGGGATTTAAATAATTAAAGTACAATAGGTACAAATCAAATAAGAAATATGCAAGTGCAGATACTGTACACAGATGCATAGTGATTGTACAAAGTGATGTCTTCCAAGATGATCAGAGCGGAAATATCAGTTTGATGGAGGAGGTGTCTATTGTTGTTCTGATTGGCCTATCAGTTCCAAGCAGCTAAATGCTCAACTCTTGTCTCTCTTGTATAATAACAGGGCTGTTTTCCAGACTGAAGTACTCATTCAACCATAAAGACGGGATGGTCTGCTGGTTGACTTGAACGCCTCTCTGTGGCAGAACACATCGACTTTCTACTGGAAACCATCTGGATCAAAACCTGCTTCTGAAGACGGATCAGACTGTGGACACCATCTGTAAGTACAATTATTTATTAGATTGTTTTCGTGGCATTGCAGAGCCTCTCTTATTTTCTGTGTTTCCAAGAAAACCAATCTAAACATGCCTGAATGTCTGTTGTTTATTTGTCTTCATTAAATGTAAGTGTATTTGTACAACGACCGTCAGATACCACCACAATGACATTGCAGGCAACTGCCCAGTATTTTACCTAACGTTGACCAGATTTGAATAACAATCTTGAGGCAGATTCACTTTTAGAAGTATCTGTAATGTTGTAAACAGCTACCTCTAGGCAAAAGAGCCCCGCTTGGTAATGCGCTTTTCTCAGATGTGTGGCTTAGAATTGAATGGGAGTTGAAGGGGTTGTTATTGTCTGGCCACACCTCAGGCTCTGCCAAGAGAGGTCTGGAGAAACACCAGAGTAGAGTCCTTTCTTAGCACAAATCCTACAGTTTCTCATTGTAGCTCTGGCTAGTTAGCCAAAAAACAATGTAAATTCAATGGGGTCAAGTTCCTGTCTGTACAGGCTGACTTAAGCTCACAGAAATCTACTTTGGGTACACCATGGAATATATTTCAGTTGTCTTCAGTCAGCTTGTATCGAAAGTAGCTTGACCCCATTGACATGAGAAACAAGAACGAAATAACTCACTATACTGATTCAACATCATCATTGATAAGTAAGAAATAAGGCGTGGGTTCTATGGATATTGTAGCTGAGGGGTACAATTCCCTGACTGTATTGTTAGATATGATATTTAATACCACTACCTCATGTACTTTAACTTCTGGCCACCCAGTACAAGATATAAGTATGATGAACACTTTCCCACCTGATGAAACGAACCAACACAAATGGACCAAATCGAATATTTAATACAGCAAAGGGTGTATACAACATTCACTTAATTACATTTATGATTTGAAATGTTAAGTATGCACTTTTATGGCAAATGAGTATTCGTAGGTAAATCAACATTGAATGTCCAATCTCTGGTTGCGCAGGGAGTAAGTATACAACCTGGAATATTTAGGAAACGATAGCGATAGTACTTAAATGATTATAGCTGGATACACTAAGGGGGGGGGGGGTCCCGCTGGTTGTAAGACAGTAGGAGGGGGGGGTTAGAGAAGTCGCTGGCGGTATCCCATCTGGCCGACGGTGTCTTGGGAGAATCCAAAGTCTTAGACCCAGTGCCCACAGAACCTCGGGCCGTAGACGAACACAGCTGGACCCTCTGTGGAACGGTATCTGCCGGTCCACAACGGAGAGACGTGGTGCGACCTCACGTGTAGAGCGCCGCCTCACCTGTAGTCCTCTCCGGGGGGTAATTCCAACACTCGACAGTGTTGGCCTTTATCCATGGAATAATCAAAGCACATAAAGCATAATCCAAGAGCCGTGGAAGGCTCGCCGTCGTCGGGTAGAGTAATCCAATATACAGGTCCAGTCGCTCTTGACCCGGAGCTCCTCGGATGCAATCACCACTAGGGTTCTGACCAGCCTGGATAAGCGTCCAGATAACGTCAGGAACGATGGGGGTACTGATAACTGTAGAACTCGAACCGAACGATGCACCATACATAAATAGACTATTATTAGCTTAATAGAATACGTCCAACTCGACGGTATGGTGCCAAACTATGACCATTCAACTATTAATCTACACGATATCTCAATGCCTATTCTGGGCCAAGTAGGCCCTACTACACCGCACGTGCTTCGTGGGGAGGCTTTTGCGTCTGTCACTCTGTTGGAGGGTAAAGAACTGGACTAAAAGAAAGTTCTACTTTACGAGCGCCATATATATATGCGCTATGAACAAATAGTACCACACGTATTTCGCCCGGCATATTACTGCGCGGAACCGGGGGTTGCCTCGACATGTTAGGCGGCACGATTGAACTTGAACCTAGGGGTATGGCAACCTGGCGCCAGGTTCTCGTCCAATGGTAGAATGAAACTATTATGGGCTGTTTAGTAGAAACGGGGATATTCAATGCATATTGTACAAGGAATATACAGGGGATATCAAACGATATACAAATACAATTAAATATATATATATAAATAAATATACATATTCGGTTTAATCTGATCCTTCACAACAGATATATAGCAGAATACCAGACATTGAAGATGGGAGGCCTATCAGAGGTATTCAGCATGAATAATGCTACTGTATTGGTCACACTAACTACCCCCATTCAGCCTTAGTACCCCAATTGTTCCCTGCTATGTACATGTTTATAGGGTACTTCAGTCTCATCATATTGACTTTTCAATTGCAAATCTATCATGAGGTGGATGTGGCCACTGTATCTCACTTGCTATACAAATGCTTATTACATATTACTGGGCCATTGGCTCTGGTATTTCCATTGTCACTGTATAGCAGGGCTATTCAACTAAATTGTTCAGGGGGCCACATTGTCAGAAACCCAAGGGGCCAGGGGCCGGACTGCCACGGCGCCTCCCTGTGCTATGAATATATGTACACTTGACACAACACGCAACCACATTTTCACAACTTTTATTTAACTACATTGCAAAAGTAGTATACTTTTCAAAAAAAGTGCTTAATTTATGTGCCACATCTGCAACATCTCCTGCAGAAAGTGCTTCGTTTATGACTGTGCAACAACTGCAACATCTCCTCTTCAACATTTCAATATAAAAATAAAATAAAAAACAAACAAGTGCATGATGTGCATCTGAACATTCTAACATCAACACTTGAACAAAAAAACACATTATAGTGCAGCCAGGGTTAGAAATTAACATTTTTTTCAAGGGCTTTTTTTGCCCCCCTTAATTGATTTTCGGGGGCTTTTTTTGTATTTCGGGGGCACTGAATTTTTATGATAAACGGTAGGGGTGGGACGGTTCACAAAATGGACGGTTCGGTTCGTATCACGGTTTTGGGGTCACGGTTTTCAGTTTGGTTCGATATACGTAAATTTTTATAAAAAAAAATTTAACACTCAAATCTAAACATGCTTCTCATTTATTAAAAAAAAATTAAAAAGTTTACAGTGTTTACAGCCTTAAATAATGTTTGGCACACAAAGACCGAACTGACTGAAAAATATAGGCTACATTTGTAGTATTAACTTAGTGCAAACAAACAATATGCTCAGCCAGCACTAGACTTTCCCTTCTTTAATATAAACACAAAAAAACAATGTCAACCATGTTTAAATTCCCTGATTGTCAGTTCTTAATGGAAAGATTTGTGTTCTGCTTGAAATTATTATGTATCTGTCTACATTTATTTAGACTAACATTATTTAAATATTGAGTGCAACTGTGGTGGATTACGTAATTCGGTGAGTTGGAACTATCTGTATTTTATTTTTTTATTATTTTTTAAACAAACACATAAACAAACATGACAACACACGATAAGATATACAAGCATTAATTGTCAGAGCACAACCAATGAAATCACATTTTAGTTAATTGTCTTATATAAGATATACCCCTAATACCTGTTATCTAAAAACCTACACACATATGCTCCAGCTCGAACCCCCCCCTCCCGGACCCCACCTTGGGAAGTACCTCCGAGTTGGAACTATCTATGGGTTGGCGCCGGGTCCCCACGGACATTTTAGTGTCACTCACCTTCAGCTCAGGCAATGTTATTATCAGCTCCGGTAGCTCCGGTAACGTTAGGAGGTGATGGCATGCAGTGGGAAAGCGGCAATAGTCCCGGTTGGAGTTAGTAAAACACAGTTGTATGTTAGCCTTCTTGGATGTTGAATAAACGCCTATCATTGTCTTTAAACACCGCGCCTCTCAGACTCCCATTTCCTCCTCTGCTAGCTAGTAGCTACGGTAACATTTCGTTGACTGTATTACCTTGCGGGCTGATTCTATAGTTAAAACGTGCGTTGTTTTGTACAAACTGCTAACGCTATGGCAAGATGTGTGTATGCCTATGTAATGTTAATGGCTATGTTTTTAAAGTCGTAATGAAGATTGATTTAGATTGTGCTTGCCATTTGTACACAAACTGACTAGCACCTGGCTCAGCTGCAGTGCTGCGCTGCAGCAGCCAGTGCTCACCTTCGCCAAATGAATTTTTTTTATTTGCGCGTCATCTGAACCGTACGATACACAGACGCGCCATTACCGGATAAATATATATATATAATTAGTAAACTGTCGGGGGCATTTTGTGCCCCCCTTAACTGATTTTCGAGGGCATTTTGTCCATTTTCAAGGGCATTATGCCCCAAGCCCCCGTTAATTTCGAACCCTGAGTGCAGCTGAGCTTATGAAAAAGTGCTTCATGTCTGTGCAACAACAGCAAATCACAGCATCTTATTAGCACTTATTGTCCACTCTTAACTCTCAAACATCAGGGGGGTGGGGGGCAGACAGGCCTAGCCTACATACACACATCTAATGAGAGCGATTGCACTTCTTTGACTGGGCAATGGCAGAGAAAGAGGGTTCATAGGAAGTGAGGGCTACCCGCAAACAGTGATGCAAATGCTCATTTGTCAAGGAGGCACGTTGCTTGTTTTAATGGCATTCATGTGAGAGAAACTGGATTCACAGGTGTATGTTGAGCCAAACATTGTTAGCACAGATATTGCCAGCGTTTTTATTTTGGGGAATGTCTTGACATGAATACACTTTATCCAAAATGTTGTGGTGGATTCATTCTCAAGTGCCTGCTTCAGAGCAGATGATGCTTGCATGTCAATTATTTCAAGTTGCAGGAGACCTTCATCAATGTGAAGTGATGCAAGGAACTCTTGTCCTTTTGTGGAAATAGCAGCTACATTGGCAAATGGGTTGCTCACAAAATGCATCAATTCTCTGGACATGTCAAATTCATCAAATCGACTTGCAAAGTTTTCCCTCAATTTATCAATGAAATCTGTCATTAATTGAGTGACTTTTGGCTCAATTGTGCGTGTTAACGTTGACATGAAGAAAAAAAAAAGTAAAAAAAAATATATATATTTTTTTTATTTTTTTTTTTATTATCATGTAATCTTTGGCGGGCCGGTCAGAATCATCCCGCGGGCCGGATCTGTCCTGCGGGCCGCCAGTTGAATAGCCCTGCTGCATAGTTTCATGTCTAAATAGTTTGGGGGTAGGAAGGGAGGGGCACTGGGGTGCAGAGTCATTAGAAATATATTTTGAAATATATTGTGAATTACATTAACCAATATAAAATACACCATGTCAACATTTGATGTTTTTCAAATCTTGAAATCACATCTGTAAAACAATATCCTGACCTGACAAATGTGTTTGTAATCTGGTGGCATAATCCAAGAATCACAGTTTCAGTCACACCAGTTGATGGGAAAAAAGAATCAACATTGTATTATTGACCATGTTAAACTTGAGCACTAGTCTCTTTGATTTCATTTTTATTCTGAGACTCAATAGTTTATTTGTACAACGAAAGATACCACCACAATGACATTGCAGGCAACTGCCCAGTATTTTAACTAAAATTTAACCAGTTTTCAATACCAATCTTGCAGGAGATTCACTTTTAACAGTATAATCTGTAACCTCTAAGCAAAATAGCCCTGCTTGGTAATGCACATTTCTCAGATGTGTGGGTTAGAATTGAATGGGATTTGAAGGGGTTGTTATTGTCTGGCCACACCTCAGGCTCTGCCAAGAGAGGTCTGGAGAAACACCAGCGTAGAGTCCTTTCTTTCACACCTAGAGTCCCAGTTTCAGTCACCAGCTAACTGATGGTCAATGTTGATTCTTGTTTCCCACGTTAATTTTGTACATTATCTAACGTTAACACAAACCTAAACTAACTTTAGGTTAGTTGTAACCAGTGTTAATTTTGGCAGCTATTTTCATTTTAGTCTTAGTCATGTGTCAAGTGCTCCTTTTTCGTTTTCATCATATTTAGTCATCTGCATTTATTTTTCGTTTAGTCAGTTTTAGTCAACTAAATGTCTGAGCATTTTAGTCTTAGTCAGTGTTAGTCTCGATTTTGTCTTTTTTGTTTTTGTCTAGATTTAGTCGCAGAAAACTGATGATTTTTGTCTAGTTTTAGCTAATGAAAAAAAGGCATTTTATATTTTTATATTGTAAATAATGCAATTCTATTTATTAAGTATAGTCTAGGGTTTGTCAGCTGATTCACAATAAGTTCAGTAGAAGGCTATAAGCCCAATACAATAGTAACCAAACATTCCTTGAAATGGTCAATAGATTCAGAAATAGTCAGACATGGAATGGAACATATTCTGATTTAAATTGCTTCTTTTTTTTAACCAACAATTGCAATTCTTACTGGGACCTACTGTACAAATTTCACACACGTCACACACACATTCCCTTTTGTCCCTCGAGTCGTACCGTAGATCGCTGACGTCACTTAAAATGGCAGCCCCCATCAGAGCATTCGGCTAACAACATTAGCTTAGCGAACCTGCCACCGCACTTCTATGTGCATAAAGTGTGGTAACAAAATATCACAGCCCCTAAGACTGGGAGCGTTCTAACTCTACTGAGCATGTACCCAACATTATATGAAAAATAATAAGTCATTACGATGTTTTAGTGCACTTAAAGCGCTAAAGGGATTCATAACTTATAGCAGGGTCAATCTCAGTGTTAGTACTCGTCTGTTTCTTTTCTTTTCATACTAACATTACCTTTTTAAGTGAACGTGGTCTTGTCCTTGTTGTATCCATGTGTAATGTTGATAGTAGTGGGTGTACACAGATGAAAGAGAGCAAGTCTGTGTCTGGGATATAGGTCCCGACTCCCAGGCTATTAGCTATTAGCTCTTCTGGCAGCCATCCTCTCAGCCTCCGTCGTCTTAAATGCTATGTTCTTTTGGTAGAACTGTTCGGCTGCCGCAGGAGTGTTGAGAGAGTAGCAGTTTCCGTTCATGGTTATTGGTATAAGCCAGACCTGGGCATTGTACGGCCCGCGGGCCGGATCCGGCCCGCGGGATGATTCTGACCGGCCCGCGAAAGATTACATGATAATAATTTTTTTTTTTTTTTTTTTTTTTTTTTTTTTCTTCATGTCAACGTTCACACGCACAGTATACGCTTAGGAGACATGCTCAGAAGATGTTGGTTCTCTTTGGATCCACCTACATATGTGAACAGACATTCTCAGTCATGACGTTTACCAAGTCCAGGTACAGATCCTCTCTCACTGATGAACATCTGGCAGCTGTGCTTCGCATCTCCACCTCAGACATGCAACCTGACTTTGATGGACTTGTTAAAGCTCAACAGAGACTGGATTTCTCACACTGAATGAAAAAAAAAGAACTGAAGAACACTAAAATGTGGAAATATAACAAGTGAAATGGGACACTTGATATTTTTTTTTCTTTTTTTTGCAGTTCTGAAAACATTAAATGTTTAATATAGGCATGTAAAGTAAAAAAAAGGCTACAAAACTGGGACACTTTTCTTTACACAGTTCAGTGACATGTCTTGTTTATTTTTGCTATAAGATGATGTGATGTCTTTAGAAAGCTAAGAAAATCCTTGTTTCAATAGTATATGAAACTCAAAATGCCCTTTGTTATTAATGTTTCACATTTTGTTTATCATTTTGGAAATAAATTCTATTTGAATAAATTATATTTTTGAAAGCTAACCTCACCTTTTAATTGCCAAATAATAACATACACTCTTACCAGGGGTCAAAACAATGCCATTTACTGCTTTTTATATAGAAATAAAATGTATATTATGCATAATTGAGTTTGGAATTTTGGCCCGGCCCCCCAACATATTTTCAGTTGCTCATTCGGCCCCCCGGGAAAAATAATTGCCCACCCCTGGTATAAGCTGTAGTCACGAGAGACCTGGGACACTGTTTTTAGCCTCACGTATGTTATGTAGCTTGGCTTTTAGCCATAAACGCTGCTGAGCTTAACCCAGAAACGGAAATGGGAAATGCTGAAATAATAACGTGACTTATTCTAAAAGTTATAATTATTTTGTCTTATCTTGTTTTAGTCAACATAAATTAAGAGAGAATTCGTCATGGTTTTTGTAAACTACATTTTTGTGTACTCTGTTGTGGTCAACGATATGTAATTAACTATTTAGTCGCGTTGGCGTCACGTGGTCTTCAATAACGTGACGTCACGTAGGGCTGGGCGATATGGAAAAAAATCATATCGCGATAACGATATGATAATTTAATTTTATTTCTCGATATCGATAATTATCGAATTGTTATAAGTATAAAAAAATTAAACAACAGATGTATGTTTATTTTGCAGCAATTCTTTGTCATTGCCGCCATCTTTAGTGTTACATCCCCTCACACTCCAGTTCTCAGGCTGCAGCTGGTTTAAAAGCTAAAGTAAACCGGCTTCTCTGCTGGCTGTGGCTCCAGAGGAGTTGAACAGTTCTGGCTCTGCTAGTTTATTTTCGATCTTTTGGCGCTTTTTTGGTGGACAAACCACCGCACATGTGCACTGTGACTCGTGACTGGAGTCTAGTTCTGCTAGCACACATAGCCTACTGTGTACAGACGGTTTCAAAATGTATTTTAAATTAGAAAGCAAACAAAATAAATGGACAAGAGAAAAATAAATCTGAATTTGGTCAGTATTGTCATTTGGACAAGCAAAGCCATTACTTTAAGTTGCAGGCAAGAAAGACAAGCCTGTCCACTGTCTCTGGTTTTAAAACTGCCCTGTTGCAGGTATAAAAAAAAAAAAAACGATTTTTCGATTTTTTTTTATTTCGATATAGATTATTAAAATATATCGCGATATTTATCGTTACCGTTATATCGCCCAGCCCTAACGTCACGTCTCGTTGTCGTCATGAAAAAAACCTTCGTTGACGAACATCTTTCGTCATCAATTTAGTCAACAAAATTAACACTGGTTGTAACGTTAGTTTAGGTTCGTGTTAACGTTAGATAATGTACAAAATAAACGTATTCCGCTGCTATAGACGTTGCTCTTTTATTTTGAAACCCCCCAGAAAGGAAGTCATTATATTAGCTTTAGTGATAGCTCCGGTTACCTCCGTTAGCGTGCAGTAGTTAGTAGTATATCAATGACCAGCCATTGGATTACTGTTTTCTAAATTGGGGAGGCTTTTAATAGTCAAGGTAAGAGGATTTTAAGTCATGGTATCCATAAACTTCAATCGGTTCGGATCCTTTGAATTAATGAGAATGTAAACAAACACGGCTTCCACGTACAAATCACTGACTCGGAGAGGAGTCGTTGGGCAAAAAATAGTTCAGAGTATATGCTTAGAAAACGTAATTGTCGAATTCAATTATTTTTTATTTCTCCACGTGGTAAATACACAGGTCACAACATGTTTACAGGAACGTTTTGGAGTGTATTTGGTGACTGTAGGGAACGTCAGGCTCTAACCCTCCCCCACTTCCAGTGATGAAGCTAAGCTATGCTAACAGATCGACTGTTCCCTAAGCTAAATGCATGCACAGATACAAAAAAGGTATGTATCTTCTTGTCTAACTCCAGGGAAGATGTTAAATAAGCTAATTTCCCAAAATGTTGGAGTTTTCCTTTAAACTTGAGCACTAGTCTCTTTGATTTAATTTTATTCTGAGACTCGATGTTTAACAAATACCATGGGATAAATCAAATCAATACATTTCATAAAGGCACATAATTAAAAGTCCCACTGAGGATTATGTCTGATTTGGAACCTGAAATATGGCAACTTCATTCTATTTTCAATATTTAAATACAAAAAGAAATGGGTTAAGTGATAACCCAGTATGTTTTAAGAGAGAGGGGATTTAAATAATTAAAGAACAATAGGTACAAATCAAATAAAAAAGATGCAAGTGCAGATACTGAACAGATACATAGTGATTGTACAAAGTGATGTCTTCCAAGATGATCAGAGGGGAAATATCAGTTTGATGGAGGAGGTGTCTATTGTTGTTCTGATTGGCCAATCAGTTCCAAGCAGCTCAATGCTCAACTCTTGTCTCTCTTGTATAAGAACAGGGCTGTTTTCCAGACTGAAGTACTCATTCAACCATAAAGACGGGATAGTCTGCTGGTTGACTTGAACGCCTCTCTGTGGCAGAACACATTGTCTACTGGACTAAGACTTTCTACTGGAAACCATCTGGATCAAAACCTGCTTCTGAAGACAGATCAGACTGTGGACACCATCTGTAAGTACAATTATTTATTAGATTGTTTTCGTGGCATTGCAGAGCCTCTCTTATTTTCTGTGTTTCCAAGAAAACCAATCTAAACATGCCTGAATGTCTGTTTATTTGTCTTCATTAACACTTTGGTTGCCTTGGGTTAAATTCATGATATACCATAGGTTGCCGGCTCTATTTGTCTATGGAGAAGTACCCCTTCTTTGCATGGCTATAACTTTTTAAATTCTATTGCTACATTGCCATTATTAGGGCCCATTCAAAGTCCTATATGTATTGTTCATTGTGTAGCAACGTTAAACTTTTTCATTCACATATTCATAGTAAAGTATGGTCTAATGCAGTGATTCCCAACCTGGGGTCCGCGGACCCCCTGGGGTCCGCCAGGGGGCGCAGGGGGTCCGCCAGACCACAGATGATTTGAGGTCTTTTTTTTAATTTTTTTTTTTAATTTTTTTAATTTTTTTTTATCAGAAGCATGAATAGTCTCTCCACTACAATAAAAAATAAAGATAAATAAATAAACATCTAGACATGATTTTTGAACGTTAACAGTAGGCTACCGGGTAGCCGCTAAAACGCGAATCAGTTGACTGTATCACTTTCTGTAGCTAGCCTAGCACGCTAGTTAACTTTCTCGGCTCGTCTGCAGTCAGCCGCCAGAGGCGAAAATGTGTGACAAACGAAAAGGAGATGACGGCAGCTCATCTGCAAAAAAAGTTAGGACCTACAGCAATCGCGAAAATTACATCACCATGGGCTTCACTGAGGGACCAGACAAACGACCTGAGTGTGTGATTTGTGGAGAAAAGTTGGCAAACTCGAGCCTGAAGCCCAGCAAGCTGAAGAGACATCAGGCGTCTAAGCACCCAGACACCGTTGGGAAGGATCCAGACTTTTTCCGGAGGAAAGAACAGTCTCTCAAGGCGAACAAGCCTGTTGATGTTAGAGTAGCGTGGAGCAGGGGTGGCAGTGATTTACAGAAGGCTACCGAAGCCTCCTTTGAGTGTTCGCTTTTAATTGCAAAAGCAAAGAAACCGCACAATATTGGCGAGCAGCTCATCAAACCAGCCTGCATCAAAATGGTTTAGAAACTGTGCGGCCCACAGGTGGCAGATAAACTAAAATCAGTACCACTCTCGAACAATGTAGTGAAAGACCGAATTGATAAGATGTCAAGTGATTGCGAGCAGCAGCTGTCAGAAAAGCTTAGAAAGGGTCCATTTGCCATACAACTTGATGAAACTACAACTGTCGCAGACGAGGCTGTGCTCATCGTTTATGTGCAATATATTGAAAATGAGGATCTGAAGCAGGACATTCTCATGTCAGTCAACCTTACTACCAGGATATTTTTACTGCAGTGGATTCTTACTTCATTCAACATAAATGCAAACCGTTCACCATTAGGGCCTGATTTGAGAGGATGAATACAGGATTTGAATATTGGCCAAAATTTTGAAATACATATGGTGCAAGATTAGATTTGTTGATTGAAGGCACAAGTCAAAGAAGCATAGTGGGTCTAATTATGATGCATATGCCTGTGTATAAGCAGTTTGTTATTAAAATGACAAAAAAAAGGTATTAAACCCAGCTAGGACAGATTCTCTCTGCTACTGATTGGAATTTCCTGTCTCATATTTAGTTTAATTTGTTGCATTGATTTGTTCCATAAATGCAAACCGTTCACCATTAGGGACTGATTTGAGAGGATGAATACAGGATTTGAATATTGGCCAAACATTTTGAAATGCATATGGTGCAAGATGAGATTTGTTGATTGAAGGCACAAGTCAAAGAAGCATAGTGGGTCTAATTGTGATGCATATGCCTGTGTATAAGCAGTTTGTTATTAAAATGACAAAAAAAAGTATTAAACCCAGCTAGGACAGATTCTCTCTGCTACTGATTGGAATTTCCTGTCTCATATTTAGTTTAATTTGTTGCATTGATTTGTTCCATAAATGCAAACCGTTCACCATTAGGGCCTGATTTGAGAGGATGAATACAGCATTTGAATATTGGCCAAACATTTTGAAATGCATATGGTGCAAGATGAGATTTGTTGATTGAAGGCACAAGTCAAAGAAGCATAGTGGGTCTAATTGTGATGCATATGCCTGTGTATAAGCAGTTTGTTATTAAAATGAAAAAAAAAAGTATTTTATGGTATCTTATTAGGAGGGGGTCCGCGAATTTCATCAGAGATGTTTGGGGGTCCCTGGGGGGAAAAATGTTGGGAACCACTGGTCTAATGTATAAGTATGTTTTCATCTCTTTCTGCAGCTTTCTCCAGAACGTGATCTATAGTCCCAAATGCATTATATTGATGATGCAATACAGTTTTATGGCAATCAGCGCGATATAAAAAATTCCAACTAGACGTACTTCTAGAAGTTACTACACGTCATCTGATGTTGACCGGATGGGCTAGGGGGCGTTTATAATTCCGTGGGCAGCGTTATACCAATCATCTAATGTGGGTCAAATGTTGATAATAGCAGTTAGTATCGAAGACGGTAACGTTACACGCTAAAACTCACCCCAGTCTCCGCGCGCCGTTGGGCGATCATCGTAGAGTAGAAATCTTATCATTATGGGATGTAGATTTACCCGGTCCATCTCCAGCTTGTATAATGGTATATACGTCCAAATCATGTTGTTTATCGAGTTATTGGCAATCGATCACTGTGTATTGTGACGAGCTAGAATGCCGGGACCTATAGCGAGTGCCCGGAAGTAATACGGACGTCCAGCACAACCTCTATGCCACTTCCTGTTTAAGCGATTGCACCGATCGGCCACCAGATGGCGCTCCTGAACCGCCAGAGAGCTCAGTGGGTCCTCCTGGTGGATCTCAGGCCAGCGGAGGGGACATATGAATCCGATCGCAGATTTTTGAAATATTGATATAAGGACGCTGTACAGCGTCCTCCGGCAACTTGAGCATGGCCGGCAATGACGTCTAAACACGTTTCCTGGCAGCCAAAGTGTTAAATGTAAGTGTATTTGTACAACGACCGTCAGATACCACCACAATGACATTGCAGGCAACTGCCCAGTATTTTACCTAACGTTGACCAGATTTTAATAACAATCTTGTAGCAGATTCACTTTTAGAAGTATCTGTAATGTTGTAAACAACTACCTCTAGGCAAAAGAGCCCTGCTTGGTAATGCACTTTTCTCAGATGTGTGGGTTAGAATTCAATGGGAGTTGAAGGGGTTGTTATTGTCTGGCCACACCTCAGGCTCTGTCAAGAGAGGTCTGGAGAAACACCAGAGTAGAGTCCTTTCTTAGCACAAATCCTACAGTTTCTCATTGTAGCTCTGGCTAGTTAGCCAAAAAACAATGTAAATTCAATGGGGTCAAGTTCCTGTCTGTACAGGCTGACTTGAGCTCACAGAAATCTACTTTGGGTACACCATGGAATATGTTTCAGTAGTCTTCAGTCAGCTTGTATCGAAAGTAGCTTGACCCCATTGACACGAGAAACAAGAACGAAATAACTCACTATACTGATTCAACATCATCATTGATAAGTAAGAAATAAGGTGTGGGTTCTATGGATATATAGCAGAATACCAGACATTGAAGATGGGAGGCCTAACAGGTATTCAGCATGTATAATGCTACTGTATTGGTCACACTAACTACCCCCATTCAGCCTTAGTACCCTAATTGTTCCCTGCTATGTACATGTTTATATGGTACTTCAGGCTCATCATATTTACTTTTCAATTGCAAATCTATCATGAGGTGGATGTGGCCACTGTATCTCACTTGCTATTACTTACTTACTTACGCCTGCTACCCCTTCTGGGGCATAGGCCGTCAACAAGTGATCTCCAAGCATCTCTGTCTTGAGCTGTTCTCTCCAGTTGGTTCCAGGTCATCTTCATGGTCTTGGTGTCTGCCTCCAGGTCTCTGCGCCAGGTGTTTCTCGGGCGGCCCCTTTTCCGCTTGCCCTGCGGGTTCCATGTTAGGGCTTGTCTGGTGATGGTACTTGCAGGCTTTCGCAGGGTGTGGCCTATCCAGCGCCATCTGCGTTTCTTAATTTCTTCTTCTGCAGGCAGCTGGTTTGTTCTCTGCCAGAGTTCGCAGTTGCTGATGGTGTCTGGCCATCGGATGTTGATGATCTTCCGCAGGCAGCTGTTAATGAAAACCTGCACTTTCCTGATGGTTGCAGCTGTAGTTCTCCACGTCTCTGCTCCATATAGTAGGACTGCCTTGACGTTGGTGTTAAAGAATCTGAAACTCCAAAAGCCCTCCAGGGGGTTGGGCGAGGGGCTAACATCCCCACCCTGTAAAACACTATATTGTTACAGAAACACCAACAAGAGAAAAACAAGACATCAACACCTTGGCCCAGGGAAGAGAAGGGTCTTCGATAAGAAGGTCTATGACACCATGTGGTGAAAGCCAGAAGTCTCTGGAAGCCACACGGCCGATCACCCTTCTTTCGTCCAGGGCTGCCCATATCGGTACGTGGAACGTGAGAACCATGTATGAGATGGGTAAGACATTTCAAGTAGCAGCAGTGATGAGGAACTATAATCTCACGCTGCTCGGAATAAGTGAGACAAGATGGACACAGTCCGGACAGAAACGACTGGCCTCAGGAGAGTTACTGCTGTACTCCGGACACGAAGAGGACAATGCCTCCCACACCCAAGGAGTAGCACTGATGCTATCTAAAACAGCACAGACGGCGCTCATAGGATGGGAAGCCCATGGTCCAAGGATCATCACCGCATCCTTTCGAACCAAGAAGAAGATGATCAATATGAACATCATACAGTGCTACGCTCCTACCAATGACAGCAAGGAAGCAGACAAAGACCAGTTCTACAACAGACTGCAGTCCATTATAGAAAAGCACCCAGAGAGAGACATCACAATCCTCATGGGAGACCTTAATGCCAAGATCGGAAGTGACAACAGGGGGTACGAAGATATAATGGGAAGACACGGATTGGGGGCCATGAATGAAAATGGGGAGAGGCTGGCGGACCTGTGCGCTATGAACAACTTGGTCATTGGCGGCAGTGTTTTTCCCCATAAGAACATCCACAAGGCCACTTGGGTATCGCCAGACCACATAACCGAGAACCAGATTGACCACGTCTGTATCAGCAAGAAATTCAGGAGGTCCATGCAGGATATAAGAGTAAAGAGAGGAGCAGATGTGGCTTCAGACCACCACCTTGTCGTAGCCAGCCTGAAGCTGAAGCTGAGAAAGAACTGGATGTCGGCACATACAACACGACACAGGTACAACACAGCTTCCTTGAGAGACGCCAGTAAGCTGGAAGAGTTCAGAGTAACACTCGGCAACAAGTTCCAAGTTTTACAGGAGCTGTTGGAAGAGGACGAGTGCACCCTGGAGAACAGTTGGAAGGAGATAAAAGAGGCAGTAACGTCTACCTGCCAGGAAGTGCTTGGCCCCAAGAAGCACCAGCACAAGGAGTGGATCTCAGGGGACAGTCTGCGAAAGATCCAAGAGAGGAGGGAGAAGAAGGTGGCAGTGAACAGCCGGACAAGAGCAGAGAAGGCCAAGGCACAAGAAAGGTATGCAGAAGGAAACAAGCTAGTAAAGAAGAGCATCAGAGCAGACAAGCGAAGGTATATGGATGACCTGGCAACAGAGGCAGAGCAAGCAGCAAGAGAGGGGAATATGAGAGAACTGTACAACATCACCAAGAAGCTGGCAGGAAAGTACAGCAAACCAGAACGACCTGTGAAGGACAAAGAGGGAAGACCGATAACAACGGGAGAGGAGCAACAGAAGAACAGATGGATGGAGTATTTTGAAGAACTTCTAAACCAGCCAGCACCACAGAACCCACCAGACATCGCACAGGCTGACACAGACCTACCCATAGCCTGCAACGCACCAACCAGGGAAGAAATTAGGAAGGCTATCAAGCAGCTGAGGAACGGAAAGGCTGCAGGACCAGACAACATCCCTGCGGAGGCACTGAAGTCAGATATAGAAACCACGGTGAAGATGCTCCACCCACTCTTCATGAAGATATGGGAGGAAGAAGACGTGCCAGGAGATTGGAAAGAGGGCTATCTCATCAAGATCCCAAAGAAAGGCGACCTTAGCAATTGCGCAAATTACAGAGGGATCACACTGCTATCAGTGCCAGGGAAAGTTTTTAACAGAGTAATCTTGAACAGGATGAAGGACCTCATCGATGCACAACTCCGCGATGAGCAAGCTGGTTTCCGCAAGGACCGATCCTGCACAGACCAAATTGCAGTGCTGCGCATCATCGTGGAGCAGTCGATAGAGTGGAACTCGCCCCTGTACATAAACTTTGTGGACTATGAGAAAGCCTTTGACAGCCTAGACAGAGAGACCCTCTGGAAGCTTCTCCGACATTACGGGGTGCCAACCAAGATTGTTTCCATCATCAGGAACTCCTATGAGGGACTGACATGCAAGGTGGTCCACGGAGGGCAGCTCACAGAGGCATTCCAAATGAGGACCGGGGTCAGACAAGGTTGTCTGCTCTCGCCCTTCCTCTTCCTGCTGGCCATTGACTGGATAATGAAGACCTCCACAGCACAGAGAAGGTACGGGATTCAGTGGACACCTTGGACGCAACTTGACGACTTGGACTATGCTGACGATTTGGCACTACTGTCGCACACCCAACAACAGATGCAGGAGAAGACCAACAACGTGGCATCCACTTCCGCGCAAGTGGGACTCAACATCCACAAAGGCAAGACTAAGATCCTCAAGACCAATGCAGCAAACAACACCAACGCAATCATGCTGGATGGCGAGGCTTTGGAAGAAGTTGAAGCCTTTACCTACCTTGGCAGTGTTATTGATAAGCAGGGCGGCACAGATGCTGTCATTGGAGCACGAATAAGGAAAGCATGTACAGCATTCGTGCAATTACGGAACATCTGGAACTCAAAAGAACTGACTTCCACTTGCTATACAAATGCTTATTACTATGACTGGGCCATTGGCTCTGGTATTTCCATTGTCACTGTATAGTTTCATGTCTAAATGGTTTGGGGGTAGGAAGGGAGGGGCACAGGGGTGCAGAGTCATTAGAAATATATTGTGAATTACATTAACCAATATAAAATACACCATGTCAACATTTGATGTTTTGCAAATCTTGAAATCACATCTGTAAAACAATATCCTGTCCTGACAAATGTTTTTGTAATCTGGTGGCATAATCCAAGAATCACAGTTTCAGTCACCAGCTGATGGTCAATAATACAACGTTGCTTCTTGTTTGTTGTTTCCCCTGTTAAACTTGAGCACTAGTCTCTTTGATTTCATTTTTATTCTGAGACTCAATAGTTTATTTGTACAATGAAAGATACTACCACAATGACATTGCAGGCAACTGCCCAGTATTTTAACTAAAGTTGACCAGTTTTCAATACCAATCTTGCAGCAGATTCACTTTTAACAGTATAATCTGTAACCTCTAAGCAAAAGAGCCCTGCTTGGTAATGCACATTTCTCAGATGTGTGGGTTAGAATTGAATGGGAGTTGAAGGGGTTGTTATTGTCTGGCCACACCTCAGGCTCTGCCAAGAGAGGTCTGGAGAAACACCAGCGTAGAGTCCTTTCTTTCACACATAGCTGGTGACTGAAACTGGGACTCTAACTGATGGTCAATGTTGATTCTTGTTTCCCACGTTAAACTTGAGCACTAGTCTCTTTGATTTAATTTTTATTCTGAGACTCAATGTTTAACAAATACCATGGAATAAATAAAATCAATACATTCAAAGTCCCACTGAGGATTATGTCTGATTTGGAACCTGAAATATGGCAACTTCATTCTATTTTCAATATTTAAAAAAACGATTTGGGTTAAGTGATAACCCAGTATGTTTTAAGAGAGAGGATTTAAATAATTAAAGTACAATAGGTTAGGGCTGGGCGATATGGCCTCTAAATGATATCGTGATATTTTTTGGCCATATCACGATGCACGATATATATCGCGATATTTTGACATTTCCTCTAAAGCACTTACAAATGCTTGATTTAACCCTTTGCTGCATATAGTCACGCCAATATGATGATTATAATAAGTCCCTGCAACATATGTTTTCATTATTAAACCATGAAGATGCTTTAAAAAAATAATTAAATGAAAAAGTACTAAGAGTAGTCTACTGACACACTAATACAAAAATGTTTATTTACATCTAATAATGTAACAGCGACACGAGGAGAGATTTATATTTAATACCAATAGACAGAGTGGATCAAATCCTCCGGCGCCTTCTGCCAAGGCTTGTGGATGAAACGGCGCTCCTCCAGACAAAACAACAGAGGTTCATTTGAAAATATGGCTTATAGCTCTAGCTTTTGATGCTGAGCTCATATGGGAAAGGTGCTCTGCATACCGAACGACACCTCAGAGAACTGAAATCAGAATCCCTTCTAGCAGAACCATGCCCACTCCTCCCTTATAGTGTAATTATATTGAAGATCCACTAATGAATCCACTAATGAATGACGTGAAGTAACCACATTTAGATGATTACAATTCTATTAGATTTGTTTAGATTATACTTTTTTTTTTTTTTGGGACATATTCCCTGCAGCGCCACAGGGTTATTAAAGTGGCCAATCAGATCGCGGAACTGCAAGTGTGTTGGTAAAAGACTACACGCCTGCTGGTGGTAAATGTCCTGCAGTGAGGGGAAGGCTGCTTCAGAGATTTACTGAGCAGTCTCCCATATCTGGTCTTCTGAAAGATCGGATGACATCAGAGGAGTTTGATAGTATTTACTGAGGATTGCCAGATAATGTTGATATTTAAACGTTAAAAAAGTTGTTGTAGGGAGGGGTTTTAAATTGTGTTGTGATGTTTAGACTTCAGAGAGGGAGTAAAGTACAGAAAAAAGGTACCGTTGGGTACCGGTATCAATTCCCAGGTAAAGAGAAATTTTGGGCTGCTTTAAAAAAAAAAAAAATTAATCGCAAATTTAATCTGTCCGAAAAATCGCAATTAGATTATTTCCCAAAATCGTGCAGCTTTAATCCACAGTAGACCGGTTCTGACGGTACGCAAACTGCAGAGGGTCCAGTGTGTCTGGGATGGTCTCCTTGATGTGCGACATGACTATCCTCTCGAAACACTTCATCACTATTGGGGTGAGTGCAACGGGACGATAGTCATTGAGACAGGTTACAGTGTTTTTCTTTGGCAGGGGCACGAGGGTGGTGGTCTTGAAGCAGGTGGGCACAATAGCTTGTGCTAGTGACAAGTAGTAAATAGAGAGAAGCCCTACTCCTGTGACCAGTGTGAGAAGAGCTTTAGTCAACTGTCTAGTCTGAAATCACACCAGATAATTCACACAGGACAAAAGCCCTACTTCTGTGACCAGTGTGAGAAGAGCTTTAGTCGACTGTCTCATCTGAAATCACACCAGATAATTCACACAGGACAAAAGCCCTACTTCTGTGACCAGTGTGAGAAGAGCTTTAGTCGACTGTCTGATCTGAAAACACACCAGATAATTCACACAGGAGAGAAGCCCTACTTCTGTGACCAGTGTGGGAAGAGCTTTAGTCAACTGTCTGGTCTTAAATTACACCAGAGAATTCACACAGGACAAAAGCCCTACTTCTGTGACCAGTGTGAGAAGAGCTTTAGTCGACTGTCTCATCTGAAATCACACCAGATAATTCACACAGGACAAAAGCCCTACTTCTGTGACCAGTGTGAGACTAGCTTTAGTCGACTGGAGCATCTGAAAACACACCAGATAATTCACACAGGAGAGAAGCCCTACTTCTGTCACCAGTGTGAGACTAGCTTTAGTCAACTGTCTAGTCTGAAAACACACCAGATGATTCACACAGGAGAGAAGCCACATCATTGTGGTTTGTGTGATAAGAGATTCACAACATTAGCATATTTGAGTAAACATGAGAATTCACTTGGGAGAGAAGATTCAGGGAAATGTCAAACCTGTCAATTCACCTGCACATTCCTAGGAGATATTCCTACTGCTGTGACCAATATTAGAAGAGTTACACTCATAATGATGCTCCTGAAACGATATCAACATCATTCACACAGGAGAGAAACTATACCACTGTGGGGAAAACTTCACATCAAAAATAGGTACCATTTTAAGTTAACTAATGTAGCAGGAATTTAAAACCATCCAAACTGATAATACACAACACACAGGGAAGAAGGTCTACTATTGTGACCACTGAAAAACGCTTCAGTACGCCATTACAGCTATCAGTCCATCAACAATCATAAGAATAATAGTGGTAGTAATATTTGGCTGTTCTTTTGAAATGAAAAACTACTACCAAGAGCTTTTGACCTGCACAGAAGCCTCTGTGAGAGAGAAGCAGTACTAGCATAGACACTGTTTTCATTGATGACAACAGCTGTGTTTCTGTTGAGCTACAGAAAACAAGATTGAATGGGATTGGGGGAGATTGGAGGGTAGGGTAAAAAGGTAGAAAGAGGAGGGACATGAGGCTTTGCAGGAGGTTGCTGGGGAGAGAAGGTCAAGTTAATAAATATAACACCACATTGTTCTGGTGTTTTAAATACTGGGATCATAGGAACTTTCTGACCTCAGTATGGGGTGACCAGCCAAAAGCCAAGATGGTTAACAAACACTTTGTACACACTGGAGGGGGAAACTGCTTCTCGTAGGGATTTTTATATTTTAATGTGGATACTAGTGATTTCTTTTAATCTAATGTCACACATATTGTCAACATTCCTAGTACTACACAAGAAGAAGTGTTTATTTTAGAGTAATGTTCCATGTATTGTCTTCATTGGTATTCTTTTAATACAACATGGCCCCCCTAAGAACCACCAGGGTAAAAAATCGCGCTGAGCCATGGATGCACACTGAAATACTGACCGCTATGAAAGCCAGAGACAAAAAAATGCTCTGAGTTTCGTAAAAGTCAGTCAAAGCTTACCAAAAGCACGAGCAGTGAACTCCAAGACCACGTGACTGAACTCAAACTAGAAAGAAACAGACTAAGAAATGACGTAAACTCCATGATCAAAACTGCTAAAAAAATTTCATCAATGACGAAACCGAGGAAAACAAAAATGAACCACGTGAACTTTGGAAATTACTCGACAATCAACTAGGCTGCAGTAAAAAACTTAAAACCAGGTTCTCAAACATAAACATAAAGACGGACAACACGCTCATCATGTAGCCAATTACTTAAACACTTTCTTCACAAACATAGCCACAACACTGGTAAACAAACTACCCTCCCACTCAGGGCAGTATGGGGTAGAACACATAGTAGCATACTACAAGAACCTAGGCGTCCACAAAGATGACTTCAAACTGGAAATGGTAACTACAGATGAGGTACCCTGAGCGCCCTCCAACCAAACAAGGCCACTGGCCATGACAACATCCCCTCCAAATTCCTCAGAGACTCAGCAGCAGCCATCACCCCAGTCATCACACACATAATAAACCTCTCCATAAAACAGGGACACGTCCCCAAGGACTTCAAAATTGCGAGAGTAACACCCCTGCACAAAAAGGGCAGCAAATTAGACCCGGGCAACTACCGCCCTGTTTCTATCCTTACGTCCATCTCGAAAGTCATGGAAAAAATAGTATACGAACAGATCGAAAAGTACCTCGCGGAAAAAAATCTAATCTACGAATTCCAATCTGGCTTCAGAACATCCCACTCCACTGACGCATGCCTTCTCTACTTGAACGACCACATCAAACAAGAGGTGGACGCGGGCAAATACTGCGGCATGGGCATGCTGGACCTACAAAAGGCCTTCGACACTGTCAATCACACCATTCTGATTGACAAGCTAAAAGCAATTGGTTTTGATAGTTTATCAGTGAGCTGGATACAATCCTACCTGGAGGGGAGGGAACAGATGGTGGAGGTAAACGGTACCCTATCCCCCCCCCGCACAGTGAGCTGTGGTGTTCCACAAGGAAGCATACTAGGACCGCTACTATTCCTAATTTATGCAAATGACATGTCGTCAGCTTGTGACTGCAACTTGTTCCTGTTTGCGGACGACTCAGCCCTGCTGGTCTCTGACAAGAACAAGTTACAGGTTGAAAAAGCCCTCAGCTCAGAACTCGGCAAAATCTGCATATGGCTCGCGGACAACAAACTATCATTACACATGGGCAAAACAGAGTCCATTCTCTTCGGTTCAAATAACAAACTCAGCAAGACCGACGGCTTCTCGGTTACAGTGGGTGACAATATTGTCACAAGGAAAGATGAAATTACCTACCTGGGTTCCATCCTAGAGGCTAATCTTTCCTGTGACAAAATGGCATCCAATGTAATAAAAAAAGTCAACCAACGAACGCGATTCTTGTACCGGATCTCCTCTCTGGTAAACAAGAATACCCTGAAGACTCTAGCAGGAGCACTCATTCAAGGGTACTATGACTATGCTTGCACCTCATGGTACCAAAGCACCTCAAAGGCACTAAAAAACAAATTACAAACATCTCAAAACAAGCTAGTCAGACTACTGCTTGACCTGACTCCTAGAACCCACCTCACCCCTGCCCACTTTGACAACCTAGGATGGCTTAGAGTAGACGACAGAGTACAGCAACTTGCAATGGGCCTGGTCTACAAGATACACTACGTGACCAAGGTACCCATGTACATGTCAAAATACTTCCCAAAGGTCAGTGAATACCACGATCACAACACCAGAGGGAGCTCCACAAATCATGTAAAACCCAGATTCGGCTCAAACAAGGGACTAAACACGTTTCGCAATTATGCCACATCAATGTGGAACGCCCTACCTAAAGCTGTAAAGGAATGTGAATCACTACCCACTTTCAAAAACACTCTCAAAAAACACCTACGTGAGACTGCAATTCGAAACTGGCCCCTACAAATGTCCTAACCGAGTTGTACAGTAAATTACCAAGTAAGGCTTTGTCAGTATTCCAATGTACAGTGTAAAATGTGTGTGTGTCCCCTACCCAACACCCCCCCCCCACCTCCAATGTACAGCCCTCACCCACCCACCCAACCCCACCCAACCTCCTCCAATGTACAGTTTCTACGTCAAATGTATATACACTTTTTCTGGACTCTTTTGTATCACAAACGGTACTGTATTTGCAAATCTGATATGTCATAAATGTATAGATGTAGCAGTACTGTCTATCTGTATGTCATGTATGTCATATGTTATGATGAATTGAAAATGGGGGACCCTGATGTAAACAAGACGAAAGTCTTTCTCTGGTCTGCATCCCCTTAACAATTGTATGTATTGAGCTGTACTGTACTGTACCCATTCTGCAATCTGTTAATAAACTTTTCAATCAATCAATCATGTTCCTTATATGAATTTATCTTTAGTGGTTTTTCTATAAACGGTAGAGCAGTCGTCTGGTAATCCGGAGGTTCCAGGTTCGATTCCCGGGCAGCGTGTCGAAATGTCCTTGAGCAAGACACTTAACCCCTAATTGCTCCCGATGAGCAGGTTGGCACCTTGCATGGTTGCCTCCGCCATCGGTGTGTGAATGTGAGTGAATGGGTAAAAATGTGAGGAACAAATTGTAAAGCGATTTGGATAAAAGCGCTATATAAATGCAACCATTTACCATCGACCATTTAATAATATGGATGAATTGTAAGTGTTAAGATAAGTGGGATGATGTGAATTGATCTCTTAGAAGTAACTGTAACTCACAAGTATGAAAATTAAATATTACCTTTTAACCTACTTTGTATGAAAGGTTTCATCTAAGTGCAACAATGATAATTTTTTGAAAATCTGTTGCAGCGTATCTTGGAACTGTTCAACTGTACAAGCACACCCTTCCCATTACGTCCTTTTCTTCTTTTTTTGAAACGCACATGTGAATGCATTTTCTTAATTCTTTTTATGTTCCGGCACCATATTTTGGCTAAATAGGCCTTGTTTTATAAATGTGTATACAGAAACAATTCTGTTGCTTTTGTTGATATTCATTCATTTCATTGATAACATAGTGCTGTAATTTCATTTCCTAATAAATATGCATGATCAAGTTCAACAACGTGTGCTTTTATTTTGATATTCCACGTTGAAATTACGCAAGACATTAAGGGCTAAATCCACAAAGAATGGATTGCACGGAGCAAGTTGCACCCTTACTTAAAATTCATTATGAATTAAAAATGGGGGACCCTGATGTAAACAAGACGAAAGTCTTTCTCTAGTCTGCATCCCCTTAACAATTGTGTGTATTGAGCCGTACTGTACCCATTCTGAAATCTGTTAATAACATTTTCATTCAAGCAATCAATCTGCACTGTGATTGATTGAATGAAACTTTTATTAACAGATTGGTAAATGGCTTTTACAATTAGGCTACAAAAGTATCCACTCAATAGTGGCAAATAGCGGCCACCTCCACACTCCACTCTGGTTGGTGGCAGTGATTCAATGAGGCGCCCAGATGTGTGTCACTTTCCAGCCTTTAACCACTCATCCCAGGCTGACTGCCCGCAGGTGCAATCAGCAGGTGCAATCAGCCCAATCAGTGAGACGAGTGGCATCTGGGAATGGGAGAAAGAAAAAGGAATGAATACAAGATGACACACTTCACATACAGACAACATAACAAATACTACATATACTAACCTGATGTTTACATGGTGTTAAAAATATGGTAATAATGATAATGAACAACCCACGTACGTGACACTTGGGTCTGAGAAGTGATCAATGATAGGGTCTTGATTATACTTGCCTTGCTAGGAACTACCTATAGGGGGAGCGTGCTGCCTGCTTCTCATTCATTACACAGACGTGAACGAGAGCAACAGCGGGTCACATTCAGATTTGTTTATTGTCACGTATTTTCAGTACCTTACAGCAAAGAAAGAGTTAAATTATATTTGTTGTGGTCCCTTGACCATAGCAGCATCCAATAAAATTAGCATAGAATAATAATAAAATAAAGATGAGAGCGTCAATGGGCTCTGTTGACGAGTCTGATGGCTTGGGGGAAGAAGCTGTTCTTCAGCCGGTTGGTTCTGGCTGTGTGGCTGCGGTAGTGCTTTCCAGACCGCATCAGCTGGAACAGTCCATGGTTGGGGTGATTAAGGTCCTTGATAATTTTCCGGGTTTTTTTAATGCACCGGCTCTCATAGATTTCCTGGACGGGGGGAAGCTCACATCCACAGATCTTTAGTGCTGTCCTCACGACTCTGCTGTCCTCACGACTCTGCTCAGCGCTCTGAGGTTGAGGTCGGTGCAGTTCCCCCTCCAGGCGGTGATGCACCCCGTCAGGACGCTCTCTGTTGTTCCTCTGTAGAACGCCTTCAAGATCTTGGGTGTCATGCCGAACTTCTTCAGCCTCCTGAGGTGGTAGAGGCGTTGTTGGGCCTTCTTTACCACATCATTTTGTGGACGTCCCAGGTGAGTTTGTTGGTGATGTGGACACAGAGGAACTTAAAGCAGCTGACTCTCTCCACTGCAGCCCCGTCGATGGTGATGGGGTCCAGCTTCTCTCCCCCTCTCCTGTAGTCTATGACCAGCTTCTCTCCTCCTCTCCTGTAGTCTATGACCAGCTTCTCTCCTCTCCTGTAGTCTATGACCAGCTTCTCTCCTCCTCTCCTGTGGTCTATGACCAGCTTCTCTCCCCCTCTCCTGTAGTCTATGACCAGCTTCTCTCCCATCTCCTGTAGTCTATGACCAGCTTCTCTCCTCTCCTGTCATCTATGACCAGCTTCTCTCCTCTCCTGTCATCTATGACCAGCTTCTCTCCCCCTCTCCTGTAGTCTATGACCAGCTTCTCTCCCCCTCTCCTGTAGTCTATGGCCAGCTTCTCTCCCCCTCTCCTGTAGTTTATGACCAGCTTCTCTCCCCCTCTCCTGTAGTCTATGACCAGCTTCTCTCCTCTCCTGTAGTCTATGACCAGCTTCTCTCCTCCTCTCCTGTGGTCTATGACCAGCTTCTCTCCCCCTCTCCTGTAGTCTATGACCAGCTTCTCTCCCATCTCCTGTAGTCTATGACCAGCTTCTCTCCTCCTCTCCTGTAGTCTATTACCTGCTTCTCTCCTCCTCTCCTGTAGTCTATTACCTGCTTCTCTCCTCTACTGTAGTCTATGACCAGCTTCTCTCCCCCTCTCCTGTAGTCTATGACCAGCTTCTCTCCTCCTCTCCTGTAGTCTATGACCAGCTTCTCTCCCCCTCTCCTGTAGTCTATGACCAGCTTCTCTCCCCCTCTCCTGTAGTCTATGACCAGCTTCTCTCCCCCTCTCCTGTAGTCTATGACCAGCTTCTCTCCTCCTCTCCTGTAGTCTATGACCAGCTTCTCTCCTCTCCTGTAGTCTATGACCAGCTTCTCTCCTCTCCTGTAGTCTATGACCAGCTTCTCTCCTCCTCTCCTGTAGTCTATGACCAGCTTCTCTCCTCCTCTCCTGTAGTCTATGACCAGCTTCTCTGTTTTTTCCACATTGGGGGAGAGGTTGTTCTCCTGGCACCACTTTGCCAGGTTGTCAACCTCTCTCCTGTAGGTGATTCGGCCTATCACTGTGGTGTCATCTGCAAATGTAATCACTGTGTTGGAGCAACACACTGGAGTAACAACACACTGGAGTAACTACACACTGGAGTAACTACACACTGGATTAACAAGATTGATTGATTGAAAATTGTAGATTGCAGAACGGCTCAATACCAGTGGAGGTTATTTCATGATTACTAGTGAGGCAGTGCTTCACTAGTAATATACAGAAGAAAAAAAAATATTAATATATATATTTTTTTTTAATTATTATTATTTTTTTATTATAAATGTTTTCCTCTGTGAAAAAAACAATGCCAGTGAATTTTTTTTTCTTTTAAAAAATGTCCAAGTGACAGCTCTGAGCTCTCTGATCTGGCCTGATCCCATAACTGCAGTAATGGCCAGATGTCAATCACTCAGTGCTAAAATAGGTGCACAGGTTGGGCTTAAGAATATAATTATCCAATCAAAATAGGGTATTTGAGTTTTAAAAAGGCGGGTAGTGAGACGGAGCGCACTTGATTGATTGGCGTTCACGTCGTACCACATTGTGTTGACAACCTTCAAATCCAATCAGAGATTGGCCCCAGCTAAGCCTACGGAAGTGCAGCTGGAATGTCAGCCTTGAAAGCTGACATGGAAAAGAAGATATTAATTTGCCTAATATAATAATTCATATTTTAAGATCTTTATTCAATTGTTGAACTTCATGAACTTATTATCGCCCAGAGGAAGAACCGCTGTGCTGCCTTCCTCTTCATGTGAGCAGCTACTGCTTTCTGCGGACATTTCGAGACAATCTTAGTTGGCAACTTGGTCCATATATCAAGTTCAAGTTTCAAGTTTCTTTAATAGTTGTCATACAGAAGTACAGAATACTTTTATACAAAATGCTTCTTACTGTTATGCTCCAGAGACTGCTAGACAAGATAAGTATGAAATAAAATAGTATAGCATGTAAAATAGAAGTAAAAATAGAGGTCACAGTGTTCAGTATAGACATATGTATTCTTTCATTTATTTGCATTTATTTAAAATTTGTTGGACCTTATGGTGTTCTTGTTCTGTTCTTGACTTATTGTTATGTTTTCTTCTTGACTTGTTTAAAGAAGACATGTACGGCCCATGGGGACAACGTGTGTTGTCGGGCCTTATAAATAAATTTGATTTGATTTTGATTTGATATGTACAATGTTCGATGCAGAATAGAAGTAACTGAGTTACCATACAATATACTATGTAATGTACTAATATACAATACTATATAGTGCAAAGCAGAAATAGGATGAGGTACAATTTAGGTACAATTTACAGTAAGGTGTACGAGTTGTAGTGCAAATCCTTTACCAATAAATATAAAGTGTGTTTAGGTGATCTAAAGTGTGGAGAGTGGCTGCTGCAGTGTGTTGTTTGTTTAAAGTGAGTGTGCGTGTGGATGTGTGCTGTGTGCATTTGATGGTTGTTGCATAGTGTTTATTGTTCGTTGAGCAGCCTGATGGCCTGGGGATAGAAGCTTCTTCTGAGTCTTTCTGTGCTCGCCTTGAGACTCCGGTATCGCTTGCCTGACCGCAGCAGTTCAAAGAGGCAGTTGTTCGGGTGGCTGGAGTCCTTGATGATTCTCTTAGCCTTACCCCTGCACTGCTTGTTGTAAATGTTCTGGAGGGTGGGAAGCCCCCCTCCAATTGTGCGCTCGGCTGAACGTGTCACTCTTTGTAGTCTGCTTCGGTCTTGTGCAGTGCTATTCCCAAACCAGGAGGTGATGTTGCCAGTCAGGATGCTCTCTATTGTACATGAGTAGAAGTTCTTAAGGATCTTCTGACTGACTTGGAACTTCCTTAGGCGCCTGAGGAAGTAGAGGCGTTGTCGTGCCTTCTTCACAACACTGTCAATGTGTGTGGTCCAGGTCAAGTCCTTGGATATGTGGGCTCCGAGGTACTTAAAGCTGTTCACTCTCTCAACCGGTGCCCCGTCGATGCTGAGGGGGCTGTAATCCTTGACCCCCGACCTCCTAAAGTCCACAATCATCTCCTTTGTTTTGCTGACGTTAAGGGAGAGGCTGTTCTCCTGGCACCATCCCGCCAGGACCTTGACCTCTTCCAGGTAGGCCCTCTCGTCGTTTGCAGAAATCAGGCCCACCACTACTGTGTCGTCAGCAAATTTGATGATTGTGTTGTTACTCCGCTGAGCCACACAGTCGTGTGTGTACAGGGAGTAGAGGAGGGGACTCAGAACACAGCCCTGGGGCGCCCCTATGTTGAGGGTGATGGATGAGGAGGTGCAGTTGCCTGCTCTCACCACCTGGGGTCTGCTCGTCAGGAAGTCCAAGACCCACTGGCAGATGTCATAGTTCAAGCCCAGGTCCCTGAGCTTGGCTATGAGTTTGGAGGGGACTATGGTATTGAATGCTGAGCTGTAGTCGATGAATAGCATTCTCACATAGTTCCCCTGCCTCTTGTCCAGGTGGCGTGAATATTTTAGGCAACCAACTTGTGTTTAGCGTTTCTCTGATTGGCCAATACGCCCATGAGACCACGGCAGCGCGAGAGAGCTGCAGCGCGGAAATAGGCTGTCTATTGCCTCGCGCTGCAGGGCGGAAATAGGCTGTCTATTGCCATTCTCTAAGACAAACTCTAACCTTAACCAGCTCCTTAACAGCGCCTAAACTTAACCCTTCTAACCTTAAGCAACTCCGAAACAATGCCTAACCTTAACCAACTCCGAAACAATGCTTAAAGTTATGCCTAAACTTAACGGCGAAAGAATGCGAATGCATGTAAAAAAAAAAAAAAAAAAAAAAATAGAAGGGAATCGAACTTGCCAGCAACGGGCCGTAGGATCCACAGCAATGCAGCGCTGCCAATTGAGCTAGTTCTGAATAGTAAAAAAGGGCGGATTACTGCTACATAATGCTGCCGCGACGGAGCGCCGCTCTGCTGCTGCCGCGTCGCCGCGGGGGCGTGGCTAGACGCAAGTTGGGCGTGGTTAGACACAAGTTGGTTGCCTTTAATATTTAGGCGTCCAGGTGTGATGCTGCTGTGTACAGCACATGGGCTATGGCGTCCTCCGTGGACCTGTTGGGGCGGTATGCAAATTGCAGGGGGTCCAGGTTGATGGGGAGGGAGGAGCAGATGTAGCCCTTTACTAGCTTCTCAAAGCACTTCATGGCTATGGAGGTGAGAGCTACAGGGCGGTAGTCGTTGAGGCAAGCAGGCTTGGATTTTTTGGGTACAGGGATAATAGTGGACTTCTTCAGACAGGTGGGGATGACAGCCTGTTCTAAGGACAGGTTAAATATGTCAGTGAATACCGGGGCCAGTCGTGCCTAAATTGTACCTCATCCCATTTCTGCTTTGCACTATATAGTATTGTATATTAGTACATTGCATAGTATATTGTATATTGTATGGTAACTCAGTTACTTCTATTCTGCATCGAACATTGTACATATGTCTATACTGAACACTGTGACCTCTATTTTTACTTCTATTACATGATATACTATTTTATTTCATACTTATCTTGTCTAGCACAGTCTCTGGAGCGTAACAGTAAGAAGCATTTTGTATAAAAGTATTCTGTACTTCTGTATGACAACTATTAAAGAAACTTGAAACTTGTCAGCTTGTGCTCCATCAAGTAATGATGAGCTTGTGATGATCCGTTTTCCATCCTCGTTAGAATAAGAAAATCCATTGGGTTCCATAGTCGAATCCATGAGTTAAGTTCTAAAAAATATATTGAAATGACGCACTACACCTAGCAAGGTGGAGCACCTCTCCAAAAGCTTACCCGAGTGCTTGGATTTTATCCAAAAGAGGATATGGAGAGGGTTACAGCGTTCTTGGTTTTGTGTTTCAGTAGGTGCTCTTTGAATTAAATCCGGGGTAGGATCCGTTATAGTTATAAAAAAAGTTGAAGTCCAGCTTTACACATTTTTAAAAGCCTTTATTTAATGGCTCACATTATTTAGATCATTTAAAAGAAACCAACATGTTTCGGCCTACATAGGGCCTTCATCAGGGTATAGATAACTAAGACCAAACAAAACTCTGACTAATATAGAGAATCCAGGGCCCTCATTCACCAACGTGACTTACGCACAGATAAGCAAAGAGTGGGATTCATCAATTTCAACTTGAACTTGACTTCGTGCTTATGTGTACGCACAGCTCTGAGCATACTTAGCTGACGCCCAGTGGTAGAATATCGTTACTACGGCACAAGCGCTCCTCAGTACATGCATTCGTTTCAACGCGGAAATAAAGACACTGGCGCGTGTTCTGTATGACCCCCGTAATTCATTATAGTTCATTGTGAAATAGCGATATTAGTGTAATTATTGTCAAACCCTAAATAGCATGTGGAATAGGTCTTTCTCTCCGAATGAATGCAGGTTTATATATATAGCGTTATCGGGTGCACTGACTGCGCTAGCAGGAACTGTTTTCAGAGATAGCATCAGATAGGGATGAATGAATGAATGAGGGGCAGTCAATTGCAGAGAGAACATAATATTAACTAGAGTCCACTACCCGAGACACCTCCTTCATTTGTACCGCAATTTGAGACCCAAATTGGAGCTATGAGCTTAAAAGCTTTTCCGTGCTTATTTGAGAAGGTCCAGCTGCAGAGCCGGAGAGACGGACAGCAGAGAGACAGACAGACAGACAGATAGACACTGTTCCACAGTGTGTGTGTGTGACCACTAGTCTCCTAGTAGAGACCCCCCCCCCTCTGGACCACCTCCCAGTAGAGACCCCCCCCCCCCCCCCCTCTGGACCACCTCCTAGTAGAGACAAGTTTTCTGAAATTTGTTTATATATGCAAATGAGGCACTTCCCCATTAAATATGTGGACATTTATGGATGCAATAAGGCAAAATGAAGTAAAATGAACAACTAAATGTGTGTTATTGACGTTTTATTGTCACTAGTTTCATAGAAGACATGTTTAGGAAGCAAAATATAACAATCTCAAAATCAACAAAAAAAAAGTATATTTGCCTATTCACCTGCAGTGTCTCGCCTTAATCCTCATCTTCGTCTTCTTCCTAGAGAAGTCTCTACTAGGAGGTGGTCCAGAGGGGGGGGGGGGGGGGGGGGGGCTGAGTCTCTACTATTAGACTAGTAGTCACACGCACGCACACACACACACACACACACACACACACACACACACACACACACACACAGTGGAACAGTGTCTGTCTGTCTGTCTGTCTCTCTGCTGTCTCTCTCAAAATAGTATAAGTGCTATCTTGGCCCTGAGAGTTGCTCTCCGGCTCTGCAGCTGGACCCTTCTCCAATCAGCACGAAAAAAGCTATAAGCTTATAAAACGATTTAATATGCTAAACTTCGTTTTAAATTCCTTAATTCACTTTTGTTTATTTCATAAAGATTTTCCAGACATAATGCTACCTCCCCCTGACCAGATCCGTGACTCTGTTGCGATACAGATTAATTATCTACTCAGAAAGCTTATAAAACGATTTAATATGCTAAACTTTGTTTTTAAATTCTTTAATTCACTTTTGTTTATTTCATAAGGATTTTCGCGACATAATGCTACCTGCCCCGACCAGATCCGTGACTCTGTTGCGATACAGATGAATTATCTACTCAGAATAGTATTATAAAGTGGCTATCTTTTATGCTGTAGATCACTGCTGGTATGTGCGTGCAGAACCTTTATTTCAGCGGGGACTGTAGTATTTATTTGACGTTACTGTACAATATATGTGTATTAAAAGACGGAGCTGTCTTTTATTGTATTATAATAATTATTAATATTAAAAATAAATTAAGAAAGGCATTCTTATTCCAGCATGCATTAATGACACTAACGGGCAACGGCAAAACAGTGGTTAATGGTCTTTATTAGTGTTTGCGGTGTCCAGGCAGCAATGGTCTTTTAGGAAGTTAATAGATATAATATCCGACAGTGTACAACACCCTCGGCTTAGTCCACTTTTCCACATTTCATGGGGGTGGTCCATTACCGTATATGGTTAATCGGGGCGGTTCTGGTATGCAAATACGTGAAAGTGTGCACGAGCCTCGGCGCAGGGCCAAGGTGATATTTATCATGACCGGTGTGCATAGAACCTGCGTACGCACGTGTGGTAAATCCCGTTTATTTTGTGCGTGCACTCATTCTAAATTCTGTGCTTACGTGTGGAAATAGAACATTTTCCACGTCACGTTGATGAATGAGGGCCCAGGACTCTGGGAGAGTCTAATTACAATGAGAGACAGCTGGTGCTAAACGAATGGAGGCACAGCATATACATAACATGACATAGTTAGAAGGGGTCAGCAAAGACACAATCCACTTAATGGTAGGCTATGTCAAAAAATATATCACTGTGGAAGGATGATACAATAATACTAAATATATATAAAATAAAAGATAAATACATTATATATGTGTGTATATATACACACTCAAAGTATTGAATCAACATAAGGAAATGAGTCAAATCAAATATAGAATAGAAAAAAATAATAAAGAAAATATCAAATATCGAAGTAAGAGCAATGAGCAATGCAAAAAAAATTCAAGAAATACTATATAATAAAGTAACCTACTTAGCCTATAGAAATGACACCATGTCTATGGAGTCATTTAAACCTGGGAGTGAGGTGGCCTGTAGTCTTATCGATCCAGTGGCTTTCTTTCTGGTTTAATGTTCTCTGTCTATCTGCTCCCCTAGAAGTGAACGTACAGAGGGATGGGGGGGGGGGGGGGGGGGGGTCAGGGAATATGTTAGACAGGGCCTCATCACATTCTGTATTCATATACCAAATTGTTAGCATGGTGTTATTCACCTTCAAAGTGAATTAAAAATTTTTATAAAAGAATGTATATTCTCCTTTGGTTCATTACAATTTACTCGAGCACAGTAACAGACACAATATTTCTGCTACTGGGAATACATTCCCTGAGGTCAGGGAACAAACTTAACTTTTTGACTTACCAGCCATTTGACTGGTAGATTTTAAAAACTACCAGCCGGGCAGATTTTTTACCAGCCAAAAATTATAAATAGCTTTTTAGTATATCGCCATGTGTTATTATTACTATATAATACTCTCATATGCTATTTTCAATTAATATCATAAACAACATAAGGAATATTAGCATAATTTTGAGTGGACTGAAGGAATGAGTCAGCGTTAATAGTTTTAAATGCAAATAATTTATTGAAACATAGAAGTGGGGTCGGGACACACACACGCACTGTTTCAACTCACCACCCCCGCATCATATTGTAGTCTGTCTTCAAACTTCCACTCCTCTTGAAACTTTTTTATATTTGAATATCAACATTATCTGTCCATCCTCAGTAATCCTCAGTTTACTATAATATACTCCTGTCCTGAGTCCTGACTAGTGACTTTGTCGTCTTTCCAAACGCACGCACGCACACACACAGGGAAGGGAGAGTGCCCCCCCATTTCCCTGCTGTTCTATGGCTCTGCGCCTCTGCCTCTGATCAGGATTAGCTTGTTAGCTTACGTTAACGTTGTAGTGATTGGTACATAAACGTTAATTTTCGGCGATGTGCGCATAAAGGAATGGCGACGGTGCAAAGCATGTAGATGCATTTGACCCGTTGTGAGAAGAAAAAAAACACCACAGACTTATTTTGAGTCTGTAGGCGCACTGCTGTGTTAACGCTGCTCTGTTTTCAGAAACACGGAGTCGGCGGATATCATATGACTCGCGGAGTTGCTACAGGTTTTTTAAAATAAGAGTATCATATGAACCGAACGTTGCTGCTAGCTGCCGGAGCCCAGATATTATGACTGGAGCTGCGCTTGGGGTGGAAATGAGACCCGCACAAGATTTTCAAAATAAGAGTATCAATATGAACTACACGCCAGATGGCCGGCAGACCTATTATTTTTAGTCGCCAGACGGTAAATCTACAGGCCAATGGCGATTGGCGTGTGGTTATTTTGTTCCCTGCCTGAGGTCCATCTATGTCCCTAGATACCAGGAATATGCAAATGTACTTGTAGAAGTGGAGCAATCTTCCATTTACTTGGGTATGTACTTTTAGGCAGATTTTCTGAACTATGGCTACGGCTTAAGAGGTTAATTCATACGGATTGTATTAATTGGAAATGAATGAATAATGTATATTGAATATCAGATTAATAATCAGAATAATCTGAAATAAATGTTGTACTCTGGCTTAAAGATTCAAGAACAGACAGTTTGCTGTACAATGCAAATCTTACTTTGCTAGTCCGCCCTTCACACATAATCACACGATACTTAAATTAATGTTTATTTAAATACAAGTAAATGCAAAAAATAAGGTAAACATATATATTTTGTATATATTAAAAAAAAAAGTTTAAGATATATACAAGGTCGCCTGTTCGAATCCAGCTCACAGCTCCGGGGTTGTCACCAGCTTGGCTGGCCGTTCACACTAATACAATTGGCAGTATTAGAGGGTGGGAGAAGCTGGCGGGGTGGGTCCGGGTTGTTGTAAACAGCGACTCCTACAGTTCGGTCGGGGCGCCTGCTCAGCGCGGATAGGACCTGAGTGGGATAGTGTGATCCTTCCACACGCTACGCCCTCTCAGTGAGAATCCGCGCTGCCAGGTGAAAAGAAGCGGTTGATTGGCTGGACGTGTGTCGGAGGAAGCACGTGGTAGCCTCCACTCTCCCAGACCGACTGTGGGGGGTAAGTGCGCAGCGACCAGGAAGGGGATTGGGAATTGGCATAACGACTAACATTGGGATGGGAGAAAATCGGAGGAAAAAGGAGGGGGAAAAAGATCAATATAAAAAGAAAAAAATATATATACAAGGCACAAGTGAGTAATATTGACGTTAGAAAAAAGGTACCGTTTGGTACCGGTATCGATTCCCAGGTAAAAAGACACATTTTGGGCTGCTTTACATTTTAATTTTTTTTATCATTTATTTAATCTGTCAGAAAAATCGCAATTGATTATTTCCCAAAATCGTGCAGCCCTAATCCTCAGTGGACCGGTTCTGACGGTACGCAAACTGCAGAGGGTCCAGTGTGTCTGGGATGGTCTCCTTGAAGTGCGACATGACTATCCTCTTGAAACACTTCATCACTGTTGGGGTTAGTGCAACGGGACGATAGTCATTGAGACAGGTTACAGTGTTTTTCTTTGGCAGGGGCACGAGGGTGGTGGTCTTGAAGCAGGTGGGCACAATAGCTTGTGCTAGTGACGAGTTGTAAATGTCAGCAAGTACGTCAGCCAGCTCTGATGAACAGACCCTGAGGGCACGGCCGGGGATGTTGTCTGGGCCGGCTGCCTTCCGTGGGTTTGTTCTGCTCAGCCGTACGTACCTCTGCCGCTGTCACAGTGAGTGGTGAGTCCTGCGTGCGCTCCGTGGTCAGAACCCCTCTCTGTTGGTTGGTGTTGGGGACTTCAAAGTGGGCGTTGAGTCTAGAACTGTAGACGACTCTGGACTATACTGTGTTCTTAAAACCCAGCTACATACCATTATAAACCTCTTACATGGAAATTAAGCTGAATAAAATCACCAAATCTCCTTCCTCTGACACTCTTCTCCATCACTATCTCCATCCAGATAGCCGTCCTGTCAGGCCTGGGACGAAACCAAGAGGCTTGGATGGAAGAAAAGGTCTCTGCTGTGACCAGTGTTGAAAAAACTTCAGTTCAAAGATGAATCTCAATAAACACCAGCGCATTCACACAGGAAAGAAACTCTATTCCTGTGACCAGTGTGAGAAGAGCTTTAGTAAACTGTCTAATCTGAAAACACACCAGATGATTCACACAGGAGAGAAGCCCTACTTCTGTGACCAGTGTGGGAAGAGCTTTAGTCAACTGTCTAGTCTGAAAACACACCACCAGATGATTCACACAGGAGAGAAGCCCTACTTCTGTGACCAGTGTGGAAAGAGCTTTAGTCAACTGTCTAGTCTGAAAACACACCAGATGTTTCACACAAGAGAGAAGCCCTACTTCTGTGACCAGTGTGAGAAGAGCTTTAGTCGACTGGCTAATCTAAAAAGACACCAGATGATTCACACAGGAGAGAAGCCACATCATTGTGGTTTGTGTGATAAGAGATTCAGAACATTAGCATATTTGAGTAAACATGAGAAAATTCACTTGGGAGAGAAGATTCAGGGAAATGTCAAACCTGTCAATTCACCTGCATATTCCTAGGAGATATTCCTACTGCTGTGACAAATATTTAAGCATTACATCACGGGCAGGAGTGGTTTGTGAAAAATAAAGCATGCCTAGGGGTGGTCGTTAGGCCAGAGGTGCAGCCAAGGGTCGTTAGACCCCCCTAGGCATGGTTTATTTTTCACAAACCACGACTGCAAGTGGTGTAATGCTTTTATACAACTGCCACATTCATCCAACCTTATTGCTATACAATAAACACACATTAATTGAAGATTTATTGAAAAAACCATCCGCCAGAAAAAGTAGTTCCCACAACAACAAAAAAGAGAAGTTGCCTCCATGTGGAAGCAGCTCGGAAGTGCATCCAACTGTTCTCAGTAGGACATCCAACAAACTAAGACATCCAACTGTAGGCATCCAACAAACTAAGACATCCAACTGTCTTCCACCTAGGCATCCAACAAACTAACACCTCCAACTTTTCTTTAGTTTTTAACCTACTTTCTATAGAACTTCATTCTTAGATGCTTCTATAAAAAGTAGGTCAAACAAATTAAAAAAAGTTTTCTTTGCCCTATAAGATTTTTTTTCTTTTTTTGTAAACCTACTTTCTATAGAAGCAGCTGCAGGGAGGTGCGCTGTTTTAAGTGAGCGTGGGTTATTGAATTGATTGATTGCTAATTTTATTACTGTCCGCCTTGTTTCCAACTGGTTAAGTTTAGGCCCTCTTTCGAATTTGGTTAAGGTTAGAGTTTGGAATCAGGGCTGGTGGTCTATCGCCCTGCTCTAAAGACAAACTCTAACCTTAACTAACTTCGAAAGAGGGCCTAAACTTAACCAGTTGGAAACCAGGCGGACAGTAATAAAATTAGCAATCAATCAATCAATCAATTCAATAGGCCATGCTCACTTAAAACAGCGCACCTCCCAGCTGCTTGAAAGTAGGCAAAAAAAAAAAATTTGCAATCAATCAATCCGCGATTTTTATTTTGTTCCACAATGAGTCATGACCCATCAATTACAGCATCCAACATTGTGTAAGAGACTAAAACATTCGCTGTGACAGAATCAGTTTTTATTTAGTCAGGGCCAGCATTACTCATGATGGAAATAAAGTTGATTGCGGCAAACCGTGCAATGTAACCATGAGAAGTTTCACATGCATCACATTAGATGTACTCTGCAAAACTGTCTCAGAATGTAACTCCTCCACCTCAGACATTGACCCTATACCTACAGCTTTCTTCAAACGGGTATTTAATAGTGTTTCAAGCCCTGTGCTAGATATCATAAACACTTCCCTTAGGACTGGTATTTTCCCGGATGCCTTTAAAACAGCAGTTGTAAAGCCATTACTAAAAAAACCTAACTTGGATAGTAATGAAATGGCAAATTATCGTCCAATATCCAACCTACCATTCATTAGTAAAGTACTTGAAAAGATAGTTTCAGTTCAAATAAATTCCTTTCTTGAAGAAAACAACATCTTAGAAGAATTTCAGTCAGGATTCAGAAAATATCACAGCACTGAAACTGCCCTCACCAAAATAATCAGTGACCTCAGACTAAACTCTGACGAGAATAAGATCTCCATCCTTATCCTGTTAGATCTCAGTGCAGCATTTGATACAATCGATCACGATATTCTAATCGATCGTCTTGAAAACCATGTCGGTTTCTCAGACCATGTGCTGGGCTGGTTTAAAACATACATCAGAGGGAGGAAATTCTATGTTAAACTAGGAGATCACATGTCTGATATATACGACAACAACTATGGAGTTGCACAAGGGAGTTGCTTAGGTCCTTTACTCTTCTCCCTTTACATGTTACCGCTGGGTGATATCATCAGAGAACATAATGTAGATTTCCATAGCTATGCGGATGATACACAACTGTACATATCTGCTGAACCAAATGATACAGCGATTAGCTCCATTACAGACTGCTTACTGGCAATAAATAAATGGATGAGTAAGAACTTCCTGAAACTAAACGAGAACAAAACTGAAATTCTAATTATCGGCTCCAAAACTAAAAAAGAAACATTAATAAAGAACCTGGGGGGACTAACCCCTTGGATCAAATCTGAGGTCACTAGTCTTGGGGTTATCATAGATTCAGAACTGAACTTCAATTCTCATATTAGCAAAGTGACGAAAACATCGTTCTTCCATCTCAGAAATATAGCAAAAGTACGACCATTTATTAATCAGAACGATGCTGAGAAGCTAATTCATGCATTCATATCTAGCCGGTTAGACTACTGTAATGCACTTTTCACAGGTCTCCCTAAGAAAACCACAGAGAGGCTTCAGCTAATCCAAAACTCTGCAGCCCGACTGCTAACTAGAACCAAAAGGAGAGAGCACATTAGTCCAGTCCTAGCCGCTTTACACTGGCTTCCTGTAACATTTAGAATTGACTTTAAGGTCCTTCTCCTTACATACAAAGCTCTAAATGGACAGGGACCTAGCTACATCGCCAACACTCTAATAAATTACACACCAGCAAGAACACTGCGATCATCAGCTGCTGGACTACTAGAGGCTCCCAGAAGCAGTCAAAAGAGGATCGGTAATGCAGCCTTTATCAACTATGCCCCAAAACTATGGAACAAACTACCCCAAAACATCAGGGAAGCCAACTCGCTAGACATCTTTAAAAGACAGCTTAAAACCTATCTCTTTGCTCAGGCATTTCACTGATAGATATCTGCTACCACCTAGTGGCAAGAGGAAACATCAGGGATATCCTGACACAACTTGTATTTATTCTTACCCTGCCTACTCTTTTACACTGCCTATCAAATTCATGTGTCGGTTATTGCACTTTTTACTTCTTACTGATGACTATTTTTAAACTGAATCATTTTAAACTATTCTTATTATTTGCTAGATCCAAATGTGAAACACTGATTATTTATGACTATTTTTAAACTGAATCATTTTATTCTTATTTGCTAGATCCAAATGTGAAACACTGATTATTTGTTCATGAACTACAGGAGTATTACTGAATAGAGAGCCTATTAGGATGCTAGATCCTAATGTGAAACACTGTGATTTGCCATATCTTGCTATGCTCGCTCATGCCTGTATTTTTTATGTCCGTTCTATTTTATAATTTTTTGACTATTTTTAAACTGAATCATTTTAAACTATTTTTTACTATTTGTGTTACTGAAAACTGTAAGCGGAGAGCCTATTGGGATGCTAGATCCTAATGTGAAACACTGTGATTCTACCCGTCTATCTTTTTATGCTTGCTTATGCCTGTATTTTTTACTGTTGTGAAGCACTTTGAACTGCAACCTCTGTATGAAAAGTGCTATACAAATAAAGTTATTATTATTATGACGCTATCAACATATCCATTTGTAAAGATTATTGTCCGCCATCTTGTTTTTTCCTAAAAACTCACACGGCGGAGACGCGGAGTGATAGTGATTCGGTTGTGGGCGGGTCCTGGGACCAAGAGCGTGGAATTATGACATATACATACGTGTAAATTGACTGTTTCAGCCAATCGGAATCGAGAAATTTGCATGCCGTTGTATATTAGAAGAGTTACACTCATAATGATGCTCCTGAAATGATATCAACGTCATTCACACAGGAGAGAAACTATACCACTGTGGGGAAAACTTCACATGAAAAATAGGTACCATTTTAACTAATGTAGCAGGAATTTAAAACTGATAATACACAACACACAGGGAAGAAGGTCTACTATTGTGACCACTGGAAAACGCTTCTGTACGCCATTACAGCTATCAGTCCATCAACAATCATAACAATAATAGTGGTAGTAATATTTGGCTGTTCTTTTGAAATGAAAAACTACTACCAAGATCTTATGAACTGCACAGAAGCCTCTGAGAGAGAAGCAGTACTAGCATAGACACTGTTTTCATTGACAACAACAGTTGTGTTTCTGTTGAGCTACAGAAAACAAGATTGAATGGGATTGGGGGAGATTGGAGGGTAGGGTAAAAAGGTAGAAAGAGGAGGGACATGAGGCTTTGCAGGAGGTTGCTGGGGAGAGAAGGTCAAGTTAATAAATATAAAATATAACACCACATTGTTCTGGTGTTTTAAATACTGGGATCATAGGAACTTTCTGACCTCAGTATGGGGTGACCAGCCAAAAGCCAAGATGGTTAACAAACACTTTGTACACACTGGAGGGGGAAACTGCTTCTCGTATGGATTTTTATATTTTAATGTGGATTTTAGTGATTTTCTTTTTATCTAATGTCACACATATTGTCAACATTCCTAGTACTACACAAGAAGAAGTGTTTATTTTAGAGTAATGTTCCATGTATTGTCTTCATTGGTATTCTTTTAAAGGAATGGATGTTCCTTATATGAATTTATCATCTTTAGTGGTTTTTCTATCAAAACGGTTGGAATCAATTCACTTTAAATTCAATCAATTAAAAATCAAAACAAGTTGTTTACTTTATGATGATAGAACATCCATTCACATTTACTTGTCATTAGGTTGGATAGCAAAACCTTTTCATGATGGAACTTGTACAATATTTGAAATAAAATCTACATCTTGAATTAAAAAGTGAATTGATCCAAACTGAAACATTCTCATTAGAATGTATGATATGCTAATAATATTGGCTCGGGAGGTAGAGCAGTAGTCTGGTAATCCTAATCCGGAGGTTCCAGGTTTGATTCCCGCTCCTCCCGGGCAGCGTGTCGAAATGTCCTTGAGCAAGACACTTAACCCCTAATTGCTCCCGATGAGCAGGTTGGCACCTTGCATGGTTGCCTCCGCCGTCGGTGTGTGAATGTGAGTGAATGGGTACAAATGTGAGGAATAAATTGTAAAGCGATTTGGATAAAAGCGCTATATAAATGCAACCATTTACCATCGACCATTTAATAATATGGATGAATTGTAAGCGTCAAGATAAGTGGGATGGTGTGAATTGATCTCTTAGAAGTAACTGTAACTCGGAAGTATGAAAATTAAATATTACCTTTTAACCTACTTTGTATAAAAGGCTTCATCTAAGTGCTATTTTTTGAAAATCTGTTGCAGCGTATCTTGGAACTGTTCAACTGTACAAGCACACCCTTCCCATTATGTCTTTTTTTCTTCTTTTTTTGAAACGCACATGTGAATGCTTTTTCTTAATTTTTTTATGTTCTTGGCTAAATAGGCCTCGTTTTATAAATGTGTATACAGAAACAATTCTGTTGCTTTTGTTGATATTAATTAATTTCATTGATTCATAGTGCTGTAATTTCATTTTCTAATAAATATGCATGATCAAGTTCAACAACGTGTGCTTTTATTTTGATATTCCACGTTGAAATGATACGATACATTAAGTGTGGTGTCGCCGAAAGAAATCCTAAATAAAATGGGATCGTGGTATAACATGTTTTGAGAACCCCTGGATTACATGCATTCCTGGGGGGAGGGGATCTCTAACTTGTGATTGGTGGAGACAGGCCTCTGTTGGCTCCCACCAACTCGGCTCCCTTTGTCCGTACCAAAGAGGCGCTCAAAAGAACCGGATGGTTCTTGAACGTCACATCAGTCTCAGCCGGTTCCTCCAGTGAGTCTTGGCTGCTGCTGCTGCAGTCCTCTGTCCTGCTCATGTCCTCTAGTGCAGTGGTTCCCAACCTTTTTTGAGTACTGTACCACCAAAGCATTTCAAGCCAACCAAAAGTACCACCTACTACGCGATCAATCGTGGTGATGCCCAGGATGTATAATTAATAAATGAATAGTCTATATATTGTGGCAGACGGGCTGTGTGTGTGTGTGTGTGTGTGTGTGTGTGTGTGTGTGTGTGTGTGTGTGTGTAGCTAAGGTGAAACCTGGGAGTGGAAGAAGGAGAGAAGTGATGAGGAGAGATAGAGAAGAGGAGATTTTTGTCTGTGTGACCCAATGCAACAATTAATGTGACACTTAAATCATATATTCAATCATAACTAATCATATAAATTATAATAGCCATTGTTTAAAGACTAAAAAAAGGTTAGTAACCTACCAATTAATGTGACACTTGAGCCTGTCATACAAGCTAAGAACAGTTGTGTCTGACTCTTTACCTTGAAGAGAGAGATTCAGCTGGTTGAGTTTGCTGAAAATATCAGAGAGGTATCCCACGCAGCCGGGCTACCCAGTCTGTGTCGTCGAACATCGCCACAAGGGGGTGTGTGTGCTCAGACAGAAATGCCCTCACTTCATTGCGCAGCTCAAACAGCCGCTGTAACGTCTTCCCTCGGGATAACCACCGGACGTCGGTGTGAAGCAGGAGCTGTTTATGTTCTGACCTACCGTCTTCACAAAGTGACTGAAACAGTCTATGATTCAAAGGCCTGGACTGTATGAAGTTGATCACTTTTACGGCATCATTCAAAACATCATTTAACTCTGGACTCATTCTATGTCAGGGTTTACCTTTTTTAACGTGTGCCATTAATCCATTTACTCTACCGGTCATCGCCGCAGCGCCGTCTGTGCACACATGAGAGCAGTATTTCCAATCCAGCTTGTGTTGAGAGAAAAAATTGTCAATAACGTTAAAAACGTCCAGTACAGTAGTTCTCCCCGTGAGTTTCTTGCAAAACAGAATGTGCTCGTTCATCTCCAAAGTGTCTTTGTAACGCACAAACGCAATCAGTTGTGCTTCCCCACTGACATCCGTCTATTCATCCAACTGCAAAGCGAACATATATGCTTTACATTGTTTCTGGATTAACCAGCTCGACTCAGCCATTGATCCATAATGATTTTTATCTCAATAAACACCAGCGCATTCACTTGATAGGATGTTGTTTTGCTAGCCAGCGTGCCACTACAATGATGATAATTCAGAGTTTTGTTTTTCTTCAATGAACACCTGACAGCTGACAGACAGTCCGGCGCCGGCGGGCGGGAAGCTGAACTCAGCGCCAATAATAATATAATTATAGCCAGCAAATGATTACTTAATTTGAATGCCCCCAATTTTGGTTACATTATTACAGATTATGCATTATTCATTATGTGGGTACAGTTTTCCTGTACAATTTCTAATAAAAAAATAAATAAATTTTTTTTTTTTTACTTTTCAAAATCTTTTCACGTACCACCTGGGGACCACCCACGTACCACTAGTGGTACGCGTACCACCGGTTGGGAAACACTGCTCTAGTGGGACTGACATCTGAGCCCCGTCCTCCTGGTGATGGAGGCTCGTCAGGTAGTGACTGAAATGTGTTTTCTAGCTCTCCTGAGGATTGTTGAGGTGGAATCAGGAAAATGCACCATTTCTTGGGAAATATGTAGTTTGTAATGAACTACCCAAACATAATGTAGTTAAACGACCATTCATTCTAATGTTCTATTATGCAAAACTATCTGTGTGCTGCCTTCTTGGCCAGGGCCCACTTGAAAAAGAGATGGAAGTCTCAATGTGATTATCCTGATTAAATGAAGGATACATTAAATAAATACAGTAGGTTTATGGATCAAATAGCTTATTTCCAATTTGACAGAAAACCTAAATGATTAAAAAACATCCTACGAGGTGTTTCAACCCAACAACTGGTTTCATGAGATTATGACTTTGATATTATGACAGAAAATGATGACTGTGAGATTATGACTTTGATATTATGACTGAGATTATGATTTTGATATTATGACTGATATTATTATATATATTTTTTTAATCCTCTCTTTCTCCGATTTTTCTCTGTTTTTCTCCCCGTCCCAATTTTTTAGTCGTTGTGCCAATTCCCCCCCTCCCCTGCCTGGTTGTTGTGCGCATGTTCTCCTACCGGTCGGTACAAGGGAATCCTGAAGTCATCCACACGCTTCCTCCGACACACGCGGCGACAGCCAGTGACTCTTTTTTTCACCTGGCAGCAAGGACTCATTAGTGAAGCGTAACGCGTGGGAGGTCACGCTGCCTTCATCAATTCCTGCCTCCGCTGAGCAAGCGCCCAGACCTGACCTGTAGGCGTCGCTGTCCACAACGCCAGATTACCACCCACGACTTGCCCTCCCCCTAACTCAGCCAAACGAGTTAGTATGACGATCAGCCCAAGCCTCAAGCAATGCTGACCCCGGGAGTCGAGACCGCAGCCTCTTGCATTGGTGACGAGCGCAATCTCCGCTACGCCACCCGACCGCCCTCGAGTCACGAATTTGATGACTTTAGACTTGACTTGACAAAATCAAAAAAGAGCCTTTTGACTTGAGAAGACTTGATACCTTCCCCCATGCCAAACGATACAAAATGATGTTATTAAATGTGCGGTGGATTAATTAATTTCCAGTCGAATAGACACTTCATTTCCCAGATCCACTTTGTTTTGAAACAATCCGACAGCATCCGATCACGTTGCGCGAGACAATGACACGAAGAAGAAGTAACGTTACAATTCCGAACGACCTCCATGTTTTGGGGGTCTTCATCATCAAAATCGGATCTGGGATTCAGCTCCCAACAGTTGGGCAAGAACTGCGGGTTTTCAGCCTCTCTCCAGCAGGGGCGTATCTAGACCAAGCACTCTACTGGGGGATGCCGAGAATTTTTTTTGGGCGAAAATGGGCGGATTTTGTAACTATTTTATTTTTAGCCAGTTCTTTATTAGTTTAAATTTGATGTGTACATGCTGATACATGTCATACAAGTAATATTCATACTTGTGTGGTGTACGTGTTTTGGTTACTCACCCAATATGTGTGTGTCTGGTGAACCCACAACATTATTGGGATTTTAAAACAATAAAGCCATAACCATTTATGTAAAAATACTTAATACTTAACATAATATGTTAACTTATCTCAATTACAACCAATATAGACAGCATAAACAGTATGGTTAATATTAGCCATTTATCTCAGCTAGATCACATTTATAAATACAAGTGCTATTTGTTTTGTGTGATAAAAAATGTAAAACAGTATGAATGAAACAAGGTGGGGCAGACAGTGAAGGTACACAGTGAACCTTTTTGCTTCATATTTATCATGTTTACTTAAAACGAACTAGTATTATACTATTGAGATTTTATGCATGCTGTTTACAGTTGTGGTTATCTTTTTTTTAGCTACCAAGTCGGACTCCATTGAACTGGTGGTTGTCTGTAGTGTACCTACCTGCTTCCATCTCCTCCAACACGGCACATCTGCTCAAGCTCCCGCCGTCAGCGAGACATCACCCGGATACTCCCGTCCATCCAGCACCACGGCTGTGTTGACAACTTGACATGCTACAATATCTCGCCCCGCAACTGCATAAACTGAACAACTGCACAATTCCAACATGCATCTCTGTCATCAAACAACTAGGACTTCTACACCGACCCCGCTATATTCACAGAAGCTCCCGAATAAAGTTTGTTCGCTCCCAGCCCGGTTCACAACATCACATCCATCTGGTCTGCGCGCACTTCCACTTCCGCATTCCCACGCACAGCTGATCAACACTGACACGGTCCAGCTCCAGCAGCAGCGGCCGTCTTCCGCCTGCGGTATCCTCTGTGGGATAAAATCAATTTATTTATGTCCCTAGATACATGTATTCATGTCTTCCTATTCTGTGGCCAAACTGAGGTGTCACAATCTATTTGTTACCGGAAGGGTCAGTGCAGCTGTTGGTAAAAAGCCACACAGGCCCAAGAACTGATGAGGTGACGGTTTTGGCTGACCACTGACAGGGAGCATTGTCAGGATCTAGAATAATGTATAATACCTATGAATCAATCCATTTATCAATTGTAAAAACCATAAGATATCTACAAATGTGTGTACCATTAAAATGTGTTATTATGATATGGTATTAAAACAGGCCTATGTGTCACCATGACCCCAGCTGTCTGAAACTACCAGGAGACAGATGTAATTCTAGACCCTTGTCATTTCAACTGTTTACCTTATATAGACATTGTTTAAAACCCTGAACCTTTCTTCATGCTAATTTGGAAGAACACCACCTCATTCGCTCAGAACACCAACCAGCTGACTATAAAATTACAATGTGATGGGGGCCGCGAGAGACTTCTGCTCTGCCTTCACCAAAGCTGAGTTGAACTCTCCACTCTCAGCGGTTTGTGTAAATACTATGTAATATTGAATATTCACTCTGTAATAAATATTTGATTGCTAACACCCTCTCCTCATCTTTCAAGGTCAATAAAAGAATATGCCTTATCAGATGGTGACCCCGACGTGATTGACCTTGACGTTAAGGACGGACGAAAGGCAACTGGCGAACACTCGTAGAAACGGATCCATATAAAAACGGTGAGCCAGAGCCTGTTTAAACTCAAAATCTGCATAGATTAACTATTGTACATTATAATCTACGAGTGTTGGTCAGAGGCCCTGTCCGTGGGGTGATTTCTATAATTGGCTTAAGCAAAATGGACATATCAGCAAAGGAGTGAATAGACAATATTACAACCCCGGGTTTTCTTATTTTCTATTTTTAAGTCCTGTCGAAGGCCTGCAGCAGTACAATTAAGAAATCTCTCCAGAGGTCTATAGGAAAAGACCATAGTGTAAACAAAAGACCTTAGGGCCTGGCTGTAATACAGGGACTTGAATCCTGCCAGAGTTATTAGTAGACAAAAAAAATAGGATTGTCGTTCTGAAATGCGTTGGAATTACGAGCAGGTTACGGGCCTCGCTTGATCTGCCTCGCTTAGTCCTGTATTAGTCTCTAAATTGCGTCAGCCAACTGCAATCCTAGTCTGCAAAATAAGCTTAGTCGATTAAAGAGGTTAGTTGATAATCTTGATAATCTTAACTGCATGACGTGTAAACAGAGAGTAATTGGGTAGGTATTATTATATGTTCTGATGGTGTGAGCAGTGGCTCAGAAGCAGTGGTTTTCAAACCTAACAGTGTCTATGCCTTGAAAACTCATGGAGTTCTCAAGATCAGGTTACATTGCAGTGATTAGGGAAGGGTGGGTTAAAAGACAAATCTCAACAAGAAAGACTGGATGAAATAGACATTCTTGATGTATTTGATTCTATCAAATATTAATAGAATTGAAGTCAAAAGCATTCAGAGGTTTCAAGATTTACACAGGGGAAAGGGGGGAATAGCATATAGCAGGGATCGGCAATAGGCGGCCCGCGGGCCGAAATGGGCCCGCCAGCAATAATTTCTGGCCCGTCAGGTTATTTTGAGAATATGATGTTTATTTTACGCGCAGGAAATATTCACTCGTTGTGACGCCAGAGTGTCTTTTGAAGCTGTATCTATCTATTCATCATATCTATGGCTGTCACTATAGCCAATTGAAATGCTAGAAATGGTCACATGGACTGGGAGAACCAATGGAATTTCACTTTCACTTCCGCGTTTGGGATGCCGGCGAGCGAACGTTTGCAAAAACAAAACAAACGTCTTTGAATAACTTCTTTGCAATGCAACGGGGAAATATGATGAGCCAGAAGAGGAGCTTACGACCTATAAAGCTTATTTTAATAAACAGGTGTCATTCTTAAAATACGGGTTTATCGCAACAGGTAACTCTTGCAATAAGCAACCGATGACTCTCGCTTGTTGACATGGCAACACGAGCAAGCAACTGTGTTCAAGTTGGGTGGGCATTCAACGCGAGTGGACATTTAACATGTTATTAACATGGATTTTGGAGGACCGAAGCAGAAACAATATCAAGTTTCTTAAATACGACCGGCGCTATTGATATGCAAATAGCGAGTACTTATCTGGGCTTGCACTTAGTAGTTAGGAGCACTTGGGAGTTCAAAAGTGCGTTCATTCTCAGCACTCGGTTATAACGGCGTTCAAAGATGTGCCAGATTTCATATGTATTTCAGCCGAAAACCCAGTTAAAATACACCGTAAACAGGCTTTAAAATTATGTGGAAAACCAACCGATCTGGCAACGCGCCTGTACACCCCCTGCTACGTCATCAGACTCATCACAACAACAGCTGAATCTGCGTCTGCGAGCAGAAGCTGAGCACTCGCTCAGAGTCAGACTCTACCTCTTGACGTCGGTGCTTGGGGATTTAAAATAGTTTAACGTTAAAGTCAGTACTGACTCAGACGGAAACAATCTAACGTTTGTCTGTAAACTTTGTCCACCCGGTTTGAAGAAGCAAGTCCCCACATCGACGCGACCACGACGACGTCGACAGCAACATTGAGAATATGCAAACGTCCTGTTTTAGTTTTCATAATAAAGACAATTCAAGCAAAGTTGTTCCTCATGTTTTTGAAAATATACTGTAGAGATGAAAGCGTTATGGAAATGCCAGTATTCTGATTGCTGTCTGTGTGGTTCAATATTTAAAAAAAATAATAGTTTGCAGCAACGTATTGAAAAAAGAACTAACAAAATGGGCCGTTCAATATCTCCTTTAAATATGTTCGAAATGTCAAACAGACCTGGGTACCTACAGGCTACAGTCTATCACTACTTTTGGGAATCTAAGTGTTTATCCAGGTTCTGGGGCCAAGTGATTGATTGATTGAACACTTTATTAACATATTGCAGAATGGGTACAGTATAGTACAGCTCAGTCATGAATTGAAAATGGGGGACCCTGATGTAAACAAGACGAAAGTCTTTCTCTGGTCTGCATCCCCTTAACAATTGTATGTATTGAGCTGTACTGTATCAGGGTCCCCCATTTTCAATTAATCAGGACATACATGACATACAGATAGACAGTACTGCTACATCTATACATTTATGACATACCAGATTTGCAAATACAGTACTGTTTGTGATACAAAAAAGATAAAAAAAATGCGGTATTGCACCCCTGGTATTTACAAAAAAAATCTAGGTAGAGAGGGGGGGCTGCCATTAAATTTTGAACCTGAGAGTGCTGGTCTGGCTTCATATGACACATGACATACAGATGGACAGTACTGCTACATCTATACATTTATGACATACCATAGCTTTTGTTGTTGTTGTTGTCATATTCAATGGAAGTATTGTAACATCCTTGTATTGTAAATACATTTCACAATGGGAGCCATCAGAGATGAAAGGCGTTCCTACTGGTTTAGAGGAAGATAATTGTTTTTTGGTTGTTTGAACCCTGGAGATCTCTGAATGCAATGTAATTCTGTATGTATGAGCTCAGTGTGTCGTTTACATGGAGAAATGGCGCCACCGCCTGGGAAAATGCGGTGTTGCACCCCTGGTATTAAAAAAAATCGGGGTAGAGAGGGGGGGGGGCCCCCCCTAACCCCCCCCCAGCGACGTCACTCGCCACGCCGACAAATCTGTCCCCGGCACACCTGGAGAGAGAGTTACGCCACTGATCTATAGCATGACAGTGAGATTCATGGTATGACTGTATGAGTCTGGAATGCATGGTGGGGGAATGCATGGTGGGTGTGAATAAATGTTGTTGGGTGTGAATAAATGTGGAATTTGTTTTTTGTCTAGCCTATGTTTGAATAGAAGATCCCGGGAACAATTTAGTCGTGAATGAATGTCAAAAAGCTCCTTAGTTAATTGAATAGCCACTAATCACACCTTGTTTTATTAGTTATTTTGAGCATGGCTCAGTGCAGTAAGTCAGTGTGTATACACTGTAAGCATGAAAAGCAGTTATTTGCGCCACAAGTAATACGATCTCATAACAGGGAATATCAGATGTCACTCACCTCAGACACCTCACACCTCCCCTGTATTCTTCAAAATCACCCTTTCACAGTCGGTGTAAACAATGTTAATATGGACTTCTGTTATGTGTGAGTGTGAGTCAATGATCACACCCGGGTTGTACCAAAACGTACATACATGTCCAAAACACTCGCTTGTTAAGAGTCCATACAACTGTTCGCTTGCGTATATCCAACAACAACATAACTTCCGGTGCCCGTCGTAACTTTTCACGCTGTCACACTTTATTCTTCAAACGTACTTCCACTCTGACACAAGCCAGCCAAACCAGAGTTTAGCCTTGCTAAATTGAGCACACAGCAAGCTTCCGGTTTAACAAAGTAAAAGTCCCAGGGCCATAGATAATTACACCGTATAACTAAAACATTGGAAATCCAAGTTCCTTTATAAAATTATAATTAGGAAACTAAATTGGATCCTTTACAGTCTGTAAATAACATTATATAAGGTTCCTGTTGGGTGTTTGTGCAATGACATGAGGATTATAACAATATGCGCACATTGAGTAATGGCATTAACGGTTCTCCTTTTTCGCTGGTCCCATCACTCAAAACATTTATTTCCGTCGTTTTCCAATCGCCCCCCCTCGCAACAGGAGGTGGTGGTGGGGGCTAGATCCATTATTGTTTTTTGGTTGTATTTGTGGACGTCAGACGCAGCTGTCGTCAGGCCACAGCGCCTCTAGCTAAAACAGAAGTCACATTTCGCTTTATTTTTAAACTATATTTAATCGCGTCTGGAGGTGGGTGTTCTGCCGCAGCGTCTGCCCCCCCCCGTGCCAAACAAGCAGGCTAACTCCGCCAATATATATGATACGTGTAAGGGATAATGTATAGCTACGAGGTCATTGTCGCAAAATAATTGACCGACACAGAGTTTAAAATACCGAGCCGCTTCGGCGAGGTGTTTTAAACGTCAGTGAAGGTCAATTATTTTGCGACAATGACCGAGTATAGCTATACATTATCCCGCTTATTACATGGCTAACTTACTAACAATATACCTAATTCATTTTACATCAACTCGCAACACTGGTTCTGGCTGCGTTCTGGCTCCGCTCGTCGCTCCGCCCCCTGTCATCGCCGGCAGCAGAACACCGGCAGTGTCTAATTGCACTGAAACAGTGTGTGTCAGTGGGCTTGATTGCGAACAGCTGCGCACTGCGGTCATTATTGTCCCACAGCGGTCATTATTGAAAAATAATGACCGCTGTCGGGGGGCTATTGACCAATCACAAGCAAGCATTTCGGCGAATGTGAAAACGCCATGTAATAAGGAAACATAATCAGAGTGTACCATTGACGCGCAAATATCATCCGAGTTTAAGAGAGGGGACCGGGGTCCGGCTAACCAGAATAACACACACTAACACTGCCTCTCGCAACTACAATTAAAAATGTATTTGGCCTTTTAAATGTTAAATAACCTCCTCTTCCGCGGTACTACAATAAGCGACGTGTGGCTAAATCTTTCATTATCAAGAACTTCCTAGAAATCTGTGACAGATGCGCACCGAAATACTGCATGTGTGGATTTTAGAATGCCCGGAATAACCAGCACGCTGTGAAATGAATGGGTCGGTCACGTGTAAGGAGCAAGTTGTGGGTTCTAAGAAGGAGGACAATCAGCTCTCCTGACCAAATGGATGAAACCTTATTATTATTTATATAACAAAATAATAGCTCTTTTCAGGTCATACTGGACAAAATAAAGAACTGAAATAATATGAATACCTTTTCTGTATTAGAATCCAGCTTTAGAATATATATTTGTGTCCAATGTAATATGAATGGTAAATTATTATATCATAAGCATCTTATGTCACCATAAATCAAGCCAAACCATATGTTTTAGGAATAAAATTGTTTAAAGTTATTTCAACACTGCAATCAAAATGTCAATTTGAATACATTTATGGTCCCACCATTAGATTGATTGATTGATTGATTGAAAACTTTATTAACAGATTGCAGAATGGGTACAGTACAGTACAGCTCAATACATACAATTGTTAAGGGGATGCAGACCAGAGAAAGGCTTTCGTCTTGTTTACATCAGGGTCCCCCAGATTAGATTAGATTATACTTTATTGTCATTATATATGCATACAAAATTCTGACTCAAACTTAAGGTGCAGTAATAAAATCACACAAAATAGGACATTAGTCATGCTGTGCTGAATAAACTCAATAACCCTTAGTTAATTTAATAGACTTTTAAGGCTGTTTGTTTATCACTTATCACAATAAAATACATGTACTTTACGGTAAAATGCTTGCCCCGGAGAGAGTGCTTTTTACAGTATAGAAAACAGTGAATAGAAAAGGAATGCCGTAAATCCTATAATAGTGGAGAGGACGGGCCTCTTTGATAAATACAGACAAAATAAATACAGGCCGGCTTCCAATACAAGGTCGCATGATCATGCCGTGACCCGAGATACAGAATGAGATAAACTCTTGGAAAATGCAGGTTAAGTGCTGTCTCTCTCTACCGTTCCCACTACAGTCTGACCACATTAACGGGTTTCCCTACTCTCCAACTTCAGTGTGTGAATTACGTTAATCAATATTTAAATAATGTTAGTCTAAATAAATGAAATTAAGGCCTGCCTCTTATATAGGCCTCTAAAGGCCTGGTGCTCTTTGCAGCTGAGGTAAATACAAGACCGGTCCAATATTAGAGAAGATACGGTATACTATACAATACAAAATGCAATCTGAAGTATGACTTAAAATCTAAATACAAGTGCCTAAAGTTAGTGTTAAGGTGAGTGTTTGTTTAAAAGATGGCCTGGGAAATAATAGAAGTTTAAAGGACAAAAGATAGACGTGTAGAATAACTACTTCCCAAAAATAATAGATTATCCAAACGTCAAGTTCCAATACACTATCCTCGGAGGGGTGTGGTCTGTGTGCACAAGCGCCTGTGTGTCTCTCTAGCTCTGAGCAGACAAATAGACGCAAGGCATTCTGGAACTTGTATTTCTACCAACTAATGTGACGATGGACGTAAATAATAGTATCTCTTGGCTTTAATGTAATGTAAATGTAAACAATAATCGATATTAACATATAAAATATAATTCATTAATCTGGCCTATTAAGTTACAACCAATAGAAGCACAACTTTGATGGGTGGATTGATTGATTGAGTATTGACTGCTGACTTGATGAATGGGGTGTCTGATTGATAAATGGATGAGTGGTTGACAATTGAGTTGTAACAAGCTTGATAATAATAAACAACCTGTTCAGCTATAAAGAAATGAGAGTACTGGAACAGTGTTAAATTCAAAGTGTTGTATTAACCAAAAGAAGATCAAAATAAATGGGGCACCCCATAGCAACGTATGGTACAACAAAAATCATCTCAAACCAATAAGAACGGTCCCGTCAGCTTTACAGTCCATTAGCCCCAACATAAATGTTTACCATGTCTAATGTACCGTATGTTACCATGTCTAATGTAACCATGTTAGTGTTACCATGTCTAATGCAACCATGTTATAATGTTACCATGTCTAATGTAACCATGTTAATGTTACCATGTCTAATGCAACCATGTTATTATGTTACCATGTCTAATGTAACCATGTTAATGTTACCATGTCTAGTGCAACCATGTTATAATGTTACCATGTCTAATGTAACCATGTTAATGTGACCATGTCTAATGCAACCATGTTATAATGTTACCATGTCTAATGTAACCATGTTAATGTTACCATGTCTAGTGCAACCATGTTATAATGTTACCATGTCAAATGCAACCATGTTAATGTTACCATGTCTAATGCAACCATGTTATAATGTTACCATGTCTAGTGCAACCATGTTATAATGTTACCATGTCTAATGCAACCATGTTAATGTTACCATGTCTAATGCAACCATGTTATAATGTTACCATGTCTAATGCAACCATGTTATAATGTTACCATGTCTAATGTAACCATGTTAATGTTACCATGTCTAATGCAACCATGTTATAATGTTACCATGTCTAATGTAACCATGTTAATGTTCAGGCCTACCCGACCACGCAGCCTGCATGGTAGAGCTAGTATTGTCCAGCAACACTCAAACCTTTGAGTGTCCAAAAGGTGATAAGTCCTGGGTTGATCCACATCTTAGAAAAAGGAAAGGCAAAAATAGTAATCCACTGGGAAGCACCACTGCAGCTGACCTGTCCTTGGTTTACTGAAGAATGTTTTTGGAGGCCTGGCAAAATCCCTCCTTCCTCTCACAATAGCTGTAGCAAACAAAACTCCATGAGGCCATGATTCCAATCCAAGATGGCCCCCTGATGGTTAGGACCGCCCCTAACCACACCCATACCTGGAATCTTAAAGGTCAAGTGACCCAAATATGCTGACATTTGCACATCCTAACATATTGGGCCCACACTTCACTTATCAACACATTGACATCTTCTTCATAAAGTAACGCATGTTACACATCCCCCCCCACCAAGCGTAGTACCACCGCCATAAAACATATTCATGTTCTCAACATGCAAGGTTTCATGGGTGGTGGGACTGCTATCCATGGCTACTCTGTAGTTCACTGACCCTAAATGTCTGAGAACTGTGGCTGGCCCTCTCCACTTTGGAGCAAGTTTTGCCATAAACATGACCTTGGCATCAGACTGTGGGTGCAGCTTAACCCATACCTTCTCTCCTACTTGGTATGTGACAGGAGACCTCCTTCTATTGTAGCTTCGAGCTTGATGCTCCTGGGCCTGAGCCACATTTTGCTGAACTTGTTGCAGGATTTGCTGTTGCCTTTCTAACATGGAGTAGGCCTTTTGGTCCGGCTTGGGAGGCTGATATAGAAGTCGCTCCAGAGGTCCTTTCAATTTTCTTCCCAGCGCAATCTCTGCGGGAGTGAACCTAGTACTCTCATGGTAGGCGGTGTTGATGGCAAAGCGGAACTCGCCCAACCACAGATCCCAATCCTGATGCTGATCTTTGACGTAAGAGGCCACCATGGTCTTCAGGTTTCTGTTGACTCTCTCGGTCAAGTTAGTTTGGGGGTGGTAGCTTGTGGTCAGTTTTTTTACTACACCCCACTGGCGACAGAGTTCTTTTAAGAGATGGCTGGTGAACTGTGGACCCCTGTCAGATAAGAGGTACTTTGGGGTTCCCCAACGAAGGAAGATCTCCTGTCTGAGGATATGTATTATCTTTGGTGTTTTGGAGTCTCGTAAAGGGAAGTGTTCCACCCACTTAGAATAGTAGTCTACTATAACCAGAAGATACTGATTCCCCTTCTTACTTCTGGGGAAAGGACCCATCAAGTCAATCCCCAACATCTCCCCTGGTTCGCTGACCGTGGTGGACTGAAGGAAACCCGCCGGTTTCTGACACCCAGGTTTGTACTGCTGGCATATGAGACAGTTCTTTGTATAGGCCCACACATCATTCCTGACTTGAGGCCAGTAGGCTACCTCCAGCAGTCGCAACAGTGTCTTCAGCCTTCCCATGTGACCACTAAGCGGGTTGTCATGATAATACTTCAGAAAGGACTCCCTTAGTGATCTAGGCACGAAAAGCTGTAACTTGTGGCCTAGAGTTTGACCAGGTATTTGTCTGAACAGGATTCCATTTTCAATAACATAGACTATCCGACTTGCTTTAGGATTTCCTTTTCCCATCTCCTCCATCAACGCTTGAGACTCTGCGTCAGCAGCTTGGGCGTCAGCAATCTCTGCCCAATCCGTTGGTAGATCGCATCCCGAAGAATCACTTTTGTTCTGCTTGGTCACACAGGCCGCAGCGATGGAGTCTGGGGTTGTGAATGCCCGTGACAAAGCATCAGGTACCACGTTCAATTTTCCCTTCCGGTATACCACCTGGAAATCAAAATCCTGAAGCCGAATGGTCCACCTGATGAGCCTTGATGTGGGTTTGGGGTTGTTGAAAGCCCAAACAAGGGCAGCGTGGTCGGTAATTACTTCAAACCGTTGACCCTCGATCAAGGCCCGCCACTTCTCCACGGCCCATACAACAGCAAGACATTCTCGCTCTGCGACAGAATAGTTGATTTCAGCTGGCTTCAACAATCTTGAGGCAAAAGCAAGAACATGGTCCTGTCCGTCTCTCTGCTGGGTCAGTACGGCTCCCAAGCCAATCCCACTAGCATCGGTCTGCAGTGTGAATGGCAGGCTGTAGTCTGGCTGTTGCAAGATAGGAGCTGACTGGAGTGCTGCCTTGAGGTCCTCGAATGCGCCTTGGCACTCTGGTGTCCATTGCCATTTTACATCTTTCTTTTTCAGGGCATTAAGGGCTGCAGACCATTCTGCAAACCTAGGAATGAACCTATGGTACCAGCCCACCATTCCCAGAAAACGTGCGACCTCCGGTAGTGTCCTGGGAGTAGGAAAGGCCTGGACTGCCTCAACCTTTTGGTTGTCGGTGACAATTCCCTCGGTAGTCACAATGTGTCCAAGGAACTGCAAGCGGTGTTGCATTAAGTTGCACTTCTTGAGGTTCAAGATGAGGTTTGCCTTCTGCAGGCGGAGAAAAACATCAGCCAGATCCTGAAGGTGCTGTGCTTCAGATTTTGAATAGACTATAATGTCATCTATGTAAACAAAGCACGTGACTCCCTTAAGATCGGCTAGCACCACTTCCATTAAGCGCTGAAACGTAGCAGCAGCATTCTTCAAGCCAAAAGGCATGACTCTAAATTCAAAGAGTCCGGCATGGGTCACAAAGGCAGTTTTCTGCCTACTGGCTGGATCCATCCTCACCTGCCAGTAGCCACTTTTGAGGTCTAAGGTGCTGAACACCTTTGCACCATTCAGTGATTCCAAGATTTCATGAATGTTTGGCATAGGGTAGGCATCAAGAGGGGTCTTGGAGTTGAGACCCCTATAGTCCACACAGGGGCGATCGCCTCCATCCTTTTTCTTAACGATTACCATAGGCGCAGCCCAAGGAGACTTGGAAGGTTGGATAATGCCTTTTTCCAGCATGGACTTCACTTCCCTATCCACCACAGCCTTTTTCTTCGGTGAGACCCGATATGCCTTTTTTCGAACTGGCTGCTCATTTGTCGTTTGGATGGTGTGTGTCACCACCTCGGTTTGCCCAAGCTGCTCTGAACAGACCTTTGGCCACTGGAGTAGAAGGTGATGTAGGGCTTCCTTGGTGGACTGATCCACGTCAGCCTTGCTGACAAGTACTTGGAGATTGACTTCTTGCTGGGCTACAGGGGTTGCTGCTAAGTACAGCCCCACCAAGGGCTTCCTCTTTTCATCCCAGTGACCCTCCCATCCTACCTCCTCTTGAAGAAAGCGATGGAACTGGAGTTTCCCTCCATGCCTAATCCCATATTTCCCCGACTTAAAGTCAAGTTGGATTCCCGTCTTAAACAGGAAGTCAAGGCCTAACACAACTGGGAAGGCCAAGTGTTCTTTGCTCATAACGTAGGCATCCATCAGCCATAAGTCCTCATGCAACTCAAAACAAAGTTTAGCCCGCCCCCAAGCAGGATGAACTTTTCCGTCTGCCAGGAGGAATGATTGCTCTGGACTTGATGTCAAGGATTCCTGAGGTTTCTTTATGTGTGTCCAGAGAGACTCTTGCAGCAGGGTGTATGTAGCCCCTGTGTCCAGCAATGCATTGCACCTCACTCCACGAACCAATATTGGAACTACAATCTTACTCTGGAGTCCTTGAATGCTGGAGCCACTAGGGGAGTCATGCATGAGTGTGCTCACATACCCTGGTCCTAGTCCCCTGTAGCTCTCCTTTGGCTGGGGGGAATCCTTACTCGGTTTGGGTTTCTTTCCCCACTCTCTGTCTCTACTTGCATTAGCATTGACTTTATCCCAATAGGAAGACTGACTAGCCCAGTCAGCTTCAATGAGAGTCCCGATTCTCACCAGCTCATCAACTGTGTGGGCGGTTCCTCTAACACTACTAGCTAACTTGGGATTGCAGTTGCGCAAAATGAGATTGACTATCTCCTTTTCACTGTAACCTGGCCTCCAACGCATACACAACGCCCTATATTGGAATGCAAAGTCTCTAATACTCTCCTTTTGGCCTTGAATCCGATCCCGAAGCCTTTTCTCTCCTTCCGCCTCATAGTCTTCTGAGAGGAATGACCTTAGAAATGATGACTTAAACTGTGCCCATGTCTTGACCCTTGACCTTTCCACCCGCCACCAATCTTTGGCGGTGTCCTTTAGCACAGTATTTAGGGTTGCCAAAATACCTTCATGGGTCAGCTGATGAAGGGCCAGGAACTCCTCACACTTCTCTATGTATGACAGCGGATCAGTGTCGTCCTCTGGACCACCAAAGCAAGGAAACTCGACTTTCACCGGCAGTTTGTAGCTGTGAACAGGTGCTCCCATTTCTCTCCTCGAGCTCCCTCTGAACTCAGCAGGCTCGCTCCTAGGGTTGAAAACAGAAAAGTGAACAGACGGTGTATCATCCCGTACAGGAGTGCTAGTCCTCCTGATGGGGTTTTGTGGTTGGGTATTAAGCTGTTTGTCTCGTCTTTTCAAACACTCCACCATTGACTGTTGGAGGTTATTAATATCGCTCTGAAAAGTATGTTGTAGTCGTTGACATTTACGGTCAATGTAATACCTGAGCATGTCATCTTGTCTAGTTGTATTTATATGGAAAGCCTGGATCTCTCTTTCCACAGCACTCAAACGTGACTGAAACTGTGTAATGTCAGTAGCTACTTCGGCTTCCCCCATCCCAGAGGTAGATAATGCGCCAGAATGGATAACAGTGACCTCAGGTTGCTGTTCCTCACTACCCCCAGAGCAGTCATCATTCACATATAAGTCATTAAGAGACTCAGCTAGCTCCTGTACAGGCTCTCTCCTTGTCACAAAAGGGCCAGCCGTGAAGTCCATGAGAGCTTCAGCAAGTTCTCCCTCTCCCTGGTCTGAGGCAACCTCTTCTCGGTCTGAGGCAACCTCTTCTTCGACAATACTCCCTGGAGTAGGAGAATGCATAGGTGTAGCCATGGTATAGCAACCCCAAACTAACAAAACAAAACAAAAGCTCTTAACAACACATAGAGAATATTTTACACTGTTACTGTTTTTTTTTAAGGTCCCTTCGTGGTTGCCATTTCTGTAACAAGCTTGATAATAATAAACAACCTGTTCAGCTATAAAGAAATGAGAGTACTGGAACAGTGTTAAATTCAAAGTGTTGTATTAACCAAAAGAAGATCAAAATAAATGGGGCACCCCATAGCAATGTATGGTACAACAAAAATCATCTCAAACCAATAAGAACGGTCCCGTCAGCTTTACAGTCCATTAGCCCCAACATAAATGTTTACCATGTCTAATGTACCGTATGTTACCATGTCTAATGTAACCATGTTAGTGTTACCATGTCTAATGCAACCATGTTATAATGTTACCATGTTTAATGTAACCATGTTAATGTTACCATGTCTAATGCAACCATGTTATTATGTTACCATGTCTAATGTAACCATGTTAATGTTACCATGTCTAGTGCAACCATGTTATAATGTTACCATGTCTAATGTAACCATGTTAATGTTACCATGTCTAATGCAACCATGTTATAATGTTACCATGTCTAATGTAACCATGTTAATGTTACCATGTCTAGTGCAACCATGTTATAATGTTACCATGTCTAATGCAACCATGTTAATGTTACCATGTCTAATGCAACCATGTTATAATGTTACCATGTCTAATGCAACCATGTTATAATGTTACCATGTCTAATGTAACCATGTTAATGTTACCATGTCTAATGCAACCATGTTATAATGTTACCATGTCTAATGTAACCATGTTAATGTTCAGGCCTACCCGACCATGCAGCCTGCATGGTAGAGCTAGTATTGTCCAGCAACACTCAAACCTTTGAGTGTCCAAAAGGTGATAAGTCCTGGGTTGATCCACATCTTAGAAAAAGGAAAGGCAAAAATAGTAATCCACTGGGAAGCACCACTGCAGCTGACCTGTCCTTGGTTTACTGAAGAATGTTTTTGGAGGCCTGGCAAAATCCCTCCTTCCTCTCACAATAGCTGTAGCAAACAAAACTCCATGAGGCCATGATTCCAATCCAAGATGGCCCCCTGATGGTTAGGACCGCCCCTAACCACACCCATACCTGGAATCTTAAAGGTCAAGTGACCCAAATATGCTGACATTTGCACATCCTAACATATTGGGCCCACACTTCACTTATCAACACATTGACATCTTCTTCATAAAGTAACGCATGTTACAGAGTGACAGAAAGTAATTGAGTATATTTTTAGATCAACTGTGAGTAAGTAGTGCATTGTGATTTACATCATAATTTATATATTGACGGCTTCCTGTTGTACTGATTAGATGCTGTCATTCTTGGCATAGTTAAATCTCACTATGAAGTGTTCAACCTGGTTGACACGGAATGACAGCTCTGGGGGACCATTGATAAGAGATGTATTAATATGATGGACTACAATGGAAGTAGTCAATTGTTGTCCTGCCTCTCTCTCTCTTGCCCTGCGTGTTCAAACCATGTCAGGGATGGACGCGTTATGTTGTCAGACAGTACCGCTTTGGTTCAACATTTTCTTTCTACCAAAAAACGAATGTCCTTTCAAGGGAACAATTATCAAGACGTTTTGTCTGGACGAGTCCAAAAATTCAACGCAATGACTACAGTGGAGCTAGGATTTTCTGGTGAAAAGATGGCCGCCGGCAACCAAATTCAAGTTAAAGGGGCGTGTTTAGCCTCTATTCTGGCCGGAAAAGATCCAAACTAACCTACCTGTACTGGTTCATCAAAACCTCTCCTACCTATACTGGCCCATCATCCTAACTTACCTATACTGGTCCAATTGTTCATTAAAATAGGCAGGGTAAAAGAGGGGTTCTGATTAGGGGGTAAATACTGTAAGTCAACATTAGCATAGGTGTTTGGGTTTAAGGCTGGTTGACAACAGCAGCTGACCAGTGTCCAGGGACCTGGTCTCCTTTAGATTAGACCATTCTGGTAGTCATGGCACGATCGACGTCACTCTCTTTTGGGGAAAAGGTATACTGCAGTTGAATTTAGGTTTTTCATGGATCGGGTAATCAATCAAAAAGTGCATCCTATCATCCTGTCCTATAATTCCATATCTTAAGACTTGGTTCCGATACAAATTAGAAGACAGATAAAATAATTGATATTACCTAATTTTGGCCAAAATTAAGTTGTTTTAATTAAACCCGGTATTGCGATGCTTGGAAAGACAATACATTTAAAATAGGATAAAACCACAGGGATAATTTGGAATGAATAAATAGCTTAAGTATCTTTCATTTACTAGGTTTAAATAATAAGGTCATCACGAAAGGGGGGTAAACCCTGAATTACCTTATTGTGCTCTGTTTGTCTGTCTGTTTGTTTCTTTAAGTGAGTCATTAAGTGTTTCAATGTGTATCTGTTTTGTTCCTTCTGCTTTTGAAAAATTGAGGAAGCTTGAAAGTAAAGAGTGTGAGGAGAGTATTGTAGGAATATAGAAACCTTTGTAGCACATTTTTTACATTTGTTTATTGATAGGTTCAATTTGATTACATCATTGGAAAAAGAGATGGAACGTAGGAGAACGATTAGAATAATATTAACAATAATAATTTGACATGGTTGTTCCGTTACCGCGCAGTTTAGATAAAATTCTCGGGTTACTGTTTTCAGTGGGAGTAAATTTAAGGTAAATTTAAAGGGGGGGGGATTCCAGGGACAGATACTAAATTAGATTAATTTAGAAAATTAAGAATATATAGACAGAGAATGCCACAATAGGAGACTTTATGGAAAATAGTTCCTAATTAATGGTAGCTACTTCACTATATTTACTAGACTATTTACTAGACTTATAGGTTGGTTTAGTACTCAACAAAATAATGAACAAGTTCAGAGGTCAATCCTGAATGGTTCTAGAATATAATCAAATTAGCTGAGGAGCCACTACCTGCCCAGAGGAAAAGGACCAAGAAACGTTTGGTTGCTCCATTGCTAGTGTCATCACACATCTAGAACATTTGGCTCACCGGAGGGAGAAGAATCCGATACATGTTACAGCCACAGCCAGGCTCTCTCTCTCTCTCCCCTGTCTGGCAGCAGTCTCCACGCCCTTATATGGGCAGCTTCCTGTCCCTCCTTCTCCACGCCATCTACCTGGTCAACCTACACACCTGAGGCTCATCAGATCATCACCGAGGCTGGATATGAGGCCTGTGCCCCTGCCACTCCCCATCCGAGGGAGGCTTCACCACCGTGGATCACACAACCCCGGACTACTCTTCACTTGTGGACGTCTCCAGCCTGGACACAACCCGGTGTCACATGGAGTGACCTCCTTGCTATACATTCAGCATGAAGCAGCGGCGAATACATGAAGGGGGAAAAGATGTTGTCTCCCGCAGATTGCAGACTTGGGAAAGGAGTATGGTGTGAGTAAGAGCGGCCACAACACATGCTAGACTGTGAAAAGAACAATGTTGACCACTTTTGCTATATTTTATTTTTTTATTTTTTATTTATCCTTTATTTATCCAGGAATGTCCCATTGAGATACAATATCTCTTCTTCCAGAGAGTCCTGACCAACACAGCACACAACAAGTTTCAACATAAAACAGGGCATTAAACAAAAAACATACAATTAAAATATAAATACAGAGGGTCATTTGTGCAGTGGCAAGGAGCATAATCACATCAACAATAGCATCAGGTAAAACAGTTACATGTTTCATAAAGGGCTAATCGTAGCATACCTTTAAAAGCATTCACAGTAGGAAGTGCCTGTAGACAAAGTTTCACTTGCAGCGTATTCCATAAAAAGGGAGCATAGTGGGAGAATGCAGCTTTACCAAGCTCTGACTGCATCAAAGGAACATTTAACAGCATCCCATTTGCTGCTCGTCTGGTATTAAAAAAGCAAGTATAAAAGGACAGAAGTCTGGAGATATATAAGGGCAGCTTACCTAGCAATGACTTAAGGATAAAAATCAACATGTGTGATTGTCTTCTTTGGTACAGAGAGGACCATCCTAATGACTGATACAAAGTGCAGTGGTGGGTGCGAGAGCCTGCACCTGTTACAAAACGTATGGCAGTATGGTACGCAGAATCCAGCTTTTTAAGCAGGGAGGAAGGAGCATGCATATAGATTACATCGCCATAGTCTAATACAGGCAGAAAGGAACTCTGCACAATTCTCTTCCTGGCTTCAGACGGGAAACATTTCTTTAACCGGAAGAAAAAGCCCAGTTTAGGTCTAAGTTTTCTCAGTAGGTTCCCAATATGAACATCAAAGGCCATCTTTTCATCAATCCATATGCCCAGATATTTATAGGATGCTACTTTGTCAAGGCATGTCCCTTCCAGTGTCAGAATAGACAATTCATCACCAGTGACCCTTGGACCCTTCATCACCAGTGACCCTTGGACCCTCAACTACATTGCAGGAGTTACATACAGTATATATGTTATCAACAGCAGCAGACTATAACAAGAAGGAGATCATAGGATTTATTTCATTTATAAAAATATCTCTGCCCCTGGAATCCGATATAAGGTTTGATATGTTATATGAATTAAACTGACGCAACCAGTTATGATATGAGTTATATACGTTATATTATCAGTACATAGGTAAGCAGATGTAGTCTATTTATGCCTTTTCATTTAAATTTGGAAACAGATATCACTGTTGCATACAAAGGTTTACATCGATTGAAAGTGAGTATGAAAAGTATGAAAGTGAACCAGATGGGAAGTCAATAAAGACTCCGGAAATTTTTTCCACCCCAGGCTTGCCCTACTGGTAAAATGAAAGACATTTTTGAGTGAATGAAAGTTCTCATATTGATTGTCATTGCTATATTTTGATTCACCACGCAAAAGGGGGTGGTATTTTATTTCAATACATATCTATGAGGGTCCCCTTTTTTCCATTCCCTTTTCCTTGATGATTTATAGAGCCAGTGTTTATTTCCTTGTATTATGGATGTGTTATACAACTGTACTATTGATGCTCTTATTGTGTACTATTGATGCTCTTATTGTTCAGTTTTATGCCTTATGTTCTACTGCTTATGCAGTCTCACCCTTTGTGTATTCTGAGGAATACGATCGCTAAGGCCAGTGGGATGGTGAGTAAGAGTTTCCCCTGCAAAAGTAACGACTGGTCGCAGGGGTTTTCGCGCTCATACAAAGGGTTGGAGGTTTTTTCCATATCATTATGGTTGGTGTTCTGAGAGTTTTGGTAATTTTGTTTTATATCTTTAGGTTGTTCACATCATTAATGATGTGAAAGGGGGGATTGTGGGATAAAATCAATTTATTTATGTCCCTAGATACATGTATTCATGTCTTCCTATTCTGTGGCCAAACTGAGGTGTCACAATCTATTTGTTACCGGAAGGGTCAGTGCAGCTGTTGGTAAAAAGCCACACAGGCCCAAGAACTGATGAGGTGACGGTTTTGGCTGACCACTGACAGGGAGCATTGTCAGGATCTAGAATAATGTATAATACCTATGAATCAATCCATTTATCAATTGTAAAAACCATAAGATATCTACAAATGTGTGTACCATTAAAATGTGTTATTATGATATGGTATTAAAACAGGCCTATGTGTCACCATGACCCCAGCTGTCTGAAACTACCAGGAGACAGATGTAATTCTAGACCCTTGTCATTTCAACTGTTTACCTTATATAGACATTGTTTAAAACCCTGAACCTTTCTTCATGCTAATTTGGAAGAACACCACCTCATTCGCTCAGAACACCAACCAGCTGACTATAAAATTACAATGTGATGGGGGCCGCGAGAGACTTCTGCTCTGCCTTCACCAAAGCTAAGTTGAACTCTCCACTCTCAGCTGTTTGTGTAAATACTCTGTAATATTGAATATTCACTCTGTAATAAATATTTGATTGCTAGCACCCTCTCCTCATCTTTCAAGGTCAATAAAAGAATATGCCTTATCACCTCTCTCCGAGGCGGCTCGTTCTTATTAATCCCCCATTGTTCAGGTCGACATGGTCGCACAAACACCCGTTGGAGGAGTAGTGGGGGAGAAATGAATGAATGAATGATTGCAGAATGGGTACAATACAGTACGGCGCAATACACACAATTGTTAAGGGGATGCAGACCAGAGAAAGACGTTTGTCTTGTTTACATCAGGGTCCCCCATTTTCAATTCATATCGACATTTATGACATACACAACATACATGACATTAACATGTCTGACGAGCACAGAGTTGCCAGTCGATAATTCTTGCTATTTAAAAATATTCCTCTTCTTCTCCCCCACTACTCCTCAAACGGGTGTTTGTGCGACCATGTCGACCTGAACAATGGGGGATAATAATAAGAACGAGCCACCTCGGAGAGAGGATACCGCAGGCGGAAGACGGCCGCTGCTGCTGGAGCTGGACCGAGTCAGCGGCGCACGGAGCCGGGGATAAACCACCGCCTCGCCCCGCTGGCGCTTCCGCTTCACAGCGCGAGAGTGGGCGATAAGGGGGGCGTGCTAGCGCACGGTCACGTGGGCTTAGTGGCCAATCAGAGGAACCCGGAAACCGAACAGCGTTGTAGAAGGCATAGACGCCTCCTGGACAGAACGAGCCGCGTGATTTTTTTCCATAGCCTATGTTTGCGAAGAGGCTACGGAAAAAATCACGCCGCTGTGCGTCTCTGATTGGATCTTAAGTTTGCCCCCATCGTTTCCTGATTCTACTGCGCACGCGCACCAACCGACCTGTAGGAGTCGCTGTCCACAACGTCCGATCCCCACCCACCAACTTCCCACCCCCTAATACTGCCAATTGTATTAGTATGAACGACCAGCCAAGCTGGTAGCAACGCCGAGAGCTGGGCTCGAACCCAGCATCTCCTACGTTGGTGGCGAGCGCCTTGCCCACTGCACCACCTAGCCGCCCTCCACCATTTCTATTGTTGTGCATTTAGTCCGTCTTTGGTTTATTTAAACACTAAATATCAATTGCACAATATCACTTTCTTTCACCTCATTTGTTGTTGGCATTGGTTTATTTGTCCTTTGGTTAATTTATCCCAGGTTACAACACAATCATCTTTTATGCTAGTTACCCCTTCCCCTTGACTTACTGGGGTTGTAACACAGACTAAAGCGAATGTTAAAATGATTGTTGATCCATGAAAGACAGGGAGCTCCAGTAGCTCTCCGCGTATCTCTGCGCTATTTCGGCGTCGGGGACAACCGTGCGCGTCACGGATCTGGGGTACACGAGTTCGACTCCCGGACTCGCCGTATTTTCTCAGAGTGTCTTCCCCTGATCTATATCCCATTCAACCTGTTTCTGTCGGTCATGCTTGACCAGAAAAAGCGATAAACGCTAAAAAATGAAGTTTAAAAAAAGAAAGACAGTAGCAGTATGCCGTAACTGAAACTACACTACAGCAAAATGCTGACAAAACTGAACCATTACTTCAGTCATACAACGGGGCCATCTTGTGGCCTAATGATGTAACTGTACTTCAATTATGAGAGAATAATTTAGGGCAATATTGCACCATATCCACCGGCATTACACCCGAACAATGTGGTGGCCGAATTACTTGATTGATTGATTGATTGAAAATTGTATTAACAGATTGCAGAATGGGTACAGTACAGTACGGCTCAATACACACAATTGTTAAGGGGATGCAGACCAGAGAAAGACTTTCGTCTTGTTTACATCAGGGTCCCCCATTTTCAACTAATCGTAACATATGACAAACATGACATACAGATAGACAGTACTGCTACATCTATACATTTATGACACCAGATTTACAAATACGGTCCTGTTTGTGATACAAAAAGAGTTTAAAAAAGAGAGTAAATACATTTGATGAAGAAACTGTACATTGGATGAATCTGGGTTTAACATGATTTGTGGAGCTCCCTCTGGTGTTGTGATCGTGGTATTCACTGACCTTTGGGAAGTATTTTGACATGTATATGGGTACCTTAGTCGTATAGTGTATCTTGTAGACCAGGCCCATTGCAAGTTGCTGTACTCTGTCGTCTACTCTAAGCCATCCTAGGTTGTCAAAGTGGGCAGGGGTGAGGTGGGTTCTAGGAGTAAGGTCAAGCAGTAGTCTGACCAGTTTGTTTTGAGATGTTTGTAATTTTGTTTTTAGCGCCCTTGAGGTGCTTTGGTACCATGAGGTGCAAGCATAGTCGTAGTACCCTTGAATGAGTGCTCCTGCCAGAGTCTTCAGGGTATTCTTGTTTACCAGAGAGGAGATCCGGTACAAGAATCAAGTTTGTTGGTTGACTTTTGTTATTACATTGGATGCCATTTTGTCACAGGAAAGATTAGCCTCTAGGATGGAACCTAGGTATGTAATTTCATCTTTCCTTGTGACAATATTGTCACCCACTGTAACTGAGAAGCCGTCGGTCTTGCTGAGTTTGTTATTTGAACCGAAGAGAATGGACTCTGTTTTACCCATGTGTAATGATAGTTTGTTGTCAGCGAGCCAGGTGCAGATTTTGCCTAGTTCTGAGCTGAGGATTTTTTCAACCTGTAACTTGTTCTTGTCAGAGACCAGCAGTCGTCCGCGAACAGGAACAAGTTGCAGTCACAAGCTGACGACATGTAATTTGCATAAATTAGGAACAGTAGCCGTCCTAGTATGCTTCCTTGTGGAACACCACAGCTCACTGGGAGGGGGGGATGCGTGAATACTTTCGGCAACCCACTTGTGCTTCCGCATTGCTCTGATTGGCCAATGCTGGCCAGCGCTCTCCTTCGTGAATACCAGCTCTACGCACGAGCGTAGAAGATCGCAAGTCACGTGAAACACTGCAGACCACTGATTGGTCAGAAGAGAGACGCGTCACTCGTTGGAGGCTCTCCAGAAAAAACACAAAGCTGCCATCTTTAATGTCTCGCATAGGTAATATTAATAGGTTTTGCCGCCGCGGCATTATGCATTCGTAATCCCCCCTACATAATAACCACGCAGGTTAATCAGCAAAGGTTAATAATAATAACCACGCAGCTTAATTAGCAACGCTCGCACAATACCTAGGTTAATAATAAGTAGGCATTCATCACTCAGTTTTAACATCAACGCACTTAGCTCAACTTGTTCGTCAGCTTGCTCTGGAGCCTATGGTCACAAGTTCAAATCACTTAAAAAAAAAAGTTCTTTTTTACGTTTAATTAATTTATCATCTCTCTATATAAACGTAACTAGCTATTCATATCAATCGAAATACAGTTCATCTCCGTGACCGTGAGCCTTCAGAGATGCTCTTATTTGTAAATAGAAGAAAAAGGAGTTTTTCATTGTTCAAGAGTGGATATGTTGCAGAAAAAGAATTAAAGTGATTTGAACTTATGACCATAGGCTCCATAGCAAGCTGGTGAACGAGTTGAGCTAAGTGCGTCAATGATAAAACTGAGTGACGAATGTGCAACATCCCTATATACTATATACTCATGTACCATGTTCTACAGTAAGTGTGGAGTGTAAACATTTATAGTTAAAGACAGTGGCGCAGTGGTAAATTGACAGTAGGTCAAACGCTCCACGCGCGTGCGCGCGCATGCACAGTTTTTTTTGGCTGCTCTCGTCCTGCAGCTGGATACTATTGCCTCACAGCGCGGCCGTCAGCGCGCGGCCCAGAGAGTGCCGCTGGCTCTGCGGCTCTGCAGCTGCATGCTTCTCCGGGAGTCCGGTTGGATAATGCCATGTAAAAAGCGATTGCGCGTACTTCAGCCTCAGTGACCGAGGTATAACGCCGTTATACCGAGTTATACCAGCACTGCACCACTGGTTAAAGACAGTAGAGCTTGAGTACTTTTCGATAGGGCTTTGATTCAAACCGGTGCATGAGATGAGGTTCTATATGTAGAACATGGTACAGAAAGTGGGGAGTGTAAACAGTGATTCAAACCCCCTCAATGTACAGTGATTCAAACCCATAACGTTATGAATAAAACGCGAAATAACAGCATATAACGTTATGTTATATAACGTTACAATGTAAACGCGAAATAACGTTATGAGTGAATCTGATTAGATTAGATTTTTTCCGCAAGGTACTTTTCGACCTGTTCATATACTATTTTTTCCATGACTTTCGAGATGGACTCTGTTACTCTGTTGTGTATTACAAGCCTTATCTCTATTACTTCTCTCTAGTTCAGAATAATGGTGTCTAAGGCTTTTTAAGCTGCCTGCACGTGATCTGAACCCTGTCTGCTCTGCACAAGGCAGGTCATCTCGTCGATACGCCATGGTGGAGGTGTGCCAGCTAGCAGGGAGAGGCTACCATGTGACACGATGACCTCTGACCTCCTCTCACCACCCAGCACATCACCTGTTTGACCTGCTGCCCTCTGCCAGGCGCTTACAGGTCCATCACTATGAATTGAAAATGGGGGACCCTGATGTAAACGAGACGAAAGTCTTTCTCTGGTCTGCATCCCCTTAACAATTGTATGTATTGAGCCGTACTGTACTGTACCCATTCTGCAATCTGTTAAATAAAGTATTCATTCATTCATTCATTCATTCATTCATTCATTCATTCATTCATTCATTCATTCATTCATTCATTCATTCATTCATTCATTCATCACAGCTCAACTACTAGGAATGTGTGTCTGACTCTTGCAGGAAATATTCATCAGAAAGGGGGACATGATGGAGGGAATGGAAAGAGCAGGTTTGACAGGAGCAGGGTTGAAGGGCATATTGGAGTATAAATGGAGAATAAAAAGGTACAGTAAATTACAGTAGATATCATTATCCGTTATTATGCACGCCTGGTGATACTAAATCCAAATTGAACTTGGGCATTTGAAAGATAATATATATGTATTATATATATATATTTATATATATATAAATGTGCGAATTGGCTATAATAAGGTAATTTATAAGCATCATATTCTATAATAATATTTCAAATTGCATTGGTCCGGATGGGAGAATTCATTACTGTATCTACAGAACCTTCTGTTTACTCATCTTCCCTTTATTAATTTCCTTAGATTTTGTTGTACACATGATCTCAAGAAGGTACTGAACAAGATCAGTGGCAGTTTTTTAAGTTTGGTCATTATTATCATCGTGTTATTCACTGTCAAAGATTCTCCTTTGTTTCATCACAATTTAAGCAAGCCTAGTAATAGACACAATATTTCTGACACTGTGAATACATTCCCTGAGGTCCATAGATGTACCTAGATACCAAGAATATGCAAATGGACCTTGTAGAAATGGAGCAATATTCCATTTACCTAGGTATATATTTTAGGCGAAAATATTCCACGGGTGGAACAGGTTAATAACGTTAAATGGAAGGAGTAAGCCGGCCCCTAAAAAGAAACCCCACAGCGGTTTTCTCAGACGAAAAGGATCAGCGGGACCACCTAACAAAAGAGAGTTTCTAGTGGAAGTTTGAAGAGACTGGCTAGGCTACTGGCGGCTGTAGTGGTGAGTTGTTAACTTGTTCTGTGTGCTGCAACTATGTCAAAAAGAAACCGAAACAACACCAGTGTTTCCCAATAATTACCTAGACCAGTGGTTCCCAAACTGTGGTGCGTGACATGAAAAGGCTAATGGTGGTAAAAAAAAAGAAAATGTACAATACAATTTCATAAAAATCTTAGTCAAACCTTTAGTATTATGGATATTAAACATGCTGGCAGAGTACATGCATCCATGTTGTCGTGAACATTTTAATTAAATAAAGAAATTCCCTATCCATAGTCGCCGTGGGAAGAGATAAAATTAAAAAATTAAATAAATTCCCTACCTACTCATGGCCTTAACTGACAACCAACAGGAACCAAACAATATATTTTTTTATGCCTAAAAATATAACTAATATACATTATTTCAAATGGGGATTTTCACTGTGTAGATCATGAAATTCAAGAAACGTTTTAATAAAAAACGTACGTTAATAATAATAATAATAATAAACAATAATGTCTCGGGGCGTGTCTGACACAGGTGTGCTTCATCTGTGCACGGAGACCAGCAACAATTTTTTCTAACAAACCCATTGGGGGGTGCGGTGCGTCAGCTAGGTTGGGGGGTGACGGGGGGTGCACGGCCAAAAAGCGTGATTATAATGATACCATGGCTTTGGTGTGTGAAGCTTTGATGTGATGATGATGCCAATAAACAAATAATATTGTGTCTGTTTTTTCTAACAGAATGATGGCAGGGACAGAGGAGAAAGTGCTTGTGTTACTACAACATTCTATTATTTAATATAGTGTGTTTTTCTGACAGCATGATAGCAGGGACAGAGGAGAAAGTGCTTGCTTCATTAATTTTTATTCATTTACATTTACATTTACATTTAGTCATTTAGCTGACGCTTTTATCCAAAGCGACTTACAAGTTCTGTACGACAAGCCATCAGGAAGGGCACAACTCTATCAGCTGAGCAACAATGTTCATCAAAGTGTTGAGTGCTACAGTGTAGGTTAGTTTATTAGGACAAGTGCATGACAGTACGGTTAGTTAGGGTTAGATTTTTTTTTTTTTTTTTTTTAATTCAGATAATGGTTGAAGAAGTGCGTCTTTAGTCGACGGCGAAAGATTGGACGTGATTCGGCTGTCCTAACTGGGGTGGGTAGTTCATTCCACCATTGTGGGGCAAGGACTGAGAATAGGCGACTTCTCTTTGATGACCCTCCCGGAGCTTGGATAGGAGTAGGTCTGAGGCGGCCAGAAGATGCAGAGCGTAGGGGTCTTGAGGGTGTGTAGTTAGAGACCATTGACCGGAGGTAGGCGGGAGCGGTTCCCTTTGCCGCACGGTATGCTAGGTCGAGGGCCTTGAAGCGGATTCGTGCAGCAATGGGGAGCCAGTGCAGGTCCCTAAGAAGTGGGGTGACATGGGCCGACTTCGGTAGGTTTGAGATCAGGCGGGCCGCTGCGTTCTGAATGAGTTGAAGAGGCTTAGTGGCAGTGGCCGGGAGGCCAGCGAGCAGTGCATTGCAGTAGTCGAGGCGAGAGATGACTGTTGATTGGACGAGGAGTTGGGTGGCTTCTTTTGTCAGGAAGGGGCGTATCCTTCTGACGTTGCTCAGGAGGAATCGGCAGGTTCTGGTCGTCGCTGCGATGTGAGCAGAGAAGTTCAACTGGTCGTCGAGGACAACACCAAGGTTCTTGGCGGTCGGGGACGCAGTCACAGCTGTATTCTCGACTGTGATTGAAAGGTCGGTTAGGGGGGAGGATTTGGCCGGCAGGTGGAGCAATTCTGTTTTGCTTAGGTTCAGTTTGAGGTGGTTGGACGTCATCCAGGCTGAGATGTCGGACAGACAGGCCGAGATCCGCTCAGAGACGTGGATATCTGAGGGAGGGAAGGAGAGGAAGAGTTGAGTATCGTCGGCATAACAATGGTAGGAGAAGCCATGAGACGTGATAATGTTACCCAGTGATTTAGTGTAGAGGGAGAAGAGAAGGGGTCCTAAAACCGAGCCCTGGGGGACACCCGTCCGCAGGGGGCGGGTGGCCGACAGGGTCCCTCTCTATGACACTTGGTAGGAGCGGTCATTGAGGTATGATGACAGCCATGTCAGCGCAGAGCCAGCCACTCCCATTCCTGCGAGGGCCGCAAGGAGGATCTGGTGGTTGACTGTGTCGAAGGCTGCAGATAGATCTAGGAGAATCAGGACAGAGGAGAGGCCTTTCGCTTTTGCTAAGTGAAGTGCCTCTGTGACCGCAATGAGGGCTGTCTCTGTGGAGTGACCAGTCCTGAAGCCTGACTGATTAGGGTCTAGGAGGTCATTCTGTAAGAGATAAGCAGTAAGTTGGTTGGATACAGCACGTTCAAGTGTTTTAGAAAGGAAGGAGAGAAGAGAGACAGGACGGTAGTTGCCTATGACGGTAGGGTTCAGGGTTGGTTTTTTTATGAGCGGCGTGACTCTGGCTTGTTTTAGGGAGGTGGGGACCACCCCCGAGTTGAGTGAGGAGTTGATGGTTGCAGTTAGGAATGGGAGGATGTCTGGTGCTATGGTCTGGAGGAGTGGGGAGGGTAGCTGGTCCAGCTGGCAAGTAGTCGGACGGTTTGACGTTACCAGTGTCAGGGTCTCTGCTTCTGTAATGGGAGAGAAAGATGACAGAGTGAAGGATGAGGTTCTCGATTCAGCATTTGGAATGGGTGGGGGTTGGGAGAAGGAGCTGCGGATGTTCTCCACTTTTTCCTCAAAGAAGATCGCAAAGTCTTCGGCAGAGAAAGATGAGGGAGGGGGGGGTGGGGGGGGAGTGAGGAGGGAGGACATGGTAGCATGCAGTTTGCGAAGATTCTTGGCAGAGGCCTCGATCCTATGGTGGAAGAAAGAAGCTTTGGCATTAGTGATGGTTTTGGAGAATGTTAACAAGAGGTTGTGATATGTGTCGATGTCAGCAGTGAGGCGTGACTTTCTATACTTCCTTTCAGCTGCTCTCAGGACCTGTCTTTGTTCTCTCACTGGATCTGTCAGCCATGGACTGGGTGGGGAACGGCGGGCAGGTTTCTCAACGAGGGGACAGAGCTTGTCGAAGGAGGTTGCAAGGGCTGAAAGGAGGGTGGAGGTTGCCATCTCTGTGGAGAGAGCAGAGAAGGTGTCACTCAAAGGTAGAGCGGATAGTATGTCAGAGGAGAGGGTGGAGGGGGATAGGGAGGGCAGGTTGCGTCTGAGTGAGACTGTTTGAGTTGGGGTGAAGACCTTTCGGTTAAGCATGAGAGTTAGTGAGAAGGATATGAAGGAATGGTCAGATACATGTAGGGGAGTTACCGTGGTGTTAATGATGCTGGAGTTACGGGAAAATATGAGATCCAAGGAGTTGCCTGCTTTGTGGGTGGGAGGCATGGCAGTGGGAGTCAGGTCAAACGATTGTAGGAGGGAGACTACTATGACTGACTGAGATGAGTCAGGCAGGTTGAAGTCGCCCAGTAGAAGGAGAGGGGTACCATCTTCCGGTAAGGAGCTAAGAAGCATGTCCAGCTCATCTGTGAAGTGATCGAGTGTACCTGGAGGGCGGTAGAGTGTAACAATGGTGAGATTGAAAGGATTAGAGACAGATACTGCATGATATTCGAGAGAGGAGAGTGACAGTTCTGGGAGTGGTGTTACGTTTGTAGCCCATGAAGGAGATGTCATGAGGGCAGTGCCTCCACCCCGTCTGGAAGGTCGAGGTGTGTGAGTGAAGTTATAGTTTGTAGATAATGCTGCAGGTGTTGATGAGTTATTGGGGGTTATCCAGGTCTCAGTTAGAGCCAGGAGCTGCAGATTTAGACTATGGGCGTAGGCAGTAATGAAGTCAGCTTTCTTGACTGCTGATTGACAATTCCATAAGCCTCCCCGTACTGTGACAGGTGTATTAGTGGCTGTAGGAGGGTAGGAGAGATTAGCCGGGTTGCTAGCAAACTGGCGTGGATGGGTAGAGTCAGTTCTGGAGGAGCAGATTGTGGATATAGGTATGAGACACATTGTCTTGTCAAGAGTGGCAGGGAGGAAGTAGAGAGATAGCAGTGTGGGAGGGAAATATAGGATTATGGTGTACTTAGCACTGGGTGGATCGGTGGATCCCTCGGCGGAGAACTCCAGGAAAACTCCTCCTCTTTGTCCCTCTTCGTTTCTCGACGCTTCGCTGACGCTACACCAGCAAGCCTTTAAATCACTATCACTATCACTATCACTAATTAGTGCTGTCTTAACACCTGGCCCTTAATGGGGGCACTTAACAAAACAAAATGGCCGTTTTAAACACGCCCCTTTAATCAAGTCAGCTGGTTCCTCACTTTTAAGATTCACTAATAAACTTAAAATGGCTTACCCTAGTTTTCAGTATAAAGCAATGTTTCTCAGTGAGTGTGTCCTGTCCTTCCTTAACAGAGCCCAGTACAGAGTGATTTCAACACAGTGTGGACCTCTGCTTTTAAACAGGGCAGGCTCTTAATGGCTCACTCAGCAAATCAGATGCTACTAGTAAACAGGAAACAGTCCCTTAATGGGGGCACTTAACTAAACAAAATGGCCGTTTTAAACACGCCCCTTTAATCAAGTCAGCTGGTTCCTCACTTTTAAGATTCACTAATAAACTTAAAATGGCTTACCCTAGTTTTCAGTATAAAGCAATGTTTCTCAGTGAGTGTGTCCTGTCCTTCCTTAACAGAGCCCAGTACAGAGTGATTTCAACACAGTGTGGACCTCTGCTTTTAAACAGGGCAGGCTCTTAATGGCTCACTCAGCAAATCAGATGCTACTAGTAAACAGGAAACAGTCCCTTAATGGGGGCACTTAACTAAACAAAATGGCCGTTTTAAACACGCCCCTTTAATCAAGTCAGCTGGTTCCTCACTTTTAAGATTCACTAATAAACTTAAAATGGCTTACCCTAGTTTTCAGTATAAAGCAATGTTTCTCAGTGAGTGTGTCCTGTCCTTCCTTAACAGAGCCCAGTACAGAGTGATTTCAACACAGTGTGGACCTCTGCTTTTAAACAGGGCAGGCTCTTAATGGCTCACTCAGCAAATCAGATGCTACTAGTAAACAGGAAACAGTCCCTTAATGGGGGCACTTAACTAAACAAAATGGCCGTTTTAAACACGCCCCTTTAATCAAGTCAGCTGGTTCCTCACTTTTAAGATTCACTAATAAACTTAAAATGGCTTACCCTAGTTTTCAGTATAAAGCAATGTTTCTCAGTGAGTGTGTCCTGTCCTTCCTTAACAGAGCCCAGTACAGAGTGATTTCAACACAGTGTGGACCTCTGCTTTTAAACAGGGCAGGCTCTTAATGGCTCACTCAGCAAATCAGATGCTACTAGTAAACAGGAAACAGTCCCTTAATGGGGGCACTTAACTAAACAAAATGGCCGTTTTAAACACGCCCCTTTAATCAAGTCAGCTGGTTCCTCACTTTTAAGATTCACTAATAAACTTAAAATGGCTTACCCTAGTTTTCAGTATAAAGCAATGTTTCTCAGTGAGTGTGTCCTGTCCTTCCTTAACAGAGCCCAGTACAGAGTGATTTCAACACAGTGTGGACCTCTGCTTTTAAACAGGGCAGGCTCTTAATGGCTCACTCAGCAAATCAGATGCTACTAGTAAACAGGAAACAGTCCCTTAATGGGGGCACTTAACTAAACAAAATGGCCGTTTTAAACACGCCCCTTTAATCAAGTCAGCTGGTTCCTCACTTTTAAGATTCACTAATAAACTTAAAATGGCTTACCCTAGTTTTCAGTATAAAGCAATGTTTCTCAGTGAGTGTGTCCTGTCCTTCCTTAACAGAGCCCAGTACAGAGTGATTTCAACACAGTGTGGACCTCTGCTTTTAAACAGGGCAGGCTCTTAATGGCTCACTCAGCAAATCAGATGCTACTAGTAAACAGGAAACAGTCCCTTAATGGGGGCACTTAACTAAACAAAATGGCCGTTTTAAACACGCCCCTTTAATCAAGTCAGCTGGTTCCTCACTTTTAAGATTCACTAATAAACTTAAAATGGCTTACCCTAGTTTTCAGTATAAAGCAATGTTTCTCAGTGAGTGTGTCCTGTCCTTCCTTAACAGAGCCCAGTACAGAGTGATTTCAACACAGTGTGGACCTCTGCTTTTAAACAGGGCAGGCTCTTAATGGCTCACTCAGCAAATCAGATGCTACTAGTAAACAGGAAACAGTCCCTTAATGGGGGCACTTAACTAAACAAAATGGCCGTTTTAAACACGCCCCTTTAATCAAGTCAGCTGGTTCCTCACTTTTAAGATTCACTAATAAACTTAAAATGGCTTACCCTAGTTTTCAGTATAAAGCAATGTTTCTCAGTGAGTGTGTCCTGTCCTTCCTTAACAGAGCCCAGTACAGAGTGATTTCAACACAGTGTGGACCTCTGCTTTTAAACAGGGCAGGCTCTTAATGGCTCACTCAGCAAATCAGATGCTACTAGTAAACAGGAAACAGTCCCTTAATGGGGGCACTTAACTAAACAAAATGGCCGTTTTAAACACGCCCCTTTAATCAAGTCAGCTGGTTCCTCACTTTTAAGATTCACTAATAAACTTAAAATGGCTTACCCTAGTTTTCAGTATAAAGCAATGTTTCTCAGTGAGTGTGTCCTGTCCTTCCTTAACAGAGCCCAGTACAGAGTGATTTCAACACAGTGTGGACCTCTGCTTTTAAACAGGGCAGGCTCTTAATGGCTCACTCAGCAAATCAGATGCTACTAGTAAACAGGAAACAGTCCCTTAATGGGGGCACTTAACTAAACAAAATGGCCGTTTTAAACACGCCCCTTTAATCAAGTCAGCTGGTTCCTCACTTTTAAGATTCACTAATAAACTTAAAATGGCTTACCCTAGTTTTCAGTATAAAGCAATGTTTCTCAGTGAGTGTGTCCTGTCCTTCCTTAACAGAGCCCAGTACAGAGTGATTTCAACACAGTGTGGACCTCTGCTTTTAAACAGGGCAGGCTCTTAATGGCTCACTCAGCAAATCAGATGCTACTAGTAAACAGGAAACAGTCCCTTAATGGGGGCACTTAACTAAACAAAATGGCCGTTTTAAACACGCCCCTTTAATCAAGTCAGCTGGTTCCTCACTTTTAAGATTCACTAATAAACTTAAAATGGCTTACCCTAGTTTTCAGTATAAAGCAATGTTTCTCAGTGAGTGTGTCCTGTCCTTCCTTAACAGAGCCCAGTACAGAGTGATTTCAACACAGTGTGGACCTCTGCTTTTAAACAGGGCAGGCTCTTAATGGCTCACTCAGCAAATCAGATGCTACTAGTAAACAGGAAACAGTCCCTTAATGGGGGCACTTAACTAAACAAAATGGCCGTTTTAAACACGCCCCTTTAATCAAGTCAGCTGGTTCCTCACTTTTAAGATTCACTAATAAACTTAAAATGGCTTACCCTAGTTTTCAGTATAAAGCAATGTTTCTCAGTGAGTGTGTCCTGTCCTTCCTTAACAGAGCCCAGTACAGAGTGATTTCAACACAGTGTGGACCTCTGCTTTTAAACAGGGCAGGCTCTTAATGGCTCACTCAGCAAATCAGATGCTACTAGTAAACAGGAAACAGTCCCTTAATGGGGGCACTTAACTAAACAAAATGGCCGTTTTAAACACGCCCCTTTAATCAAGTCAGCTGGTTCCTCACTTTTAAGATTCACTAATAAACTTAAAATGGCTTACCCTAGTTTTCAGTATAAAGCAATGTTTCTCAGTGAGTGTGTCCTGTCCTTCCTTAACAGAGCCCAGTACAGAGCAACTCAAAATTGACATGCCATCCTGGATCATAGAGATGTGATCATATTAGGCACAGCAACTTAGACATTACACAGCAAGTTAGACATTACACAGCAAGTTTATATGTAACGGAGCTGATATCGTCACCTTTTTGCGTTGTGTTTAACTTCGATGCCCCGAGGGAGTTTAGAACCCGGGTCTGCCGCGACATGGGTGACAGCACAGACCGTTATACCAAGCGGTGAATTCACTCTTAATTATCGTGTCTGTCTTTTTAAGTGGAGTGAGTTTAACTCGCAGTAGCGCTACTCGCCAGTCACTTCACAACGCTTGAAGTCCATCGTGACTGACAGTGCCACCTGTTACATATATACCTTAGGATTGTTAGGATACACATTTATTTGTCTTTCCCAGTACTCCAGGGGATTCTCCAACGCAAAGAAACTCGTAATGAATTCCTATGTCGACACAAATGTGAAGGGATAGGATAGAAAAATATGGATGTTGCCGAATTACTATCAGCACGTGACCTGTCCCACCAGAGGCGAGAACATATTAGACCATGTATACTCGCAATTTAAGAATGGGTACAAGGCACAGGCTCTTAGTGCTTTCGGCAAGTCGGACCACGCGGCCGTCTTTCTTTTGCCAAAGTATAAACAAAGTCTCAAGCGCGCCCCGGTAGTAACGCGAGATGTGCAGTGCTAGTCTGTAGAATCAGAGGGCACACTCCAAGCTGCACTAGAATGCACAGACTGGAGTGTGTTCCGTGATAACACAGCCAATATTAATGACTACACTGAAACGGTGCTTGACTTTGTCTGTACTCTGGTAGAAGAAACAATCCCCTCTACCACAATTAGAGTTTACCCAAATGAAAAGCCCTGGGTAGATAAATCCGTCCGTGAGGCTCTGAAAGTACGCACCTCAGCCTACAATGCCGGGCTTGTGACAGGCAACATGAATGACCACAAGGCGGCGAGATACAACGTAAGGAGGACAGTAATAGAGGAAAAACGGCATTACAGGGATAAAATTGAACTTCAGTTTGAACAGGCTGACTCTAGAGCAGGGCTGTACGCTAACCTTTTTCACTAGGGGCACACTTGCCCCTAAATGAGAAATTTAGGGGCAAAGAATATTTTTTAGGGGCACATTTTTAAATAACTATTTTACCATTATAGTAGGGCTGGGCGATATGGCCTCTAAATGATATTGCGATATTTTTTGGCCATATCACGATATTTTTTATATTTATATTTCCTCTAAAGCACTTAAAAATGCTTGATTTAACCCTTTGATGCATACAGTCACGCCAATAATGATTATAATAAGTCCCTGCAACATATGTTTGCATTATTAAACCATGAAGATGCTTTAAAAAATAATTAAATGAAAATGTACTAAGAGTAGTCTACTGACACACTAATACAAATTTGTATTTAGTATTTACATCTAAGACCATTTATATAAAAACTCTTGGGTGCCTTTTTTTTGCACAGTACTGTGTTTTCTATCCACTTTAGCCAAACACACACACGTATATATATATATTAGGGCTGTCTTAAATACTTCGAAGCTTCGTTCGATGGCACAAGCTTCGAACATTAAAAAAAAAATCGAAGTTAAAAAAAAAAATCATTTTTTTTTCAATTTTTTTTTTCTTTTTTTTCTTTTTACTTTGTGTGTGTGTGTGTGTGTGTGTGTGTGTGTGTGTGTGTGTGTGTGTGTGTGTGTGTGTGTGTGTGTGTGTGTGTGTGTGTGTGTGTGTGTGTGTGTGTGTGTGTGTGTGTGTGTGTGTGTGTGTGTGTGTGTGTGTGTGTGTGTGTGTGTGTGCGTGTGTGTGTGTGTGTGTGTGTGCATGGGGCCATTGGGTGGGGCCGGGGGACAAATACACTGGAGGAAAGGAACCCAGCTCAGCACTGCCCAAATTATATCATCACTATTGCCTGTTTGAAGGTTATCATCCTCAAACACATACACCACCTACACGCCTATTCTCAGTCCTTGCCCCACAATGGTGGAATGAACTACCCACCCCAGTTCGGACAGCCGAATCCCATCCAATCTTTCGCCGTCGACTAAAGACGCATAAATGTTTATATGAATTGAAAATGGGGGACCCTGATGGAAACAAGACAAACGTCTTTTTCAGGTCTGCATCCCCTTAACAATTGTGTGTATTGAGCCGTACTGTATTGTACTCATTCTGCAATCTGTTAAATAAAGTTTTCATTCATTCATTCATACAGCAAAATGCTGACAAAACTGAACCATTACTTCAGTCATACAACGGGGCCATCTTGTGGCCTAATGATGTAACTGCGTACTTAAATTATGAGAGAATAATTTAGGGCAATATTGCATCATATCCACCGGCATTACACCCGAACAATGTGGTGGCCGAATTACTTGATTGATTGATTGATTGAAAATTGTATTAACAGATTGCAGAATGGGTACAGTACAGTACGGCTCAATACACACAATTGTTAAGGGGATGCAGACCAGAGAAAGACTTTCGTCTTGTTTACATCAGGGTCCCCCATTTTCAATTAATCGTAACATATATGACAAACATGACATACAGATAGACAGTACTGCTACATCTATACATTTATGACACCAGATTTACAAATACAGTCCTGTTTGTGATACAAAAAGAGTTTAAAAAAGAGAGTATATACATTTGATGAAGAAACTGTACATTGGACGAGGTGGGGTGGGGGGGGGGCCGGGGGGGGGTTGGGTAGGTGGGATGGGTTGGGGGGGGGGGACTGTACATAGGAGGTGGTAGGGTGGGGGGGGGGGGGTAACTGTATATTGGATTATCGACGAAACCTTACTTGGTCCCAAGAAGAGGGTCTCGTGTATTATTGGGTTAGGACATTTACTGTACATTGGAGGGGGTTGGGTTAGGACATTTACAGGGGCCAGTTTCGAATTTCAGTCTCCCGTAGCCGTAGGTGCTCCTTGAGAGTGGTTTTAAAAGTGGGTAGTGATTCCCATTCCTTTACAGCTGTGGGTAGGGCGTTCCACATTGATGTGGCATAATTGCTAAACGTGTTTAGTCCCTTGTTTGAGCCGAATCTGGGTTTAACATGATTTGTGGAGCTCCCTCTGGTGTTGTGGTCGTGGTATTCACTGACCTTTGGGAAGTATTTTGACATGTACATGGGTACCTTAGTCGTGTAGTGTATCTTGTAGACCAGGCCCATTGCAAGTTGTTGTATTGTCGTCTACTCTAAGCCATCCTAGGTTGTCAAAGTGGGCAGGGGTGAGGTGGGTTCTAGGAGTAAGGTCAAGCAGTAGTCTGACCAGTTTGTTTTGTGATGTTTGTAATTTTGTTTTTAGCGCCCTTGAGGTGCTTTGGTACCATGAGGTGCAAGCATAGTCGTAGTACCCTTGAATGAGTGCACCTGCCAGAGTCTTCAGGGTATTCTTGTTTACCAGAGAGGAGATCCGGTACAAGAATCGAGTTTGTTGGTTGACTTTTGTTATTACATTGGATGCCATTTTGTCACAGGAAAGATTAGCCTCTAGGATGGAACCTAGGTATGTAATTTCATCTTTCCTTGTGACAATATTGTCACCCACTGTAACTGAGAAGCCGTCGGCCTTGCTGAGTTTGTTATTTGAACCGAAGAGAATGGACTCTGTTTTACCCAGGTGTAATGATAGTTTGTTGTCAGCGAGCCAGGTGCAGATTTTGCCTAGTTCCGAGCTGAGGATTTTTTCAACCTGTAACTTGTTCTTGTCAGAGACCAGCAGTCGTCCGCGAACACGAACAAGTTGCAGTCACAAGCTGACGACATGTCATTGGAACAGTAGCGGTCATAGGAACAGTAGCGGTCCTAGTATGCTTCCTTGTGGAACACCACAGCTCACTGGGAGGGGGGGGATGCGTGAATACTTTCGGCAACCCACTTGTGCTTCCGCATTGCTCTGATTGGCCAACGCTGGCCAGCGCTCTCCTTCGTGAATACCAGCTCTACGCACGAGCGTAGAAGATCGCAAGTCACGTGAAACACTGCAGACCACTGATTGGTCAGAAAAGAGACGCGTCACTCGTTGGAGGCTCTCCAGAAAAAACACAAAGCTGCCATCTTTAATGTCTCGCATAGGTAATATTAATAGGTTTTGCCGCCGCGGCATTATGCATTTGTAATCCCCCCTACATAATAACCACGCAGGTTAATCAGCAAAGGTTAATAATAATAACCACGCAGCTTAATTAGCAACGCTCGCACAATACCTAGGTTAATAATAAGTAGGCATTCATCACTCAGTTTTAACATCAACGCACTTAGCTCAACTTGTTCGCCAGCTTGCTGTGGAGCCTATGGTCACAAGTTCAAATCACTTAAAAAAAAAAAAAATTACGTTTAATTAATTTATCATCTCTCTATATAAACGTAACTAGCTATTCATATCAATCGAAATAACGTTCATCTCCGTGAGCCTTCAGAGCTGCTCTTATTTGTAAATAGAAGAAAAAGGAGTTTTTCATTGTTCAAGAGTGGATATGTTGCAGAAAAAGAATTAAAGTGATTTGAACTTATGACCATAGGCTCCATAGCAAGCTGGTGAACGAGTTGAGCTAAGTGCGTCAATGATAAAACTGAGTGACGAATGTGTAACATCCCTATATACTATATACTCATGTACCATGTTCTACAGTAAGTGGGGAGTGTAAACATTTATAGTTAAAGACAGTAGAGCTTGAGTACTTTTCGATAGGGCTTTGATTCAAACCGGTGCATGAGATGAGGTTCTATATGTAGAACATGGTACAGAAAGTGGGGAGTGTAAACAGTGATTCAAACCCCCTCAATGTACAGTGATTCAAACCCATAACGTTATGAATAAAACGCGAAATAACAGCATATAACGTTATGTTATATAGCGTTACAATGTAAACGCGAAATAACGTTATGAGTGAATCTGATTAGATTAGATTTTTTCCGCAAGGTACTTTTCGACCTGTTCATATACTATTTTTTCCATGACTTTCGAGATGGACTCTGTTACTCTGTTGTGTATTACAAGCCTTATCTCTATTACTTCTCTCTAGTTCAGAATAATGGTGTCTAAGGCTTTTTAAGCTGCCTGCACGTGATCTGAACCCTGTCTGCTCTGCACAAGGCAGGTCATCTCGTCGATACACCATGGTGGAGGTGTGCCAGCTAGCAGGGAGAGGCTACCATGTGACACGATGACCTCTGACCTCCTCTCACCACCCAGCACATCACCTGTTTGACCTGCTGCCCTCTGCCAGGCGCTTACAGGTCCATCACTATGAATTGAAAATGGGGGACCCTGATGTAAACAAGACAAACGTCTTTCTCTGGTCTGCATCCCCTTAACAATTGTATGTATTGAGCCGTACTGTACTGTACCCATTCTGCAATCTGTTAAATAAAGTTTTCATTCATTCATTCACAGCTCAACTACTAGGAATGTGTGTCTGACTCTTAAGTGCAGGAAATATTCATCAGAAAGGGGGGACATGATGGAGGGAATGGAAAGAGCAGGTTTGACAGGAGCAGGGTTGAAGGGCATATTGGGGTGTGGAGGAAGTGGACAAGGCATTAAGCAAACATGACTGAAATGGGGGGTGAATGAATGAATGAATGAATGAATGAATGACCCTGATGTAAACAAGACGAAAGTCTTTCTCTGGTCTGCATCCGCTTAACAATTGTGTGTATTGAACTGTACTGTATTGTATCCATTCTGCAATCTGTTAATAAAGTTTTCAATCAATCAATCAATCAATGGGACAAATATGATACCAGTTTGGGGGGTAGGATTTTAATTTTATTTCTTTTCATTTTGTTTGTTTGTGTTTAGGTTTACATTTTATTTATTTATGTGGTGATGTTAGGGTTGGGTACTTTGTTTTGTTTGTTCTGGGTTTGTTGTTTTCTTTTCTTTGCTGGGTCCTTTTCTTATCCGCTCCACTTGCTGGGTTGTACAGTAGGTGGCGGTATGCGCCTTTCTGTGTCTGCCGTCTGAACCAACGGCTCTGGTCTGAACGCCTATTGCTTATTAACAGCGGAGCAGTGCTGCCGTTGCTTCCGCGTTTTCCCTGATTGGCTGCGACACGCCCCGCGGCAGGCGCGGCAACCGCAGAGCGCGGAGCGGCAGAGCTTGCAGCATTATGTAACCGCCCTAATCCGCCATGATTTTCATTCGAAGCTCAGCTCACCTGGCAGCGCAGCGGTCCTGCGGTCCGTTGGTTACAAGTTCGAATCCCTTCAATTTTTTTTTTTTTTTTTTTTTTTACGTGTATTCTTTCGCCGGTTAAGGTTAGGCATGGTTAAGGTTAAGGTTAAGGTTAGGCATTGTTTCGGAGTTGGTTAAGGTTAGAACGGTTAAGTTTAGGCGCTGTTAAGGAGCTGGTTAAGGTTAGCATTTGTCTTAGAGAATGGCAATAGACAGCCTATTTCCGCATTGCCGCTCTCTCGCGCTGCCGCGGTCACATGGTAAAATTGTCACATTCTTGCACTCCTCCGCTGTTAAAAAGCAACACGCGGTCTGAACGTACCCACCGTGACGTCATTACGTACGTTTGCGCGCGGCGCGTTATTTTTTTCCTAGCCGCATTTCTCGGAGACGCTCTCTGATTGGCCGACGCCTGTTTCTACACTGGTTCTTTCGAAGTTGGCTAAGGTTAGAGTTTGTCTTAGAGCATGGCGAGTTATATATCTATATGTTCTATATAGATATCTATGGATAGAACACCAGGTAGTTTGCAGGCTGTTCGACGCGGAAATGGGCAAAGATACAGCTCGTCACGCGATTGGGCAAACATGTCAGTGGCCAATCAGAGAGCGTCTCCGAGAAATGCGGATACGGAAAAAAATAACGCAAACGAGACACACCAAACCCAAGAGTTGATTCGCGGCTCCAGTATTAAACGCTTATAGAAGTTGTAATTCGTGTTTTAAACGTTATCTACTTGTTGCTACATGTTCCGTAAAACATTCCACTCATCCTGTGTACATTGTGTTCGGATCCAAGACCACTAACCCACTTTGTATTAGTTTAGTCTGGGAGAAAGTAGGCTAACGCTAGCTCCTGTACAGCTAGCTACTAGCTCCTGTTAGCTCTCTCTCCTCTCAGCTCCAGAGCTCCAGCTGACTGCAGTCAAGTTCTGTTCTGTTGATCAGCTGGAACCAAGCTGCTTCACACCAAACCCAGTGATGTGCATCTGATGTGTGGAACACAGGTATGGAGATGTTTGTGTCTGTTTCTTTTCAACACGTTGTTCTATGTGGAATGAAAGGCTGTAGGCCTAGTAGCCTTCTAGCTAATCCACACCAGTTCAGCTATATAAGGTGAGTCTGGCTGGTGTGATTGTTATTATAATAACACAACACAGTTACATGCTGTTCTAAGGTCACTAAAGCCCTATTTGAATGTTAAGAATGATACTGTGTGATTATAATGTGTTTTATTTTCATATAGAAGTGAATATGGGTCATTTAATATTTTTGTTAAGACTGTTTATGGAATTTAATTTAGTTTTTTGCCAAACAGAATATATACCGTATAATAGTGTAATTTGTAACACAGTATTTTCGGATGCCTATGAGGTGAAACCAAGCAACTGCACACCAAACCTAATGATTGTGCATCTGATGTGTCACACAGAGACCTCCAGTAAATGATCCTGATATCCAGTACTGCCTCCTGCCTGATTCATGGTCTGTGTTCGGATCTTTCAAAAATGTTCTATTTGAATCCCTCCGAAAGGGCTGACAGGCACCACACAATGGATGACTCAATGGTTAGTCATTAGAGTTTGTTTATTTAAACAAACTAGTTGAGATGTTTTCTCCACAATACAACCTTTATAATTCCCACAGTTGACCACAGGCTTACCATAGGTCAAAAACCTGTGAAACAGAACAAAATGCAGTGCATACACATTAATCATAATATTAATATACAATATACATTAATATCAATACCAATCAATCAATCAATCAATCAATCTTAATATTAATATCAATATACATATTAAATATCAATACCACTATCAAATATACATACACTATCCATTTTATATATTATATATATAATTTATATTTATATATATACATTACACTATACACTATCAAACCAGTATGTCATGTCCCCTTTAATTGTGGGTGAGAGGAGGGAGAACTAGAATGACTTCATTTCCCAGAATGCATGGCAATGTTTACTTCCTCCTCCGTGAGATACGAGCCACTAAGCTCCCCACACACAACGGACAAGATAGCAGTTCTCATCAAAGCACACACACGCTCACACCAAAGTTCCCCACATGAATCTCACCGTGACAAACCGGGAAAGCCACCAGGACACTAGTTCAGCTTTGCACCTACGGCGAGGTGCGTTAGCCTAGCCATAAGCTAGCGGCAAACATTCAGACACAACGTTCATTCATTCAGCCAGCATCACTAACACCGTGCACTATGCAAATATTATCCGCAAGCTGCATTAGCAGCCAGCAGCCAACGTGATACATTACATTGTACATATGTGACACAGCCAAGTTAACATTGCAATCCCTTAATAAAGTCCACTTACCAATGGGCGATGTGATCCTGTCAGTGCTATAGTGAGAAGTGACAGCCCGCCACCATTTGAAAGGCAGCTGCGCGAACTGCGCATGCTCAGTCCCAATCACAAACACCTGTTAACTTATTTAGACCCCTTTACACATCTGATCCTTATATTAAATAAACCAAAAGTCTTGACAGTCTGGTTTTATTATTAATCCCAGAGGGGAAACATGGTTTGCCACCAGAGCGAATACAAATACACAAACAAGAAACAATTACATACAGTACAAATTACACAACACAGTAAATAGAAGATAAGAAGAGAGCCTCTCAACACAGAGCTAGCGGTGTTCGTTAAAGAATTTAACCGCAGCAGGAACAAAGGACCTTCTCAATCGCTCAATAGAGCATAGAGGCATCAGAAACCTATCGCTAAATGAGCTTCGCAGAGCATCAAATATATTGTACAGAGGTGGCCTTCAAAAAATTGGTGTTCAATTTAGTCCTATGTAGCAGGGTGGATTATCCCTGCTTCGTGGGAACTGTGGTGCACGGTCACTAGGTAGCGAGACACAGTAGAACTCTGGCTAGTTGCACCTCCGTCTTTGGGGTCAGGAGCGTCAACTGGAGGCTGGCAGTGGGAGTGTATGGGGCCCAGGATTTACAAACCTAGTCCGGTACTCTGGTCTCCCTCTCTCTTCCAGGGCAGTCAGCAGTACTCCCCAACACGCTAGGGGTGGACGGTATGGTCTAAAATTTATATCACGGTTAGGCCTACCGCGATAAGCAATAAATCGATTAATTGCCGCGATAATTAAAATTAATGCAATGATTTTGACGGGCGCAATTAATTGCTATTTGCGCGTTTGTTTTAATGAGGCGGAACCAGTCCAGTACCCCTCGTCAGTCACTCCGTGTGGGGGGCCGCTGGCCTTACTACAGAGCACAGCACGGGAGCTCCGTGGGGCACTAGCAACGCCACATATAGCTTAACTACATTTCTCAATAGTGTTGCTCCTTTTAACCAAATAGCGTTCTTTGTAGTGTAACGTTAGCTATTTTTAGACCCAAGTAGTTACTCGCTACTGCCCGGAGAAACTGGACTGCTAAATAAAGATTAAAGATCTAGTGTTGATGCTCATTCAATGCCAACAACATTAGCTAAATAGCTAACAAACTAAATACAATGTATAGCATAGCTACAACACAGAATAACGTTAATACAATTACATGCATCATTGTTTACAATGAACGGGTGGGACTAGTCAAAGGACTGGACACGGGGACAAGTTAAACATGAATACATTTATTATAACAGGTAATCGAGTTGCGCTCCCGTGCCTACGCACCACAGGGCTATTCTATTCTATACGGCTTTGACGCTTCCTCCTCATCGTTGATTGCCTGTAGTAGCTGCATCTAACGTTAGTAGCTAACGTTAAAACTAACCTAAAGTTAGTTGCTCACCAACAATCTCAACATTTGTTTTATCATTAGCTCAAAAACACAGAACCGGACGAGATGCTGCTAGGATAATAACAACAATACTTCCGCTCCGGTCGGTGGGCTTCAAAATAAAAGTCTAAAACCGGAAAAGACGGAGCGGTGGGCTTCAAAATAAAAGTTTTGGGAAATAAATTTCCCAAAAAAAAATTCTCTAACCGGTCGCAATAATATCGCTTATCGCGATATTTTCGGGGGCAATTAATCGCCCAGCAAAATGTGTTATCGTGGCAGGCCTAATCACGGTATAATTTGAAGCATAGACGGTAACGGTATATATCACGGTATCAGTGTTTCCGTTAGAATAATTTTTTTTGCCTGATAGGCAGGCTATATAAAGAATGACATCCTCAAGGCATGTAGATTTATAATATTTTAACTTAAAACTAGGCTACTTTTGCGTATAAAGTCATTATATTCCAAATAAAATAAGTCCCGAGTCGAGACTCCGTGCTGCTCCCATTGCAAACAGCGGGGCTGGATTTTGATAGAAGCATCAGATAGCTGCAGAGCCGCAGAGCCAGTGGCTCTTTCAGGTCGTTCAGCCGTTTGGTGGGGGGGCGCTGTTGAGCGGGCCTGTGACCAGACCTGAAAGAGCCACTGGCTCTGCGGCTCTGCAGCTGCATGCTATTTCGCAAATCCACTGCTGCAGCCGTCCTCCCGTCGTTATCATAACACTACACACATATCATAATGTTTACAGCAAACTGTAGTTGATCACCAGGTATGTTTTATTAACGTAGAATAATTCATATAAGAAAAACGATAGGTAAGATCTCTTACCTTTCTCCACTGGTTAAAAATGCCAGGAACTGAAATTGAAACTTGCTGTGCGCCGCGGTGATATGTGTTTATTATGAAATGACAATTGCGTGTTGACACGCCCAGTGCGCCCACTGCGCGAAGCCTCCTAAATAACTTTTTCCAGTTTGCACATATCTATTATCTATGACTAATTCGATCTATTTTTAGGGGCAAATGCGATTGAAATAGTCGCGCTGTGGTTACATGACGTCATTGCTATTTTAGAGCTGCCCTACCGGTTACATGGTATAGTCAGAATCCATACCGTAGAGCAAATTCATACCGTTTATACCGTATACCGTTTATACCGTCCACCCCTACAACACGCCCTCACTCTCCCCAATTGTCCCCTTAGCACCCCCCCACACCTAGTGACTGGATAGTAAATAAATAACTTGGTTCCCCCCGCAAGCAGTACCCTCCCTCATTAACACCAGAAACCTTACAGTGGAAAAGGGAAGGTTAAATAGGAAGGGGTTAATAATAGATATATTACCCGCATCAAAGGGTTAGGATTAGGCTCAATAAAAGACACGCACACCGTGCTCCCATTCAGTCTGAGTATTATTATATCATTGGCCTAGTTACACAATGGCTACGTCTGGTGATTATTGCACCATGGTTATTGTTACACAATAATTACAGTCTGATAATTAGGTAATTACGCCCTAGGCACCAAGTGCTCTCGTTGTACCCAGACTAAGTGCGGCCCACGTCTGGGCTGGACACAATATCAATACCTTCCCTAAGGGTTTACATATACTGCTCTACTCCGTAATATGGGGAAAGAAGGGAGGACATAGGGGAGGAATAACAGGGTTCACTGAATGGGAAAATATTATTACACCAACACGGTATCACACTCAAAAGAAATAAACAGAAAACAAAAGAGTGGGCCCACAAAATACCAGTAAAGTCCTATCTTAATGCCGGCATGTATTGTTTGGGGTACCCCTATGGAATGGTAGTAGCAATGTTACTTTCGCCCGCAGGCTGCACCACACTGTATACTGTATAATAACTCGGGAGCATCAATGCCCATTTGTACTCATCCAAAATGGCCGCCTCGCCACGCCACTGTTGTCCAGAAAGCAAGATGGCGTCGAACGCTCTCGGTGAGGATGCTAGCAGGCGGAGCTGGGCAGAGAGGCAGCGCCGGCTGAGAGCGTGTGCTGAGCGATGACGACCAGGGGCGGAGCTAGGGGGTGGCTTTTTTTTTTTTTTTTTTTTACAATTCATCATTGTTACATGAAAATATGTTTGCATCAGATTTAGCAGAAGCTAATTTCCATCTGTGGTCTATCCAGCTGCTAACTGTATTTGAGTGAGTTAAGTCTTGGTGTTATGGTAGACTCAGACCTAAGCTTTAAATCACAATCAACAAGTTGACAAAAACTTAATTCTTCCACCTTAGAAACATAGCTAAAGTACGGCCATTTATAAATCAAAAGGACGCTGAAAACCAGATCCATGCCTTTATCTCAAGCCAAATCGACTACTGTAATGCACTCCTTACCGGCCTCCCGAAAAAATACGATGATAACTATTTTATTGCAATGCACTATTGCATTATTCTATTCTATTTTACTAACTTGCACGTACAGGTTCATTAAATTAAAAAAAAACCTACCCTTGCCTGCCCCAAAAAAAAAAAAAAAAAAAATGTTAGAAAAAGAAAAAGAAAAAAAAGGGGGCCCATCTGGGCTAAGCCCCGGATCTCCTACAATCCTAAATCCGCCCCTGATGACGACCCCTGCTGGACGGGACGAACTCCCGTAGGCTGCAGGCAGCCGGGTGCAGATCTGATTGAAGGCAGCCGGAGCAGACTGATTGCAGGCAGCCGGGTGCAGATCTGATTGAAGTCAGCCGGAGCAGACCGGTTGTTGGCCCACGCTCGTCTCGGGGCTCGCACTCTATACCGCACACAGTAGCTACTAGGGGTGTAACGGTACACAAAATCCACGGTTCGGTACGTACCTCGGTTTTGAAGTCACGGTTCGGTATTTTTTCGGTAGTTTTTTTTTTTTTATATAAATTATATATATTTTTTTATACAGCTACTGTTTTATATATACTGTTTTTTAGTAATAACTAGAAAGTAATGGTATTTATTCAACAGGTGATTGATTAATGATACTAATACAAATCTATACAATGAGTATGGGGCTGCAGCACTGCAGATATACCCTACTCCAATGATCCACACACGGACATTACACGGTGTTGCACTCGTTACCAAGTGGCTCTGCAGATATACCCTACTTGGTCTACAAGGCTCCGTTGATGTAGCATAGAGGATCTGTTGTGAATGATTTTTGCACAATAAATATTCAACATTCTCTTTTGAGACTCCGCCTCAGACTCTTATCATTTGGCACTAAAAGCTAAACATTGTCACCGATATGGCTGTCCGCAACATGTCATTAATTCTGTACGCAAGGTGGTTCAGTGACGACGACTAATGTGAGCTAGGTTAGCTAGCAGGAGCTACCGAGAGATGGAAAGACTAACGTTACTGGTGAAAATGTGATTTACGTTGGAATCAGCGTTTCCGTTAGCCGGTAATTACCGGTATTTGACCGGCAAAATCTGTTGAAGTCCGACATATTTAATCTCTCCGGTCTTAATGTCCGGTGAAAATAATTCCCTGAGTCTAAGCACAATTTGATTATTTGAATTGTATTAAAATAGGCTAAAATTAAATAGCCTATGCGATGAACGAAACAATCATTACATGATTTGTTTCATCGTTGCTTCTAATAATGACAACGACGTTGTCAGCGAGAGCTTAGTGCTGGGTGTGCGAACTTTTGTGAAGCTGCAGAGCCGGAGCAACAGCAGCACAATGCAGTACTCCAGCAGTACTCCAATTCAGCCATTTTCAATTCAATGTTGGGTGGGGGGCGCTGTTGTGCGGTTCCCAGAAAAGAGCCAATAACAGCTGAATCTGCTGCTCTGCAGCGCCATACTCTCGCAAATAAGTCATTGGGAGGTGGAGAGAGAGAGAGTCGTCACGCAGACCCACGATAATGTTGCAGTCTCTCTCTGCCAAATTTCTCAGTTCTTCGCTTGATATAATTAATACAAATGTCCAATATAACGGAATTCGTTAGCTCATAAAAATGTGATTATAACAGACTGTTGTTTATTAATGTCGGGCGACTGCCCACAGACACCTATTTGATTTAAAGTCGGCAGCAGCACGAGTCTCGGGACTTATTTTATTTGGAATATAATGACTTTATACGCAAAAGTAGCCTAGTTTTAAGTAAAAATATTATAAATCTACATGCCTTGATGATGTCATTCTTTTGTTTTGTTGTCATTCTTTTGCCTATCAATTGTTTTTAAGCTCAATAAACTCTGACCGGAATGTCTCTCATTTGAGGACACTGAGGCCGGCAACAATTTTTTCTAACGGAAACCCTGGTTGGAATACTCCTTTGCCAACTTGCTGTACTTTGATTGCTGGTCTGCAGCCATTATTGCTGGATTATGAATAGCCCCAACGTTAGCCAAGGTAACGTTATGGCTAAACCTTTAATGTTAGTTAATGCTAGCTTTCGGTTAGCTGTTCAATGCTAAATAACACCAGCAAGCTCCCCGTCAACACCCCTCTCTCGGGAGGATGGCATTTAAGAAAGTATCTGCTGTTAAAATGACAAACAGCATTGACACTAGGGCTGGGCGATATGGCCTAAATATGATATCACGATATTTTCTGACCTTTCGGCGATACACGATACGCATCACGATGTTTTTCTTTTTTTCCCCAAACAATTCATTATGAGGCTTACCAAGACAGTATTTGAGTTTGCAAGCTAACATTAAAGACAAAATAAAATACCCATGCATTTAGCATTTTTATATTATATATTAGATTTAGATTATTGGATTATTAGATTATATATTGCATATATTTAGCAATGAGATATTATATGATTTAGATATGAAATATGATTAATTGAAAATGGGGGACCCTGATGTAAACAAGACGAAAGTCTTTCTCTGGTCTGCATCCTCCAGTCCACTGTTGACTGTTGTTGTATTGAGCTGTACTGTATTGTACCCATGCTGCAATCTGTTAATAACGTTTATATTCATTCAGTCGGCAAACAGAATCATTTTGATTGACAGTCGCGTCTGCCAATTACGTCACATCGCTTGCACCCGCCCTGCTGTTCTTAGCACCAATCGGCAACCGCAGTGTTGTTGATAAATTACGTGGGGCCGGGGGGATTTAAGTTCCGCAAAAAAAGGTTGACCATACCGTTGTAATCGTACGGTGCACAGCCCGTACTGTACCGGAGGTCCAACTTGGCGCGGTACAGTACGTATCCGCGTACCGTTACACCCCTAGTAGCTACTATAACTCGATTGTTAATGACTTTGATACGTTGTTAGCCGCGCGTTACTTATACCGCACACAGTAACTATTATAACCCGATTGTTAGTGCCTGGCTCTGCACTAATTGTTCACACACTATCGCTGGTACTGCTAGGATATCGTGTCCACTAGCAAGTACTTCCTATCACCCGTTGCTATCCCACGGGGCCCTCTGGCATAACTTGTGCAACAGGGCTCTCCAGAGCCCCCGTCCGTTGCGACTGTTCGTGTTCAAGTTCACTGCCGAAGAGGTTCTCTTTTAGTGATGGGTCGGTCATGAGCGACTCGTTCATAAGAGCCGATTCATTGCCGTGAGCGTGAGTCGAATCGCTCACGTCTGGCAATGAGTCGGTTCACGCCCCCCCCCCCCAGACACACACAATGAACTCAACGGATATCGTCGATCGGGGGCTCAACTAGAGTCTGACACGTTTCTATGAGAAACTGAATGAATACTTACTACCTATTGACAGGCATTGACACAGACAACTGAATGAATAGCATACACTTATTTGGTTGTATAGGAGTCGAGTGGCGCTAATAAGTGTCTTTTGTCAAACAAGTTACACCGACGCCTGCTGCGCCTGCTGTGTGCTGTGAGTGTCAGTGTTGCTACAGTACAGGGTGTAAAAAGTACCCAGAAATTATACTTAAGTGAAAGTATGGGTACCGTCTCAAAATCTGACTCAAGTAAAAGTCAAAGTATCTGGCTAAAAACACACTTGAGTAAAAGTCAAAAAGTCCTACTTTTAAATGTACTTAAGTACTAAAAAGTAAAAGTACTTTTTTTGGAAAGGGATACACCAGGGGTATCAAACTCATTCCATCGTGGGCCAAGTTTTCATTTTTTTTTTTTTAAACTTTGGCCAGTCAGCTGGTTCTTTTCGCGTTTATCGCTTTTTCTGGTCAAGTATGACCGACAGATACAGGTTGAATGGGGTATAGATGGGGGGAAAGACACTCTGAGAAAATACGGCGAGTCCGGGAGTCGAACTCGTGTACCCCAGATCCGTGACGCGCACGGTTGTCCCCGACGCCGAAATAGCGTTCGAGGTACGCGGTGAGCTACTGGAGCTCCCCGCCAAGTTTTCATTTTAACTATACATTGCACCAGGTGAGTTAGTTGAAGAGGTGAGCCAATTAGTGAAATCATCAGCTGGTGTTTAGGCAAGGCTGGAATGAAACCAAGCATACACTCTGCCCACAATGGAATGTGTTCTGTGATAGACAATGCTGAAATGAAATAACAGAGGACACTTTTTTTGCATTAAAATTATTTAATGCACTTCTCCATTGAAGGTAAACTAACATGGACGGCATTCACATCACAGCATGAATCACAATATTAAAAACCGAATGGTGTATCCTGAATAATATCACAATATTAACCACAGCATACTGGATTATCCTGAATAATATCACAATATTAAAGGCAGAATACTGGAGTACCCTGAATAATATCACAATATTAAAGCCAGAATACTGGAGTACCCTGAATAATGTCCATAGTGTGTTCCATAACTTTGGTGCATAGTTAGTTAGCAAAGGCTGCATCACCAATCACTGAGCCAGCATTTTTAATGATTTAATTTATATGTTTTCTGTCTGTGATGCTGCCCCCCCCCCCCCCTCAAGCAGAGCTCAGCATAAAACAGGACACTAGCAAGGATACTGTCGTATATTTCTAAATGAAAACATGAATAAATGCATGTAAAATGTACAAGGTAATGATTTGAAAGACAAAATGCTGCTTGATAGAAAGGTTATTTAGAACACCATGTGAAAGTAAATGGTATGAGACAAGGAAAGGAATTTCAGGTTACAACACGGCAGCTGCTGACTAACCCAGAGGTCAGAAAGGTGACACAGGCTATTTGGAAATCGCCCCTTACACAGTAGAATGCCACTCTAATAGGTAGACTAGACGGTTTTTAGACCTTAAGGATAGAAAGAAAACTATTGGCTTTGTCAGAGAGATTAGTTAGATGGCTTTAGAAAACATTGCAACACATATGTAACCATTATGATAAAAGTGAGCTGTCATACCACATCACCTTAGATAAATAGGTTTGGCAGGCATGAATAGTTGACCATAAGTGAGCCAAATACAAAGACATTGTTTGTAAATTAATGTTAATACTGAACAAAATAATAAGTGATCAAAATAGAGCTAAAACCTAGATTACAGCGTACTTTAGAATAGGAAAAACAAACAGTAAGATAAATAGTTCCATCAAATAAAGTAAAAAATGGACCCAACTGAAGACAAGACAGTGAGTCACTGGCTAGACAATAAATTAATTATCTTAGTATTCTAAAATGCAATCACAGAATGATAAAGAGTTTGTAGATGGAAATAGCTCATGTTTTATTATATATGCATCAAAAGCCAGTCTGTCTCCCCATAGACTGTGAAAACCGTTGTCACCAGAACCAACAGGTTGTGTCAGCGAAACATGTGGTCACAAGACACCAAGCAGACATGTTTCTGCTGGAATGTGGACCAAAATAAGAAAAGCGTATGGACGTGAACAGGCAGGCAGGATTTCCCCCCTCCCTCTCGCTCTCTGTCTCCCCCCCTCCCTCTCTCTCTCTCTCTCCCCGCTGATAAAAAGGGCGAAATGGCGACTCACTAGACACACGACTCACACCAGAAGGATCCCTGCAGAGCCAAGCCGTGACACAGAGGGACTGAGACCCGATGACAGACGAAATCGCTTCGCATCAGGAGAAGCGCTGACACACCAGAAAGGACCTGAAGACCCAGAGACATGGGGACAGACGATGACAGAGATCGCATCGCAACTTGAGCGCTGAACCTCCACCGACGGAGAGAGGATCACCACCCGGAGCTTGAGAGCCGAGCCGGAGACTCAGAGCCACTGACACCCAATGACAGAAGATCGCTTCGCAGCAGGAGATCCTGCCACGGAGAGAGATGAAATCAAGCGCTCCTTGCTTGAGCGCTGAGACTGAGGAGACCAGGTTGTCTTGACAACCAGACCAGCGAACCACAAGAGAGGACTCGGTGTTGGCTATGGACAACCTAAGACAGCGAACAGCACCGAGAGACGACAACAGCCAAATGAAAGAGACGATGTACTGTTTTAATTCCTAAAGCTGTTTTATTAATAAACACCGCCGCCCGTTGATATTGACCATATCGTCAGTCTCCTCTTACTTGAAACCGAACATCTGAAAATACCTAAAACCAATGCAGAGAGAAGGATGAAATAGAACACTATACGATCAATGAACTTAGATAAAAGATACATGAATTAAGAAGATACACTTCAATTGGTCCGTGACCCGTCCTGCATTTCGACCAGAAACCGGTTGAAAAACGACAGCAGCCACTTCTCAAGGACACGGAGAGGTTCTCTCCCCCTCATCGATGCTCTCTACGACTGAGGACTGAGGATCGTCACCGTTGCGACCGAGGCCAGTGGGAATAGGTAAGTAGTACTAATGTGTTTAAGATTGGTAAATGGTCGAAGCAGTCTCGCATTTTGGGGTTGCTATTGCATTAGGTAGAAATGAGTTGTAAATGGACCAGGATAAATGTTGGTGTTGGAGGGGTACCGGGGTCCAGGTTTCACAACCTGGCTCTGGTCTCAGCCACACACCGGCGCTGCACTTAGGGATGTTCAGATAGGATACCTATAGTGGGTACAAGGCCAAGTGAGGAGAGGAAATAGATGTCTGTATTTAGTTATATCAGTTTAGGGGATAGGCTAGGGATTAGGAAAAATATTTGAGGGGACCGGCGTAGGAGCAGTAGAACGAAGATTAGTCACAGATAGCGGGAAGTGGGACTGTGCGTGACGTAGTGGTTCATAAGAAGGGTAAAGAGGAGTAGTCAGAGGTAGAGAGTTTAATGAGAAAACCGGGGTAGCACAGGGCAGCCTGGTTGCACGAAGAGAAAAGAGAACAGAAAACGGAGTGTAGAGTAGTATAGGATAACCGTGGTGAAGTTCAGGGATAGCCTGGTTCCGCGAAGAGAAATAGAGAACAGGGAGGTAATTGGTTGCTTTTTTTCCGCGCCATCATTCGCGGACTTCACTCTTAGAATCGGCACGTATAACAGACGAGTTTAGAAAGACGTTTTCATACAGATCTGTTGTAGTGTGACCCGACGGAATCTGCTTAAAAAATTCGCCTTTGGTACGGATTTTTGAGAAGGTATTTGGTCGATTTGGGGGTGAGACAGGTAAAAGCTCCCCAAACGGCGCTGAATATGAAGATTGAGAGGCTGAGAAGAGGAATGATGGGGGGGGGGGAAAGTAACCTTTGGAGATAATGCACTTGTGGGAGAAATGCGTGGGGTAACTGCACAGGGGATTAGAACAATAGGAAGAATATTGTGTGAAATGAAGCAAGCAAATGCGTTTGGAATAAATGTGTGCATAAATGAATAGTATGTTTATGAATGGGACATTGTTTTGCTGAGTATATGTATTTGAATGGATGAATGTTAGGAGCTCTGAGTGAATGTCGAGGTATTTTTTTGTATTATTATGAACCAGGTGGCCAAGGCTGCAGCGGGGAGAAACCACACCCCTGTCCTGCCAGCATTAGCTGAGCGCGACGGGACTAGCGTGTGGACGCTGTGTTGCGTTTTCGAGTGAATTGAATGAATGTCATGTGTGATGGAACCTAGGAGATGTGTAGTGTGCGTTGAAATTTTTCATAACGGTGGTGTGGAAGTCTAAAATTAATGTAGTAAAGATCAAAGAAAACGGGGATTTTAGAGCCGATGACGTCACTGGAAGCGTCGGAGCTTGGGGTGCGTTTGATACTGTGTGTTTCGGTCGGCGGGGCCAAGCGGGCGAGCATGCTAGAATAAGGATGATAATATAGGTTCTGTAAACGGGGGCTTAATAGGATTAAAGTTATGTTACGGGGTATAGCTGGGGTTGTGTAAACGTCGCGATGTGTTGTGCCGCTCGAGTCAACAGGACTGGGCCGTTTAGGAGAAGTGATGTTGGATGCTAAGCTAAGCTGGTGCTAGCGGCACTGAGCTAACGAAGCTAAGATGCTAAGCTACCTGTGCTAACAAAATAGCATGATTGAACTCTCGGGGAATCTCGCGTGTTGCTACTCTTTGCTAGTGCGGGATCTTAGAGAGGCAATGGACAGGTACTTCCGGTATAGAGGGTTCTGGGAATTGTAGTTTTGTGGTTGAGGTGGAACGTCGAGTTCCCGTCTTGGGGTGGTTTACGTAATGACGCACTTGCGGGGGGGCGTGGCGCCTCCTACGGGAAGTGGTGAGTGCTGTGGTGCGTTGGTGATGATGAGCGTACGTTCCAGTGGAGGGCGCTGTTGCCTCTTTTATAGTTTCACCTTTACAGGTGGGACGGGGTGCAGTAAACAATAGAGATCAGTTGTGATTATTATAGGTTTTGAAGCGCGGCAATCTGTGGGGATTTGTGGGTTCTTTTTATCGGTTTTAACTGTTGTTGATGATGGGTGTGTTTACTGGTTTGATTATAAATCTGTATTTGTTATGGGCCAAGTATGGTTGAAGTGAGAGCAGCGGCGTTTTGTGATAGGATTGGCGTGAACAACTCCCCCCCCCCCCTTTTTCCTCTGTCTCTTCCTCCCTCGTTCACGCTCTCTCCCTCCCTCCCTCCCTCCTTCCCTCCCTCCCTCCCTCCCTCCCTCCTTCCCTCCTTCCCTCCCTCCCTCCCTCCCTCCCTCTCCCCCCCCCCCCCCCGCCCCCCTCCGCTCCATCCCTGTCTCCCGGCTTAACTTTGTGAGGGGACAGGTGTACAAAGGGAGTTTTTGTTTAGTATAGATTGCCTGGTTGATTGATTGATTGAACATTTTTATTAACAGATTGTAGAATGGGTACAGCACAGTACGGCTCAATACACACAATTGTTAAGGGTATGCAGACCGGGGAAGGACTTTCGTCTTGTTTACATCAGGGTCCCCCATTTTCAATTCATCATGGGCGTGGAGTATTGGTTATATTAGAATGATGTTACTTGCTAAAATAGGATTACAAAGGATAAATAGAATATTCATGGTCATTCTTTTGGTCTGATTAAAGTTAAGGTTGATTTAGACGGTTTTGGTAGTAGTTAATGTTGCATTGTGCCTCCCCCCCCCCCCCCCCCCCTTCCTCCCCTTAGTCCCTGTATCCCTGTATCCCTCCTTCCTTTTTCTTTTCCCTTCGCCCCCCCTCTGTCTATCCTTGTATTTCGCCATCCCTGGATTGCGGCGTGTGTTGTGGATTGGATTGCGGCGTGTGTTGTGGGCATTTGGTTGTAGGTTTATTTGAACTACGTTGGTATTATGTATGTGAAGTAGGTACCGGATGGGCGCTGGCCTGTCTAGGTGCAGGTGGTGGTAGGATGATTTGTGATATTCTTGGTGTGGTAGAAGCTTGGGGTGATTCCGTTCAGGTTCGAAACTGAAGGGAGGACGCTTTGGGCTGTGAGTTGACGGTTCTTTGTGTATTCAGAGTACTGGGAGGATATTGCGGTGGCATAGTGCGGGTGTCCATGAAGTTATTAACATGGCCAGCTGTACTATGTGTCGGTCAGGGTTTTAGTGATCTAAGTTGCTAAAAGTTTATTGTTTTCCCTGATTAGGTGGTTGGTAGCAGTAGCAACACTGATTAATTTTTATTAAGTGTTGTGGGGGGTAATGGTTGTGTGTAAGCGGAATGAAATGGATGTAGTATGAGAAGTGAAGCGAAAGCGAATAATAATAATACATTTAGTCGATACGCTAATCGGAATAATACATTTAGTCGATACGCTAATCGGGCATTTAAAAGTAAGAAATAAGGTTAGGATGAACAGATTCATCAAGCAAAGAGAGATTAGAATCAGATGAAGGACCAGGTTTACAAAGGATTATTAGACAATGGATAGGAAGGGGATTAATGATTATATTTCCCAGGAAATCAGGTGGAGCACACAGGGGATTGGAAAACCTCCAGTGTTCCTGTTGAAGGAACGGACAAAAAACAAGATAAGCTGTATCGTTATTTTTTCAAGCAAATCACACTGTGTCTCTGAAATAATGGTTTAGTATAGTGTTGCCCGACATTTCCAATGCATAACGAAGAGTGGAAATAATAAGGGAAATGCCACTGTATTAAGTTTTGGATATTTCTGCTTTCTTTCTATACAGATGCTCGGCCGGACAGGTGCTCTAAACGACTTCCACAACCATCTAGGGAAAACGGTTTTAAAGGCCTTGGTATAAGTATGAATGATAAGCCAGTTATCAATCCTTGTCTGCACAGTAAAAATTTGACAGTGTGAGTGTTTTAACTCAAGTAAGTAGAAAATAGTGTAAGACGGAGAAATTTGTTTTTTCAAACGGTGATTACAAGAGTGTGTTGAAAGTGGAATGAATGACAGTAACATAGGAAGTTCACTTTAGTGGGACATTTGATAGGAACAACTGAAGCGTTAGATGCAATAACAATAGAATAACAACAACGACAATATGGAAGAGGGCCTTAGTGATCGGGCCATTGGGGGGAGTAGGCCGAGGGCCTCTGCAGACATTTCCCAGATAGACTATACCAGTGATGATCTGATTGATTTGAATATGGACTTCTCTCATGTGACCAGTACGACAGAAGGACTTGGAATGATGACTTTGATTCCAACACAGGGGAGTGAACCAGTGACAACGGTGTTACTCCAACCAGAACCGATTCAAGCTGGAGTGTCCATTGCAGGCGACTGCGGTTTAACCAAGGGGCAGAAAAAGAGACTGAGGTTACAGCCTTCCCACGAAGTCCACTCTGGCCGGATGGCTGGAACTGAGACCGACAGCAGGTATGGAATACACGAACAGTTTCTACAACCCACCCGTTTCCCACATCCATCCTGCCCTCAGCACCAAAGCCAAGATGAGAGGCGGAGCCCAACGGTGGGATGTCAAACCGCCCGTGCTGAGATGGGGGAAGAGGCAGCATACTATAGACAACAGAGAGCGTTTGTGACAGCGTTCGAACAACACGAGGCAGTTCATCGAGATCTGATGAAGATACAGCTGGAGATCGGTCAAGCCGCACACGAGACTCAGAGACTGGGACGAGAACTGGCGAGAAAGACTGTGCTACTAGAAGCGACAGCTGTTGAGATCATGCTTCGGGCGTCTGACCTAGGCCGCTGTGATCAAAGAGTGCCCTGTGCTCCGTTGCCCGGACAGGGAACTGGGCCGCAACAGGGTGAACAGGACCGCAGGAGGGGTGAGTTTCCAGGCCCCTCCCAACAAGAGAAGGCCCGAGGAGAGGCAGCGGAAAAGGACAGGTATGCCCCTCTCTCCTCCAGGCAACAGGACATGCGACCAGAGGACAGGAGAGGGGTGGACCTGGCGAGGACTGTGGGGGGCCAGCCGAGAGACTGTGGGAGTCGTGGTGAACTGGAACCCCTGGGATGGCCGGCGTCGGCTGTGTGCTGGGGTTGTGGGGAGGTTGGCCATTTCGCTCGGTCATGTTACAAAGGGTGGAGGCCTCAGCAAACGTCCAGTAAGAAGCAAGTGTCCAAACAGGGTTGCTGGGGATGTGGAGAGTTGGGACATTTTCAGAGGAGGTGTCTGCATAGGTCATAGGTTAATTAAGAACGAGGCAGGAATGCACAAGCGGAGCTAATAGTGCTTGGGAAAATAGAGTTATTAATAAGTTAAAATGGGAAGAAGGACTGATTGGAACAAAAAATAGAATAAAAAATATATAGGAGCGTTGATACAATAGATTATGAGTGGAAGCGACTAAGATGGATGTGCAACTAACAAGGAGAGATGAAATGACTGACAGATGCATGAGCCAATCGTACTAACAGTTAATTAATAGACAAATCATGGGTTTTCCTTTTTGCTACAGTGTGTCTGATCAACTCTTGCTGGGGCAGTGAGGAAAACGTAAGGGAGAATGGTATGGTGGACGATTTTTGGTATCTCCCACCTGTGCAGCCTGGCCCGGCTGCACAGATTGGAGAGAGAGAGATAAATGGTCACCGCAATGGCTTTTGTGGTCATGTGAACACTGAACCAGACGGTGTCAGAGAAGGGTTAAACAGTTGGGTTTTAGACAGGAACAATGGAACATATAATATTAGACAGAGTTAGAAACAAAGGACTATTTATAGTAGTGATTACAATACTTGATCAAAGGGTGGTCAAGGTTGAATTAAGGAATTAAAAAAAAAAAAAAAAAAAAAAAAAAAAAGAACAACAACAATATTATTATTTCATTACTTATTTTATTTCTTTTTGGATTTCTAATTTTGCTGTCTTAGTTTTGCGGGGGTATTTATGCCTCTGGATGATAGTTTAATTCTGTTGGATGGGTGTGTAGCATGTAGGCACTCACAGTTTTTTTTTGTTTATTTTTAATTTTCTTTGTTTTTGGTTGACTATATTTTTTTTAGGAACTGGCTGGCTGGGGGGGTTCTCTCGCCGGTCAGGGGTAGCAGGTGGTGGTGACACAGCGAGACTGGTAGGAGGTCTGATATGATGTGCTGGAAACTGAGAATGGACGGGAGCTGGTTCATGGTTTGTTTTCCGCTCATTGAGACTCCAGATGTAGAATCTGGAGGGTTGTGTCACTTTTTGGGTTATGATAAGTGTTGGGGGAACATATTTCTCTGTCTATAAGAAAGCTCTGTAGGTTGTTGGTCGCAAATTGGCCAGACAGTGTTCATGTAGAGTGCAGACATGTGAATTTGATGATTGACTTATGGAAGACTCTGCACCGGCTTGTTGAAAGCTGGCGGAGTGTGTGTGATGTGTGTTTAAAGGGACTGTGGTTTGTTGACCATGCACATAGGATCTGTTGGTGATTGGCCTCGTCTAGAGCTGACTGTCCGGACCGAGGAGCTGTCGGGAAACGAGGTAATTGAAAGTGAAATGATGGTTATTCCACTGTCAAGGGTGGAGGTAGTTGTGTTGATCTTGAGATATTGAATCTAGTAAAACAGTACAGCACAAAAAGAAATGAGACAAAGATGATTTGATTGAATGTTAACGTAAGAAGCTGTGAAATACATAGATAATGAATTGGAGAAAAATGTATTGTCAAAATGCAGAACAGTAAAGATGTATCTGTGAAAATAAATGTTTCCAATCTATTGTGTGTTTTGTAAATAATAATCCAAAATGCAAAAAGGACAGAGGGAAAATCGATTCCTTCTGTGGAAAATCGGAGCAGTACCAGAGACCTGCATACAACGAAGAAAGAGGCGGTGATTAGCACAAAATACAACAAGAAGAAACAAAACGGTCAAAAACGAGTTAGCAGTAAAGGCCTTAGGAGGTTTAAACAGGGATAACTGACAGGGATGAAAGCAAAGGATAATTGAGGCCTCAGTGGTCTTTTTAAGGAGTAAAAATGATTTATGTTGCTTGTTTGAATTTCCCTCAAATGTTTAGAGAGTTAATCTTTTAGTGGTGTGATGTATTAATCTTTTCTTGCAGAGTCCATTACACAAAATAGACATTTAAGCTAAGTACATGGATAAATATAGTCTTAAACGAAAAGAAGCTGAGAATGGTACGATCATCTCTTTGCATAGAGAGACGGACCTAGACTGGATGTCATAATAATAACTGATAATGTATATAAACTGTGAAAGGAGGGAAAGGTAGGTGAAATGATGATTTTGTAACTGTACAGATGGAAAGGGGTTTTGTAGTTTGATTTGGGTCAATTTTGGATTTTTTTGAAATTTTGAAAAATATTAGCAAAAATTATGGATATGATTTTTAACATGGTTTAATTTAGAATATTAATGTTGTATAGGAGGTTATTAAACCCCCTAAGGGTGGATTGTCGTATATTTCTAAATGAAAACATGAATAAATGCATGTAAAATGTACAAGGTAATGATTTGAAAGACAAAATGCTGCTTGATAGAAAGGTTATTTAGAACACCATGTGAAAGTAAATGGTATGAGACAAGGAAAGGAATTTCAGGTTACAACACGGCAGCTGCTGACTAACCCAGAGGTCAGAAAGGTGACACAGGCTATTTGGAAATCGCCCCTTACACAGTAGAATGCCACTCTAATAGGTAGACTAGACGGTTTTTAGACCTTAAGGATAGAAAGAAAACTATTGGCTTTGTCAGAGAGATTAGTTAGATGGCTTTAGAAAACATTGCAACACATATGTAACCATTATGATAAAAGTGAGCTGTCATACCACATCACCTTAGATAAATAGGTTTGGCAGGCATGAATAGTTGACCATAAGTGAGCCAAATACAAAGACATTGTTTGTAAATTAATGTTAATACTGAACAAAATAATAAGTGATCAAAATAGAGCTAAAACCTAGATTACAGCGTACTTTAGAATAGGAAAAACAAACAGTAAGATAAATAGTTCCATCAAATAAAGTAAAAAATGGACCCAACTGAAGACAAGACAGTGAGTCACTGGCTAGACAATAAATTAATTATCTTAGTATTCTAAAATGCAATCACAGAATGATAAAGAGTTTGTAGATGGAAATAGCTCATGTTTTATTATATATGCATCAAAAGCCAGTCTGTCTCCCCATAGACTGTGAAAACCGTTGTCACCAGAACCAACAGGTTGTGTCAGCGAAACATGTGGTCACAAGACACCAAGCAGACATGTTTCTGCTGGAATGTGGACCAAAATAAGAAAAGCGTATGGACGTGAACAGGCAGGCAGGATTTCCCCCCTCCCTCTCGCTCTCTGTCTCCCCCCCTCCCTCTCTCTCTCTCTCTCCCCGCTGATAAAAAGGGCGAAATGGCGACTCACTAGACACACGACTCACACCAGAAGGATCCCTGCAGAGCCAAGCCGTGACACAGAGGGACTGAGACCCGATGACAGACGAAATCGCTTCGCATCAGGAGAAGCGCTGACACACCAGAAAGGACCTGAAGACCCAGAGACATGGGGACAGACGATGACAGAGATCGCATCGCAACTTGAGCGCTGAACCTCCACCGACGGAGAGAGGATCACCACCCGGAGCTTGAGAGCCGAGCCGGAGACTCAGAGCCACTGACACCCAATGACAGAAGATCGCTTCGCAGCAGGAGATCCTGCCACGGAGAGAGATGAAATCAAGCGCTCCTTGCTTGAGCGCTGAGACTGAGGAGACCAGGTTGTCTTGACAACCAGACCAGCGAACCACAAGAGAGGACTCGGTGTTGGCTATGGACAACCTAAGACAGCGAACAGCACCGAGAGACGACAACAGCCAAATGAAAGAGACGATGTACTGTTTTAATTCCTAAAGCTGTTTTATTAATAAACACCGCCGCCCGTTGATATTGACCATATCGTCAGTCTCCTCTTACTTGAAACCGAACATCTGAAAATACCTAAAACCAATGCAGAGAGAAGGATGAAATAGAACACTATACGATCAATGAACTTAGATAAAAGATACATGAATTAAGAAGATACACTTCAATACCTTGGTAGAACACATGAAGAAGTGACCTGCTGATATCAAAGGATCTAAGCTTCCTCAAATCTGTGTTCTTCTTCCAGTCCAGCTTGCTGTCCAGGTGGACACCAAGATACATATAGAACTGGACTATCTCTATTTCTGCCCCCTAATGATGACAGGAGAGACATTTACTGTCTTCCTACTGAAGTTGATGACTAACTCTTTGGTCTTTTTGATATTAAGTTCTAAAAAATTGGCATCACACCAGTGGACAAATCAATCGAGTCAATCTCCTTTTTATAGGCTTGGTCATCGCCTTTGTTGATGAGACAGATCAGAGCCGTATCATCTGAGAATTTCTGTATATGGCACATGGCCCCGCTGTGTCTGCAGTCCGCAGTAGGGCTGTCACGATTCATCGACCTGGTCGACGAGTAAATGTAGTCGATTTGCATATTCATGATCGACGCGTCGTATTGTTAATTGTATGTGCCTTTTGCGTTGGAAATGGCAGACGTTCAAAGTCATAACATGCAAAACGTGTAATCTAACTAATGCACAGTGAATCACGTTCAAATAGAATTAACTTCTCTTGGACCACTATTCGTGATTCTGCCTAGAGCCAGGACTCGACAGTCACATAGCTTCCGTGTTTCGCTCCAGCTGGAAGCGAGGGGCTGAGCCGGATACCCACACTTTACAGTTTAGAAGCAGCTAGGCAGCTCTTAAGCCCTGCGTTCTACAGCCTGTGATAACTCATCTTGGGAGTCGTGCTGTTTCTATGTAAACTCCGCGAGCAACGGGTCCAATAATTGCGTCTTTAACATGCTTTATATCTTCGCCATTACTATATGCCAGTCGAGGTTAAATCAGTTTCATGGAGTTCTAATAGTGAGGAAAGGGGAGGTCTCCCTCTCTCTTTCTCTCTGTACGTTCAATGATGATGATCAATGAAGTAGCAAAAATGTACACTATAAAAACAAACTTCATAGTTGATGATAATAAATATTTCACTTCATTAGCAAAAATATTGTAACATCAGACATTAAGTCTCCTATAAGCTGTTCTCCCTCTCGTGTGTGTGTGCATACATTTACTATATGCTACTCTTTTTCACATGGATTCAGTGGTTCCCAAACGAGCGCCCTCTAGGTGGTGCGTGACATGAAAAGGCTAATGGTGGTAGTTTTTTTTTTTACAATAAAATTTCATAAAAATCTTAAGTCAAACCTTTAGTATTATGGATATTAAACATGCTGGCAGAGTACATGCATCCATGTTGTCATGAACATTTTAATTAAATAAAGAAATTCCCTATCCATAGTCACCGTGGGAAGAGATAAAATAAAAAATTAAATAAAATAAATTCCCCATCTACTCATGGCCTTAACTGACAACCAACAGGAACCAAACAATATTTTTTTTTATGCTTAATAAATATAACTAATATACATTATTTCAAATGGGGATTTTCACTGTGTAAATCATGAAATTCAAGAAACGTTTTAATAAAAAATTTACGTTTTAATAATAATAATAAACAATAATGTCTCTGGCGTGTCTGACACAGGTGTGCTTCATCTGTGCACAGAGACCAGTAACAATTTTTTCTAACAGAAACCCATTGGGGGGTGCGTCAGCTAGGTCGGGAGGTGACAGGGGGTGCACGGCCAAAAAAGTTTGGGAACCGCTGGATTAGGCTAATTAGCTTTAACAATCCTGATTCCTGAGCCTATTTGATTCAACCGGAAGATATTGATTTAAATATGTATATAGTCTATATATATATATTTTTTTTATCGTATCTCCTGTGCTGGCACAAGCACTACCATGGAGTGGAGAGATGACACACGATACATATAATAATTAATAATTCATGGAAATATACTGAAAAGCTATTTATGGCCGGTAATAATCTCTGGCTGGTCTTTTTTAAATCTAAAGCTAAAAAGGAGGATACACATTAAACTTTTTGAAATATTCAATTGAAATAGATTTTTTGGGTCAATTAATGATTAATCACCTAATCGATAAAATAATCAACTGATTAATCGTTAACAAAATAGTCGTTAGTGACAGCCCTAGTCCGCAGTATAAAGAACAAAGAGGAAGGGAGCTAAAACTGTTCCCTGAGGGGCTCCAGTTTTTGTCCAGATGGCATCTGATATTATATCATCCAGCCTAACAAACTGAGGCAGAGGAACAAGATATTTCATGCACCAGGTGCTGGTTGAGTTATGCAGTTTAAACTGGATATTTTTGTTTGCTAGGATATGTGGCTGGATTGTATTGAAGGCGCTAGAAAAATACAAATCAGTGCATCGTTGACTCCTACACTCTTCCTGTATGCAAATTGCAAGGAGTCTAAATAAGGTGCCACCTGCTCCCTGAGGTGGCCCAGCACAACCCTTTCAAAACACTTCATAATGTGGCATGTCAGAGCAATAGGTCTCAGGTTAGTGAGGCTCTTATGCACATAGTTCTTTTTAGGAATAGGGACGAGACATGATGTTAACCACATTGCAGGAAAAACAGGTGAAGACAGAGATAGAGAGAAAAGAATGAAAAACATGGCACAACTGGTCAGCACAGACCTTAACACATTGAGTGCCACGCCCCTTCCGGGAAGCGACCACTTCCGTGCCGCCCATTAACCCCATGTAAACGTAGTTGTAGTTTGTAGAACTAAACCTATATTTTATAGTATCGCTATGGGTCTAATAACGCCCTTGAGTCTCATTGAGCTACTTCTGGTCAACGTGCAAAAAACAGATTATTTTTTCATCTGTACATTTCCGTTTGATACCGTTTTGAATATGAACATAGTCCGGCCGCTTCTGAGCAATTCCAGGGAAAATACACAAACAGCGTTTTTGTGTAATTCAATAAACACGTTGTAATTTTTCACCTGATTATCGGATCTTCCTGAAATCAATGCTAGATCATCACTATTATCCTTTGTCAGAGGTGGGACCAAGTCATTGTTTTGCAAGTCTCAAGTCAGTCGCAAGTCTTGGTATTCAAGTCCCGAGTCAAGTCCCAAGTCAAGACAGGCAAGTCCCAAGTCAAGTCAAGACTGACAAGTCCCAAGTCGAGTCCCAAGTCCTAACCTTTAAGTTTCGAGTCCTAAACGAGTCATAATACGCGTTTCACCAAAAAACTTCATTATCAACTTGTTGGCAAAACATAATCTAATTTCTATAAATGTAATAATATTCAGAATCAGGGTTAGTCTTACAACTAGATACAATTGGGCAAGAGCTGCTTGAGAAAACCAGTTCAGGAGTATATTGAGAAAAAAAGAATAAGGATCACCATATCTATTTTAAAGGTAGGATAACAATAACCAACATATTGTCTTCCCACTTGGACCAATCATTTATTTAACGTCTGCCTGCCCTGTATATACAGTCTAATGAGTCTATGGCACATGATCCATAATAGCAGACCTCGGTTCAACTAACTAGTCTACCTTAAAGGATAACTCCACTATTTTGGGAAATTAGCTTATTTAACATCTTCCCTGGAGTTAGACAAGAAGATGCATACCTATTTTGTCTCTGTGCGTGCATTTTAGCTTTGGGAATAGATGCTCCATTAGCATAGCTTAGCTTCATCACTGGAAGTGAGGCAGGACAGTAGCCTTACAGTGCCGTATTGCAAGGTCTGACATTGACCAAACTTGATATGCATGACCTTGGTGGGCTCTAGGTCAACTCCTGAAAAGGTGGTCAATGTCAGACCTTGCAATCAAAAGTTAGGGGCGCACTGAAATTATGGCAAGGGTTATTAGCCCCCTAACTTTTGATTGCAAAGTCTGACATTGACCCCCTTTTCAGGAGTTGACCTAGAGCCCACCAAGGTCATGCATATCAAGTTTGGTCAATGTCAGACCTTGCAATACACTGTAAGGCACTGTAAGGCTACTGTCCTGCCTCACTTCCAGTGATGAAGCTAAGCTATGCTAACGGAGCATCTATTCCCAAAGCTAAAATGCACGCACAGAGACAAAAAAGGTATGCATCTTCTTGTCTAACTCCAGGGAAGATGTTAAATAAGCTAATTTCCCAAAATAGTGGAGTTATCCTTTAACCCTTTATCAATTTTGGGGTATACAAAATCTTTACTGAAATGACAAGGCATCTCTGCATTTCATATATTAGGTAGTTTATTAGGTATTAGAATTATCTCTTGGATAAAATAACAAACTCAGCAAGGCCAACGGCTTCTCTGTTACAGTGGGTGACAATATTGTCACAAGGAAAGATGAAATTACCTACCTGGGTTCCATCCTGTGACAAAATGGCAACCAATGTAATCAAAAAAAGTCAACCAACGAACAAGATTCTTGTACCGGATCTCCTCACTGGTAAACAAGAATACCTTGAAGACTAACAGGAGCACTCATTCAAGGGTACTACAACTAAGATACCCATGTACATGTCGAAATACTTCCCAAAGGTCAGTGAATTCCAGGACCACAACACCAGAGGGAGTTCCACAAATCATATTCAACCCAGATTCGGCTCAAACAAGGGACTAAACACGTTTCGCAATTATGCCACAACAATGTGGAACGCCCTACCCACAGCCATAAAATAATGTAAATCCCTACCCTCCTTCAAAACCGCTCTCAAATAGCACCTACGGGTGGCTGCAATTAAAAACTGGCCCCTGTAAATGTCCAACCCCCTCCAATTTCTTCCCCTTTGAATGTAGTATATATTTCTGTTTCTTATGATCTGTCTCTTATACAGTACTGTATACTGTACTTGTATGTCATAAATGTCTTGATAAAACAGTACTGTATAGCTGTATGTCATAAGTGTCATGATGACTTGAAAATGGGGGACCCTGATGTAAACAAGACGAAAGTCTTTCTCTGGTCTGCATCCCCTTAACAATTGTGTGTATTGAGCCGTACTGTATTGTACCCATTCTGCAATCTGTTAATACAATTTTCAATCAATACATTTTTTTAAGGAGCAGCATTACTGTTACTTAGGCTACTGCTGGCCATTCATCAAGCAAGACATTGCTGATTGTTTATATATTTTATAAGACAAGACTACAGCAGCCGTGTATCTTGGATGTAATGATTGATTGAAAATTGTATTAACAGATTGCAGAATGGGTACAATACAGTACAGCTCAATACACACAATTGTTAAGGGGATGCAGACCAGAGAAAGACTTTCGTCTTGTTTACATCAGGGTCCCCCATTTTCAATTCATAACATATATGACATACAGATACAGTACTGCTACATCTATACATTTATGACATACCAGATTTACAAATACAGTACTGTTTGTGATACAAAAAGAGTCTAAAAAAGAGAGTATATGATAACGTTAGCACACTGTCGATGGCTCATTGATTTAACTGTAGCTAGCAAGCCAAGTTACTTACTATGGGGGACCCTGATGTAAACAAGATGAAAGTCTTTCTCTGGTCTGCATCCCCTTAACAATTGTATGTATTGAGCTGTACTGTATTGTACCCATTCTGCAATCTGTTAATAAAGTTTTCATTCATTCGTTCATTCACTTACCGATCTTTGTGTCGAACGAAGTTGGACGTTGTTAACTTGTTGCATCTGTCTGTGATCCTCGAACCGCACGTTTTGCATACTGCGGTTCGTTTTTTGTTTATCACCGCATAGTTTTTATAACCAAACACAACAATCCTGGGTAGCATTTTACATTTCCAACTGGATGCGCCGTTCTGAATGAGTGAACTCAGCTGTGTTTTACTTCCATTCTGAATGAGTGAACTCAGCTGTGTTTTACTTCCTGACTGTGGATCGCTCGTGCTATTGCGCAACGTGATTGGTCGGATTGTTTCAAAACAAAGTGGATCTGGGAAATGAAGTGTGGATTCGCGCAAAATGAATTAATATATATATACATTTAATAACGTTAATTTTCAATCGTTGGGCATGGGGGGAGGTATCAAGTATTTTCAAGTCAAAAGGCTCAAGTCCAAGTGAAGTCTCAAGTCATTGGTTTTAAAGTCCAAGTCAAAGTCTTTTTAGTTTTGGTCAAGTCGAGTCTAAAGTCATCAAATTCGTGACTCGAGTCTGACTCGAGTCCAAGTCATGTGACTCGAGTCCACACTAGAGCTGCCGCGATAACCGCATTACCGCGGTATCGCTGTTGCATCACGCTCACCGCAGAGTTAGGCTGAATACCGCGTCACCGCTGTTTTTTATCATAATAATAAAGTTGGCTTGCGGCTTGCGGCTCTGCAGATATACCCTACTCGGTTCCAAGCGACCCTATTGGTCCAGCCTGGCTCTGCGGCTCTGCAGATACCCCCTACTCGACGCGTCACACTTTGTAGCCTCTGAACGAAAACAGAACGCCGCGCCGCCATCTTTACTGCCTCGCTAAGGATGCATTTCATTCAGGATTTGTTTGCGACAGAACCAAGTGCAATAAACTAAAAATAATGGATTCACTGTGTATTCTGCCTTATTTATTGATGAAACAAAACCGACATCAACCCAATTTACCACCGAGCGGAGAGTTTAGTGTCACAACAAGATCGCTGATGTGTTAAGTTTGTTGTTGTTATTACTACAGTCAGCCGATATACACGAGAGAGTTAACGTTAAACCCGGGTTTGCTTGGTAGAATACACAATGAGAGGTAACGTTAGCGTTGGCAGAATAGACGCAACGAGAGTCTGGTTAATGTTGTTATTGATTGATTGATTGAAACTGTGTTAAACTCTGGCTTGCTGCAAGCCCTCGGACATCTATGCCCACGGAGCTTTCAGTGTACACAAGCGAGCGGCGGCGGCCCCGCCTGCATCCCCATTCCCCACACGGAGACAAACGGAGTAGTAGTACCTGGCTGCAGTGGAAAAGGAACAAAGTACCAGGTGCCTAAAGCGGGTCGAGTCGAGTAGGTACTATGCAGTGGAAAAGCGCCATTAGACTAGAGGCAGGCTATAAGAGTAGACTACCAAAAAAAATAAAAATGCATTCAAATTTTTTTTTTTTGTGCATACTGTGCGGTAATTACCGCGGCGGTAGGAAATATTTCGCAAATTCGTGCGGTAAGGAAAATATCAATACCGCGGCAGCTCTAGTCCACACCTCTGTCCTTTGTGGTGCACGCATGCAATGTGGTTTAGACCGGCACCCCCCCTGTAAGGACATGGATGTGACTAATAAACATGACACTTCACTCCTCTACTGTAAGGACAGGTGTAGCCCCTTTTACCCCAGTTGACTTAGAGGGCAGGGCCCTAGGTTCGTAACACCTAGCTCTTACTAATCTCAGGGCTGTACACTGCGACCATCTCGTCGCAAATTGCCCCTTAATTTGGCCGTTGCGAGTTGGAAATATTATTTGGGAGCAACGTTGCGAGTTGTGATTTCAACCCTTCATTCGCATTTCACTCCTAAATTAATCCATACAAATTGGATACATTTTTTAAAAAACATTAGCCTACAACCAAGGCTGTACAGTGCGACACAATGACCTGGTGCTATGAAAGAATCTGTCGGCAATGAATGAACTTACTGCGATCACCGATAGCCTGAGTGAAAAAAAAGATTTGCGTGTGGAGTGAATCTGGGTCACGCTATATACTTGGTACTTGTAGTCTATCGTGCGAGTAAAGACCATGTCCCTGTCTGCGTAGAGTCTATACATCCAACACCAAATCCCATAATTCCTAGCGAAACGAAACTGAATGTGGCCTCTGCCTTTCAATAATAATATGGGCTATTGCATCGCCAAAGAAGCACCTCCTTTCAATACATTTAAGACGCAAATTTTGCTCTGCAAGAACAACGGAGTGGATATCAGTCCATATTATGACAACCACGTCCGATGTGGAGAGATGATAAGATGATGATTATTGACGTGATGATGTGATGATTGATTGACGGGGACACGGACACTTCTAACGTTCAGGTTCAGCCATGCATTAGGTGAGTACTAGTAGCCCACTATTAGGACGTGAAATACTGTCTACTTAAATTCATAAAATATCAACCTATCTATCTATCTAATAATGAGACAATATGCAAATAAGATAATACTAATAATTCCCCGTATATGAAATGAAAGTGGCTTGCAACTTTACTGCTGGTAAAATCACTGTTTATTTCTCGTTTAGCATAGTATTACATTCCACTTCTATAAACAATCAAAGTCCTACCGTAAGAGCCTCATACGGGTCAATTAAACCTTTTTGATTAGTCTTTCCTTCGAGCTAAGTTGGACTGAACATTTCACTGTCAAAAGCGCAAATGTAAATAAGGTTGCGTCGCAACACGGTTTTCAAAATAAAGGTCACATATACAAATAACTCAATTCTTATTAAAAAAAAGTCCCGGATATACATAAACATTAATTGGCATAGATCTCTATAAACGGCCCAACACATTGATCACTTTAGGCACACACTGAAACCAGTAACATCACGAAGCAGGTAATTACCCATACAAATAATAAACCTTTCATGGGGTTATTTACAATAATAATTCATTTGATTTCTAAAGCACTTTTCATTGTGAAACAAATGTATGCAGAGTTTCTTGTCCTCCTGATTAATGCAATGGTGTGTATGTGTTGTGGTGATCTCATTCAAGGAGCACTACACAAGCGTGCACACACACACACACACAGTTTGTTGTTTTTGTTCTATTAGTGATTTACACACTTTCTCAGTTGGTTCATTATAAAAGATACAAACCTGAAAACAAACACACTTAAATGTTAAATAAAAGGACCACAGTAATGAGGCAGGAGGAACATATTTTTTTAATAATGGTAAAATTGTTATTTAAAAATTTGCCCCTAAAAAATATTTTTTGCCCCTAAATTTCTCATTTAGGGGCAAGTGTGCCCCTAGTGGAAAAAGCTTAGCGTACAGCCCTGAATCTAATAATACAAATATACGAATATCTGTTTGGGATATAACATCAATACATTTGAAATAGAAATTATCAAGCCAGACACTTAACTTTAAATATAAAAATAATCTGTATTGAACGTATAGTGTTATATATTACATACACCGTGTGTATATATATACACATTACCGAATAAAGAAAATGTTAGTTAATAAGTATTGTCTCTCAAAGGCACCGTGTGCTCAATATCAAAAAAGGAAAACAAAATAACAGAGCTATTACTCTGTACGCAGGTTCAAACTCAAAGGCACCATGTGCTCGATATCAAAAAAGGAAATATAAATGAAAACCTATATCCAAAATGGCATTAATGATACAGCTAATTACAAATGAAATATCCTGTACAATAATACAATATACTAATATACCTAAGCCGTCATCTAATAAACAAAATCAAACAAACAAAAACCCCCGTTGCAGGCCTGATTGATGGGAAACTCACAATCCCATTTAATCTTCAGCTCTAACGAGCCAAAGTACTCACGGTCCAGAGTCAGTGTTAAGGTGGGGGGAAAGGAGAAAGTGGAGATTGAGTGCGATGCAATGTGAAGTCCTGGTGCGCCTCCCACGCTGCCAGAGGAAGTCTGTACAGGCCTTGGTAGCACAGACTGCTATCTGGTTCTGGAAGTCTGTACAGGCCTTGGTAGCACAGACTGCTATCTGGTTCTGGAAGTCTGTACAGGCCTTGGTAGCACAGACTGCTATCTGGTTCTCAAAGTCTGTACAGGCCCTGGTAGCACAGACCGCTTATCCTGTTCTCTCTATTGTAGTGGGTTTCCGGGTTAGCTATCCGGGGCCTGCTACTGTTTACCTAGCTTAGCCAGCTAGCCTCAACACCCAGTCCAATGTGGAGCAATTGATTGGGCATGCCTATCTAACATGCACAATTCCCCGACGTCACATATAATGTTCAGCGTGTGTCCTAGGCCAGAACACTTGATAACACTATACTGGATACAACTTAGCAACGGTCTGTCAAACATTTGCACACTCTTCCACCTGCTTCTCTCACCCTCACTCTCTCTTTCTGGTGCTCGAGAGCTCAATCACCACACCTGGTTCTGTATCGTTAGTGGCTTAGCTTGGCATCACACTGCACTATCTCGCGTACGTGCACGCGTACTGAATAAACCACAAATGTACCTCTAATACCAGTATTAGTCTGACCACACCCCTCATCAGCTTACCTTCATAAGCAGGTGTGTGGTCACCTGCTCTCCTCCTTCTCGCTTTCACCACAAGGAAGAAGTGCCTCGGTAGATCCCCACACTTGACACCATGATGGAAGAAATTGGATTAGGAACAGCTTGGGAAACAAGGATACGTTGACATCATATCTTTATTTTCTCTCTCACTATTTTTCGAGAAAATACGGCGATATTGTCTTCGTACTGGAGTGTCTAGAAGATGATGATCATTCTAAAAACCCTCCACCGGTTTTCGTATTGGGAGCACGCCGCTGCATGCTTCTCAACTGCAGTTCCTTGCTGTGTTTGTTGGGGTGAAACCTGTCAGGCCACAGCTGAACTGTCGGACATGCCGCTGTTGTGAGAAGCGGTGCGTTCCAGGTTGGGTGAGTAGTGTTTGCTGGCGGGCTCCACTTGTCTGTTAGTGCTATGGGGGCTACTTGACAAAGTTTATGGAAACCGGCCCCAGGCTAGGGTCCTTTGTTTAGCCGCCTAGGCGACAGAAGGCCTTGGTCTGGAGACCATTATAGTTTTAACTAGTGGGCCGCGACCATTGACACTGGTGATCCCTGTGTGTTCTGGACGAGTGGATTCTCTCTGTCACCGTGTTAAGGCCCCATCTTTCATATCCAAATGAGAGTATTCCTTCACGAGGGGATATGTGCATGTAATGTGCGATAGCGGCAGATTCATGTGCAAAGTCAGCTACACAGGCCAGTTGGTACTGTGCTGATTCCGCCGGATGTGGAAAGTCACCGTTGTGAAGCGGTGTTGACGTCTTGTTTTCTCTTTTCTCTTAAAAAGTGAGGAGAGGTTCAGAACGGCGGCCTGTCTGGGTGAGTGTTATGTCATTGTTTACATGTTCATAGCTTACGGTTAGCCAGTCAGCTGTTAACTGCTGCGTTGGCCTGCTGGATCGCTGCATGGCCTGCTTAAGGCCTACTATTAGCCAGTCAGCTGTTAGCTGCGGGGCTAGCATGTCGTGGTCGCTAGGTAACGTTAGCTTGCTGCTATGGCCATGGCTGGCGCGGGGTAGCTTAGCTTCTCGCGCGCCGCCGGGAGCTCGCTTCTGATCGCCGTTAGCTTGATGCTATTCTGTTGAACGTGCTTTGATTTTAACATGTTTTACACTCTTGACCGCGACGTCATCCTTGACAGGGGATGTTTCGTCGACCCTGCCCTGAGCCTGGACGGGGATTGCGTCAACAAAGAGGACTGTAGCGACTGGTTGGAGCGGCGACGCTGCCCGGATCGAACAACACAGGACGGCTGTGTTCTACGGTGTCTTGTGACTGCACTTCGCTGATCTGCGTTCCGGGTAGGAACGGGGTTGACCAGACCTCATAACACGTCTTCTGGTTTTACTTTGCTAAATGTATTGTGAATAACGGTGTTTTTTTCCCAAAACGTGTGTTGTTGCAATGCATTTAGGATACGTTGCGGGTTATGTGTGAGCTGTTTTTGTCACTGGCAGTTAGCTTCTCCGTGCAGATCGTGATGTATTGATCTGGTTGTTGTGTGAGAAACATCATGGTGTTTATGTGTACCGTGTACTCACTACTAAGGCAACTAACCTATGAAGCTATGCTTGGTGACAAGTGAGTAAAAGAATGTTCTTTCTCAGACTGTAATGACAATGAACAGTGTGTTCACACATTAACAGGTTTTCCTGTTTTAACTGGCCGTATTGAGGGTAAAATAGGAGGATTGTGTTTTCCCCCCCGGTTCCCTGGGGACTTTATCACCTCCTATCAGACATGTTGTGCATTAATTGTGTCTTTTGTGTGGTAGGGATACGATGTAACTCTTAGCTTGATTGCTGAGGTTGTGCTAAATCTGCTGGAGAAACTTATTTCCTAAAGGGAAATTGGTTTGGTTGCTGTCATGTGTGCTTAGCAAGGCCTGTGGTCGATACTAATCAAGAATGATGTATTCTCTCATTGTGAAAAAAACGGCGTTCCTCTGTTGAGTGTTTTTGCCATTTTTGTAGGTGATGATGGGTTGTGTGTGTCATGTGACCTACAACTGGGTTGTACTGGCCACAGAAGCACATGTGTATGTTGGACCGGGGTTCTTAGAGCCCTCTCTATTCTGTGTTTTTCCTTAGTAAAAATCAGATAGCAGGTTAGCTCATGCGCTGTGTGGAGCTGTGAAACGCTTCATAGAGCTGACTATGACTGTGTCATATTCTCTTTTTGTCGTTACGTCGTATCATGGGTGTGGGGTCGTAAAGGGGTGAACTGGTAACCTTTCCTCTCCCCATTGTTCTGTCGGTCAGGGGTACACCCCCTGTCCTTCAAGGTTCCCGTCACGTGGCGGTTCGGCACGTTACGGGGGGGGGGGGAGGGAGTTCCTGGTCCCACGGCCTGGTATATTGGGCGTGTGCACCGCAGGAATTCCCCCGCCATAGAGTACGTCACCGTGCGCGTCTCTGTTGGTAGGACTTCCGTGTGCTGTTCAGGTCCATGTGATGGATCTGTTTTCAGGGGGGGTGGTCAGGGCTCCTCCTCACCAAGCGCCTATTCAGGCCTTCTGTGAGTTCGGACTCCTTCTTCCATGTGAGGAAGCCTCCATCAGAGTACAGAGCCTTCCTCCTCAGATTGTCAAAGTGAGTGGACCTTCTAGAAGGGTCCTTTTCTATTGTATGTATATTCGATTCAATTCGTTTATTGAGTGTGTATGGGTTCAGTGCCTCTTCCCCGGAGGCCCTAAAACCAGTTTTTTACATGGCTCAAGGTGCAATATATTCTTTTCAATCTGTACAGCTCGCGTGGGAAGTCTCTCTGGGGATCCCCGTCTCTTTCCTATGGGAGGGTGGTGGGATGTAAAAATGTGAACATTTTTTACCCCGGCTGTGTAGACTGGGATACATACTGTTGATGCTTCCTTCTTTCTATTCCAGAAGTGTTGGAGTTAGGGAGTGTCACACCCCTCTTGTCGTTCCCCTGGGCGCCTTGGGGATTCAATGACAGGTCTAAATAGCCTGTTCATTGATGGGGGTGTGTCCCGACGCACGTATAGTGCTAGCTCGCTGTAAACAGGCGATTGACTGGCACGCCTTGGTTGCTTGTGGTTGAAACAGCGTTTTTATAAAGCAACTGAGATGGGGGTTTTTCCTCTTCCGACGACCACATCCCATGACCTGGGTGGGTTGTCGACGGATCCTCGTTCATGTCTGGGGGATGATGACGGGATGGATCTGAACATATGTAGTGGGGTCTCACGCCCTTGGGGTGGGCCACCGGGCGCGGTTCGTCCGAACGTCTGGGTGGCGCCTTCTTTTCATGTTAAGATCAACACGCATGTCTGCCCTTCTCCTGGAGTAGGCATGTCGGCGTGGTTAGGGCACGGGACTGGTTCTGGTCACGCTGGTCCAGATCAGTTGAACCCGTTGTCCGCCGGGGATGCAGATCTGCTGTTCTGGTACCCTGAGGGACTTGGGCTTTTTTCAGGGGGAAAAATGCCAGGTCGGTCTGGGTGTCACAGGGTTAAGCGCTATGGAGACCCTGGTTGGGTATGTTTTTACTCAGCACTGTCGTCATGGCTTACAGCCATGCCATTCTGTACGCGCTCGATCTCGTCGGATCTCGGCCGCTACACAGGTTGGTCCTGGTTAGTACTTGGTTGGGAGACCGCCGGGGAATACCAGGTACGGTGTGCTTAGGGGCTGGTTCTCCATTATTTTTCGCTCCTCTCTCACGCATGGCGAAGAGGGGCCTGTGGGGGTGGTTTTTTGACCTCCTCTGGTGACCATGTGCTTCCCGTACCGCCAGGCCCGGTCCGAAGTGATGTTTGCGACCCGTAGGCCTGGGTTAACCCTTTTTGGAAACTGAAACACTTGTACTGCGGTATAGCCGGTGTGTACCCGCAGGTGTGTTTTGGAGTTTTTTCTTGAGGGGTTATAGGAACAACCACGCATTGGGTAACACCGAGGTGGTTGATTCCCTGGTGTGTTGGAGCAGTGTCAACTCCCGGGTTCACCGTTTGAGGGTGCCCCTGCACGTTCATGACGTCTGCCAATCGTGTCAGCCTTCTCTGCCTCGACCCCTCTGGGTGGGGGTTGTTAAATGGAGGCTTGGTCATGCAACACCGCCAGCTTACGCTCCTTCCGCCGGGGCGGCTGTGTTCAGCTGTCCCCTCTGGCGCCTGTCTCGTCCGCAGTCTCCAGGCTAGGGTTAACAGCCTGTTGCCTGGTTTTTCCCCGGTGCGCTGCCTGCTTCCGTTGGTTAACCTTTTTTGTGTGCTTACGGCCATGCTGACTGCCTGTTCTGCAGGGTCAGTGTGCCAGGCGGTGTACTATTGGGGGGACGGGGCCCGCTCGGCTTACGGCCATACCGACCTGAACACGCCCGATCTCGTCCGATCTCGGAAGCTAAGCAGGTTCTGGCCTGGTTAGTACTTGGATGGGATTCCGCCTGGGAATGCCAGGTGCAGTAACTGAGGGGCCTTTGTCCGAATACGCTGGCGATGTGGGGGGCGGGGCACTACGTGCCCACCTGGTGGGGTCTTGATGCTGGCATCATGGACTTCTCCGGGCCCCCATTCTAGGGAGTCCAGTCCTTTTGGTGGGTCTGGGTCTTCCTTCGTGCTCCGCTGCTACGGCCTTGCCACGGGGTTGGGTTTGCCCTTGACCCCGTGATTCTGGGGGCGGTAACGAGGTTGTTCCTCCGTTCGTTCCCGGGTGGCATGCGGGTTGTGCGTGTGTGTAGTCGTGGGGTCAAGCCACGGTCTGCTCACCCTGTGCGTTGAGTTGCTTGAGTGCCTCTTCGCACGGTCGGGTCCGTCGCCCTCCCGTGACGTCCCTAATAGGGGGGCTACCCGCCATTAGGGGGGGTCGGGGGGGCTCGGCCCTCCCTGTTCTGATGGTTGTGGGGGGGCTGTCAGCGGGGTGTATTTGTCAGCCAGTGGCTCCGCTTGGCCTCCCTTGTGCAGTGTGATGCCAAGCTAAGCCACTAACGATACAGAACGATAGGTTATGACTATAACCAAGTTCTGTTAGTTAGGGGCGATGCTTGGCATCAGACGGCCGCTGCAGCCCTTGTCCTCACCTTGTGGTGAAAGCTTGGGAAGGAGGAGAGCAGGTGACCACACACCTGCTTATGAAGGTAAGCTGATGAGGGGTGTGGTCAGACTAATACTGGTATTAGAGGTACATTTGTGGTTTATTCAGTACGCGTGCACGTACGCGAGATAGTGCAGTGTGATGCCAAGCATCGCCCCTAACTAACAGAACTTGGTTATAGTCATAACCTATCGTTAAACCCAGTTCCATCAACCCTGACCTTTTTCCTGATTGGCCAAGCCACAGTTCCCAGTTCACATAGACAGGAGTTCTACATATTACCCATACATGAAATAATGGTATATGTAGAACATATTACCCATAGGTAAATAAGATATACAAAATACAAAATAATAACATATATTTATACAAGACAACAACTTGGTTTATATTAACAGGATAACCACTGGGTTAATATTACAAGGGTTAGTCAATATTACCAGGGTTACACCGGGATGTGTCTAATAAACATGACGCTTCACTCCTCTACTGTAAGGACAGGGATGTGTCTAATAAACATGACACTTCACTCCTCTACTGTAAGGACAGGGATGTGTCTAATAAACATGACACTTCACTCCTCTACTGTAAGGACAGGTATGTGTATAATAAACATGACACTTCACTCCTCTACTGTAAGGACAGGGATGTGTCTAATAAACATGACACTTCACTCCTCTACTGTAAGGACAGGGATGTGCAGTTTGCACGGTCACAAGACAACATCATTGTAATAACAAATGCCCTCAGACTGGAAAGCTGCCAGGTGTTAATTGCTCTAGAGAGGAGGGGTGGATTACAATGAATTCTGGGTGAAAGAGTTCTTCATGAGTGTAGCAGTTAGTCACTTTGATTCAGATAATGGGTGCTTTCTCAGGAAACAGGACTGATATCAGCATGATATAGCATGATTCATAATACATAGACTCAGGGTTCGTAATTAACAGGGGTTTGGGGCAATAATGCCCTCGAAAATGGACAAAATGCCCTCAAATCAGTTAAGGGGGGGCACAAAATGCCCCAGACAGTTTACTAATTATATATATATATTCTATTGAAGTCCGACATATTTAAATATCTCCGGTCATAATGTCCCGTGAGAATGATTCCCTCACGACCTGTGTTTTGCTGCGGTGCGGCAGCTTGGTGCTGGATTAGCGAGAGGCGTGCAGCTGCGGAGCCGCAGAGCTCACAGTTGTGCCCGCACAGTGCAGTACTCCAATTCAGCCATTGGCAATTCAGCCATTGGGTGGGTGGCGCTGCTGAGCGGTCCCCAGACCGGACCTGATGGCGCCGCTGGCTCTGCGGCTCTGCAGCTTTTGTTTGCCTGCTTTTTAAGCCCTTCCCATAGTCGAGCGGACGGTACACGGAGCAGACTCCCGCGGTAGGGCGGGCCATACTTTTTATTTTTTTGGAAAATCAATCGAGTGGGGTGTCTAAAATATGTGTTTTTTTGTGGGGAATTCAAATATGGGATTATTTTTCTAATCGGATAACTCCTACCTACATTGTTTTGGATTTCAAAATGGCCGATTTGACCATTTTTCACCCCTTGGCCATACATGGATGCCAACATGAATCTGAAGGAAATCCTAACATGCAAGGTGTCTAAATGATGTGTTTCTTAATGGGGAATTCAAATATGAGTTCATTTTTGGGATAGGTTAACTCTAACCTACATCATTTTGGATTTCAAAATGGCCGATTTTACCATTTTTCACCCCTTGGCCATACATGGATGCCAACATGTATCTGAAGGAAATCCTAACATGCAAGGTGTCTAAATGATGTGTTTCTTAATGGGGAATTCAAATATGAGGTCATTTTTGGGATAGGATAAATATAACCTGCATAATTTTGGATTTCAAAATGGCTGATTTTACCATTTGAACCCATTGGTATTGTATTACAAAATTGCAAAGATAAAAAATATATGGGAAATCATTTATAATGACAAAGCCATCAAATGTATTAACAAGTGAACTGTATATAACTGGATACAACTCCAAAGATCAATAATAATAATACTAACAATAATAAATTGTATTTGTAATGCACACAAACACCTAAGTGCTAAATCTCGATCTCCTGACTTCTTGAACTTTGCCAGGTTCCAATATCTTGATTGGACTCATTCTTGGATGGCAAGATCTCCTACTGTACTGCTTTAGCCACCAACCTACAAACACAAACTTAAAGTCAACGTCAGCCATAAATAGGTGAGCTCTTTCCAGAACTACTCAGCAGAAACCTCTGTAACCATTTAAACAAACGTCTCAATGTATTGAGAAAATCCATGGGGCTCCATCAATCCTCTATCTTCTTAAATTTGATCAGGTTGCACAAGTCCTGCTTGGATTCATTCTTGGACATCAGCCTCCTGCTGGTCTCCTTAGCCCTGATCCCTCCATCCCTTTTTTCTTGTGAAAAGTACTTAGCAGAGGCCTCAGTCACCATTTTAACAACCCTCTCGATGCTTTGTGTGTGGCAAGGCCAGTCGAGAACCTCCATGTGGGTGTTGATTAAGTTCTTCACCTCGGAGGTGCTTAGGGAGCAGGTGAGAGGTGGCTCTGACAAATCTTCTGACCAGCTGATTAAGCCACCAATGCTGGAAGCGTCACTATTGATGTGAGGTGTTCTTCTGATCCTGACACAGGAGTCTCCCAGCTGAGTGTCTGGATCCCCCTCTCCCCTGATGGCCAGGATTCTCTCCACCCCATCAATTCTCTCTTTTTGATCCTCAGAGCACAGCAGTGTTTGGAGGATGGCTTCACTGTGGGCATACCAAGCAGATCTTCTCACAGTTGGCATCACAACATCCAGCACCTCCTTCCTCTGAGACTTGAGGCAGTCCAGCTGAAACAGGATGTGCCTAGGCCCTTCGATCCAGGAGTGCTTGACCTTCATGTTGAACCAACATTGATAATACACTCCAATGATGAATTCCACAATGCATTGTAGATTATTCAGGTTCTTTCTTTTAAGTTGATGCTTTGACATGGCTCACACCGGAGGTTCCAGATCACGCAATTCAACCAGCGGATCACTTCTTTATCCATCGCAAGGATCGGTCATCAGAGTCCGGTAAACAACGTGGAGGAGGTATTGCCTTCATGTTTAACAAAAATTGGAGTGATCCAACGAACGTGAAGGAATTATCCAACCACTGCTCCCCAGAACTGGAATATATAACCATCAAGTGTCGTCCTTTCTTCCTCCCGAGGGAGTTAACGGCGATCGTCCTGATCGGAGTGTATATTCCACCGCAAGCCAGCAACAAGGTTGCGCTCTCCAGACTACACGACGAGGTAAATAGAATACAAGTGGCTAACGTTAACGCCGCCATTTTAGTACTGGGAGATTTCAATAGCGCCAATCTGAGAAAGGTATTGCCTGACTTCTATCAGCATGTGACTTGCAACACCAGAGGCGGTAACATCCTAGATCACTGTTACACGCAATTTAAAGGTGGCTACAAGGCTCATTCTGATAGTGGCTTTGGTAAATCAGATCACGCGTCAATTTTTCTTTCACCAAAGTACAAACAGAGAATTAAAAGTACTCCCGTAGTCTCGCGAGAGGTGCAGAAATGGGATCTGACGTCAGAAGAGACGATCCGGTCAGTGTTTCACCACACAGACTGGATTGTGTTCCGCGACACAGATAACATTAATGCATACACGGAGACAGTGCTGGACTATGTTTGTACTAGGGTGAAAGAAACAATCCCCACTACCAAAATGAAAGTTTACCCAAATCAAAAACCCTGGGTAGACAAATCCGTCCGTGAAGCTCTGAGAGAGCGCACCAAAGCATACAATGACGGCCTAGTGGCAGGCAACATGAATGACCACAAGGTGGCGCGACACAACGTAAGGAGGACAGTGTCAGAGGCCAAACGGCGCTACAGGGATAAAATTGAACTCCAGTTTGAACAAGCTGACTCTAGAGCTATGTGGCAGGGGCTCAAAACGATGACAGACTACAAAGGCGCCTCCCTCAAACTGAACAGTGACATCTCCTTAGCAAACGACCTCAATACCTTCTATGCGAGGTTTGATGCTGGTAATAACAACACCAGCTCACAAGCCTCGGCAATGGGGGGGGGGGGGGTCGGCTGCTGATGGAGGCGCAGTGTTCAGGGTAACAGAGCATGAGGTGAGGCGGACCTTTAAAAAAGTGAATATCAGGAAGGCAGCAGGTCCGGACGGCATCCCCGGCCGCGTCCTAAAAGTCTGTGCCGACCAACTGGCCCCAGTATTCACTGACATATTTAACCTGTCCTTAGAACAGGCTGTCATCCCCATAGTGTTGTCAAAAATATCGAAGTATCGATAAATATCGATACTGAATATTTAAAACAGTTACGATACTCATTTCCCGAAATACCGATACTTTCTGTAGTATCGGTACCCGCTGGCAGTGTTCTACCGGAAGTTTGTTGACACGCTGTTCAGAGCACGCTTGCCCCTCCAGCTGTTCAGAGCACGCTTCCCCCTCCAGCCCTCCCCCTCACAGAGCGAGCCGTCGGCGTCTTCACTCTTCAGTAAACATTTTAGCTGAGTGAACTAAGATGGCAGATGCAGCGCCTCCACAACTTAAAGATAAAGAAAACAGCAGAAGTGCTGTTTGGAAGTACTTCGGTTTTGAAGTAAACACAGAAGGGAAAGTTAAAGATGTCACAATGCCCATTTGCAAGCGGTGTTACAGGGCAGTGCCAACGAAAGGTGCCAACACCTCAAATATGGCAAAACACCTGAAGGACCGGCACGCGGATCTCCACAAAGAAATGAAAGAGGTTTGTGACTGAAGCATTAAACCACTAACTCTAGTTTAATACAAGATACGTTGTCTACTGATGGCGCATCATATCAACAGCTGATTCGTTGTACGTTACAGCTATTAGCTAACGTTAGATAGCTACTGCTAGTCGTTCCTCTGTTAGCTTATGCTACTAGCCGGCTACCGCATGGAAACGGAGTAAAATTACGTTTAAACGTTATGTCGAGGTCATACAATACTACACTCGACACGAGGTTGGTTAACGTTACCAGCCCGGAGAAATCTCTCTCTCTCTCTCTCTCTCTCTCTCTCTCTCTCTCTCTCTCTCTCTCTCTCTCTCTCTCTCTCTCTCTCTCTCTCTCTCTCTCTCATCTCTCTCCTCTCTCTCTCTCTCTCTCTCTCTCTCTCTCTCTCTCTCTCTCTCTCTCTCTCTCTCTCTCTCATCTCTCTCTCTCCTCTCTCTCTCTCTCTCTCTCTCTGAGGTTAACATTACCAGCCCCGGAGAAATCTCTCTCTCTAATGAAAATTGTTGTAGTCATATATTTTAGTCTTATTAACTAAAATATTTTAACCAAATAAAAAGCAGCAGCACTATTGCATAACTAAGTCATGTTTGCTATGTATTTCTTTCTTTAGAGAGAAACAACGGGTTTTAAAAGTCTTATATTTCTCTTTTCTTATAGTACCAGAGAGAAGCTGAGGAGAATCGACCAGCAACAGCACAGCAGCCTACCCTACCAGCATTACTTGAACAACAAAGGAAGTATCATGCAAACTCAAAGGAAGCCAAGAAACTTAACAGGGCTGTAGCAGAGTACATATGCATGGATCAGGTCCCTGTCTATACTGTTGAGAAACATGGGTTCAGACAACTGCTTGGACAGTTAAATAACAAGTATTCCCTTCCTTCACGGAACCACTTCATGTCAACTGAAATCCCTGCCCTATATAATGAAACAAAAGACAAAATCATGGAGAGCCTTAGGGGGAAACCCTTATTTTCATGCACCACTGACTTGTGGACCAGCAGGGCCACGTCCACATTCATGGCAGTAACTCTGCAGTTTATTACAGAATCCTGGGACATGCAGAGCTGGTGTTTGGGCTGTGTTGGGCTGCACTCAGAGCACACGGGGGACAGTTTGAGAGAGGCGTTGGAGGAGATGGTACATGAAACATGGAAGCTGGACATGTCAAATATGGCTGGCAGTGGCATCACCACTGATAATGCCTCAAATAACAAGAAAGCATTTAAGCAGGACTTCACATGGGTCCCCTGCTTTGGGCACAACCTTCACCTAGCCATTAGCAAGGGTCTGGATATAGGCCGTGTGTCTGCAGCACTGTCGAGGCTGAGAAAGACAGTGTCTGCCTTCAGCAGGTCACCAAAGATGTCCCGACAGCTGAAGCAGAAGCAAAAAGAGTTGCAACTGCCTGAACACAAACTGATCCATGATGAGCCGACACGCTGGGACCAGGGGAGGAAACTAACTTTTTGGCTTACCAGCCAACTGGCGAGTATCAGATTTTTTTTACCAGCCAAACAGATTTTTTACCAGACAAAAAAAATCGCTAATTGTGATAATTACTTCTTTGTATGTCAAGCCGCGTCAATGTTGTGTATGCATCTGGGTAGGCACACTGTGCCTTTAAGACAGCACGGTGGTCTTACGACAGTGCTGTGAAGTACCGTCAAGTGTTGTGGTAACGTCAGTTGGGTTGGTGTGCTGTTGTGCACAGTGCACTGGTTGAGCTAGCCCCTTTCGTGACTGCGATGTGCAAGCCAGGGGCTTTTGAGCATGAAATAAAATGTCTAACCTTACGTCGTAGTCCGGTGCTTTTTTGGAAACATTATAGTCATAACAGATACAGGGGGGTCCGGAAGGGGGGGGTACGAGCTGGAGCATATGTGTGTAGGTTTTTAGATAACAGGTATTAAGGGTATATCCTATATAAGACAATTAACTAAAATGTGATTTCATTGGATGTGCACTGACAAATAATGCTTGTATATCTTATCGTGTGTTGTCATGTTTGTTTATGTGTTTGTTTAAAAAATAATAAAAAAATTAAATACAAAAAAAAACAGATACACCTAGCTGGCTGCTTTGAGCACACAGGGCTAACGTTAGCTAGCAAGCAGCTATAGCTAAAACGCTAACTAGAAGCTAACCACTGTATACAGTTCCAGTAGACTAACATTACACCTCTGTGATTTAAATGTGTCCTTAGTAACTTATACTCGAGGGTTGTACTAGGGTTGGATGCAGTTCCCCGTTGGTCAGTCTGTCTGTTTTCCATCTTCTGCTGTGTTTAACGTTATCTGTTTGCGAGTGCTCCTGATGGCTAGCCTAGTACCGCGGGACTTTTATTATTATATGTCCGCGGGTTGGCCAGTACTGCGCAAACGTTTATTAAACATTATATGTCCGCGGGTGGTCTTGTGCAGTGCTCTCGTGGCACTGTCAACTAAAGCGAACACTCAGAAGACGCGCACCGTTTGCCAGTGCAGTGATTGCAGAATGTTTTATTTTTTTGTATACTTGCCAGCAGGGGAGGAAACTAACTTTTTGGCTTACCAGCCAACTGGCGGGTATCTGATTTTTTTTACCAGCCAAACGTAAAAAATACTAGCATTTGGCCAGTAAAGTGGCCTAATTTCCTCCCCTGGCTGGGACTCAGCGTATCAAATGGTGGCGAGATTTCTGGAACAGCAGCAAGCGGTCTGTTCAGTTCTAGCCGACGATCGGAAGAAATGGCACCTCATGCCTAAAGATTCAGACATTACAATTCTTGAGACTGTAAAAGATATATTGAGCCCTGTCAGCTCTTTCACTGATGCCCTTAGTGGTGAAAAGCACACCACACTCTCCTCTGTCCTGCCCCTAATTTGGAAGTTATCTTCAACTTTGACCATTGAGGAAAATGACAGCCTCCTCAAATGTGAACTTAAAGAAAATATTGGTACAGATCTCAACGAACGATATAACGACGTCGACGGGGCTCTGCAGCTGGTGTTGAACACAGCCACGTTTCTCGACCCAAGGTTCAAGGACAGTTTTGTTATGTTAAGAGACGAGGTCAAACGAAATCTGATGGACACTCGCACTGAAACAGGAAGACAAACACCCGCTCCTCCTCCTCCATGTGCCACTGCCATGCAACCACTACCACTACCAGGCGTACCAGCGAAGAAAAGTAGAACGGATCTGAAGGGACTGTTAACCAGCATACAGGGGGAAAAGAAGGGTCAACATGGTGGTGGCGAGGATGCAGAGGACGCAGAGGCTGAACTAAAAAACGAGTTCACAATATATGAAAAGATGCCTGAACTCAGCGCAGGAGACGACCCACTCGCATGGTGGAGGACACATGAGAGAACTTTACCTCACCTTGCCCAGCTGGCGAAAAAGTATTTGTGCATCTCTGCTTCAAGCTCAGCTTCAGAACGTGTATTTAGTACGTCAGGGCTCATTTGCAGTCCAAGAAGGGCACGGCTTACAGAGGAGCACATTGACATGCTGGTGTTCCTAGCAAAAAATCTGAAAGTTGTAAAGAAACTTTAGGCTAGTACATTATTACACTACTTGCACCACCTTATGTGTGATTAGTCTGAGGCCGTTGAATAAGTGCACTACCTATTTAAAAAGAATTTAACTTGAAAATGCACTTTTTTTTTGTACTTGCACTTTAGTGCCTTTTGAATGTGTGCTTAATGCAAAAAAGTTTGAATTATTGTTTTAGTCATTCTGCTGTCTAAATGCCCTACCTCAAGAAGAATATTGTTTCATTTGCTAGTTGCTGGCTGCTACTTGAAAATGCATAAGATTGCAGTTTTTTTTTTACTTGAGGCCTTTATATAAGGTATGATAAGGTATAAGTACTAAGTAGGTATTGTGCATCGTTCGGTTCGAGTCCTACAGTTATCAGTACCCCCATCGTTCCTGACGTTATCTGGACGCTTATCCAGGCTGGTCAGACCCCTAGTGGTGATTGCATCCGAGGAGCTCCGGGTCAAGAGCGACTGGACCTGTATATTGGATTACTCTACCCGACGACGGCGAGCCTTCCACGGCTCTTATGCTTTATGTGTATCACTAGGTAATGTAGAAGGTATGAGAAGGTGGTATGAGAAGGTATTAGAAGGTGGTATGAGAAGGTATTAGTAGGTGGTATGAAGGTATTAGAAGTTGGTATGAGAAGGTATTAGTAGGTGTAGGTGGTATGAGAAGGTATGAGAAGGTGGTATGAGAAGGTATTAGAAGGTGGTATGAGAAGGTATTAGTAGGTGGTATGAGAAGGTATGAGAAGGTGGTATGAGAAGGTATTAGTAGGTGTAATGAGAAGGTATTAGAAGGTATTAGAAGGTGGTATGAGAAGGTATTAGAAGGTGGTATGAGAAGGTATTAGTAGGTGTAATGAGAAGGTATTAGTAGGTGGTATGAAGGTATTAGAAGTTGGTATGAGAAGGTATTAGTAGGTGTAGGTGGTATGAGAAGGTATGAGAAGGTGGTATGAGAAGGTATTAGAAGGTGGTATGAGAAGGTATTAGTAGGTGGTATGAGAAGGTATGAGAAGGTGGTATGAGAAGGTATTAGTAGGTGTAATGAGAAGGTATTAGAAGGTATTAGAAGGTGGTATGAGAAGGTATTAGAAGGTGGTATGAGAAGGTATTAGTAGGTGTAATGAGAAGGTATTAGAAGGTGGTATGAGAAGGTATTAGTAGGTGGTATGAGAAGGTGGTATGAGAAGGTATTAGAAGGTTGTATGAGAAGGTATGAGAAGGTGGTATTAGTAGGTGTAATGGTATGAGAAGGTAATGCACTACCTAAGAAGAACTTGACTTGAAAATGCATAAGATTGCACTTTTTTCTTACCCTGCCTTTTGAATGTGTCCTTATTGTTTTCACTAATGCAAAAAAAAGTTTTAATTATTGTTTACTACTACTAGTACTAGTAATTTTGCTGTTGTGAAGTTATATATGTTACACATATAGCCCTCGCCCTGTTATCTTTATCAAAACTGTTACCAACTGTAATACAAACAGTTCAGTTTGTCAGGTACATGCAACACAGATTACAGTGAGTGTTTACATCTGTCTGCTTGAGAAAATACTATGTTCTAACTTCTGCATCTGCAATAAAAATGATTGAAGTGAGATGAACAGTTCTTTTTAAATGTGTGATCTAAAGATAAACAAAGGGTTTTAAAAGTGTTATATTTATCTTATCTTATAGTACCAGAGAGAAGCTGAGGAGAATCAACCAGCAACAAAAGCTAAATTTGTTTAAAAAAAAAAAAAAAAAATATATATATATATAATTTTTTTTTTTTTTTTTTTTGATATCGAAATGGTATCGAAGTATCGATACTTTTCAAGGTATCGTATCGAAGTCGAAATTCCAGTATCGTGACAACACTACATCCCCACCTGCCTGAAGAAGTCCACTATTATCCCTGTACCCAAAAAATCCAAGCCTGCTTGCCTCAACGACTACCGCCCTGTAGCTCTCACCTCCATAGCCATGAAGTGCTTTGAGAAGCTAGTAAAGGGCTACATCTGCTCCTCCCTCCCCATCAACATGGACCCCCTGCAATTTGCATACCGCCCCAACAGGTCCACGGAGGACGCCATATCCCATGTGCTGCACACAGCAGCATCACACCTGGACAAGAGGCAGGGGAACTATGTGAGAATGCTATTCATCGACTACAGCTCGGCATTCAATACCATAGTCCCCTCCATACTCATAGCCAAGCTCAGGGACCTGGGCTTGGGCTATGACCTCTGCCAGTGGGTCTTGGACTTCCTGACTGGCAGACCCCAGGTGGTGAGAGCAGGCAACTGCACCTCCTCATCCATCACCCTCAACATAGGGGCCCCCCAGGGCTGTGTTCTGAGTCCCCTCCTCTACTCCCTGTACACACACGACTGTGTGGCTCAGCGGAGTAGCAATACAATCGTCAAATTTGCTGACGACACAGTGGTGGTGGGCCTGATCTCTGCCAACGACGAGAGGGCCTACCTGGAAGAGGTCAAGGTCCTGGCGGGATGGTGCCAGGAAAACAGCCTCTCCCTGAACGTCAGCAAAACAAAGGAGATGATTGTGGACTTCAGGAGGTCGGGGGTCAAGGACTACAGCCCCCTCAGCATCGACGGGGCACCGGTTGAGAGAGTCAACAGCTTCAAGTACCTCGGAGCCTACATATCCGAGGACTTGACATGGACCACACACATTAACAGTGTGGTGAAGAAGGCACGACAACGCCTCTACTTCCTCAGTTCAAGTTCAAGTTCAGGCGCCTAAGGAAGTTCCAAGTCAGCCAGAAGATCCTTAAGAACTTCTACTCATGTACAATAGAGAGCATCTTGACCGGCAACATCACCTCCTGGTTTGGGAATAGCACTGCAAAAGACCGAAGCAGACTACAAAGAGTGACACGTTCAGCCGAACGCACAATTGGAGGGGGGCTCCCCACCCTCCAGAACATTTACTACAAGCGTTGCAAGGGCAAGGCTAAAAGATTAAAGACTCCAGTCACCCGAACAACTGCCTCTTTGAACTGTTGCGGTCAGGCAAGCGATACCGGAGTCTCAAGGCGAGCACAGAAAGACTCAGAAGTAGCTTCTATCCCCAGGCCATCAGGCTGCTAAACGAACAATGAATGAACACTACACAACAACAACCACCAAACGCACATAGCACACACATCCACACGCACACACTCACTTTAAACAAACACACTGTAGCACCCACTCCACACACTTTATAGCACACACCCACTTTAAACAAACACACTGTAGCACCCACTCCCCACACTTTATATTTATGGATGAAGGATTGCACTACAACTCGTACACCTTACTGTAAATTGTACCTAAAATTGTACCTCATCCCATTTTTGCTTTGCACTAGATAGTACTGTACATTAGTACACTGCATAGTATTGTGTATTGTATATTATATGGTAACTCAGAACATTGTACATATGTCTATACCGAACACTGTGACCTCATTTTCTTCTTCTAAATTCATGCTATATTATGTTATTATGTTATTTGATACTATCTTGTCTAGCACAGTCTCTGGAGCGTAACAGTAAGAAGCATTTTGTATGAAAGTATTCTGTACTTCTGTATGACAACTATTAAAGAACTTGAACTTGAACTTGAACTTGACACCCAGAGCCTGAGGAGTCTGTTTGCTGTGGTGAGCCAGCAGCTGTGGTTTACCGGTCCAATCTCCAGCAGAGCCAGCCTTGCAGAAAGCACTCCATCCCTGATTGCACAGACCAGCTTATAGCCATAGTGTTGATCAGTTGAGAGATCTTGAATGATCTTCTCAGGCAGCTTGATCAGCGGAGGGCCAAGAAAGATCCTGGTGAAGTTAGGATTGATCTCCAAGTCTGTAACAGAATCAAGGAGCTGTCCTATTGGCCCAGACAATTTGTTGTCTGACAGAGTAGCCCCATCAACTTCAACAATGAGACGGCGCAGTGGAAGTTCACCAGTGTGCAGGTTGCACACCAACCAGACCAGCTTTCTCCCCAGGTGCAGCTCCAGCTTCCGCATTACACCTGCCTTCACTCCAGTGTTGACATTGGTCGAGTCTCATCCAATGGCCCACAAGGTCTTATCAGAACCTCTCTCTTTCAGCCAGGCAAACAGGACCTTAGCAATCTTCTCTGCATGGGACTCCTCTTTAGTTGCTTTCTCTGGTGTAAAGTGGAACAGATAGTTGCTGCCAGGCTCACTAGCAACACTATAGTGTTCTTCCTTGATCTTTGCAGGAAAAGATTGGTCACTGCCCTCAGCTTCCATCATCACATTGGTCATGTCAATCCGCCCATCAAAGAGGATACAGGAGATCCCCCCCTCCTCCCTGCACTTCTCCTCAAACTCTTCCCCCAGCTCTTGCATCAACTTTTCTTGTGCTCTCTTAACCTTGTTCTTATCAATCACTTTACTTGTGTCATCTTCTAATATGAGTCCTGCATCAATCAGAGCTGCAGTTGCTATAGCTGCAGTTGGCCTTAGACCTATGCCATACCTTACACTAGCAAGGGCGATGTTTGGAATCTCATCATAATTATTCCGTAGCTTTGCTGAAGCTGCAGGGTCAGTTTCAGGAATGAGCTCAACTTCAGGGACTGTAAGGAAGCTCTCAACATCCTTCCTGGCAACCTTGTCTGCTGCTGCAAAGCTTTCTTCTTTGCCCCTTCTCCTTTTCTCTGCCTTCTTTTCCATCCCCTGCCTTTCCAATGTTTTAAGAAGATAGAGGATTGATGGAGCCCCATGGATTTTCTCAATACATTGAGACGTTTGTTAAAATGGTTACAGAGGTTTCTGCTGAGTAGTTCTGGAAAGAGCTCACCTATTTATGGCTGACGTTGACTTTAAGTTTGTGTTTGTAGGTTGGTGGCTAAAGCAGTACAGTAGGAGATCTTGCCATCCAAGAATGAGTCCAATCAAGATATTGGAACCTGGCAAAGTTCAAGAAGTCAGGAGATCGAGATTTAGCACTTAGGTGTTTGTGTGCATTACAAATACAATTTATTATTGTTAGTATTATTATTATTGATCTTTGGAGTTGTATCCAGTTATATACAGTTCACTTGTTAATACATTTGATGGCTTTGTCATTATAAATGATTTCCCATATATTTTTTATCTTTGCAATTTTGTAATACAATACCAATGGGTTCAAATGGTAAAATCAGCCATTTTGAAATCCAAAATTATGCAGGTTATATTTATCATATCCCAAAAATGACCTCATATTTGAATTCCCCATTAAGAAACACATCATTTAGACACCTTGCATGTTAGGATTTCCTTCAGATACATGTTGGCATCCATGTATGGCCAAGGGGTGAAAAATGGTAAAATCGGCCATTTTGAAATCCAAAATGATGTAGGTTAGAGTTATCCTATCCCAAAAATGAACTCATATTTGAATTCCCCATTAAGAAACACATCATTTAGACACCTTGCATGTTAGGATTTCCTTCAGATTCATGTTGGCATCCATGTATGGCCAAGGGGTGAAAAATGGTCAAATCGGCCATTTTGAAATCCAAAACAATGTAGGTAGGAGTTATCCGATTAGAAAAATAATCCCATATTTGAATTCCCCACAAAAAAACACATATTTTAGACACCCCACTCGATTGATTTTCCAAAAAAAAAAAAGTATGGCCCGCCCTACTCCCGCGGGCTCAAAGCTGACCCAAAGGGTACTCATAGCTGACCCAAAGGGTACTCAAAGCTGACCCAAAGGGTACTCAAAGCTGACCCAAAGCAGAGTCCAAGTGCGAAGCTCCTATTTTCTGACGCACAGACGTCCACGGCGCCCACTTGGTGTCACACAAAACGCTGCTGGCGCGAGACATGTAGGAAATTGGTCCGCGGAGATCCGCTCGACTATGAAAGCTCAAAAGAGTCCAGTGGACCTCCGCAGAGTCCAGTCCGTGTACAGTCCGCTCGACTATAGTTTCTTTTGACTATGTTGCGGCAGTAGACTGTCATAGACAGGTAGTGCCGAGGGGCTGAGTAGAGGAGTTCAAACAATTGACGCGCATCGTGAAATAACTCCGTTCCACGTCCAGGAAATACTTTTGAGGCTTTTATTCTTGCGCTTCATGAGACACACAAAATACCCTTATTTAACATACCCTAATATACTGATACTGATGCGTGCTTGTGTGCTTTTAATATTGCGTGTGGCACAACCGGTCCCCAATGGACAAACGCGCTCACGTTCTTAGAACTATCTTTTGTGTGGTTGCGTTCTTCAATTGCGATTTGCGGTCAAAAGAAAATATGCTCTCCTAACTCTCACCCCCTCGCTCCGTGAACTGTCAACCTCAGTGAAAAGGTGAACGACATTCCATAAAAACACTCCCATTAGCGCCACACCCCGGTGAGCACGCCCACCACCTAAAGTGACAGTACAACTAATAATACAACACAAATAGAATACTGAATGATAATAAAGAGACCTCCATTACGGCGCCTACACTTGTCGTGAGACTCCGGCTGCAAACACGGCTAGTGTTCGAGGAGCTTGTGTGGATCTTTTTGTCCACGGGACGAAGACTGTCAAAAATGTGGATGTAAGGATGTTTAATAACCGTTTATCATAAAAATTCAGTGCCCCCGAAATACAAAAAAAGCCCCCGAAAATCAATTAAGGGGGGCAAAAAAAGCCCTTGAAAAAAAAGGTTAATTTCTAACCCTGCATAGACTGAAAACTATATCCCCGATCCGAACAAGTGATGGCTTATTTTGAAGGTATGAATCTGTACTTTCATATTATTATCTGTATTCCATATAAAAAATTGAAGATGCCTCAACAAGACCATAATGTATATGGCTAGTCACATATTTGGTACAGGGCAACCAAAAGCTCTCTGCAAGTGTGTGGCGTTTCCCAGTCTTTGCGATCCAATTGGCAACAATAAGCAAAGCATGTAGTCCTTTTTCGTTGACGGTTGTTGCAGTTTTCAGCACAGTTTTCTCTGCTCTAAAACCGTAGTTGCGAGTGTACTGTTCAGGTTAAATGAATCAAATCAGCTTTATATGCTTGGCCTGGAAAGTCCCCCCCTGGAAGTGCTTTAGTTACGAGACAGTGTCGATCACAAATATCTGAGTACACATTGACGCACAAAAGCGCTGCACTTTGCGCTCCTCACAAAAGACCAGACGTGGCCTCAGTGATTATACCTGCGTTGTGTATTGGAATACTGTGCCTCCGTTGATGCAGGGGCGAGACATGGCAAATACACACAGCGGCCAGGTGGAAAACTCTTATCTGAGTTGGGCTCGCGGATTTTCGCTTGATCTTTAAAAAAAATAATTTTGCCAATGTGACCCCACTGTCACCTACCTAAATAATCTCACGTCTACTTGAAATCAGCCCACGATCTACCGGTTGATCGCAGTCGACTGGTTGGGCACCACTCTGCCGTATACCGTTTATACCGTCCACCCCTAACATGGACCATCTCTTTCGTTATGTTCCATTTCTGAAGCATAGCTACAAAAGCCAAACGGATCATATCGGCAGTCTGTGAACCTGGTAGTTCTTGACAATGCAACACCGCTCTGTACAGTTTGAAATCTTTGTCCAGCCACTGCACCGTCAGACCTAGCATGCTGACAGGGTTAACATCACAGGTCCATAAGGAGTAAGGCGATCTCACCATACTTGGCTTGTAAACACTCCTCTGCAAAGTGACGGCGGCTTGGAATTATGAACCTGGGCCCTCATTTATCGATAATGCATAGAAAGTGTTTTTTATTTTCGTTCCTACACAAGGAATTTAGAATGTCTCTACGCACAGAAAAATCGGGATTTATCAACCGTGCGTACACGGGTCCTACGCACACTCTGTGTTGATAAATACCATTGTTCTTACCGTCTATGCTCGTGCATGATTATCCATAATCAGGGGAGGAAACTAACTTTTTGGCTTACCAGCCAACTGGCGAGTATCTGATTTTTTTTACCAGCCAAACTGATTTTTTACCAGACAAAAAAAATCGCTAATTGTGATAATTACTTCTTTGTATGTCAAGCCGCGTCAATGTTGTGTATGCATCTGGGTAGGCACACTGTGCCTTTAAGACAGCACGGTGGTCTTACGACAGTGCTGTGAAGTACCGTCAAGTGTTGTGGTAACGTCAGTTGGGTTGGTGTGCTGTTGACATTGTGCACAGTGCACTGGTTGAGCTAGCACCTTTCGTGACTGCGATGTGCAAGCCAGGGGCTTTTGAGCATGAAATAAAATGTTTAACCTTACGTCGTAGTCCGGTGCTTTTTTGGAAACATTATAGTCATAACAGATATACACCTAGCTGGCTGCTTTGAGCACACAGGGCTAACGTTAGCTAAAACGCTAACTAGAAGCTAACCACTGTATACAGTTCCAGTAGACAACATTACACCTCTGTGATTTAAATGTGTCCTTAGTAACTTATACTCGATGGTTGTACTAGGGTTGGATGCAGTTCCCCGTTGGTCAGTCTGTCTGTTTTCCATCTTCTGCTGTGTTTAACGTTATCTGTTTGCGAGTGCTCCTGATGGCTAGCCTAGTAGTACCGCGGGACTTTTATTATTATATGTCCGCAAGTTGGCCAGTACTGCGCAAACGTTTATTAAACATTATATGTCCGCGGGTGGTCTTGTGCAGTGCTCTCGTGGAACTGTCAACTAAAGCGAACACTCAGAAGACGCGCACCGTTTGCCAGTGCAGTGATTGCAGAATGTTTTATTTTTTTGTATACTCGCCAGACTGGCGAGTGGTCTTCATGAATCACTCGCCAAACGTAAAAAATACTCGCATTTGGCGAGTAAAGTGGCCTAATTTCCTCCCCTGTCCATAATGTGACTAGCCGTAGATAGTAGGGACTTGTTGAGGCAACTTCAAATTTGATATTTTTTTTACATATTATGAAAGTACAGATTCATACCTTCAAAATAAGCCATCACTTGAACATTTTAGTGGGATACTTTCCAAGCTACTTCCTATGAATCATGGTGATATCACAAAATGTATTCAGAGAAAATGGCCTTGAAAGTTTTACACTTACAGTGTTAAACAACTACAACCCTACCCAGAATGCATTGTAATCCTGCAGGCCCCCCCTCTCTCTCTCTCTCTCTCTGGGGGCAATTAACACCTGTACACGTTCTAGTGCAGACTCTTTTGTTATGACAACGACTCTGTCTTGTGGCACTGCCACAACACACACCCATAGAAGGAAAAGTCATGATAGTTTATGTAATTTAGTGTGGTAGTGAAAGGTTAACCTTCTGTAGTGTGGCAGTGAAAGGTTAACCTTCTGTAGTGTGCTAGTGAAAGGTTAACCTTCTGTAGTGTGGCAGTGAAAGGTTAACCTTCTGTAGTGTGGTAGTGAAAGGTTAACCTTCTGTAGTGTGATAGTGAAAGGTTAACCTTCTGTGTGTGGTAGTGAAAGGTTAACCTTCTGTAGCGTGGTAGTGAAAGGTTAACCTTCTGTAGTGTGATAGTGAAAGGTTAACCTTCTGTGTGTGTGGTAGTGAAAGGTTAACCTTCTGTAGTGTGGCAGTGAAAGGTTAACCATCTGTAGTGTGGTAGTGAAAGGTTAACCTGTGTGTGTGTGGTTGATTTGATTTGATTTGATATTTTTTATTTTCGTGTCTTGCATACAGATGTATGCCCAGCCCATATGGGCTTACAAGACACATAACAATAAGTATATAATAATATACTTTACCAATTACTTAACAAATGACATAGACCAAGATGGCCATTGTTGTGGCTGATGGTTGTTAACACAGCAGGAGACGATAGTTCCAATTTCAACAGGCAATTTGTTTAATGAAAGAAAGTTTAACAGCAGAGCTATGGATCAGCAGACGGTCACCACAGTTGAAGAAAAACACTAACTTCTCAATCCCTCTGCTTGTCCCATAAATCCCTTCTCAGCCCTGCCCCCCCATGACAGATATGATGACGTACATATTATATCAGATATGACATGACGTACATTAAAATGACACATAGATTTAACATCGAAGAGAGATGCGATTAAGTGAGATGTGTGTGTGTATATGTATGTGTGTGAAAGAGAGAGTCAAGATTAGTGAGATGTGTGTGTGTATATGTGTGTGTATGAAAGAGAGAGTAGTGAGATGTGTGTGTGTGTGTATGAAAGAGAGAAAAGATTAGCGAGATGTGTGTGTGTATATGTTTGTGTATGAAAGAGAGAAAAGGACAAGATATGATGTATAAGATTAAAGCACCCGATATGATGTACAAGATTAAAAGCACACAACGTGATGTACTGAAATGTCTATCTGCCTATCTCCAAGTTGTTTTAAGAACATCAGCCAGACCGTCTTTCAGTACTGCTTAGTTGACCCATATTAAACTAGTTCACTTCATATACACATTTTCCCCAACATTCCCCCATTTGGGGCTATCCCTAGTCCCACCCAAATCATATAACCAAGAAAATGTGAACGTCCAACTAAACGAGACGCTTTGACCCTTTTAACCTCCTTCCAGTTAAGAGTACCCTCCTCCCGTTCGGATGCACTCCTTCCCCTACTTAGATGCACCTCTCCCCGTAAGGTTTAGGCAGTCCGCTACGACGCAACAACCAGCTCCTTTCTTAGGACTGCCTTGTCCGACGTCGGCCCCTCTCCCCCAACAGAGATGCAGGTCTCCACTTCCGGCGGTAAGGTCTCCTCTCATGAACGGAAGCAGTCCCCTTATTTTACCTTCGGGTGCAGTTTAAGGCTGGGTCCCTTTCCAACCTTAGGAGAGACAATCCAGATTCCTCTGAATTGACACCCCTTACCCTTCTGCTTCCCAGTGGTTCTTTTCAAACCTGCTGATCACAGAAGCACAACTCGCCTACTAACCCTGTATCGGTTAGTAAGGTTACTGTGGCCTGACTGTACATTGAGCCAGGTGCATTCATGCCACTGTTGTCCAGTCACTCACGGTCCCACATCCCGCGTGTCTGTGACTATAAACAGGGTCATAACGCTCTCCCAACCGGCTGGCGACCCAGTCGATAGCGACCTCATAGTCCGTCATCAAGTCAGGACCCCAAGCGGCTGACTGTCCGTAGTACCTATCAGCCACTCAGTTTAGAAACCGACGGTCTTGTCCCCACCCCGCTTGCTCCGGGCATGGAAATATTGACCGTTTTCGCCAGCCTTGCCTGTTCACGGCAGGAGCTGTGCCCCCTACGGTGCACCGCCCTGCTCCTAGGTGTGGACTGTCGCCCACGTACCACCCAGTGCCCACACCAACTTACGTGCGACGTTTCCTGGGCCGACTAGACGGTACCACAGTGGTATGTTATTTCATACCTCGTTACGCACGAGGGCCTTCAGTCACTCCCCAGCACTATATTATGTGTTTAACGTGCGCCCAGACTCTTGCGAGCCCACTGCCGCCTGTTATGGTCTAGAGGTTCGGGGTGCCTACCCCCTCCCTAAACCATATTTACATAATAAAAGTTTAAATGCCTAATCTAAACAAGAAACCTAATACATTTTAAATGTCTAACTAAACAAGAACGCTTACTTCATTCACTGGACCCCTAACGGACCAACAAAGGCTGACTACCGTTCTCACAATAAACACAAAACCGCTCAAAACAAGAGTAATAATAAAACATCAAAAAAACACCCCAACTTATAATCCTAACCTGACAGACAAATCCCCCCAACCTCCACCGCTTACCAAATGAGCCACAGTTCCGGCCGGAAACCGCGACTCTCATCAGGGAAAGGAGAAGTTGACCGTCAGAACTAAACATAGAACATCCCTCCCCCAAAAAAATGACATTGTCTCTTCCATAACATTGAGTCCTAGTGTCCATCGCTCAGCCCCCCTTCCATGCCCACGCCATAGTCTCCTCACCGTATTGCCAAAAGTCACATTTTGCCAATACAGCAACCACCACGCCACGCCTCCAGTCCCCGTAGAAGCATGTCCCCATGCCTGGACGGGAGGCGCTGGTCCCGACCTCACCACGTGTCCCCCCATCTTCGACGGGAGGTGCCCATCTTGCCCACTGCGTTAGCCCCCCCCTTTGTCCCTTCAGTCCCCAGAACCGATCCCCAGAACACTTCTTCTCAATGCTTCCTCAGGCTCAGAACCGACACTCCGTACCATTCCATACCGATGCCTCTTCCCATTCCGGTTTGACCAGGACCATGAGTAAAATAAACAAAAATAATAAAAAATAAACCATCACTCAGACCATCCCCCGTCACTCTTAAAGGAAAAAACCAATACAAAATGTCTTCAAAAAACCTTTACATTTTTTTTTTTTTTTTTTTTTTTGAAGTAAAAGGAATAAAACAAACAAAACTGAACCAAACAGAAAGAAAATGTCCCTTCCTCACCATACGCCTAGTTAAAGGAATAAAACAAACAAAACTGAACCAAACAGAAAGAAAATGTCCCTACCTCACCATACCCCTAATCCTCTATCCCCTCGTCTCCCTCTAAGGCAGCATAAAGCTGAGGGCATGGCCCGATTTGTGGCTCAATCTCTTCCTGTCCCACCATCAGCATTCGGCTCGTTACGTGTGAAGTTACCAGCCTACCCAAGAGAGGCATACCACAACAGAAAAGGAGAACCAATATCAACCCTGCCACCCCAATGGATATCCCCGTCTGCATCACTATGCTTCCCCACTGTCCCAATCTTTCCAACACCCCACTCCCCCACCATTCTTCATTCCGGCCAGAATTCCCCCTCAACTCCTCCCTCAAATCCTTCAGCTTAGCCATGGCCTCGGAGAACTTTCCCCCTGGCCCCACATTCGTCGGAATGAATGTGCAGCAGTACTGTCCAAACATGGAACAGACTCCACCCTTCTCCGCCATTAACCAGTTCAGAGCCTGTCTATTCTGCCACGCCACCGTACTGGTCGCGTGCATCTGGTCCCCCATTGCATCCAACGCCTCCTCGGTGTAGTTGAGATACCACTGCTGATTGTAAAACAAATAGTTGATCCACCCGGTGTTCTTATTGACCGATATCCATGGCAGAATAGACTCAAACCCTGCCGCAATCTCATTCTTAGCCATGAACTCGGCTGGAATGCCCCTTGGCTGTCCTATGCTGTCCAGATACACCCTTGGGTCTGCCTTGTAGCTACGCTTCGTTCGAGAGATAGGAGACTCAGAAGGTCCTTCCGTCACTGATAATGGTAGGACCACCATTGGCATGATCGCTTGAACCCGGGCACATCTACCTGACCAATCTAAAGGAAGTGTATTCCTCAACCTCCTACCGTCGCAGAGCCAGTATTGGTCCGCCAGTGCTATATCCTGGACATGAAAAGGGCAAGCTACAGGCCGTGGGTTGGTATCCACTCCCTTTAACACGACCCCGTGTCCACACTTTCCTTCTTTTGTGCAGTTAGTCGTGATGCTCCAAATAGTAGTGCACCGCCCCTCTGCCACCTCCCCTACGTCCCGGGTCCCCTCCTTTTGCAAGCACTCGAAATCCTTGGTCAGCCATAGTTTGACACCTCTGGGTATTGGCAACCCCGTCGCTACCCCCTGCACACGTACATCCAATTTCCTACAACGTTCCCGCATAGTGACATCCTTGAAATCCGTGACGTTTCCTGCCGCCTTAAAACGACTAGAGCCGAGAAACCCCAAACACTCTGCCTCGCACCAAGGGCGACTATTATGGGGCCCCTCCCATGCCTCTGCGTCCCTGTCACACTGAGCCCAACTGAACTTCGTGCCCTTCACCAGCAGCCTATCCGGACGTGCCTTGGAGCAGACATAACAATCCTCTATCTGATTCTGCGCGCTCGTGTACTGGACCCACTTAAACCACTCATTCCCTAAAGCCGCCCTATACATCGGGTCAGCCTCCGGGTCTTCCTCGTCATAGTCATAGTCGCCCCCATCTTGTTCCCCGGAAGGAAGCAAACCCCTCAACCTGGCCCAGAGTGAGCCCACTGAGTCCCTCAACGTTCCGGCTGTCCTCTGGAACATATCCTGTCCCCCCACCTCTTCCGACTCAGTGTCCTTGACCTCCCTTTTTCCCCTCACCCCTGTCCCCTGTGCTTGGTTCGGGACAGGCTCAACCCTCCTATCTACCCCCACAACCCGATCCTCGTTAGTATAGTGGTAAGTATCCCCGCCTGTAACGGGGGAATGGTCAAAATCAAAAACATGCCCTTGCGGTCCTCCGGGAAACACCCCTTTTGGTTGTAGTCTTATCTTCTCCCCCCCTTCCTCGATGGAGGGCAGAGGGGGCGCCTGATTCTGAGCCTGGTCATGAAAGCCTGCCGGTACTTGAGCCTGAGCGGGACCCCGTGGGACTCCTACCCACTCAAACCCGTCATCCTCAAGGACGGGTCGACCGTGACGGTTCTCAATGACGTCGTTGCCCCCGGCCGACCGTCCGCACACTGCTGCCAACATCTGCGGGAGCATCAGCAGGCACTGCACCTTCCAGTTGCCGTCTCGGGCCCTCCATGTCGGGTTCTGCATAACTGCGATCGATTGTATCCCCCAAGAGATCGCCGCTGGCCTTTATGCAGTGATTTAAGTGGAACCAGGTCGCTGATCCTTTGACTTGGACTGCCGTTCCAGTCGATCGGATCACCTCGTACGGGCCCTCTCTCCGGGGTGATGACCACTTTCTCTTGTGGACCTTTACGAAGACCAGGTCCCCAGGGATCAGCCTCGGTTTGGTGGCTTCCTTCTCCGCCTCCTTCACCCCCTTTTTCTCCTTTCTCTGCTCCTGTCGAAACACAGCTTCATGTATTTTAGTCACTTGCTGAAGATATTTTTTCAGATCTTGCTCAAAAATATCTAATGCCGGGCCCCTAGCCAGGTGTCTAAATGGCAGGGTTGGCATGCTGCGGCCTGTAAGCATTTCATGCGGTGTTAGCTGTGTTTGGCGGTTTACGCTGCTTCTAATAGCCATCAGAGCAAGTGGCAAAGCATCAATCCAGTTAAGCTTAGTTTGCATACAGATTTTCAACAGTTTGTTCTTAATGACCAGATTGGCCCTTTCCACCTTTCCCTGCGACCCGGGACTATAGACACAGGAAAGGCGCTGTCTTATACCTAATTTCTGCATCAGCCCTTTAACCACCTTGTCGATGAACTCGCGGCCATTATCGCTTTGTAATATCGTGGGAATTCCAAATCTCGGAACGACCTCGCGACACAGGAACTTGATCACTGTGTCCGCGTTCTTGTGTTTAGATGGAATGGCCTCAATCCAGCGACTAAAGCAGTCCTCTACTACCAGGAGGTATCGTTTGCCCTGCACTGGCGTTATCATATCCGTGTAGTCCATAATCAGGTGTCTGAATGGTCCCTCAGGGAGGGGTGTGTAAGCCGCCACTGTCGGTACTCCTTTGCGCACATTGCCCTGTAAGCATGTTAAACACCTGGCTAGTGTAACGTCAATTTGTGCCTGAAGCTTTGGGGACCAAAATCCCATTTTCGTGATTCGTTTCAGGGTCTCTGCTCTTCCACAGTGATCAACACCATGAGCCTCAGGTATCACCAAGGACAGAAGATCGATGGAGGCGACTATCAAACCGTTATGACTCCTCCACAGACCATCTGCCCCCCTTACAGCCCCCCTCTCCGTCCACGACTGTTTCTCGGCCTGCGTGGCTGAGTCCTGAAGATCACTCAAATTATCCTCAGTTACCTCAGTCGTCAGTTCGGCCGCAAACATCAGAACAGCCATGGACGGCACCGCAGCCGCGTTGTTTCCCGTCGTCACAAAGGACAGGTCTTTTCTGTGTGCCTGGCACTTTACGATAGCAATGCTTTTGGGCAACTTTACAGCCTGAATAAGCGCCACAACCTGCTTGTGGTGAAGGATCGGTGAGCCGTCCGATTTCTTAAAGCCTCTTGCCTTCCAAATGGCCGCGAATAGGTGGCATACGCCATGCGCATAAGCAGAGTCTGTAAAGATGTTAACCGTGCGATCTTTAGCTATTATGCATGCTTCTGTTAGTGCTATTAGTTCTGCAAGCTGGGCCGAACATGGTTGCATGCATTGTCCGGCCTTTCTTGTTAGTGTTTCTCCGTTAGGTTTGCACTGTACGACGGCGTATCCTGACCTTAAATTTTCCCCCTCCCGATAGCAGGACCCATCCACAAAAAGCGAGAGTTCTGCTATCGCGAGCGGGTCGACTCCCAAATCAGGACGGAGTTTTACGAAAGCCTGTACCTCCACCTCGCACTCATGCGGTTGACCCTCGCTCGGGAGTGGTACCAGATCCGCCGGGTTACTGCCGTGGCATGTTTTTATCGTAACATCCGAGTACTGCAGGAGCCTCATGTAAGCCTGTTGCCGTTGGCTGGTCAGAACAAATTTGCCTCTTTCAATCAAGTTTGCCAATTTGTGATGTGTCCAAATGCAAATGTCATATCCCATTGTCACGGCCGTTGCTTTCTCATACATCAAATGTGCTGCGGCCAGGGCCTGATAACAAGGTGGCAGACCCTGCTCTACCGGCGAAAGAGCTCTAGAGTAATATGCTATCGGTTGTTTTTTCCCACTCCCCCCCCTGTGTTTGAGTCAGGACAGCTGTCGCATGCTGCGCTCTATGTGAGACGAATAGGTGGAAACACTTCTCATAATCCGGCAGCGCCAGGGCAGGGGCCTGTAACAACAGACGCTTAATGTTTATGAACGCGTCCTCCCCCTCCTCGGTCCATGTCAAGGGAGCGCGAAGCTTGTCTGTACCCGCCTCTTTTATCATCATCCTCAACGGCGCTGTCGCTATCGTATAGTCCTCCACCCACTCAGAGCTGTACCCAGTCATCCCTAAAAACGTCATCATCTGTCGGACCGTCAATGGCCTAGGTGCCTTGGATACAGCTTCGAGCTGCGTGGGTGAGATGTTTTTTATGCCCTTTTGAATGACGCGAGACAAGTACTCAACTTTTGGCTGGCAGTACTGCAGTTTTGAACGGGATGCCTTGTGGCCTCCCACGGCCAATCCACTCAAAACTTTGATGGAGTCCTCATGGCACTGCTGACGTGTATCCGAGCAGATTAGAATGTCATCTGCATACAGTAAAACCGTGCTGAGTAGTGTGTCGCACACTCCTTGCAAGTCTTCCTTGAGCGCCTTAGAGAAGTAATGTGGCGAGTGCGCGAACCCTTGTGGCAACCGGGTGTAAGAGTATTGTTTCCCCCTGTGGGTAAAAGCAAACAGATACTGAGACTCTTTTTCCAATGGAACACTGAAGAATGCCTGCGTGAGATCAATGACCGTATAGTACTGCGAGCTACTCCGGATGTTTGTCAGGAGGGTGTGTGGATTAGCGACTTCCGCCTCTGGTCCAGACACCACATCGTTTACCGCCCTCAAATCGTGTACCAGTCTGTACCTAGCCCTGTCCGCCTTTAGCACTGGGTGGATAGGTGTATTACATCTGGATTTGAAAGGGACGAGCACTCCCCCCTTTAACAGTCCCTCAATCTGATGTGATATAGCTTCCTCCGACTCTGGCTTCATTGTATACTGTCTGATAAAGGGTGGTCTACAACCCTTCTTTAACCTGACCTTCACTGGCTGTGCCGACAATATTAGACCCACATCTGTGTCGTGTTTTGACCACAACCGTTCTGGGGTGCGCGCCAACATGTCCTGTTCCAGCAAAGCATCCGCCTCTGGAATAACGCAAGGGTCTCCTGGTAATCTGATTACTTGAGGTTTTGCCAAAACTGAAAAGGAAATCATTATTTTTATGAAACTCCCATCTGCGCTGTTCCAAATTAGCGGAGATTCCGTGGAGACCCACCTTTGAGTCTCGGATTCCTGTATCATTGAACCTAGATGTTCGGATTCGTAACCAGGATTTATTCTCAGAGTGATGTGTGGGGCGGCGTCTCTTAGTCTATGTTGTTCCCGTAGATACTTACTTGTGTTAACCCTCAACGCCGCGCCCTGTCTCCCTACAATTATCGTAGATGAGTTAATCTGCACCTGCTCGGGCTGTCCCTGCAACCATGCCTTGTTCCTAACTAGGTCACTATTCGTCAAATACTGTAGTGTGCAATGTGCCTCCATGTTTGTTTGTCTAGACTGAGGCAGTTGGGTTTTCAGAAATGGCTCCCAGGGGTCACAGACCCTTTGCAGCTCTGCATCTATGTTGCCCAGCCAGAACACAGTGGCCTCTTTCTCCCCTGTCCCTTGTAACATCATTTGGTACACGTCTTGTTCAATTTGAATCCCCTCAGGCGTACATAGGATTTTACAGCCTAGTTTACACATTGCATCTCGTCCCAAGAGATTGCGCGGGGTGCTGTCCGAAATTAATACAGGTATTGTTATGGTCTTGTTGTTATACGTCATAGAGATTGGATCTGACGTGGGTATTAATTGTGTTTTTCCCGAGAATCCGACCGTCCGAACATACTGTCCAGACTGGGGTAAGTGAGCGGCGTATTTTTGCTTTATGCAGGAAAAACCTGCTCCAGTGTCTGCCATCATCTCTGTTAATTTGCCCTCCACTAGGACCTGCAGAATAGGTTCTTGCTCAGCTCCCTTGGAAACCACAATCATTTGATTTCCCCCCGTCGCATTCTCTGGGCACCCCTAGTGATTACCCCCCTGGTTTCGGGGCCCTCCTGTCTCCCCCTGGTTGTAGGGCCCTTGTGACTCCCCCTGGCGCACGGGTCTTCCATACTCCGAGCCGGGACGGTATGGTTGCCCACATCTCATTTCCCTGTGTCCCTGCATGCCGCAGTTCCAACAGTGGAAACGGGGAAACTGTTGTTCGTTCCCCGGTCCCTGTGTAAACCGTGGGCCTGATTGCCCATTCCCTGCCTGCCGCCTGGACGCCCGGTTCTGTGAACTATAGCCATAGCTTCTCACTACCTGAGGTGCAGGCGGGGGTCCCTGGTCCTGCATGGGTGGAGAGGTAGCAGATGACACCATTACTGCCTGCAGCCTCCTTTGGGGCTGCAGTTGTTGCTGAGTTAACTTCCTTGCGTCATTTCTATCCTGATCCCTGACTTTCTGCTCCTGAGCCCTTTGCTTCTCCACACTATGTGTTACATGTGCACAGAACAAAGGATAAGTCATGTCCATTAACCCCACCACGTCTTCCAGTCTATTCTTAACCACCTCTGGAAGCCCTCTCATCACACTTTCTCTAAACATCGCTCTCTGCAACGGGTCAATTTCTGGGTTGTGTCCTAGCTCACCTCTCCACTCCTTCAGTACTTTGTTCACATAGGCGCCAGGCCCTTCCGTCTCCATTATGGGGTTGCCTGCCAGTTTTGCCGGAATAATACGTGATGGATATTGATTCCTGAGTTTGTACCACAACGCCGCTCTATGCGCGTTGAATATGTCTCCATCATGGGCCTGCGTGTCGCATGCCACTCGCATCGATGTATCACCCATGATGTCCCGGCAGGCACCAACTCCTAGCAAACGCGTCAACAGGGATTTGACGTCACCCACTGCTAGCAGAAAAGATGACGTATTTTCCTCAAACTGCGTGATCCACCTGGAGGCTCCTTCTGAAAGGTCCGGTAGTCTTACTATTAAACCATCGATGTCTAGAGGTGACCATGGCATGTGAAAGATATCGTTCCCCTTTATTAGCAGGGGAAACTGGCCTGTGCTTGTCACACTTCCCACGAATGTAGGGGCGAAAGTCAGGGTTCCTGTAATGTTTCCTTTCTCCTGTCCTGGTTTCGTGTCATTCTCATCTTCCTCCTCAGTCAACAGTTTAGTGTGGCCACACGCTCCGTGTTTCTCTGATGTCTGCTGTGCCACATTTTGACGGGGCTCTTCCTCTATCTTCCTCCCGACTCCCTCCCTCTGCCTGCCCAGGTTCTCTACCTCCTCTTCCTCTGCAGTATACAACTTCCGACGTACTGTCTCGCCATATGCCGCCAGGTCTTTCGGATAGAGATCCTGCGGGGTCAGTTTGGGGGGGGTATCTCGCCTAAGGGAGGTCTCTGATCTAGCGGGGGTTTCTGACCTAGCGGGGGTCCCTAATTCCGTCTCCTCATATTCTCCTCTTGTCACAGTGCCCACCGGCAATTGCGTGACATAAGGTGGGGATGTTGGTTTCCCTATATCCGTCTCTCTCTGATTTAGCGCTAAAGCTTCCTGCCTGTATGCTCTCCCCTTCTGGGCGTAGAGCTTCATTACCCCCAACTCTTCTGTCCTCTTTTTCAACCTCTTTTTGCTGTTGTCACCTGGCTTGTGGTTACGAATCATTACATTCATCTCTTCGCATACGTCGAGATCAAAAGTACCTCCGGAAGGCCATTTTGTGTCCCCGGCCTTTGTACGCCTCTGCCAACGGACACCTACCTTGAGAATTAGGTTTTTTAGGAGCGGGTTCCGGTCCAACAGTATGTCTTCTGCTGTATGCATCGTTGTTTAGTGTGAGTGTGTGCTTATTGTGTGTGTGTGTGTGTAATGAGTGTGTGTGTGAGTGAAAGAGTATGTGTGTGTGAGTGAATGTGTCGGTGTGTGTGTCTGTGTGAGACTGTGTGTGTGTGCGTCTGTTTGTGTCTGTGTGTGACTGTGTGTGTGTGTGTGACTGTGTGTGTGTGTATGTGTGTGTGTGTGTCTGTGTGTGTGTGTGTATGTGTGCGTCTGTTTGTCTGTGTGTGACTGTGTGTGTGTGTGTGTGTGACTGTGTTTGTCTGTGTGTGACTGTGTGTGTGTGTGTGTGTGACTGTGTTTGTCTGTGTGTGACTGTGTGTGTGTGTGTGTGTGTGTGTGTGTGTGTGTGTGTGTGTGTGTGTGTGTGTGTGTGTGTGTGTGTGTGTGTGTGTGTGTGTGTGTGTGTGTGTGTGTGTGCACTCGCATGCCTGTTTATGTCTGGCTTTTTTTTTTTTTTTTTTTTTTTTTTCACACTGATCTGCTTATTCTTGCTTAGGTTCCTTCAAAGTATTTATACAAGGTAAATATAGCTACTCTCTCAAACAAACAAACAAACTCTGCCCTCTTTTTTCAAGGCCTAACAACAAAACAAACTGTTTCTTAGAGTCTCGTCGGCCAAACAGGTCATAATGATGTCTGCAGGTCACATGACAATAGATGATCTACTAACATGCAAGTACTGAACAGGTCAAAAAATAGATTGAATACCTAATGATGGTAGGTCTGAAAAACGTAGGTAGATTCTCCCGACTCACAGTCCCTTCTTCCTGCCTCTTGCAAGGAAAACAACCCTTATATTACAGACCAATAAAAAATGGAATTAACCCCTTAGAACACTGCCTTCCTTCACCGGCCCGTTTGTTTTTCAATCCATGTAGATAAAACCTATCTTGGTTTTTCTAAACACCATGGCTCTCTGCTCATATTATCACAGCTGGCTTAGAAGATCAAAACAACCATGTGTGCACAGTGAACTCACATCTTTCTCCGGAGCGCTGTTTCTCCTAGATGAGAATGAGTGTGTATTGTGAATGAGTGAGATGTGTGTGTGAGAGAGATGTGTGTGTTTTGAGGGTCCTATTTGTAAGTGTGTGTGTGGCTTGTGTGAGAGGGACGGAACCTACTAACAGCCAGGACACAGTTAACCTGGTTCTACTACAGCCAGGACACAGTTAACCTGGTTCTACAATGCTACAGCCAGGACACAGTTAACCTGGTTCTAAAATGCTACAGCCAGGACACAGTTAACCTGGTTCTACTAACAGCCAGGACACAGTTAACCTGGTTCTACTACAATGCTACAGCCAGGACACAGTTAACCTGGTTCTACAAACAGCCAGGACACAGTTAACCTGGTTCTACTACAATGCTACAGCCATATAGATATAACAAGGGAAGTGGGGAATGGGCGAGAGTGTTTGTAAAGGGTCAGAGAAAAGTTTGACCAGAGAGAAAAGTTTGACCAGACAGGTCGAAAACATGCAATTAAAATTGATTAGTGGCGCATTTATAGCCTGTTAAAAGAGGATTCGCCCTAGTGTCAACACCTCACCACTCATGTTCGTTTTCTAGTCGTCCATCCAAAAACCAGTCACACAGCCAGCTCACTTTTTCCTCCCGCAGAATCTCTGACGGATATTATAATAAAAACCACAACGCTCACCTTTTTTGTCGACAACCGCCAGAATGTCTACGGGAGATTCCAGGAACTGGCCGTATGAAAGGCCCGGTGGAGCAATCTATCACGTCGGGGTCACCAAATGTTGTGGCTGATGGTTGTTAACACAGCAGGAGACGATAGTTCCAATTTCAACAGGCAATTTGTTTAATGAAAGAAAGTTTAACAGCAGAGCTATGGATCAGCAGACGGTCACCACAGTTGAAGAAAAACACTCTAACTTCTCAATCCCTCTGCTTGTCCCATAAATCCCTTCTCAGCCCTGCCCCCCCATGACAGATATGATGACGTACATATTATATCAGATATGACATGACGTACATTAAAATGACACATAGATTTAACATCGAAGAGAGATGCGATTAAGTGAGATGTGTGTGTGTATATGTATGTGTGTGAAAGAGAGAGTCAAGATTAGTGAGATGTGTGTGTGTATATGTGTGTGTATGAAAGAGAGAGTAGTGAGATGTGTGTGTGTATATGTGTGTGTATGAAAGAGAGAAAAGATTAGCGAGATGTGTGTGTATATGTTTGTGTATGAAAGAGAGAAAAGGACAAGATATGATGTATAAGATTAAAGCACCCGATATGATGTACAAGATTAAAAGCACACAACGTGATGTACTGAAATGTCTATCTGCCTATCTCCAAGTTGTTTTAAGAACATCAGCCAGACCGTCTTTCAGTACTGCTTAGTTGACCCATATTAAACTAGTTCACTTCATATACACATTTTCCCCAACACCATACAAAAAATACAAGAAAATACAATAAAACGTAATATAACACAAGCTGTACTCCATGTAAATAAACAGAAAAGCAAGGTGAATTCAAATACAATTATATAGGATACAGTGTGTTTTGTCTCAGGTGCCATGCCTTCTCCAAAAATCCTGCAAAACCGAAGATGTCCTCCACAAAAAAACAACTCAACATACAGCTCTCAGACTGCCAAAACAAATCTGGGTTTACAATTTGAATTTTTTCAAATAAAGCCCTCCTCAAAGTGGTGTACAAAGGGCAATAAAAAACAAAATGATATTCATCCTCCACCACTCCCAGATCACACAGAACACACAACCGCTCCTCCTCAGGTTTACCCTGGAATCTACCCACTTCCACAGCCAATGAAAGGTGAAAGGTTAACCTTCTGTAGTGTGATAGTGAAAGGGTTAACATTATGTAGCGTGGTAGTGAAAGGTTAACCTTCTGTAGTGTGGTAGTGAAAGGTTAACCGTCTGTAGTGTGGTAGTGAAAGGTTAACCTTCTGTAGTGTGGTAGTGAAAGGGTTAACATTATGTAGTGTGGTAGTGAAAGGTTAACCGTCTGTAGTGTGGTAGTGAAAGGGTTAACCTTCTGTAGTGTGATAGTGAAAGGTTAACCTTCTGTAGTGGTAGTGAAAGGTTAACCTTCTGTAGTGTGGTAGTGAAAGGGTGTAGTGTGGTAGTGAAAGGTTAACCTTTCTGTAGTGTGGTAGTGAAAGGTTAACCTTCTGTAGTGTGGTAGTGAAAGGTTAACCTTCTGTAGTGTGGTAGTTAGGGCTGACCTTCAAAGCTTTTTTTGGCAATCGAAGCTTCGGGGCCGAGCTTCGATTTTAATTCGAAGCTTCGAGAATTATTTTAAATTTTTTTTTATTATTATTATTATTATTTTTTTCTTATGTTGTGGGACTTGTACAGCACTTTGGTAAACTTTGTTGTTTTTAAATGTGCTCTATAAATAAAGTGGATTGGATTAATTAATTAAGTAGCCCCTTTCGTGACTGTGACGCAGCCAACAAGGTTTCACTCGGCTGCGCTGCCTGGGTGCAGTGGGGCTGCTCTCACAGCCAACGACATGACATTACATAATATGTTGCAACCTTCGTCTATCAAGCAAACAATTATATTATATTTAATTTATAATTATATCAGACAATGCACTAGGGGTGGACGGTATAAACGGTATACGGTATAAACGGTATGAATTTGCTCTACGGTATGGATTTTGACTATACCGTGTAACCGGTAGAGCAGCTCTAAAAGAGCAATGACGTCATGTAACCACAGCGTGACTATTTCAATCGCATTTGCCCCTAAAAATAGATAGAATTAGTCATAGATAATAGATATGTGCAAACTGGAAAAAGTTATTTAGGAGGCTTCGCGCAGTGGGCGTGTCAACACGCAATTGTCATTTCATAATAAACGCATATCACCACGGCGCACAGCAAGTTTCAATTTCAGTTCCTGGCATTTTTAACCAGTGGAGAAAGGTAAGGGATTTCCCTATCGTTTTTCTTATATGAATTATTCTACGTTAATAAAACATACCTGGTGATCAACTACAGTTTGCTGTAAACATTATGATATGTGTGTAGTGTTATGATAACGACGGCTGCAGCGGGAGGACGGCTGCAGCAGTGGAGTTGCGAATAGCATGTAGCTGCAGAGCCGCAGAACCATGGGCGCTTTTAGGTCTGGTCACAGGCCCGCTCAACAGCGCCCCCCCCACCCTACGGCTGAATTGCCAATGGCTCCTGAAAGCGCCCATGGTTCTGCGGCTCTGCAGCTACATATGCTTCTAGCAAAATCCAGCATCCAGCCTCGCTGTTTGCAATGGGAGCAGCACGGAGTCTCGACTCGGGACTTATTTTATTTGGAATATAATGACTTTATACGCAAAAGTAGCCTAGTTTTAAGTTAAAATATTATAAATCTACATGCCTTGAGGATGTCATTCTTTATATAGCCTGCCTATCAGGCAAAAAAAATTATTTTAACGGAAACACTGATACCGTGATATATACCGTTACCGTCTATGCTTCAAATTATACCGTGATATAAATGTTAGACCATACCGTCCACCCCTACAATGCACCTACAAAAGCAGATTATTACAATTAAATTAGCCAACTTGGTAACACATTAGTCATAGCAGCATAGGCATAGCCTTATTAATGTTTTGTGTGGCGTCGCCGTCGTGTACAACGATACTTACGTTTTTTAGGTGATTTGACAAAGTTGTTGTAGAGTTGTGATATGCCATTTTCTTCTGGCATATCTGGCATTGTCTTTGCATATTTTAAAGTGTAACCACACGTCTGAAGACTTCTTCGTCCACATGTCTGCTGCACATGTCCTTGTTGTTTTCAACACCGATAATCTCCACATGCTTGTTGTAGAGAGGTGGAGTCGAGGCGCCGCTTACTTTCGTTTCATTGGAATGGAGGCGCAAGATTTGAGACAAAATCTTTTAATTTATTTTCTTTAAACTTCGATTTATTTTTTTATGTTCGAAGCTTGTGCCATCGAACGAAGCTTTGAAGTATTTAAGACAGCCCTAGTGGTAGTGAAAGAGTTAACCTTCTGTAGTGTGGTAGTGAAAGAGTTAACCTTCTGTAGTGTGGTAGTCAGGCCACGTGAGTGGATCGGCGCGGGCGAGAAATCCGCTCTTCGCTCTTTAAAGCTTGGTCCGCTCCGCTAATAGCTAATGTTGACCCCGCCCCCAAGTCGCTCTCCGCTCGCTCACCGCTCACCTTGAATCGAGCGCTCCCCGCGCCACATCGCTCTGCAGATTTTTTTTTGGAGCATGGTGTAAATTAGCTCAAACTACAACAGTCTACACCCCCCTGGGCCCCTTAACAATTGTTTGTATTGAGCCGCATTGTAATTGTACCCATTCTGCAATGTTAAATAACGTTGTTTATCCATTCACTAGCTCTATTAAGCGATGATAGCTAGCCTAGCCACAATGCTATGGTCGCTGCCATTAACGTTAGCATGTAAGCTAACGACAACAACAATGGCGTCGATACTTTTTCTAACAGGATGTGAGTGACAAAGCCTGAACAGGATATCACAGGTTCACCCTTCTCATTGGTTGAAAATGTTTGTACATCGCCATCTGTTGCTTTGGCATTGTACTACATGTATATTACATCAGTGTTAAACCACTGTGAGCGACCTGGAGTGGATTGGAGCGGAGGAGAACTCTCGCTCCGGACGTCGCGCCGACTCATTTTAAAACCCACTCCTCGCTCACGTCAAAACCGCCCGCTCCGCTCCCCGCGCCGCTCACGCTTTGCGCCGCTCACGTGCACTGGTGGTAGTGAAAGGATTATGTCTGTTTTCATTTAATAAGTGGTCTTAAAATGTCAGTAGTGTACCAGAGCAGACTATATTTTTAGGAAGGAGGTTGAAGAGGAGTATCTTGACTTGACTCAGCATGGGTTGTGAGTGACAAGAAATGATATTATATTATATTTCCCTGGGCCTAAAAAAAATAATGGTTTGTTTCCGGTTGCCGACCGACCCTGCCGATTTAGGTGCGACCCAATATATTGTATTTTTTTTTTAAGAATAAAGTTTCATATAAATCTTAGTCAAACCTTTAGTATTATGGATATTGAACATGCTGGCAGAGTACATGCATCCATGTTGTTGTGAACATTTTTATTAAATAAAGAAATTCCCTATCCATAGTCGCCGTGGGAAAGAATAAAATTTAAAATAAAATAAATTCCCTACCTACCCATGGCCTTAACTGACAACCAACAGGAAACAAACAATATTTTTTGTTATGCCCTGCTATGTAAGCGGGGCGGGTGACAAACACCAAACCTCGTCACACAGCAGTGGCTGATAGTTCACATAGCCCGCTTGACTGAACTACGAGAGATAATTCATAACATAGTGTTATTGTTGTTATCGCTAGCTTCTAAAAGACGGGAGGGAAAAACCGCAGCTCACATGAGCTGCTTGTACACACACGCACCATTCAGCATGCATCTGAACTAGAGATGTTCCGATACCATTTTTTCCTTTCCGAACCGATTCCGATACCTAAGCCTTAGGGCTGGGCGATAAAACGATAACGATAACTATCGCGATAAATTATTTCCTCGAAATAAACATGAAACGTGGTCGCAAAGTTTCGATATATCGATTTTCCAAGCTTGGATATGAGCACGCACTAACAACCAATCGGTGAAGGAGATGGCCGAGAGCGAAGGAGACCAGGAAGGAGACCCAGCGCTGCACCTCTGGGTAGAGAGGTAGGACTCACTCAACAACAAGGCTTGCTAGGCTAACTAGCTTGCACGGCGACGTTTTATATATTTACGTGCAGAGTATGTGTGCGCTGTGAATTCTGAGGCCACGTTCATAGTAGTGTGGGGTATACAGTGGACGTCGTTTCAATATATTGTGGCGGAAGAGAGTATTTTAGTGTCATATTTATTACATTGCCATGAGATATTCCGCTTGTCGGCTAACTTCTAACGTGCGCGGACTGATGACGACATCAACTCGACTCGAGACATTCGCAGCAGCATAATAAGACAACAGGCTGGCTAGGCTAACTAGCTTGCACGGCGACGTTTTATATATTTACGTGCAGAGTATGTGTGCGCTGTGAATTCTGAGGCCACGTTCATAGTAGTGTGGGGTATACAGTGGACGTTGTTTCAATATATTGTGGCGGAAGAGAGTATTTTAGTGTCATATTTATTACATTGCCATGAGATATTCCGCTTGTCGGCTAACTTCTAACGTGCGCGGACTGATGACGACATCAACTCGACTCGAGACATTCGCAGCAGCATAATAAGTTAATTAAACTTGACATACATTATATCGACGATAATTATCGATATCGAATTATATGAAAATAATTTTATAATTTTATCGCGATAACGTTTTTGGTCATATCGCCCAGCCCTACTAAGCCTTGGGTATAGGCCGATACCGATACTGATCCGATACCAGTGCATACATTAAAAAAAATTAAATTAAAAAATAATATATATATATATATATATTTTTTTTTATATATATACAGCTACTGTTTTATATATACTGTCAGGGCTGTACGCAGGGACCGAAACTAGAGAGCGCCACCCGCCATTTGCGGGCAGTTTTTACGTTTGGCGCCTCCCACTTAGAGGACTGACCGCCATGTGGCAGGCAATCAAATAGTCATGTGAAAACCGAAAATCATGATCCAATTCTTTAGCAGAGTTCTCACTCGCTGTCTCAGCACAGACATGCAGCGCACCGCGCACTGCTGCTGCTGCTCCTACCTCTCCCCACCTGTTTCTGTATGCCTGCATGTAAACAGAGGCTATTGCCTCCGCCAGTCACCGTGACGTTAGTCTAGTCAGTGTGGGACCTTCGTGAGATAACGTTAGCTACCGTTACAAAATGACCCAGTCAACTATTCACTTAGTTTAATACATGAGGCATTGTGTAACGTTATCCAGCCGGCTAGCTACTGATAGCTCCCGACATCAACAAATGGTCCAGCAATAGTCCAGTGCATAATACCTCCATTGGCTAGGTAGCTCACTAGTCACTACGAAATGTCGCAGTAAACTAAATAGTTCACTGAGGCGTTGTCCCAACGCCATCCAGCAGTAGCTACAGATAGCTCCTGACATCAATGTCCTACAACAACATGCGTATTCGAGTCCCTGGCTTACATCGCATGAGTGAGGGCTGCTGAATAGGGTCCAGCTGTAGCTCAGGAGAATCCTTTTGCATGCTGAATGTAGCGTTTAGGGTCCAGCTGCAGCACCGGAGAATCCTTGCTGGAGCTGGAGGCCACTCGAGTATACACACACAGTGGAGCTGTTTGCAGACAGCGAGGTGGCGATGTCTCGCAGATAACACAATCACAAGTATGATTATATAATATATATATTTTATTAAAAAAATAGATTTTTTATATAAAATAATAATAAAAAAAAATCTTTATCAAAAAAGAGTTGGCAGGTAAGAAATATGCTTGGCGGGTAGATTCTGCCCATCTACCCGCCACTGGCCGGTGAGTCAAAAAGTTAATTTCGCTCCCTGGCTGTACGCTAAGCTTTTTCACTAGGGGCACACTTGCCCCTAAATTAGAAATTTAGGGGCAAAAAATATGTTTTAGGGGCACATTTTTAAATAACAATTTTACCATTATAGTGCAAAAAAATATGTTCCTGCCTCATTACTGTGGTCCTTTTATTTAACATGTAAGTGCTTTTGTTGTCAGGTTTGTATCTTTTATAATGAACCAACTAGGGCTGGGCGATATGGCCTAAATATGATATCACGATATTTTCTGACCTTTCGGCGATACACGATACACATCACAATGTTTTTCTTTTTTACCCCAAACAATTCATTATAAGGCTTACCAAGACAGTATTTGAGTTTGCAAGCTAACATTAAAGACAAAATAAAATACCCATGCATTTAGCATTTTTATATTATATATTAGATTTAGATTATTGGATTATTAGATTATATATTGCATATATTTAGCAATGAGATATTATATGATTTAGATATGAAATATGATGAATTGAAAATGGGGGACCCTGATGTAAACAAGACAAAAGTCTTTCTCTGGTCTGCATCCCCTTAACAATTGTATGTATTGAGCTATACTGTACCTGTAACCGAGGGGTTACAAAACCCTGACTGTATTAAAGATTGTGATATATTAAACCACTACTAGTTATGTACTTTAATTACTGGCCAAACAGTACATCAAATATTGATGGTGAACACCCACACAAGAACACGGCATTGACACATAAATTATATTGGAGGGTTATTTATTATTATTAGGCAACGTTAGGTTACAGATTGAGAATTAGGGTCGTGCTTATATGGCGAAGAATATACGTAAAGTCAGTCAAGAGCATAAGTCAATGAGAATAGTAGGAATACTATGATGGGTCTAAGCTGACGCCACCTGTGGTATAGCAATTATATGGGCCACACCGGTACCAACTGGAGACACTGGGTTCCCTCCGGGGTGTAAAGCCGGGAGGGGTAGAGGAATGTTCGGGTACCCAGTCTGAGTCAACGAGGAATAAAGAGGCTCCAGATACAGGAGCCGGTGCTTGTACTCCCTTGATCAGCAGACAAAAGCAATAGTTGTAATCCAATATGCTCGACAGCATTGACGACAGCTAGCCAGCCCCTTCCACGAGGCGGGCCCGAGTGGTGATCCTCACGAGGTTAATCCCAAACGACAGTGGAATCAACGGTGCTCTTCTCCGGTGGTCACGGTCCCAAAGCAATATAATCCAACCAGAAATGGTTCTGCATTCGCCGGTGCAGATTCTCCTGTGCACTATACTTCACATTAAACTAGGTCGAACTTGACGTTACTTCACTAAACTCTGACACTTTTACTATTCTATTCGCACATGTTCTAAATTCTCTATTTAGATGCAAGGTTGCTCACTTCACTGCACTTTGACTTGTGGTGAAGGTATTACTAGTAATGAACGAATTGCTGCTGTTTACACCTGCGCCGTATTTATACATAAGTGAATATCTAGTCCCAACCTGGTCACTTTGGTCCTGAATCACTACACTGCCAAAGGCATGTTCTAACATGCCCCAAACTCGCCCACTGCACCTGTCTGAGTGCGAGACTGCCTGGAGCCTGGGGGCGCTGTCCAATAGGAGAGCGAATATTACTCTGGTCTGAACGCAGGTAAAGGGATATTCCGTGTATATATATAAATAATATACAAAGTATATCAAACGATACATATATATATTCAGTTTAATCTGGCCCTTCACAACAGTACCCATTCTGCAATATGTTAATAAAGTTTTAAATCAATCAATCAATCAATCAATCAATCAATAGCATTTTAGCATTTTTATGAAACTACTGTATATTTGTATGTCTCTAAATGTTTTGATGAATTGAAAATGGAGGACCCTTATGTAAAAAAGCCGAAAGTCTTTTTCTGGTCTTCATCCTCCTGTACTGTATTGGAACCATTATGCAATCTGTTAATAAAGTTTTCATTCATTCATTCTGACGGAAAACAGAATAATTTTGATTGACAGTCGAGTCTGCCAATTACGTCACACCGCTTGCACCCTCCCTGCTGTTCTTAGCACCAATCGGCAAGCGCTATTCGTTTTTGACTTCCTGAATGCCCTGTGTGCTGACAGCAACAAAGCTACTAATATTAGCTCCCCGCGGCCGACGAGTAGGAGACCAGTGCTCCGCAGGATGACTAAATGAGGCATAATGATTTTACCTCAACGAATGTTATAATAAAAGCCTTTCCATACATCTGTCTGATTGAAAACTTTATTAACAGACCGCGGAATGGGCATATCTCAGCACGGGCTGAGATATGAACGAGTAACGTGTGGACCAGATTGACGCAACACAAGGTTTACACAACAGCCCCCACCCCTTGTTTTATTGTATTTGTACCTGTACTACCTGCTGTCAGCTGTTTATCTCTCTCTGTGAGCTTGATTAGCTCACGTTAGCTAGCGTTAGCTCCGCGGCTAACCCTGAACTAAATCAATGACTGGGTTCTAAAGCATTTAGAGTAGTTTTCACTGCACATAGAAGCAGCCAAACAGCGGGAGAATTTCGGGAGCATATGACCAAAACCCAGTTAGGAACCATCGATTCCCATCCCTACTACTAACTTTACTTTTCTTCACAGCTAAATCAGACAGTCAGCCAGTCTATCAGAGTGAGTGCTCAGTTGATTTTCCCCGCTGATCATACCTGAGTGCTCAGCGTCATCACACGCCCTGGATCATTTAGGAGTGAAATGCGAATGCAAGGCTTGAAATCACTACTCGCAAGCCCGCCCCCAAATATTATTTACCAATCGCAACTAGAGTTGTTCCGATACCGATACCAGTATCGGAAATGCCGCCGATACTGCCTAAAATGCTGGTATCGGTATCGGCGAGTACCCTCTAATGTTGCGCTCCGATACCATGACGTAATTTATCAACAACACTGCGGACGTTGGGCTCTGTAGATACTTTATATACTCATACTTCGCTGGGTGAGCATTATAAAACAAACGTGTGCTTAATCGACCGTGAATTAAAGTGTCAATTGCCATTAACAGCAGAGCAGATACTTTCTTAAAATGCCATTGTCCCGACAGCGCTGTTGACGGGGAGCTCTGATGAGTTCGCTTGGTGGCTGGTGTTATTAGCATTGAACAGCTAACCGAAAGCTAGCTTTGACGTTACCTTGGCTAAAGTTGGGGCTATTCACATAATCCAGCAATAATGGCTGCAGATCTGCAAGCAAAGTACAGCAAATTGGCAAAGGAGTATTCCAAGTTAAATCACAATGTCACCGGCAGTAATGTTACAGTCTTTCCATATAGCGGTAGCTCATGCTAGCTAACATAGCTCACGGTAACTGTTATGAAGGATCAGATTAAACCGAGTATATATATTTATTTGTTGATATATATTGAATAGTATTTGTATATCGTTTGATATCCCCTTGTATATTCCTTGTACATATACACGGAATATCCCTTTAGCCTACTATAGCCCATAATAGTTCATTCTCCTATTGGACAAAGGACCAGGCGCCAGGGGACCAGCCCTCGGAGTCAAGTTCAAAGTTACCGACAAGACATGTCTGTACTAGCCCCGGCCCTGCCCAGGGATACGGCGACAGAAATGAGAGTGGCACTATTTGTTCACCGTGCATATAAATATGGCGCAAGTGAATACAGAGGCACTTAGTCAGAAACTTAGTAACCAACGTGAAGCCTCACCCACGATACGACGTGCGGTGAAGTATGGCCTGTTTGGCCCAGAATAGCATTGAGACTGCGTGCGAATTAATAACTGAATTGTCAGAGTTTGGCACTGTACCGTCGAGTGCGACGTATTTCTATTAAGTTAATAATAGTCTATTGTGTATGGTGCATCGTGCGGTTAGAGTTCTAAAGTGACCAGCATCTCCAACGCTTCCTCGTGTTAGCTAGATTCTTATCCAGGCTGGGCCGACCACATGGCGCTTTCATCCGAGGAGATCTAGGCGAGGACCGAATGGACATGTACACTGGATTACCTACCCGACGACTGCTTAGCCCTTTGCGGCTGGAATATATATTTGCTTTGGTACTGTGATTTGTGGAGCGGATAATCGCTGACGCCTGTGAGTGTTGGATTTACCCCCGAGAGGAGTCAAGGTCGAGTCTGCGCTCAGAGAGCCTGAGGCCGCCTAGTTTTCTTCTTCACTGTGGAGCTACAGCCTACAAGAGAACCAAGCTGTATTCGTCTGCGGATCAAGAGTCTATCGCACTGTCTTCTGTACTCGAAGTCTCCCTAGATATCGTTGACCAGACGTTCTACTACCGACAGCTCTCCTACCCCCCCTGCCGGCTTACAACCGGGAGGACCCCTTCCAGTATATCCCGCTATATCATTAAGTGTACCATAGATATAATTCCCTAAGAGCCAGGTTGTATACTTGCCTCCTGCGTAACCAGAGAATGGACATTCAGTGTTGATTTGCCTACGAATACTCATTTGCCTTACAAGTGCAATCAAATGTAATATAAGTATCATATGTACCTTTTGCTCCATTAAATACTTGATTAATACCTTTGACTGGAACCGATTTCATTGTGGGAAGTGTTCATCATATTCATATATTGTGTACTGTATGGCCAGTAGTTAAAGTACATAAAGCGGTAGTGGTTTAATGATACCATACTTATCAATACAGTCAGGGAATTGTACCCCTCAGTTACAATTGGTCCTTCGAGCCGGAGAACTAGTGTAATATTAATATAGTGGTATTAATATCGAAATGGCCTATGATGAACACTCCACAAAACGGTCCTCCTAAAGTAGATCGCCCGCAGCGTAGACGGCAGCCACCTCAGTACTTAGAGGACTACGCTGCCAGTATACTACCTAGCCTTCTACAGACGGTAAACGCGGTAAAAGTAGAAAGTAAAATTATGTCCGACCCTATCAACCAGGATACCCCGACCACAGAGGCCCTAGTGGGTTCTAATGTAACTGACCAAGCTCACGGTGGGGACCAGGAGGGAACCGACACGACTTTACCCCCCACCAAGACCGAAGAAGTAGTCCCCGGAGAGCTCCGGGAGGAAGACAACCCTCCAGAGATGGAACTCTGCACGGTACAAGATGAGGAGAGCGCCGCGGAGATAGAGCTCCAGGACTCCCCGCAGGAGAACGCATCTCCAACGAGTACTGCCAGGAGCGGATCACCTCAACCAGCGTCTTCCCCCAGCGAGGCGGACAAGATGCTGGCACAGGCGTTCCTCGCCAGCCTAGCAGCCTCAACAGAGCGCGATCGACTCCAAGCACAGACGCTTAGTGAGCGCGAACATTCTTCCATGGAAAGAGAACGCATTCAAGCGCAGCAACGGAGCGACGAAGATCGTATACGTCTAGAGATTAGACGCCTTCAGACGGAAGAGAATATGGCAAGAGACCGGGCCGACACCCAGCGTGCCGCTGCCGGTGCCCAAAGAGGCAGAGCGCGACAGAATACAAGCGCAGCTAATGGAGCAGCTGATCGCCAAGGCAACACCCCCTCCCTCCGCACGGGGTTCCAGGGCCTCGTCAAGACACGGGTCAAGGGCACCCTCCCCTAACCGATCAAGCGACCCTGAACTCGACCACCAGAGAGAGCCTATACCCCCCTCCGAACCCCTTCCCCGACCGGTCCCAGTGAGACCCAGCTACAAGGAAGGAACGGTGTACACCGCGGAGAGGCTAAATAGACGACTACAGGATCTAGATGACCTGACAGAAGAAGAAGAGGGAGAGGAGGAGAGTCAAGCCCAACAGCAGCACAGTACTCAACAGGACCAGGAGGTCCAGTACAGCCCAGGCTCTACCCCCGCGGCTCTGCGCTACAGACCCCCGACTCTATTCACGGGTGAGCATGACGCACGACCAGTCCCGAGGAATAGCACCTGGATACGCGGGCCATGGTACCCTGCCGGTACCAGCCCACCGAGAGGCGGAAGAGGAGACTCGCCTAGGAGGCCTCTCTTCCAACGCTCACCGATGTGCCAGCCATCTACGGCGTCATACATTGGCACACCGACGTTTCCAGACTTCACCCATGAGAACCGAGCACAGTACACGGAGTTACGGATGTGCTTAGAGACAATGATGGTTGACGTAGCTGATGAACGCCACAAGTATGCTATCCTATTGAAGCACCTGAAGGTGCCCCGAGCGCACAACATAGCGCTGGCCTATGCCACCTCTACTACCCCATACACAGCGGCTCTAGCAGCGCTCGACCAAAGATATGGACGCATATGGGATTACGTAATACAAGAGATAAGGCATATTGACCGCCTACCCCCAGCAACAGACAATCGCTCACTAGACGACCTGTCTATCAAAGTACAATCCCTGGTAGGGATGCTGGGGGCGCAACGAGAAAAGGGTATGCACGAACTATACGCAAACTCTAATGTCGAGAGGATTTTAGAGAAGCTGCCGCCCGCCCGACAAGAGCGCTTCAGGCGGCAAAGAGACCACCGTGATCCTAACGGTCCCGAGCCATCCCTCCTAGACCTAGCCGACTTCCTGGCGAGAGAAGTCAGCAGCCTACGATTGGATACGTTCGTGCGGAGCACACCAAGCTCCAGAGAGGGACCTAGGAGAGCAAACGATGGCCGAAGATTGGTGACTGTCATGCACCAATCAGAATCAGTACCGAGCAGCAAGAACCACAGTACCCCCTCGAGGAAAGAGAAGTGGAAGATGGTGTGCCCGTACTGCGAAAAGGAACACTGGTTGTCACAATGTGACATGTTCAAAAAGATGACCGCTGAAGAAGTGAGTCAATGGATAAAGTCCAACCGACGCTGTTACCGATGTGCGCGCAGTCACATGGCAGCCGATTGCCGCTTAAAGAAGAGGTGTAGTCGGTGTGACGGAGCCCACCTAGATGTCCTACACGACAGTAACAGAAGAAAGCCTGCACCTTCCAGCAGCACAAAGGCAAGTGTTATGTACATTGACCCCGCCAGCAGCGGGGGCGCCCAGGTGCTCTTAAAGGTGGTCCGCGTAACACTGAGTTACCAAGACAAGGTCATGGACACTTACGCCGTCCTTGACGACGGGTCAGAGAAGACCCTTCTCCTCGCGTCCGCTGCGGCCCAGCTGGGGCTGCGGGGGAGCGAAAACCAGATGACGATTCGGACAATAAGAAGAGATCTAAAGACGATAAAGGGCGAGAATGTCTCCTTCACTATCGCAGCAAGCGGGCAGCCAGAGAGACGGTATAGGATTACTAATGCTTTCACCAGCCAAGAAATAGGCCTATCACAGTACACCTACCCCATCGCCAAGCTGATGGATAAATATGTGCCCCTGCGCCAACTACGTATCCCGCTCATAGACGGTGCCACCCCGACCCTGCTGATAGGCTCCGACCATACAGACCTCATAGTCCCGATAGACCGGGTCCACACAGGACCCAGAGGCTGTCCTGCAGCAGTCGAGACCCGCCTAGGATGGACATTACAAGGCCCCCTCGCTAAGTCTCTTAACCGAACAGCAGCCACTAACTGCCTCCACTCCAGAGTGACAGAAGAAGACACCACTCTCCTACAGCACGTCGAGAGGCTATGGACACTAGAGACAATGCCCTTTAAGAACGAAAAGAAAGACATTCGTTCCAAGGAAGACATTTACGCTATAGCCCTCCTCGAGCAAGGGACAAAGAGAGTCAACGTCAACGGAGTGATGAGATACGCAACTCCACTCCTGAAGCGAGAGGGTATGCCTACCTTTCACGCCACAAAAGAAGCGACGGAGCGGTATCTATTGAACACAGAGCGGCGCCTAGCCAGAGACCCCGCTCAAGAGACTGTGTACCGCGCTGAGATTAACAAGCTAATCACAGTGGGACACATAAAGAAAATTGACATTAAAGAGGCCGATCAGACGACCGAATCATGGTACGTGCCGCACCACAAAGTCCACCACAACGGCAAGGATCGTATTGTGTTCAACTGCAGCTACCAGATCGGATCACAAAATCTGAATAAAGAGCTCTTGCCCGGCCCAACACTCGGCCCCTCTCTACTAGGCGTGTTACTACGTTTCCGCCAGGATCAGGTGGCCATCAGCGGCGACATCAAAGGGATGTTCCTGCAGGTGAGACTAGTGGAGGAGGACAAGCCCCTGCTGCGGTTCCTATGGAGAGAGAGGATCGGGGATGAGCAACCAGCCATCTATCAATGGGAAGTCCTCCCTTTCGGAACCACATGCAGCCCATGCTGTGCTACGTTTGCACTGCAAAAACACGTCGCAGAGGACCCAGCAGCAGATGAAGAGGTCCGACAAAGTGTAGGAAATAGTTTCTACGTGGACAACTGTTTGCAAAGCGTCTCGACGCCAGAAGAAGCCGAGGCTCTTCTACTCAAGCTCCGCGCCTCCCTGATCAAAGGCGGCTTTGATCTCAGGCAGTGGGCCAGCAGCGACCCGCAAGTATTGCGCAGCCTCTCCCCAGAGGACAAGGCAGCAAGCAGCGAGACCTGGATGGCGACCATCCCAGGAGAAGCCCAAGAAATGACACTAGGACTAGTCTGGCGCTTCAAAACAGACTCGCTCCATTATAGACACAAACCCCTGACCAAGGAGCAGGGAAGGTCGACGGCACTACCGACCACCAGACGGAGTGTATACAGAACACTCGCCAGACAATATGACCCGTTGGGATGTATTCTACCTTACACCACCAGGGCAAAGATGATTGTAAGAGCGTTATGGGACAAGGACCAGGGCTGGGACGACCCCATACCCGAACACCTTGCATCCACATGGAGAGAGTGGGAGACGGAACTCCGCTCACTCCCAGGTGTTAACATACGCCGCAGCTACTTCCCACCCACAGTGAGGCCAGAGACATGCAAGATGGATCTACACGTCTTCAGCGACGCCTCCGAAGTAGCCTACGGTTCGGTGGCTTACTTGCGTGCCCGAGAGGAGGGAGGAGAAATACATACTGCTTTCATCCTGGCTCGCTCAAGAATAGCCCCACGAAAGCAACAATCTATCCCGCGTCTAGAGCTCTGCGCAGCCCTAGCAGGAGCGCAGCTCGCCACGTTAATCCAACGTGAACTCACCATTCCGGTGCAAAGAACAATCTTGTGGTCAGACTCCACGACAGTACTCACATGGATCCGGTCTGATTCGTGCAGATACAAGGTCTTCGTGGGGGTCAGAGTCACAGAGATTCAAGAGTTAACAGAAGTAGCAAGCTGGAGGTATGTGGACACAAAACACAACCCAGCTGACGTTATCACCCGGGGAATGTCCCTGGATGACCTCACCCGTCACAACCCATACAGTGACGGACCAGAGTTTCTCAAGCTCCCGGAAGAAGAGTGGCCTACACCCACCCCACGGGAGGCGAGTAAAGAGGAGGCCGAAAACAAGAAATCTATGTTCTGTGGATTGAACACACTCGTCTCCACAGACCCCGACATAGACGATTGCCTCACCCTAGAGAGTGCGCAGCTAAAGACATTTCTGTGGCACCACCCAGAGGTTCAGCCCACTACTGACATTTCAGCAGCTGACTACGAAGAAGCAGAACTTCTTCTACTACAACGAGCCCAGAGAGACTCGTTCCCCGATGAGCTAGACTGTCTACAGGGAGCAAAGCCCGTCCCATCAGACAGCAGACTGCTCCACCTAGCACCCGAGAGCGACGCCCATAGTCTCATCAGAGTGGGTGGTTGTCTGCGGAGAGCCCCAGACTTACCGGATGACGTCAAGTACCCGATAGTCTTGAACAGCCGACACAAGGTCACAGAGCTGATCATAAAGAAATACGACGAGGATGTGCACCACGCAGGGGCAGAGAGAGTCTTCGCGGAGATCAGACGTCGTTATTGGATACTGCAAGGGAGAGAAGCAGTGCGGCGCTTCCAGCGAACCTGTCTAGACTGTCGTAAGTGGCGAGCACAGCCCAGTATACCCCGGATGGCAGACCTACCTCCCTGTCGCCTCCGACTCGGCGACAAGCCCTTTCACTCCACCGGTATGGACTGTTTCGGCCCGCTGTATATAAAGAAAGGAAGAGGAACCGAGAAGCGGTGGGGTATTGTATTCAAATGCATGACCACCCGAGCGATACATATCGAACTCCTTCCAACCATGAGCACAGACTCATTCCTTATGGCCTTCCGAAGATTCACATCACGGAAAGGAAAACCGTCTACATTATTGTCTGATCACGGGACAAACTTCAAAGTCGGCGAAAGAGAGCTGAGAGAGAGCTTCCAAGCTATGGGCCCAGAACTTAAGACCCACCTCGCTCCATCCCAGATTGACTTCCAGTTTAATCCCCCGAACGCACCTCACTTCGGTGGAACCTGGGAACGAGAAGTACGTTCCATCAAGACAGCCCTGTACGCCGTGCTTGGGGCCCAGACCGTGGCGGAAGAAGTCTTAATGACAGTCCTCACGGAGATCGAGGGAGTATTGAACTCAAAGCCCCTCGGTTACGTCTCAAGTGATGTAGCAGATGTCGACCCAGTCACCCCCAACACACTCTTGATGGTGCGGCTGGACCCCGCGCTACCCCAGACAATGTACAGGCCTGAAGAAGCGAACGGCCGAAGAATGTGGAGGTACAGTCAAGTATTGGCTGACAAGTTTTGGAACAGCTTCCTACTCCACTACCTACCGTCTCTACAGACCCGCCAGAAATGGGTAAAAGAGAGAGACAATTTGACAGAAGGAACAGTCGTCATGATTATCGACCAGTCACTACCCCGAGCTATGTGGCCGGCTGGCCGCGTAAGCAAAGTGATCACCGGTGCCGACGGAAAGGTCCGAGCAGCTGAAGTGCTCGTCCAAGGGCGGACCTACACCCGACCCGTGGCGAGGCTAATAGAACTGCCAAGGCTCCCCGATACCATCGATGACGACCATGACCCCATGACTTTGTGAATTGACTGACCCTCACAGCAGACATTGAGTAGTGGACAGTGCGGTTAATCTGTCTCTGCTTAGCTAATTAGGTGGGACTAATTAGGGGGCGGCTGTTACGAAGGATCAGATTAAACCGAGTATATATATTTATTTGTTGATATATATTGAATAGTATTTGTATATCGTTTGATATCCCCTTGTATATTCCTTGTACATATACACGGAATATCCCTTTAGCCTACTATAGCCCATAATAGTTCATTCTCCTATTGGACAAAGGACCAGGCGCCAGGGGACCAGCCCCCGGAGTCAAGTTCAAAGTTACCGACAAGACATGTCTGTACTAGCCCCGGCCCTGCCCAGGGATACGGCGACAGAAATGAGAGTGGCACTATTTGTTCACCGTGCATATAAATATGGCGCAAGTGAATACAGAGGCACTTAGTCAGAAACTTAGTAACCAACGTGAAGCCTCACCCACGATACGACGTGCGGTGAAGTATGGCCTGTTTGGCCCAGAATAGCATTGAGACCGCGTGCGAATTAATAACTGAATTGTCAGAGTTTGGCACTGTACCGTCGAGTGCGACGTATTTCTATTAAGTTAATAATAGTCTATTGTGTATGGTGCATCGTGCGGTTAGAGTTCTAAAGTGACCAGCATCTCCAACGCTTCCTCGTGTTAGCTAGATTCTTATCCAGGCTGGGCCGACCACATGGCGCTTTCATCCGAGGAGATCTAGGCGAGGACCGAATGGACATGTACACTGGATTACCTACCCGACGACTGCTTAGCCCTTTGCGGCTGGAATATATATTTGCTTTGGTACTGTGATTTGTGGAGCGGATAATCGCAGACGCCTGTGAGTGTTGGATTTACCCCCGAGAGGAGTCAAGGTCGAGTCGGCGCTCAGAGAGCCTGAGGCCGCCTAGTTTTCTTCTTCACTGTGGAGCTACAGCCTACAAGAGAACCAAGCTGTATTCGTCTGCGGATCAAGAGTCTATCGCACTGTCTTCTGTACTCGAAGTCTCCCTAGATATCGTTGACCAGACGTTCTACTACCGACAGCTCTCCTACCCCCCCTGCCGGCTTACAACCGGGAGGACCCCTTCCAGTATATCCCGCTATATCATTAAGTGTACCATAGATATAATTCCCTAAGAGCCAGGTTGTATACTTGCCTCCTGCGTAACCAGAGAATGGACATTCAGTGTTGATTTGCCTACGAATACTCATTTGCCTTACAAGTGCAATCAAATGTAATATAAGTATCATATGTACCTTTTGCTCCATTAAATACTTGATTAATACCTTTGACTGGAACCGATTTCATTGTGGGAAGTGTTCATCATATTCATATATTGTGTACTGTATGGCCAGTAGTTAAAGTACATAAAGCGGTAGTGGTTTAATGATACCATACTTATCAATACAGTCAGGGAATTGTACCCCTCAGTTACAGTAACGTTGTCATTGCACAATTGCACGTCGCGTACATAATTAATTACATGTTGCGGACAGCCATATCGGCGACAATGTTTAGCTTTTAGTGCCAAATGATAAGAGTCTGAGGCGGAGTCTCAAAAGAGAATGTTGAATATTTATTGTGCAAAAATCACAACAACAGAGCCTCTGGTACTAAACGGAGCCTTCTTGTGGAAGCAAGTGCAGCAACGAATAATGTCTGTGTGGAACTAATGTGCCAACAACCTTTCCGTGGGTGAACTCATTGAGATAGTTTTCAATTACTGATACTAATACTAATCTATACAATCACCTGTTGTTGAATAAATACCATTACTTTATAGTTATTACTAAAAAACAGTATATATAAAACAGTAGCTGTATTAAAAAAAAAAAATTTTTATAATTTATATAATATTTTTAAATTTGTTTAATGTATGCAATGGTATCGGATAAGTATCGGTATCGGCCGATACCCAAAGCTTAGGTATCGGAATCGGATCGGAAAGGAAAAAATGGTATCGGAACATCTCTAATCGCAACGGCCAATTAAAGGGGCAATTTGCGATAATCTCGTCGCAGTGTACAGCCCTGACTGTTTTTTAGTAATAACTAGAAAGTAATGGTATTTATTCAACAGGAGATTGTATAGATTTGTATTAGTATCATTAATCAATGAGTGGGGCTGCAGCACTGCAGATATACCCTACTCCAATGATCCACACGGACATTATTAGTTGCTGCACTTGCTACCAGAAGGCTCCGGTTCAGTTAGTAGTAGAGGCTCTGTTGTGATTTTTGCACAATAAATATTCAACATTCTCTTTTGAGACTCTGCCTCAGACTCTTATCATTTGGCACTAAAAGCTAAACATTGTCACCGATATGGCTGTCCGCAACATGTCATTAATTGTGTATGCGAGGTGGTTCAGTGACGACGCTAACGTGAGCTAGGTTAGCTAACATGAGCTACCGGCAGATGGAAAGACTAACGTTACTGGTGAAAATGTGATTTACGTTGGAATACTCCTTTGCCAACTTGCTGTACTTTGCTTGCAGGTCTGCAGCCATTATTGCTGGATTATGAATAGCCCCAACTTTAGCCAAGGTAACGTTATGGCTAAACCTTTAACGTTAGTTAACGCTAGCTTTCGGTTAGCTGTTCAATGCTAATAACACCACCAAGCGAACCCATCAGAGCTCCCCGTCAACACCGCTCTGTCGGGAGGATGGCATTTAAGAGAGTATCTGCTGTTAAAATGACAAACAGCATTGACACTTTAATTCACGGTCGGTTAAACACATGTTTGTTTTATAATGCTCACTCAACAGACCGCAGTGTTGTTGAAAAATTACGTGGTATCGGAGCGCAGCATTAGAGGGTACTCGCCGATACCAGCATTTTAGGCAGTATCAACGGCATTTCCGATACTGGTATCGGTATTGGAACAACTGTAATCTGAACCATGCATCCAGGGGGCGAAATTAAAGCCTGCCGCCCGCCAGGGGCGCTCAGTTTTTACCTTTGGCGCTTGCCACTGAGAGCCCTGCCCGCCGTGTGGCGTGTGGACGTGTAGTTCATAACGCTACTCTTATTTTGAAAATCTGTGCGGGTCTCATTTCCGGCCCAAGCGCAGCTAGAGTCATAATATCGATGGCTCCGGCAGTTAGCAGCATTCGGTTCGTATGATATTCTTATTTTGAAAAAAAAACATGGCAACGAGTCATATCCGCCCAGCCGGGCGATACTATTGGCTTCTGCTCGTATCAACACAGAGCGGCCCGCAGCTCTAGTGCCACTGCAGTGCTAACGTTAAGCTCTCAGATTCCTCAGAATGGTAGCAGCAGCTCGCCCGCAGCTCTAGTGCTAACGTTAAGCTCTCAGAATGGTAGCAGCTCGCCCGCAGCTCTAGTGCTAACGTTAAGCTCTCAGAATGATAGCAGCTCGCCCGCAGCTCTAGTGCTAACGTTAAGCTCTCAGAATGGTAGCAGTCTGCTCTAGTCTAGATCGGACCTCCATGAGCTGCATAATACCTCCGTTCCCTCGTTAGCTAGCTCGCGTTAGCTAGCTCACGTTAAATCGATCTGTCCCAGTAAACTAAATTGTCTTAACGTTATCTACCAGGCTAGCAGTAGCTACAGATAGCTCCTGATATCAATGTCTTATAACATTGATTGAATGCGTATTCTAGCTGAGGGCATGTTGAATGTGATTTGACAAAATAACCGTAACGTTATAAATAGGTCCAGCTGCATCGCCGGAGAATCCTTGCATGCTGAATGTAGGGTCTAGCTGAATATAGGGTCTAGCTGCAGGGCCGGAGAATCCTTGCTGGAGCTGGAGGCTACTCAAGTATACACACAGACAGTGGAGCTGTTTGCAGATAGCAAGCATTTTGACTTATTGCGTGGTGGCGATGTCTCGCAGATAATACAACTACAAGTATGATTATATAATATATATTTTATTAAAAAAAGATTTTTTTATATAAAATATATATATATATTTTTTTTAATCAAAAAAATTTTGGCAGGTAAGAAATATGCTTGGCGGGTAGACTCTTCCCATTTACCCGCCACTGGCCGGTGAGTCAAAAAGTTTATTTAGCTCCCTGCATGCATCTGAACCATGCCCAATATTATGATATTGGGCAGAGAGCGACAATGTGAGAAACACGGACACAGCTTGCTGCTCGCACACACACTACCCCTCCCCCTCTCTCGCTCTGAATGAAACGGAATCCATTGGTATCACTCCGGAATCACGTTTCACAGTGATCAAGTAAATAAAATGTCCAACTCGCGCAAAATATCATATCAGCAGAGCATTGTCAAAACGCTGTGTATATCCATCAATAGCCATCAACTTAATGACGTCACCGCCGTGGCGGCCTGTCCTGACCAATAGCGCACCTTGAAAGGCGCCTGTATGGAAAATGCTGACGAAATATAATACCTAAGTTGTTTGTTATTTTCTTTGAGTTTCCCTATTGAATGAATTTACTTTCTTATGGCATTAGGTTGCAATAAATCCACTCGAACGAAATTCGTTCGCTCATAAAATTCGTGACATTCTAAATGTGTTTTAATGTTGTTTAATGACAATACACCCGAGTCGCGTTTTATGATGGTCTTTTTAATATAGACACTGCGTTTGTCACAAGTTAAGTTGCTATAACTTATAACGTTAAGATAAGTGTATTAACATTTTCCTTCTCTCTGCTAAGAAAGGAGAGCTTGTGTCCTTGTGTGTGTTTTTAACACCTCGCTAAGTACCTGTGATTAATGCATGAAGCACGCGCAGACAGACCACGCAGCGTAAAGCCCTCGCCTGTAGTCTTTCCACAGTAAACACAATACTGTCGAACAATCTAACTATAATTAACTCATTTACAAGTTGTATTAAAGTTTGCAAATAAGGGAACAGAGCAATGACATATCAAAGCAGTCAAAAAAGCAAGATTTAGATTTTTTCGGATTTTCTGAAGTGCAAGACAGACGAGGCATTTTCTGAGGCTTGTATCTCGCCGCACTAAGTCGGGTTTGGTGACGCCGAGTCACATATATGGTATGAAACACACCCATGGGATGTGGAAAAATGGACTAAGCCGAGCGAACTCTGAGAAACTTCACGAGCGAGATTGTTCACGGAGGTCTAAAACCAACTAATTTAACGCACTGTCGAACCAAGAAGACACAACGTGTGTTATGGGAGAAATACGCGACAGGCTGACGGACTTGTACATGGTGATGTTGGATATCAACGACTCCCTAAAGACCATTGTTGCCTGGGCACTGGGCATCGCAAAATACTAATAAAGACCGTTAACCTGTTTGGTGTTGGTGTCATAATAACGAAAGGTTATCCTATAACCTAGTTATATGAATACTGGCAGAGCGTCTCGCTCTTTGCCATTATGAGATATCTCTTATCTCCTAGCACCTACTGTTTTTTTTTTTTTTTTTTTTTGAAGTCTTTATTTCGAACATGCAATGAATACAACAAACAATAACAAAAAAGAAAAACAACTCAATCTGCATGTTCGAAAAGGAGTAGGAAGAAGTATACACTTATTTAATCCTACCCCTTTTCCACTACTCAAATGAGTGTACTATTTTAAACATAAAAAAGAAAAGAAAAGAAAAGAAAAAAAAAATATATATATATATATATATATATGCAAAACAAAAAACAAAAACTATATATGTATAAAATAAAATAGAAACAAAAATAAAAATGTAAACACCTGTGAATATCAAGTCCCTTCTTCATCCCTGTACCTTGTGAACATAATTTCCTTATACATCAGTTTGAATTGTCTCATGTTTGGACATTGCTTTAACACCACATTAAGACTGTTCCACAGTTTCACTCCACATATTGAGATGCAGTGTTTTCTCATGGTAGTGCGTACGTTTAGCACCTTTAAATTGTGTTCTCCCCTCAGATTATAACCCCCCTCCCTATCAAAGAACAATTCTTGAATGTTTCTTGGAAGTGCATGAAGTGCATGGAAGTGCATACTGTGCTCACGAACAAACAATTGCACGTGACCAGGCCACGCCCCCGCGTCCTGCTATATGATGCCGGACATGGTCACACTCTACCTTCCTCAGAAAAAGTTTCCAACACTGAAAACCCAACCAAGGGACCTCAGGGCGCTAAGAGCGAGACGCTCTGCCAGTATTCATATAACTAGGTTATAGGATAACCTTTCGTTATATTATCATACTGGCCATCGCGTCTCGCTCTTTGCCATTATGAGATGGACAGCAGACGCGTGGCCCGACAACTGTACCCCCTGAGGGCCTGTAAGCCCCAACCAGGGAGGAGGGGAGTCTCGTCCACCCGCCCGTCCTAACAAAGGGGGGGGGAGGCAGTCAACTCCACCAAAGTGTGAAAAAAAGGGGGAACCAGAGACCCCTGAAAACGCACAGCACAGGCGGGACCACGTGTGACACAGCACCCCATGGCCCACACCTACACACCCCTGCTAGCCCACCAAATGGCGGGATGCAGGAGAGGTCCCAGACCTCAGAACCGCCTGGGAGACAGAACCCCCAGTCATGTCCATGAGGTAAACCTTAACGAAGGGACCCGGGGAGGACCAGGAGGCCGCAGCACAGATGTCCTCCACCGAGGCCCCCCCTAACAGGGCAGCAGCCCGAGGGGGGACCTGTCCAGCCAACGTGCAGCAAAAGGCAACGCCCCCGCACAACCAATGTGACACTAGCGCGAGGAGGCGGACGAACGCTTGAACCACAATATCCCTGGAGCGAAAGAGCTCCGGATATTCTTTGGCACGAAGTCGCACCGCTATCAGCCGAATAGACAGGCACTCAGGCCGCACCGAGAGAGCACACAGCTCACCCACGCGTTTAGCGGAGGTGATGGCCAAAAAGAACAGATCCAATGGCGCCTGCCCAAGAGGCTCAAACGGGGCCTCTGACAACCGGCCCAGGACCAGTTGGAGGTCCCACTCGGAGACAGAGAACGTTCCACAGGCTTGAGACGCAGAGCGCCAAGCAGGAATGTTCCACTTGAGGGTGGCTGAACAACGTTCCGCCCCCACACTCGACCATACGCCACTCCCCAGCGTAAGCCGCGGTAGAGGACGGAGCGCGCGCGTACCGGATAGCGTTAACCACAGAATAGTCAAGACGCATCCCCACCAGATTCACACTGTCAGCAGCCAAGCCTAGAGGCTGCCCCAGAACAGGAGGCAGAACAGAGTTCCACGTGCCTGAGAGAGGGCCCACGGTGACCACGGAACAGGCCACGGCGGGGCCACCAAGAGCTGAATCAGGGCTGGGGACCACACAGCTGAGCCCCGGCCCGGCGCGACCAGGACCAAGTCCCATGCTCCCGACGTACAGCTGCCCCCTACTGTTGGCCCGACACGTCCCCCCCCCCCCCATACTATGAGGGAGGCGTCGGTGAAGACCGTGACGTGTGACAGCCTGCTGCCCACGGGGACCCCGCAGGTGAGGGCACCAGACCCTCCCCAGAAGACGAGGTCCCCCAGTACTGACATGGGAACCTTCAGCCGCTTCCACATGTCTCACACCGGGTCCATTTCCATACTGGAAAAAACCACCTCTGCATCCTCCTCATGAAGAGGAGGCCAAGAGGGACCCCAGCAGCGGGCGCATCACGGACAGCGCTGTAACCGTCCTAGGACGGAACCTCCCGAGCGCGCCGCTCCGAGAGGGATGCCCATATAGACCTTGAGCTTAGAAAAAGCCCAAGTACTCCACCCGTTGACTGGGAAGAGGAGAACTCTACTTCCAGTCTACAGCAAAACCCAGGCTGGTGAGACACCACCTGCCTGGTATGAGACCTGGCAATCTACCCTGACCGGCCAAGGACCAGAACGTCGTCCAGGGCAGAATACAATTCGTAACCCCTGATGACACAGAGGCCCCAGCGCGGTCTCCACGCACTTGGTGAAGATGCGGGGAGCCAGAGAGTAGCCGAACGACAGCCTCTGGTACCCGTACGCTAAGCCCTGCAAAGGAAGCGTAGGTAAGCCCTAGGATGGAAGATCGGGATGCGAATACGCATCCTACAGGTCTATGGAGGTGAACCAGTCCCCCACCTGACAGCGTCTAACAGGTGGGAGTCGGTCAACATTCTGAACCTTCCATGGGACAGGTCCAGTATGGGTCTGACACCCCCCCCCCCCCCTCCCGATTTCTCGGGCACCAGAGAATACTGGGAGGAAACGCCACGCATCACGTCCTCCTTTGGGACCACGACGATGGCTTGCTTTGCCAACAGAGATTGGATCTCGTCGGCCAGAGCTGTCACTGCTGTTGACCCTGACAATAGGGTCTGTACCAAACCTGAAAACGGGTGGGGTTGTGCAAACTGCAACACAAGTCCCCACCTCAGCGTTCTCTCCATCCACCTCGACATATGGCACTGCTGTAGCCATATGTGATGATAATCCCAAGCGCACCCGCCGCCGGTCCGCAAATAGGCGGCCCGGTCCCACCCCGCTGTGTGTTGCCAACCCTGGACTTGCCAACCGCGCGAGCAGGGCGACTCATGGAGCTGGGATATCGCACCCTGACACTACCAACGAGGCAATCGCACCCAAGGGGGGACCCTGACAGAAAGGGCCGGTTTGATACGGGGGAAGCTGACATCACACTGGGTGACAAAAGCTCCCCCACTGAACACCACCCCGGCATGGATTGCTGAGGAACTGTTCTACAGCTGGACATGCAAGGCATGAGGTCCCCACACTACCCGATAGGGTGGGTTCCTACTTCCTACACACCGTAGCCCTGCAGTGATATTACTACCACCCAAATCAGGAGGGGGGGGCTGGGCCTCGAGTTCCCCCGCTGACAACCTTCGTTGTTGACCGACAACACCAGGCTCACCAGACGCAGAACGTGTGGCGTGGGAGCCGCTTGACAGCACAGCATACTCACGGACAGACCCAGGCCTAGCCAGCAACTGGGTGTCAGCCCCTGTCCCCATGAGAAGCGAAACGTGGGGCCGCTCGTGCTTCACTGAAGGCACGCGGCCCGCAGCCAAAGGAAACAAATCAGAGCCCGTATCCCGCTGGTGTTGGGGGGGGGGGGTGACCGGAGAGCGAGCTAGACACAGCTAGACGGCAACGTTTCTTTAGTGCGTGCTCTCATCTAATGTAGCCGTTCCCTCTGCCGCCAAGGCTGTCTGCCTTGTGATCACCTGTTGTCTTTGTGTCCAGGGTACCTCAGGCGGGGAAAACATGGCCGCTGGTTGGGGGCCTCGCCACAGCTGTTGGCGAGGCCGCGCCCTCACCTCTGGCTGCGCGGTGTGGGGCCTAGGTCAAATACCTCCCGCGTTCCTGCGGAAAGACCAAAGTCCCTCTGCGGAGAGGGGAGCCCTGAGGAGGGAAAAACCAACAATGTTGCTAGTCGCTGCTAATTCTATACCACGGCGGTATAGGCTTTAACAGCCCACCAGCCACCTGCCGGGCCGACTCGCCTCATAGCGTCGGCCGGGCGGGACACCGTTCCACCATGTCAGAAGCAAAGGACTGATGCCACCTGCTTCACAAGCACGGAGCACCAGTGGTGGCTGCAGACAAAAGACTACTACTAGTGAAGCACTGCCTCACTAGTAGACATGCAGCAACCTCCACTGTGGTGTGCACCCATGAAGGGGTAAATGAATAAATGAACGAAAACTCCACTAACACACTGCAGAATGGGCTAGCCCATACACACAATTGTTAATGGGATGCAGACCAGAGAAAACACCAGTCCCGCACACAATTCATAGATTCACAAAAAGCACACCAGCCCTGAGCCTCAGCCCATCCACCCATGAAAATGGTAAACAAGCCCCGTTAAACCCCCAACATTAGACACAGATTGACCGTCAGCATGAATGGTTAAGAGGAGGGAAGACCTTTTAGTAAAGACAGCCCTCGGCGGGGAACAAAGAACGGAGACCTAGCATTGTAGCATTAGCATTAGCCACGCGCACTAGGATAGTTGGGAAAACACCCAAAACAGAGTCATGACGACCATGTTTTCCCAAATATCCTGCCCCTCGCGCCAATACATCACACGGCTGTCTCACGGGACAACCAGCAGTATTACTCATGCTAGTATCAATGCCTGACAACGCAGGCCTACCTGTGCGCGACGTAGCTCGATTGCTAACCGTTGCGCGATGTCCCTCTATCCGCTGTCACGAGATGAGGAACCCCAGGACAGGCCCGATGCGCTGTTAGGATGTGCCGAGAAGATTCCAGGGGCTGGTGAACCACCGGTGAAAACCCAACATTGTGTAATTTCTCCCTGTGTTTCATAACAACTAGTTCACGGAGTGCACTGCAACGTCCGTGTTGGAAACAAAAAAGAGGAAGGTAGAGTGTGACCATGTCCGGCGTCATATAGCAGGACCCGGGGGCGTGGCCTGGTCACGTGCATGGAGTGCAATTGTTTGTTCGTGAGTACAGTAGGTGCTAGGAGATAAGAGATATCTCATCTCGCAAAGAGGGAGACGCGATGGCCAGTATGATAATATAACAATTATGCTGGAATATGAATGCCTTTTTTCGTTTCGTTCTTTTAAAGTTCGATTGGCTACCTGCTATAATATGATTTGTAGAGGCATACAATCTATTTTGATGTCGGTATTAGGTAGCCTATATAAATTATATATAATAGCATAGCCTATTATGGAACAGTAACTTGTGCATATAACGCATGGCACAGACACAGGAGCCCTGCGAAGCCTGCATACAGTAAACAAACTCGATTGTTAACACATTGGGCGCCATGCATTATACCCATCAATATGCCCTCTCTGCCACCACTAAGCCTATGGAGATGTTTACCTTCTTTGCAGGGCTATAACTTTTTAAATATTATTGCTATATCTGCATTACTATGGCCCATTCAACATCGCGTATCTATCGTTCCGGATGTGGGAACGTTATATTTTTTCATTCATACATTGTTGTGTTAATAGCGTCGAGAATATACGTGTTTTTAAGCTTTTCTCCAGTAATTCTTAGAACGTGAGTTATTGGCCCTGACGCATATGATAGATTATCGATTGGCGTTTCTTTCCTATACACGCTATATTAAAAAATTCAAATGTATATGATCGGTATACATTATGCTTCATCATGCGTGAAGGAAAGGGGGGGGGGGGGTCGTTTATAATTCCTTGATCGTCAGTAACGGCTTTATTTAGTATGGGTTGATATATTGATCAGACTGATTGCAAACAAAGAAATGCACAATCGGGCTGAAAATAACGTTAGTGTCCTCTTACCGTTCGCCGATGAGACTGGAGGGAAAAGATCCCAATTATGTGACGTCGATCTGATAGATCCATTTCCGGTTTGTATGACGCACCAATCGCCACTTCCGGTTTGGCGAGAATGTAACTCGCCCGACCATCCACCAGGCGGCGGTATTGAGGCGTTGCAATATCAGACAGGGGTGCCGCTGCAGTCAGGAGGGAGGCTGGATGAATTATGAATGCCATGGCGAAAAAATGAAATATTGATCCCAAACACGCGTTATGCCGTTGTTGGCGTTCAACGCATGACGGTCAATAACGACTTACGCCGTTTATGGCGTCCAATGTGTTAATCTAACTGTTGTCCTTGTATCTTTACGCTTATGAAAACATTAAATAATATGTATAGGCTATAGGCCCTCGTTTGGCCATAAATAATAGCCTATTCTCAAATGGCTATCCGCTGTGGGCTATCTCCTCGCTGACGGACCAGTAGCCTTTATCATATCCAAGGAATCGTGGGGCTCTGGGGAAGAATGGTTGGGAACCCCTGCTATAGCCTATATCCTTTATAATGTTATAGGCTATTTTATTTACAGTAGTCTATTTATGATTTGTTTCCATAGCCGGTCTCAGACAGTTATGCATGTGGCTGAGACGGATCGGGATTAGAAGCTGCTAGGAAACTGCTTCTCGGCTACGAATTAAAGCCACGATTGAATATAATGTACTTCCTTTCTTGACAATAGCCTATCTATAACAATAATACGAGAGCATACAAGAACAATGAATCTCACTGCCATGTAGCCTACACCATGTGTATGTGATCAATAAAAACTCGAACTTGAATTCCATCACGTCTGTGCGGGAGCGCACAAATAGAGTTTCAAGTTTCAAGTTTCTTTAATAGTTGTCATACAGAAGTACAGAATACTTTTATACAAAATGCTTCTTACTGTTACGCTCCAGACTGTGCAAGACAAGATAAGTATGAAATAAAATAACATAGTATAGCATGTAAATTAGAAGTAAAAAAAAAAAATGAGGTCACAGTGTTCAGTTTAGACATATGTACAATGTTCGATGCAGCATAGACGTAACTGAGTTACCATATAATATACAATACTGTGCAGTGTACTAATATACAATACTATATAGTGCAAGGCAGAAATGGGATGAGGTGCAATTTAGGTACAATTTACAGTAGGTGTACGAGTTGTAGTGCAAATCCTTTATCAATAAATATAAAGTGTAAAGTGTGTTTGTGTGATCTAAAGTGTGGAGAGTGGGTGCTGCAGTGTGTTGTTTGTTTGAGTGAGTGTGTGCGTGTGGGTGTGTGTGCTGTGTGCATTTGATGGTTGTTGCATAGTGTTTATTGTTCGTTTAGCAGCCTGATGGCCTGGGGATAGAAGCTTCTTCTGAGTCTTTCTGTGCTCGCCTTAAGACTCTGGTATCGCTTGCCTGACCGCAGTAGTTCAAAGAGGCAGTTGTTCGGGTGGCTCGAGTCCTTAATAATTCTCTTAGCCTTCCCCTTGCACCGCTTGTTGTAAATGTTCTGGAGGGTGGGAAGCCCCCCTCCAATTGTGCGTTCGGCTGAACGTGTCACTCTTTGTAGTCTGCTACGGTCTTGTGCAGTGCTATTCCCAAACCAGGAGGTGATGTTGCCGGTCAGGATGCTCTCTATTGTACATGAGTAGAAGTTCCTAAGGATCTTCTGACTGACTTGGAACTTCCTTAGGCGCCTGAGGAAGTAGAGGCGTTGTCGTGCCTTCTTCACAACACTGTCAATGTGTGTGGTCCATGTCAAGTCCTCGGATATGTGGGCTCCGAGGTACTTGAAACTGTTCACTCTCTCAACCGGTGCCCCGTCGATGCTGAGGGGGCTGTAGTCCTTGACCCCCGACCTCCTGAAGTCCACAATCATCTCTTTTGTTTTGCTGACGTTCAGGGAGAGGCAGTTCTCCTGACACCACTGTGACAGGTTCTCTACCTCTTCCAGGTAGGCCCTTTCATCATTGGCAGAGATCAGGCCCACCACTACTGTGTCATCAGCAAATTTGATGATGGTGTTGTTGTTCCGCTGTGCTACGCAGTCATGTGTGTACAGGGAGTAGAGGAGGGGGCTCAGAACACAGCCCTGGGGGGCCCCTATGTTGAGCGTGATGGATGAGGAGGTGCAGTTGCCTGCTCTTACCACCTGGGGTCTGCCCGTCAGGAAGTCCAAGACCCACTGGCAGAGGTCATAGTTCAAGCCCAGGTCCCTGAGCTTGGCTATGAGTTTGGAGGGGACTATGGTATTGAATGCTGAGCTGTAGTCGATGAACAGCATTCTCACATAGTTCCCCTGCCTCTTGTCCAGGTGTGATGCTGCTGTGTGCAGCACATGGGCTATGGCGTCCTCCGTGGACCTGTTGGGGCGATATGCAAATTGCAGAGAGTCCAGGTTGATGGGGAGGGAGGAACAGATGTAGCCCTTCACTAGCTTCTCAAAGCACTTCATGGCTATGGAGGTGAGGGCTACAGGGCGGTAGTCGTTGAGGCAAGCGGGCGTAGATTTTTTGGGTACAGGGATGATGGTGGACTTCTTCAGACAGGTGGGGATGACAGCCTGTTCCAAGGACAGGTTGTAGATGTCAGTGAATACCGGGGCCAGTTGGTCGGCACAGACTTTTAGGACGCGGCCGGGGATGCCGTCCGGTCCTGCTGCCTTCCTGATATTCACTTTTTTAAAGATCCGTCTCACCTCATGTTCTGTTACCCTGAACACTGAGTCTCCATCAGCAGCAGACCCCCCCCCCATTGCCGTGGTTTGTAGGCTGGTGTTTTTATTCACAGCCTCAAACCTTGCATAGGAGGAATTGAGATCATTTGCTAAGGAGATGTCACTGTTCAGTTTGAGGGAGGTGCTTTTGTAGTCTGTCATTGTTCTGAGGCCCTGCCACATGCCTCTCGAGTCAGCCTGTTCAAACTGAAGTTCAACTTTATCCCTGTAACGCCGTTTTGCCTCTATTACTGCTCTCCTGACGTTGTATCTTGCCATCTTGTGTTCTTCCATGTTGCTTGTCACCAGCCCGGTGTTGTATGCTGATGTGCGCACTTTCAGAGCCTCACGGATGGATTTGTCTACCCAGGGCTTTTGATTTGGGTAGATTTTAATTGTGGTGGAGGGGATTGTTTCTTCTACCAGAGTACAGACATAGTCAAGCACCGTTTCAGTGTATTCGTTAATATTGGCTGTGTTATCACGGAATACACTCCAGTCTGTGCATTCAAGTGCAGCTTGGAGTGACTCCTCTGACGTCACGGTCCAACGCTTAACCTCTCGCGAGACCACCGGCGTTCGCTTGAGACTTTGTGTCACAATAGACTGTGTTGTCACAATGTAAATAAAAACGTGCACTGAAAAGTTACAGTATGTAGATGGTTGATTATTTGTATGACAGTCAGTAATCAGTTTTATTTAATGAATTGAAAACCGCATTGATACGTAAAAGCAAACTGGCAATAGAAAAGATGTTCAAAATAATAGTTCCCTTAAAACACTAACGCTATTAAATAAAAAATATACAGTGGAGGTTTTTTTTTAATCCCTGAATATCTTGCATGGGTAGATTTACATAAAACTGCTCTATGAGCTCTTGTCTGTATTGCTGTGGCGTTTTGGAGGTGGCAGTTCCACATCTGACATGCGTCAGGTCTTGGGAGTTCCAGCAGCGGGATGCCTAGGGATGCACGATAATTATCGGGCAGCAATTATGACGTCATCCCGATAAACTCGATAACGTTATTAATAGCTCCGATAATATAATATATTTTTTGGTAAAAAAAAATGTGGTGTGGGTGAATTGGAATGAAGTGCGTTTGTTTTGACTAAAGTCTCCTCCCGTTTTGTCAGTACTGTGCTACGACTGACAGCGTGTGGTTTAGGAACAGGGCGTTTTACACAAATCCAGCGCTTCCTTTCTTGGCTGTGACGTAGCCACGCAAGTTAACGTTAACAACAAAGATGGCCGCGTCGGTACTCGGAGTTTCAGAGTAAAAAGATCGCTTGCTATTTGTAATAAATGCAATGCAGACGTTCCACAAGACAGACAGACCGGCGCATGTAGTTCAGCGTCGCGGAGCATTTAGCCCGCTGGCTACCTAGCTCCACTTCAACCAGCATCGGGAGCTCCAGCAGCTTGTCGATGTGCTAATAGCCTCAGCAAGCTAACGTTAGCTGGCTCCAGCAGCTTGTCGATCTGCTGGAGTCAGCTAACGTTAGGTTGCTGAGGCTATTAGCACATCGACAAGCTGCTGGATCTGCCGATGCTGGTTGAAGTGGAGCTAGGTAGCCAGCAGGCTAAATCGATATTATGATGAATTGAAAATGGGGGACCCTGATGGAAACAAGACGAAAGTCTTTCTCAGGTCTGCATCCTCTTAACAATTGTATGTATTGAGCTGTACTGTACTGTACCCATTCTGCAATCTGTTAATAAACTTTTCAATCAATCAATCAATCAATGCTCCCGACGACATCAACAAGCTGCTGGAGCCAGCTAACGTTAGCTTGACTGGTTGCTGGCTAACTAATGAAGCTACTCGTCCCGGGAGATAACGGCGCTGCCTGGCTGGTTGTTGGCTAACTAATGTAGCTACTCGTCCTGTGAGATAACGCCGCTGCCTGGCTGGTTGTTGGCTAACTAATGTAGCTACTCATCCCGTGAGATAACGCGGCTGCCTGGCTGGTTGTTGGCTAACTAATGTAGCTACTCGTCCCGTGAGATAACGGCGCTGCCTGGCTGGTTGTTGGCTAACTAATGTAGCTACTCGTCCCGTGAGATAACGGCGCTGCCTGGCTGGTTGTTGGCTAACTAATGTAGCTACTCGTCCCGTGAGATAACGGCGCTGCCTGGCTGGTTGCCCTTCTGTCAAACTTCTTTAATTTAGCAAACGACTCGTCAATAGGTACAAGCGGGCCCCCAACACCGTGGCGGTGGTGATGCCGCAGGTGACCCGTTGTGGTGGTGATGTGAGGTGGTGATGTGTCCACTCAAAGCCTCTTTTTCAAGGCTCCGCTTTGAAAAAAGAAGAACAAAAAGCTTTGAGCGTCTTAGGTTGGATGCACCACAAGCTGTTGACGGATTGTGAATTTTCATTTGGAAAAATAAATATGGTCACTTTATCAGTCAAAACTGTTGTCTTGGCTTTTGTTTCTGTTGTCTGGTTAGGTCACATTTAAGTTGGTGTTAAGTTATTGTCCTGGGAAGTCTTTTTATGTATTATTATTGTATTGTGATATGTTTTGTTTCATGTTGAAAAAAATATTTTTTTTTATCAAAAAAAATATATACACTTTTTTTTTATAATACAATAAATATCGGTTATCGATATCGGTTATCGGCTTGAGGAGCATAAAGTTATCGGTATCGGTGTCAAAAAAGCAATATCGTGCATCCCTAATTTCTGATGGCCAGATTATGGAACACACTGCAAGCCATGACGATGTGGCAAACCTTTTCAGGCGGTACACTGCAGCGTGCCCCCTGTGCCAGACAGGCAGAGCCTCAGCAGGCAAATTGCACACTCCACGGTGACTCTTGTGCGCGAGTGTGCCCGGTTGTAGATGCGCTCCTGTTGGGGTTGATCAGAGGAGTCATCAGCCATGGCTTCAGTAGATAGCCCCCATCCCCTGCATTTAAGTGATATTTTAATTACAGATACCCCAGTAATAACATTACAATTTAATGCGTTCCTCCCGGCCACCGGCAATGACTTATCAGCCAAATGCAACGATAAATAAATAAGATGCATTCATTTGGAAAGACTTATTCCAAATGCTATTTATAGGGTTTGACAATAATTACACTAATGTCGCTATTTTACAATGAACTATAATGAATTCTGGGTCATACCGAACACGCCAGTGTTGAAACTAATGCACGAAAGCTTATTTCCGCGTTGCAGTCTTCATATTCTACCGTTGGGCGCCAGGTACGCATGGTCTGAGCTGTGCGTAGATATACGCACAATGTCAAGCACACGTTCAAATTAAGCAAAGTCCCACACTTTGCTTAGAAATGATCGTACGCATGGTTTACGCACATATCGGTGTGTATGCACCATTGATAAATGAGGGCCCAGGGCTCTAAAAGACGAAGTAGCCGACAGCATCCTTTGTCTTCAACAAGGGAAAAGGGCTGGTCGTCAAGTGCCATAATTTCTGTGATCAAGTTAGAGATCGCTTGAGCCCTTGGGTCATTTCTGTCAAACTTTAATTTTGCAAACGCCTCGTCAATAGGTACAAGCCCCGCCGGTTCCTTTGCAGCTGGCTTTGGATTCGCAGCAGCTTTAGCTGCTCGCACGTCGTAGTAGGCTTATAACACACCATCGTAGCGGTGGTGATGTTGCAGGTGACTTATTATGTTGGATGTGTTATAGCTTGCTGCCCTTTTCCCTCGTGGAACTTCTGCATTGCATTTGTTACAAATAGCAAGCAAACTGTTTTCCTCTGAAACTTTGAAAAAGTCCCACACTACTGACGCTATGTTTGTTTCCTATCCGTGCTGCTTCTGAAAGTTATGTGACTACGTCACAGCCAGGCATGAGAAAGGGAGCGCTGGATTTGTTAAAAACTCCCTCTTCCTAAACCACACGCTATCAGTCGTACCACAGTACTGGCAAAGCGGGAGGAGCCTAAAGTAAAAACGAACGCCCTTCATCCCAATCCACCCACACGTCATTTTTTTAACCAATTTTTTTTATATATATTATCGGAGCTATCAATAATTTTATCTGGTTTATCGGGATGACGTCATCATTGCTGATATCGGCCCGATAATTATCGACCCGATAATTATCGTGCATCCCTAGTTATTATTATTAGCCGCGGCAGCCTCAGATATTAGCCCTTCATTAGCAAAATCCAGAACTAACGTTAGCTTAGCAGTGTTTCTCATCTGTTTATCTGACATACATTATCCTAGTTTAGCTTGGTAAAGTTGTATTATTTACAGTTTACCAAACAATTATTTTTCAATCTTCTGTAGATGGCCATGATATTGCATTTAGTTGTATTTTCATTTAATTTAGTGTACTTTCTGACAAGGACGTGGTCTTAGTTTTTCCAATGCTATCCTGGAAACACCACTTGGAAGACAAAAACAACAGCTGCCTGCATCAATAACAAATCAGATGTTTTGGCCATCAAATTAAATGCAATATCATAGGTGTAACTGAGGGGTACAATTCCCTGACTGTATTGAATAAGTATGGTATCATTAAACCACTACTGAGTTATGTACATTACTACTGGCCATACAGTACACATGTATATGAGATGAACACTTCCACAATAACACGGCTTCACAACAAATATCGTTTAGAAGAATATTTATTAGCAGCACGAAGATTATCTTACATTACTTTACTTATCAAGATTGAGAGTTGCGCTTGTAAGGCGAAGAATGTGCATGAATAGGTCAAGAGCGTAAGTCCATGAGAATATTACGCAGGAGATAATTAATACCACCTGTATCATAAGAATTATATATGGTACACTAGTAGGGCAGCTGGAGATACTAATAGGGTCCCTCCGGTTGTAGGCCAGCAGGGGAGAGGATTTGTCGGTAGCGAAAGTCTGGGTCAACGAGGAATAAGGAGACTCCAGGTACAGGAGACAGTGCAATAATCCCTTGATCCGCAGACGAACAACAGCTATTCTCCGGTATGCAGTGCCGCATGGAGGAAAGCTAGCCAGCCTCAGGGGTCCTAGAGGCGGGCTCGACGATGCTCCTCACAGGGTAAATCCCACACAGTTGTGGGTGTAGACGATTCTCCGCTCCATCAGCTACAGGACCAAAGCAAATATAATCCAGCCGAAAAGGGCTCTGTAGTCGTCGGGGTAGGTTATCCAGTGTACATATCCACACGGTTCTCGTCTAGGGCTCCTCGGATGACGGCACCAGGTTAAGCCACCCAGCCTGGATAAGCACACTAGCTCGGTACGAGGAAGCGTTGGTAATGCTGGTCACTGTAGAACGGTAGCCGCACGATACACTATACATAATAGACTATTACTTAATAATAGAATAGGTCGAACTCGACGATACAGCGTTAAACTCTGACACTTCAGCTATCAATTCGCACGCGGTCTCAAGGCTCTATTTCTAATATTTTTTTTTTTATAAAATATATATATTATATAATTAGACTTGTACTTGTATTATCTGCGAGACATCGCCACCACGCAACAAGCTCCACTGTCTGTGTGTACTCTAGTAGCCTCCAGCTACGGCCAGGATTCTCCGGAGCTGCACCTGGACCTATACTCGAGTAGCCTCGAGCAGAGCTACGGCCAGGATTCTCCGGCGCTGCACCTGGACCCTATTGTATTGGTATAACGTTAGCAAGCCCTCAGCTCGAATACGCATCGAATCAGTGTTATAAGACATTGATATCAGGACCTATCTGTAGCTACTGCTAGCCGGATATATAACGTTAATACAACGCCTCAGTGAATTATTTAGTTCAATGGGACATTTTGTTTTGAACGGTGAACTAACTTGCGTTAACGTGAGCTAACAGCTAACGGAGCTATCATACACGTCTCTACTAGACTTGATGGAGCGTTTGTTGATGTCAGGAGCTATCGGTAGCTGGCCGGCTAGATACCGTTCGGTTAGACAATGCCTCATCATGTATTAAACTAAAAGTGAATAGTTGACTGGGTCATTTTGTAACGGTAGCTAAGCTAACGTTAGCTCAGGGAGACGCCGTCGTCCTCCCGACCATGTTCTATAGATATCTATGCTCCCGACAGCTCCCGTGTCCCGTCCCACTAGACTACTAGACCCGTGTTTACATGTGTGCGGTAGGGGCTGGCACGCCCACTGCGCGAAGCCTCCTAAATAACTTTTTCCAGTTCGCACATATCTATTATCTATGACTAATTCTATCTATTTTTAGGGGCAAATGCGAGTGAAATAGTCGCGCTGTGGTTACATGACGTCATTGCTATTTTAGAGCTGCTCTACCCGGTTACACGGTATAGTCAAAATCCATACCGTAGAGCAAATTCATACCGTTTATACCGTATACCATTTATACCGTCCACCCCTACAGCACGTTGTATCGTGGTGTGAGGCTTCAACTTATTGGGGTAACATACTGCTGTATCCACCTGCAACGTATTTATACGTAAGGTGAACAATCTAGTACCAGCCTTATTTCTGTCTCGTATTCTTGCGCAGAACCGGGCATGTCCAGGCATGTCTTGGCGGTGACTTTGAACTAGACATTGGGGGTATGGCCGTGGCGCCTAGGGGATCGCTGTCCAATAGGAGAACGAAATATTATGGTCTGTACTAGGTAAAGGGATATTCCGTGTATATGTACAAGGGATATCAGACGATATACAAATACTATACAATATATCTCAAGTAATAAATATATATATTCGGTTTAATCTGACCCTTCGTAACAATAGGCTTATATTCATAGATCAGAACTATAGCAGTGCATCTGTCTATATATACACCCATGTGTTTTTCAGTTCTTAAATCTTTCTGTCAGGATTTTCCTTCCTTTCCAATTAGTTAGCCTAGGAAAATAGAGCTAAGAGTTAAGGACTGATGGTTCTTTCTTGGCTTTCTGTGTTCCTGATGAATTTCAACTGAAAAGTTAGACCTTTTGTAAGTTTTGTTTGTTAGGATGAATGTACAATGTACTGATATTTCTTTCCTTACTTTCCCCCAAGACTGCTCTGAATATGACCACCCCTAGCCTCTCACACCTTGGTTTGAGAGAACCGTCTGTCTGTTTGGTGGACTGCATGAAACCGCCACAGCTGGACCAGGAGCAGAGCTGTTTGGACTGCATGGAAACAAGTATGGAAATGTTGACTTTAATCTGTAAACATTATGACTTTATAAGTGTTGACTTTAACCTCTTAACATATTCGGGGCCATTGGGGGCTGTCTAATCTCACGCTAAACGGCCAGCATTTCAAAACAGACTTGCATTGTATGTGAGGCTGTTTGTAGAGCTAAATCTATACTTTATAGTATTGCTATCTGTCCATTCTCATTGTCAATTGAGACCATAAACCGTCCCTTCAAAATGGCTTAACACTTTGGCTGCCAGGAGCCGTGTTAAAGCGTCATTCCCGGCCATGCTCAAGTTGCCGGAGGACACTTTACAGCGTCCTTATATCAATATTTCAAAAATCTGCGATCGGATTCATATGTCCCCTCCGCTGGCCTGAGATCCACCAGGAGGACCCACTGAGCTCTCTGGCGGTTCAGGAGCGCCATCTGGTGGCCAATCGGTGCAATCGCTTAACAGGAAGTGGCATAGAGGTTGTGCTGGACAGCCGTATTACTTCCGGGCACTCGCTATAGGTCCCGGCATTCTAGCTCGTCAGAATACACAGCGATCGATTGCCAATAACTCGATAAACAACATGATTTGGACGTATATACCATTATACAAGCTGGAGATGGACCGGGTAAATCTACATCCCATAATGATAAAATTTCTACTCTACGATGATCGCCCAACGGCGCGCGGAGACTGGGGTGAGTTTTAGCGTGTAACGTTACCGTGTTCGATACTAACTGCTATTATCAACATTTGACCCACATTAGATGATTGGTATAACGCTGCCCACGGAATTATAAACGCCCCCTAGCCCATCCGGTCAACATCAGATGATGTGTAGTAACTTCTAGAAGTACGTCTAGTTGGAATTTTTTATATCGCGCTGATTGCCATAAAACTGTATTGCATCATCAATATAATGCATTTGGGGCTATAGATCACGTTCTGGAGAAAGCTGCAGAAAGAGATGAAAACATACTTATACATTAGACCATACTTTACTATGAATATGTGAATGAAAAAGTTTAACGTTGCTACACAATGAACAATACATATAGGACTTTGAATGGGCCCTAATAATGGCAATGTAGCAATATAATTAAAAAAGTTATAGCCATGCAAAGAAGGGGTACTTCTCCATAGACAAATAGAGCCGGCAACCTATGGTATATCATGAATTTAACCCATGGCAACCCTAAAGAAAAAATGTTCATCAATACGTTATCATTTTATAGCCTCGTGAATATAAGCGTTATATGGGATTTGGACTAGTATATTTCCTTGAAGGCGAGATACAGGGCGCTAAGCTAATAACGTTAAATCGAACAGCGTTTCGGCACTACAGAAGATGGAGCTAAACCGCTAAATGCATATTGTCGGTATTCATGGTCCACCATGAATGCATGGGGGGGGGGGGGGGCGGGGGACGTCATTTCTGATTATTGATTACTGTTACATTCAAGCCTAAAGTATGGCTCGTGTAGGCCTTGAATGCAAAGTGGTGGACACAGGACAAGACAGGAGTTTATAAAAAATAACACTATTTATTGGAACAGCTATTTACATGGACAAAAAGGGTGAGAGCTGGGTGCTCCAGACTCAAAAGGTCAATAACAAAACCAAGGCACATAGGCCAAAATAGAACAATAGCAAAAATAGCAGCAGTGAGAGCAGATGAGACTCTGGTGAGCTGACATCTCTTGTGAAGTGGGAGACACTGCAGCCTGCACTCTGCTCTCCTTTGTAGGGCGTGGTGCCTCATCACCACACCTGTGTCAATTAGAAGGGCGGCCATTTTAATAACATGGAACACCAAAAACAGGAAGAAATCAAACCACCAATTAGTGACAACACACTACAACCACAATGTGAATATGCACCACAGACAGTAAGTATCCCTCCACCATGTGAAAGTAATACGTAACAATTACCAATAACCGCGTTAGCCACATTCGCTGATCGCCTGGTTGGCTAACAAAGCAAGGCCTGATCAGTGTGTAATTTATGTGAAAAAGATCTCCCAGTTATCGATTGCCATCTGGTAGATCGATATGTCCATTGGCTGATGATATATTCCTTTACTGCATAGTGAATTCGGCGTCGCAAAAGGTATTCCAAGCTACAGGCTACACATATAGAATCCAGCTAACTGGAAACTCCATTGAAAGTTAAAAAAAAAAGAAGGCACCGTTCTGCCACAGGGAACACTGCATTATCGAGACAGCGCCCCTAAGAGGATCTGGCCGGTAATGCACTTTTCAGAATTCGAAGAGTGGGGTAAATCTGCAGTGCTGCTCGGTGACATTGAGTAGGTTATTAAAATGGAATAAAAGCCAAAACAACCTTGCCACGGACATGTCCATGGTTGGCCCTTTAAGCATGGCGCCGAAACACGGACATCTCCGTGGTCAGGCGAGAATGTGTTAAGCCAGATTCTAAATTCGCCTAAAAGTAAAAGGAAGATTGCTCCACTTCTACAAGCCTGGTGGTACTAAATCCAGATTGAACTCTGCCATTGGAAAGAGGAGATTTGGCCCGATCCATAGATGTATGACTTAATAATAAGGTAATTTATATGCCTGATATTCTATAGTTATAAAAAAAAGTTGAAGTCCAAGGCGGCTCTACACATTTTAAAAAGCCTTTATTTAATGGCTCACATTATTTAGATCATTTAAAAGAAACCAACATGTTTCGGCCTACATAGGGCCTTCATCAGGGTATAGATAACTAAGACCAAACAAAACTCTGACTAATATAGAGAATCCAGGACTCTGGGAGAGTCTAATTACAATGAGAGACAGCTGGTGCTAAACGAATGGAGGCACAGAATATACATAACATGACAGTTAGAAGGGGTCAGCAAAGACACAATCCACTTAATGGTAGGCTAAGTCAAAAAAGATATCACTGTGGAAGGATTATACAATAATACTAAATATATATAAAATAAAAGATGAATACATTATGTATATATACTAGAGCTGGGCCGTTAACGGCGTTAACGTGCTGCGTTAACGCTATACTAGTATCGCGCGATAATATAATTAACGCATTAATAAAAAAAAAAAAAAAAAAAACGTTATATATATATATTTTTTTTTTTTACATTTTCTTTTTTTTAACCTTTATTTACCCAGGGTAGGTTCGCTGAGCACATATGCTCTTTTTCAGGAACGCCCTGCTTCACATTCACACAGTTCCATTCACACCTGGGAGCTGCCCAGTACAACCACAGTTGACACCATTGGCCACTGAGCAACTCCACTGGAGCAGTTGATTCAAGCCATTGTCACATAGTTCAAGTTTGAAATTATTCTTTCTGTTTTGCTCCTGAGAGTGTGCTAGATACTGTACTGGTAATATTATTTATTTGTGTTAACTTCTGAATAAAACAACTTATTAAACACAAGTACATCTTATTGAACATTATTTTGATATTTCATTACCAATTATCATAGCAAAACAGCTTTTTCAAACAGTCTGTAATGCATTTTGGAAACGGGAGATGGGCTCATGGTGTAATGGGCCACCTGGCCGCGTGTAGCTGTTCCGCAACAGTAAGTTACTTCCGGGGTAGGCCTGATTGGCCCCGAAAGCACGTGACAGGCGCGGCCACGCCCCCGCGGCCGCCTCAGGACGCGCAACGAGGCTGCTGCTTTCCGCCTTCAACGCCGCCCGCCGCAGAGGAGGAAGAGGCAGGCGTTCGCGTATGAAATAAAATAGTATAGAGACATATGTACAGCGTCGCGATCGCAGTCATCAGTCATAATAACATTTGAAAGGCATACATTGTTGGATGAAATAAAATAGTATAGAGACATATGTACAGCGTCGCGATCATCAGTCATAATAACATTTGAAAGGCATACATTGTTGTATGAAATAAAATAGTATAGAGACATATGTACAGCGTCGCGATCGCAGTCATCAGTCATAATAACATTTGAAAGGCATACATTGTTGTATGAAATAAAATAGTATAGAGACATATGTACAGCGTCGCGATCATCAGTCATAATAACATTTGAAAGGCATACATTGTTGTATGAAATAAAATAGTATAGAGACATATGTACAGCGTCGCGATCGCAGTCATCAGTCATAATAACATTTGAAAGGTATACATTGTTGTATGAAATAAAATAGTATAGAGACATATTGTACAGCGTCGCGATCATCAGTCATAATAACATTTGAAAGGCATACATTGTTGTATGAAATAAAATAGTATAGAGACATATTGTACAGCGTCGCGATCATCAGTCATAATAACATTTGAAAGGCATACATTGTTGTATGAAATAAAATAGTAGAGACATATGTACAGCGTCGCGATCGCAGTCATCAGTCATAATAACATTTGAAAGGCATACATTGTTGTATGAAATAAAATAGTATAGAGACATATGTACAGCGTCGCGATCATCAGTACTGTCAGTACATCAGTACATTAACAGTACTGTATTTGCAAATCTGATATGTCATAAATGTATAGATGTAGCAGTACTGTCTATCTGTATGTCATGTATGTCATATATGTTATGATGAATTGAAAATGGGGGACCCTGATGTAAACAAGACGAAAGTCTTTCTCTGGTCTGCATCCCCTTAACAATTGTATGTATTGAGCTGTACTGTACTGTACCCATTCTGCAATCTGTTAATAAACTTTTCAATCAATCAATTCAATCAGTCATAATGAATGGGGGACCCTGATGTAAACAAGACAAAAGTCTTTCTCTGGTCTGCATCCCCTTAACAATTGTGTGTATTGAGCTGTACTATATTGTACCCATTCTGCAATCTGTTAATAAAGTTTTCAATCAATCAATCAATCAAAAACCTTATGTGTGTTGTCGCTCTCAAAGAGCACCTACGGGAGACTGCAATTCGAAACTGGCCCCTGTAAATGTCCTAACCCAACCCCCTCCAATGTACAGTAAATTACCAAGTATGGTTGTCAATATTCCAATGTAGTTTTGCTTGTACAGTTGTACAGTGTCCCCCACCCACCCTAACCACCTCCAATGTACAGTCCCCACCCCACCCAATTACCCAACCTCCTCCAATGTACAGTTTCTACGTCAAATGTATATACTCTTTTCTGGACTCTTTTTGTATCACAAACAGTATTTGCAAATCTGGTACGTCATAAATGTATAGATGTAGCAGTACTGTATCTGTATGTCGTGTATATCATATATGTTATGATGAATTGAAAATGGGGGACCCTGATGTAAACAAGACGAAAGTCTTTCTCTGGTCTGCATCCCCTTAACAATTGTATGTATTGAGCCGTACTGTACTGTACCCATTCTGCAATCTGTTAATAAAGTTTTCAATCAATCAATCAATAATAACATTTGAAAGGCATACATTGTTGTATGAAATAAAATAGTATAGAGACATATGTACATAAATGTATAGATGTAGCAGTACTGACTATCTGTATGTCATGTATGTCATATATGTCCTGATGAATTGAAAATGGGGGACCCTGATGTAAACAAGACGAAAGTCTTTCTCTGGTCTGCATCCCCTTAACAATTGTGTGTATTGAGCTGTACTGTATTGTACCCATTCTGCAATCTGTTAATAAAGTTGTCAATCAATCAATCAATACAGCGTCGCGATCATCAGTCATCAGTCATAATAACATTTGAAAGGCATACATTGTTGTATGAAATAAAATAGTATAGAGACATATGTACAGCGTTGCGATCGCAGTCATCAGTCATAATAATCGCGCCGCAGTCGACAGTCATGCAATCATTTATCATAGAGACATATGTACAGCGTCGCGATCAGTCATCAGTCATAATAATCGCGCCGCAGTCGGCAGTCATGCAATCATTTATCATTTAACATTTGAAAGGCATACATTGTTGAAGGCAAGATCTACGCATTGAAGCGCTGAGAGAAAAAGACAGCCAAGATTGTACTTTAAACTAAATTACTTTTATTTGCCTGTATTCTAATTACATGCGCTGCTTTGGTCCAACATTAAAACGTCAAAGTAGAACTATTATGTACTTTCTCATATTATTAACATTGACAAACATATTTACAATTAGCATTTTATAAAGTAGAACTGTAATGTGTACTTTCTCAGACAGTGCTAAGTGCAGTCAGTGCTAAGTGCAGCATCATTTTCACATCAAAACAAATGTAGAACTGTAATGTGGACTTTCTCAGACAGTGCTAAGTGCAGTCAGTGCTAAGTGCAGCATCATTTTTGTAACTGAGGGGTACAATTCCCTGACTGTATTGATAAGTATGGTATCATTAAACCACTACCGCTTTATGTACTTTAATTACTGGCCATACAGTACACGATATCTAAGTATGATGAACACTTTCCCACATATGAAATCAGGTCCACACAAAGGTAATAGTCAAATATTTAATATATAGCAAAAGGTACATATAATAATTACTTAATACATTTATGATTTGAATTGAATGCTCTTGTAAGGCAAATGAGTACTCGTATGCAAATCAACACTGAATGTCCAATCTCTGGTTACACAGGAAGCAAGTATACAACCTGGCTCTTAGGGGATTATAGCGATGGTCACTTAATGATTATAGCTGGATAATATACTGAAGGGGTCCCGCCGGTCGTAAGCCAGTAGGGGGGGTAGGAGAGCCGTCGGCTGTATCCCGTCTGGTCAACGATTTCCAGGGAGAATTCAGGTACAGAAAACAGTGCCCGTGGAACCTTGATCCACAGATGAATACACTTGGGCTCTCTTGTAGACGATAGCTGTAGCTGTCGCTGTCGGTCCACAACGAAGAAGAAGCGAGGCGACCTCAGTCTGGTCTGAGCGCCGTCTCACCTTGGCTCCTCTCGGGGTAAATCCAACACTCACCGGTGTTGGCGATTATCCGCTCCACAAATCAAAGCACCAAAGCAAATTGATATTCCATGCCGTATAGGGCTCAGCAGTCGTCGGGGTAGGTAATCCAATGTGCAGGTCCACTCGTCCTCGCCCAGAACTCCTCGGATGAAAGCACCACGCGTGGTCTGCCCAGCCTGGTTAAGACTCTAGATAACGCGAGGAAACGATGGGGGTGCTGCTCACTTTAGAACTCTAACCGAACGATGCACCATACATAATAGACTATTATTACTTAATAGAAATACGGTGCCAAACTCTGGCAATTCAGCTATTAATTCGCACGAGGTCTCACTGCTATTCTAAGGCCAAACAGGCCGTACTACACCGCACGCGGTATCGTGGGGTGAGGCTTCACGTCTTGTTACTTAGTTGGGTAGAAGGGTAAAGGACTAAGAGGAATTCTACATTTCTTGCGCCATATTTATATGCACAGTGGACAAGTAGTGCCGCTCTGCTTTCGGTAGCCGTATTCCTGCGCGGAGCTGAGGCTAGTAAAGGCATGTCTCGTCGGTACCTTTGAACTTGAACGCCAGGGGCTTGTCCCTGGCGCCTGGTCCTTTTGTCCAATAAGAGAATGAACTATTATGGGCTGTAGTAGAATAAAGGGATATTCAGTGTATATGTACAAGGAATATACAAGGGATATCAAACGATATACAAATACTATTAAATATATATCCATAAATAAATATATATATTCGGTTTAATCTGATCCTTCACAACAATTTTCACATCAAAACAAACGTAGAACTGTAATGTGGACTCTCAGGGTAAGATAAAAAAAAAAAAACTTTGACCGTTACACTATTAGCTTCAATGTTTTTTTGCCCCACTAGTGTTCAAAGCCACCGACGCGCTCAGGCTGTGTTGCTTTGCAGGTCGCCCAGCTTGAACGCGTCTCCTTGAGCCAGCTGGCAACTTCCTGCGCGCCACTGCAGTTGGCTGACAGCCAATGATCGGGCCTTGCCGCCGCGCAGCCCGGCGTAATGTGAAAGCCCTCGTTGACAGGCTCCCGGACTTGCCGAATGTGCGTAAGGCTGACGACATTGCGGAAGGGTTCCTCTTCAGCAGCTGATACTGTTTTGACCAGGCCTTGCAGTCAGCAGTGAAGAGGGGGTCCTGACTGCGTCGCCGCATATCTGACAACGACTCCTCGAAATCACAGTCGTCATCATCTGAATGTGTGACAATAAGAAGGGAATAGGTTTATTTTGAATGTCACAGGGTTTGAACAACTTCAAGATGTACATCCTTCATATTATTATATCCTATTTAACACTTGTGGCTGGAGTAGGGAATACACGCGCATATCAACAACTACAGTATCTCACATCTTATGGTGTGTGTGTGTGTGTGTGTGTGTGTGTGTGTGTGTGTGTGTGTGTGTGTGTGTGTGTGTGTGTGTGTGTGTGTGTGTGTGTGTGTGTGTGTGTGTGTGTGTGTGTGTGTGTGTGTGTGTGTGTGTGTGTGTGTGTGTGTGTGTGTGTGTGTGTGTGTGTGTGTGTGTGTGTAGGCGTGTGTGAGAGAAAGTGACACAAACAGACGCGTTCATAACTGACCGGTTTCTTGCAGCTCATCTGTCGCCGTACCGCTTGGCCCAGGGGTGGCGTCTGTTTGATCTGTCGCCGTACCGCTTGGCCCAGGGGTGGCGTCTGTTTGATCTGTCGCCGTACCGCTTGGCCCAGGGGTGGCGTCTGTTTGATCTGTCGCCGTACCGCTTGGCCCAGGGGTGGCGTCTGTTGACACAAAGACACGCTCATATCAACAACTACAGTATGTCACATCTTATGGTGTGTGTGTGTGTGTGTGTGTGTGTGTGTGTGTGTGTGTGTGTGTGTGTGTGTGTGTGTGTGTAGGCGTGTGTGAGAGAAAGTGACACAAACAGACGCGTTCATAACTGACCGGTTTCTTGCAGCTCATCTGTCGCCGTACCGCTTGGCCCAGGGGTGGCGTCTGTTTGATCTGTCGCCGTACCGCTTGGCCCAGGGGTGGCGTCTGTTTGATCTGTCGCCGTACCGCTTGGCCCAGGGGTGGCGTCTGTTTGATCTGTCGCCGTACCGCTTGGCCCAGGGGTGGCGTCTGTTGACACAAAGACACGCTCATATCAACAACTACAGTATGTCACATCTTATGGTGTGTGTGTGTGTGTGTGTGTGTGTGTGTGTGTGTGTGTGTGTGTGTGTGTGTGTGTGTGTGTGTGTGTGTGTGTGTGTGTGTGTGTGTGTGTGTGTGTGTGTGTGTGTGTGTGTGTGTGTGTGTGTGTGTGTGTGTGTGTGTGTGTGTGTGTGTGTGTGTGTGTGTGCGCGTGCATGCATGCTGCAAGGGTGGTATTACTTACCCTGGAATGACTGGCATGCTGGCTGAGCAAGTCTCAGGGGCTGAGCAAGTCTCAGGGGCTGAGCAAGTCTCAGGGGCTGAGCAAGTCTCAGGGGCTGAGCAAGTCTCAGGGGCTGAGCAAGTCTCAGGGGCTGAGCAAGTCTCAGGGTTTGAAGGAAGCCCAAGGGGACGGTTGCTATAGTATACAGAATATAAGAATAAGCGGCATTGCGTTCAGTGTAGGAAAGGTCTATTATGGTTTATTGTAGGGATGTGCGATATTATCGGCCTACCGATATTATCGGCCGATATCGGCATTAAAATGTGATATCGGAAAATATCGGTATCGTTTTTTTTTACATTTCTATAACCTTTATTTACCCAGGCAAGCGCGTAAGAACAATTTCTGATTTTATTTATTGTCAAAAGTATGCATTAATTCCACAACAAGAGATATGTAATGTTAATTACCTGAAATTATTCCATTTTGGGGGGGGGGGGGGGACCCTGCATATATCGGTATCGGTTGATATCGGTTGATATCGGTATCGGAAATTAAGAGTTTGACAATATCGGTATATCGGTATCGGTAAAAAAGCCAATATCGAGCATCCCTAGTTTATTGTGAAAAGAAAGGTATTAGCTTTACCTCCTGCTGATGTTAATTTGAGCAGTACGACCTTCATCTCCGGAGTTGTCGGGAGAAAAGTGTTGGACATATCCACAGGGTAAAACTTGGCCACTGCTGCCAGATGTTTACAGGGGGCCCCAGTTTGTCCTGCCGGGCATGAGCACAGCTCCATCTCCGCGTCCACGATGTACGCCCCCGTCACCGAGCCCTTCACCTCGTACCTGTTGCCCTCAAGCTATACAAATCATGCGTCATACAAGGGACATTACACAATGGCTAAATCTGCACGCTAAATCTGCACTGGTTACTGTAGTCATCTCTAAAAGTATGCATTTGATATAGTACCTGCTGGATCTGAGATTCAGTGATGTTGGTAACCTGCGGAAGGAATCTCCTCCTCTGATATGTCCGCAAGCGTCCGAGGGCAACATCCACAATGCGGGCCTCATAGTAGACCTCCAGCTGTTTGGTCAGGATGTCAAACAGTTGGCCTGGATTGAAGGTTTTTGTCCTCTGGAGGATCCCGTCTTTGAGGACGCGCATCGCTGCTTCAGCGTAATTATTGGTGTTATTTCCCCGGGTGAGGAGACCGTGGCTGCCCCTGTAGCTTAGTGCCCAACACTCCCTGCGACTGTACAGGCGCTCAATGTACTGCAGGTACTTTTCATACCTGCAATTGATCAAATAAGGAAACAAACACAGAAAATGCACATACATCGATGTAATGACAGCAGGCTCATGAAGAGGTAGACACATGAAGTATGCAAATGCAAGCCTCCTGACTTTCTTGCACCGAATTTGCAAGACTGCTGTGTGATTGTGGGATGTGATTGTGGGAATGTCTAAGCACTAACCTGACAGCAACAGGGTGCTCTCTCGCTGCAGAGTACAGCCTGTCCACCTCTGCTGTCTCCTTTGAGTAGAGCATCCCTTTAACCAGAGTGAACAGAGTTGGCCTGTCTCTGCACTCCACCAGACTCGCCTTGCTCCACAGCCATCGCCATACTGCTTGTAGCACATGGAAAATGCACAGGAGGCAAGTGGCTTGTGGGAATGCCCTCCCTAAAGCTCCCCTCTCTGCCGCGCAGTCGTCCGTCATGAAGATCTGTGGCCCAGCTTCTCCCCTGCCAGCAAAGGCCCTCTCTCCAATCAAATTCTTCAGCAGCTGTAGCCCTTCAAAAATAGTCTCCTCATCCTCAGACTGGCAGAAAAGGATCCCCAATGGTAGAGCTCCGGCAGGGCTGTGGGTCAGCAACAAAAAAACTCTGATGTTCTCCCTGTCCATGTTGCCGGAGGAATCTATGAAGCAGAGTTCGCCACTGTGCTTCAGCTGACAGACCGACAAACACAGATGGACAGACGGACAGACAGACGGACACAGAGGCAGGCATAGTTAGTGTTAGTTAGTGTGTTGTTTAGAATAGAATAGAGCAGAATAGAATAGAATAGAATAGAATAGAATAGAATAGAATAGATCTTTATTGTCATTGTTACAGTTGTTACAACGAAATTTAAAATGCAACCCTAGGTGCCCTAGGTGCTAGTAAAAAAATAAAAACAGTCCTAAACACAGTATTAAATATAAAAACAGGGGTGGGGCATAAATAACATTAATATAAACAGGGGGGTGTAAAAGATAATTGTTAATGTTAATGTTGTGTGTGCGTGTGCGTGGGGGGGCAAGAGCAGCCGTGCGTAGCCCCCCCCGCTCTCTCCAGATGGGACAGGGTAGAGTGGAGAGTCGTGGCGATGGCGTCCTCCGTGGACCTGTTGGCTCTGTAGGCGAACTGGTAGGCGATTTAGTTAGTTGCCACCTCAGCACCACTGAATGGAACACCATGACAAAATCACAGTATACAGATACAAATAGCCAAAATACCTGGTGGTGCACTCGCTTCATGAGGGGAGAGGCCACTGCGACTAATGGGCCCCCGCGAGAAGAGGTTCCCATTACAGCACAGCTGTCCTGGCACGCGGCGTTGTACGCGTCCACCTGATTCCCGAGGGCTTCCAACATACTTGCACCACGCTGGGTGCCATATTTGTCCTTGGTCAACGCTCCGGACAATCTGGCAAAGAACACTAATTTAGTAACTGCATACAATTCCAATTAAATGAACATCTACGCGGTTATGAATATTTTGGCAGTACTGTATAACTGAACGTCTACCTTTGCACATAGGCCAGGTCTGGGCAGATCTCTCTGTTGGCTGCAGCATAGACGTAGTCGTCTCCGTGTTCAATTGCCAGATTCTGCTTTAGCACAAACAAAGCAGAAGGAGGCGTGTGGCCTAACTCTAATAACCCGGTCAACACGTCTATGGCCTTTTGTCCAACATCTCTATAGCGCATGGCATCTGCGACATGGAGATTGTGATTGTGCCTATTCACAATGCGAACTTCCAATGGGAAATGAGCGATATGTGGGTCTTTGCTCCTGTGAAACAAAATCAACTTAACAATTTAAAACTAGGCCCCAACTGTTATGTCCATAAAAATAATTGAATTATAAGTATTGTATAGTTCAAACTCACAGGCTTCTTCTATTTTTCATTTTAACTTCCATGGTAGCTTGGCAGCCGGTGTTTTTAAATGTCACGTGCCGCGTCTTATGCTGGCACCGGTAACGTTTCTGCAACATTTTGATTGAATGCAGTATGGGTTAGCAGTATGGCCTGCGTGTATGGCCTAGCAGTATGGGTGAAAGACAGAAATGGTAGTAACAAATGACAGTAAGACGTTTTGACAACGCAATTCTTACGTGGAATAGGACCCTGCCCTCCGGCAATGGTCGGGTAGCCTCCACTCGCCATGTCACCCCAGATGACGCGTTCACCAATGCCGCCCACTCCTTGGCCTGTTCCACAGTGTGGACATCCGCGCGTACTGTAGAGACGAAACCAGTGTGGTCTCCTAATGGGCGTACCTCGCCTTCATACTTGCACACATGAAGTGGAAACTTGTCAGGCAGCCAACCCTGCGTACAGGAGAGATGCAATTAGCCTACTGGTAATTTGCGACTAGGAATGATCATAATCATAATCCACGACAGCGATTACCTTTAACTGTGGGTAGTCCTCTATATTCGTCTCTTGTGCTCTCGCTGGGTGGTCACAAACCCCACCACGGCGTCTAAAGTCCAAATGAACGCAAACATTTTACTTTTTCACCCACTGGTAGATGAAAAAAATCCACCGGCCAAGTATATTTTTACCGGACAAATAATAGTACATTTTATTTGTCACAAATATCTGCAGAATGGGTACAATACAGTACGGCGTAATACACACAATTGTTAAGGGGATGCAGACCAGAGAAAGACTTTTGTCTTGTTTACATCAGGGTCCCCCATTTTCAATTCATAGTGACATTTATGACGCTGATGGCATGGGGACATACATGACATACGCGTATTTAGTACTGTTACATTTGTGACATATACGATATGTAAATATACAGTAGTTACCCATAGATCCTGACAAAGTATATTATATATACGCATGATGGGGGCGGGGGCGGGTGGGAGAGAAATATACATATGGTTACAATTAGCCTTCTGAAATCTAGTCACCAAATGAAGTACCTGGCATAGCAGTGATCCACGTGATCCGCCATCGCATGTGCGTCCTTCCTTGCAACGAGGGAATGAATGAATGAATGAATGAATGAATGAAAACTTTATTTAACAGATTGCAGAATGGGGCACAATACAGTACGGCACAATACACACAATTGTTAAGGGGATGCAGACCTGCCTAAGGCGTTTGTCTTGTTTACATCAGGGTCCCCCATTTTCAATTCATATAGACATTTATGACATACACAACATATGCGACATTTGCAGCATAGGGGCGTATGCGTATTTAGTACTGATACGTGTGTGACATAAACGGTATTCAAATATACAGTACTGTTACCCCTAGATCCTGACAGAGTATATACATTAGGAGGGGGTGGGTGGGAGAGAAATATACATACGGCGTGCGTGGAATATATACATGTATATTGGAATATATGTATATATGGATATATGGAGGTGGTGGGGGAATTGCAGCCTCCCGCCTGTGCTCTTTAAGAGCGGTGCTGAATGTGGGTAGAGATTCACATTCCTTTACAGTCAAGTAGTAGTCTGACCAGTGCGTTTTGTGATGTTTGTAATCTTGTTTTAAGGGCCTTGCCTGATGCGCGCGTACCATGAGGGCGTAATGAGATTTACATCAGTCAGCTAGCTGATAGGCGCACTTAAGCACTTGTGACAAAGTGAATCTTGCTTGATGTGATAACTTAAGCACTTGTGACAAAGTGAATCTTGCTTGATGTGATAACTTAAGCACTTGTGACAAAGTGAATCTTGCTTGATGTGATAACTTAAGCACTTGTGACAAAGTGAATCTTGCTTGATGTGAAATAAAATACAGCACTTACTTCAATATAGATGGCTGCAGCGTCTCAAGTTATAACTTAAGCATTACTTCAACGTTGAAAAGTGATTAATATTAGATGGCTGCAGCGTGGATGACTGCCTGCACATGGGAAAAGTGAGTGAAGCTCGCGCTTTCTTGACTCAAGTTATAACTTAAGCATTACTTCAACGTTGAAAAGTGATTAATATTAGATGGCTGCAGCGTGGATGACTGCCTGCACATGGGAAAAGTGAGTGAAGCTCGCGCTTTCTTGACTCAAGTTATAACTTAAGCATTACTTCAACGTTGAAAAGTGATTAATATTAGATGGCTGCAGCGTGGATGACTGCCTGCACATGGGAAAAGTGAGTGAAGCTCGCGCTTTCTTGACTCAAGTTATAACTTAAGCATTACTTCAACGTTGAAAAGTGATTAATATTAGATGGCTGCAGCGTGGATGACTGCCTGCACATGGGAAAAGTGAGTGAAGCTTGCGCTTTCTTGACTCAAGTTATAACTTAAGCATTACTTCAACGTTGAAAAGTGATTAATATTAGATGGCTGCAGCGTGGATGACTGCCTGCACATGGGAAAAGTGAGCCGACTGCGGCGCGATTATTATTATGATATTACAATGTGAAAGGCGCCGTGAATCTTGCTTGATGTGAAATAAAATACAGCACTTACTTTACTTCAAAATACAGCACTTACTTTACTTCAACTGCCGACTGCGGCGCGATTATTATTATGTTATTATGATGACTGCGATGTGAAAGGGATGTGAAAGGTGCGGCGAACTCCTGCTTCTTCCTCCTCTGCGGCGGGCGGCGTTGAACAGAGTTGCGCGTCCTGAGGTTGCCGCGGGGGGGCGTGGCCGCGCGCGTGTCACGTGCTTTCGGGGCCAATCAGGCCTACCCCGGAAGTAACTTACTGTTGCGGAACAGCTACACGCCACCTGGCCTGAGAAACATAAGGAGGAAAGAAAAAGTAAGGACTTACTTCTGGTCATTATTTGGGTAGAACACACATATTTTGAATGCCTTCGGCAGGTTTTTTTTTTTTTTTTGAGCCATTTTAATCTAGATTAAATCCAGGATTGCAGATAGATTAATCTAGATTAAAAAAAATTATCTATGCCCACCTCTAATATATACACAATCAAAGTATTGAATCAACATAAGGAAATGAGTCAAATCAAAAATAGAATAGAAAAAAAGAATAAAGAAAATATGAAAAATATCAATGTAAGATGAGCAATGCAAAAAATACAAAAAATTCTATAATAAAGTAACCTACTTAGCCTATAGAAATGACACCATGTCTATGGAGTCATTTAAACCTGGGAATGAGGTGGCCTGTAGTCATCAATGAGCAATGCAAACGAATAACAATGAACAATGCAAAAATTACAAAAATACTAAATAAAGTGTCCTACTTGGCCTATAGAAATTACATCATGTCTATGGAGTCATTTAAACCTGGGAGTGAGGCGGCCTGTAGTCTATCGATCCAGCGGCTTTCTTTCTGGTTTAATGTTCTCTGTACCTCCCCTAGAAGTGAACGTACAGAGGGATGGGGGGGGGGGGGGGGGTCAGGGAATATGTTAGACAGGGCCTCATCACATTCTATATTCATATACCAAATTGCATGCACAATCAGTACTGTATCTACAAAAAAACCTGTAAATCATCTTCCTTTTATTCATTTACTTTTTTATTTATTTTTTGTACACTTGATCTCAAGAAGGTGCTGAATGAACACCTGCATTTTTCACGTCTGGTCAATGTTAGCATGGTGTTATTCACCTTCAAAGTGAATTAAACATTTTTATAAAAGAATGTATATTCTCCTTTCGTTCATTACAATTTACTCGAGCATAGTAACAGACACAATATTTCTGCCACTGGGAATACATGCAAATGGCCTTGTAGAAGTGGAGCAATCTTCCACTTACTTGGGTATGTACTTTTAGGCAGATTTTCTGAAATATGGCTACGGCTTAAGAGGTTCATTCATACGGATTGTATTAATTGGAAATGAACAAATAATGTATATTGAATATCAGATTAATAATCAGAATAATCTGAAATAAATTTTGTACTCGGGCTTAAAGATTCAAGAACAGTTTGCTGTACAATGCAAATCACACAATACTTAAATTAATGTTTATTTAAATACAAGTAAATGCAAAAAATAAGGTAAACATATATTCTGTATATAAAAGAAAAAGGTTTAAGAGATATACAAGGCACAAGTGAGTAACATTGACATTATTGCACGTTCCGATTCAAAGTGTAGGATCCAGTAGTGTTTACAAATATAAATATGGAGGGGACAATGGGTCACAGCAGCAGTTAAAAGTGTCTTTAGTGATTGACAGTTCGGGGGAAGGGTGACAGTGAGGTCACAGCAGCAGAGCTGCTCTCAACCGTGCTTCTATAGAAGTTGCTGAGAATTTTGGTGCCATTTTCTCAGCCTTCGTTGCTGGGATTCGTGTGTCTCTCTCTCCTCTCTCTCCTTTCTCTTTCTCTCTCTTTCTCTCTCTCTCTCTCTCTCTCTCTCTCTCTCTCTCTCTCTCTCTCTCTCTCTCTCTCTCTCACACACACACAGATGACATCAGAGGAGTTTGATAGTATTTACTGAGGATGTTGATATTTAAACATTAAAAAAGTTGTTGTAGGGAGGGGTTTTAGATTGTGTGTTGTGAAGTTTAGTCTTCAGAGAGAGAGAGTAAAGTACAGAAAAAGGTACCGTTAGGTACCGGTATCGATTCCCAGGTAAAAATACACATTTTGGGCTGCTTTACATTTGAATTTCTTTAATCGCAAATTTAATCTGTCCGAAAAATCGCAATTAGATTATTTCCCAAAATCGTGCAGCCCTAATCCTCAGTGGACCGGTTCTGACGGTACGCAAACTGCAGAGGGTCCAGTGTGTCTGGGATGGTCTCCTTGATGTGCGACATGACTATCCTCTCGAAACACTTCATCACTATTGGGGTTAGTGCAACGGGACGATAGTTATTGAGACAGGTTACAGTGTTTTTCTTTGGCAGGGGCACAGGGTGGTGGTCTTAAAGCAGGTGGGCACAATAGCTTGTGCTAGTGACGAGTTGTAAATGTCAGCAAGTACGTCAGCCAGCTCTGATGAACAGACCCTGAGGGCACGGCCGGGGATGTTGTCTGGGCCGGCTGCCTTCCGTGGGTTTGTTCTGCTCAGAACCGTACGTACCTCTGCCGCTGTCACAGTGAGTGGTGAGTCCTGCGTGCGCTCCGTGGTCAGAACCCCTCTCTGTTGGTTGGTGTTGGGGACTTCAAAGTGGGCGTTGAGTCTAGAACTGTAGACGACTCTGGACTACACTGTGTTCTTAAACTATAAAACCCAGCTACATACCATTATAAACCTCTTACATGGAAATTAAGCTGAATAAAATCATCAAATCTCCTTCCTCTGACACTCTTCTCCATCACTATCTCCATCCAGATAGCCGTCCTGTCAGGCCTGGGATGAAACCAAGAGGCTTGGATGGAAGAAAAGGTCTCTGCTGTGACCAGTGTGGAAAAAACTTCAGTTCAAAGATGAATCTCAATAAACACCAGCGCATTCACACAGGAAAGAAACTCTATTCCTGTGACCAGTGTGGGAAGAGCTTTAGTAAACTGAATAATCTGAAAAGACACCAGATAATTCACACAGGAGAGAAGCCCTATTCCTGTGACCAGTGTGGGACTAGCTTTAGTCGACTGTCTCATCTGAAATCACACCAGATGATTCACACAGGAGAGAAGCCCTACTCCTGTGACCAGTGTGGGACTAGCTTTAGTCAACTGGGTAGTTTGAACACACACCAGATGATTCACACAGGAGAGAAGCCCTACTTCTGTGACAAGTGTGAGACTAGCTTTAGTCGACTGTCTAGTCTGAAAAAACACCAGATGATTCACACAGGATGGAAGCCCTACTTCTGTCACCAGTGTGGGAAGAGCTTTAGACATCAACATCGTCTGAAAACACACCAGATGATTCACACAGGAGAGAAGCCCTTTTCCTGTGACCAGTGTGAGACTAGCTTTAGTCGACTGGATAGTCTGAAAACACACCAGATGATTCACACAGGATGGAAGCCCTACTTCTGTGACCAGTGTGAGAAGAGCTTTAGTCAACAACATAATCTGCAAAAACACCAGATGATTCACACAGGAGAGAAGCCACACCATTGTGGTTTGTGTGATAAGAGATTCAGAACATTAGCATATTTGATTAAACATGAGAAAATTCACTTGGGAGTGAAGATTCAGGGAAATGTCAAACCTGTCAATTCACCTGCACATTCCTAGTAGATATTCCTACTGCTGTGACCAATATTAGAAGAGTTATACTCATAATGATGCTCCTGAAATGATATCAACGTCATTCACACAGGAGAGAAACTATACCACTGTGGGGAAAACTTCACATGAAAAATAGGTACCATTTTAAGTTAACTAATGTAGCAGGAATTTAAAACCATCAAACTGATAATACACAACACACAGGGAAGAAGGTCTACTATTGTGACCACTGGAAAACGCTTCAGTACGCCATTACAGCTATCAGTCCATCAACAATCATAAGAGCTTTTGACCTGCACAGAAGCCTCTGAGAGAGAAGCAGTACTAGCATAGACACGGTTTTCTTTGACAACAACAGTTGTGTTTCTGTTGAGCTACAGAAAACAAGATTAAATGGGATTGGCGGAGATTGGAGGGTAGGGTAGAAAGGTAGAAAGAGGAGGGACGGTGAGGCTTTGCAGGAGGTTGCTGGGGAGAGAAGGTCAAGTTAATAAATATAAAATATAACACCATATTGTTCTGGTGTTTTAAATACTGGGATCATAGGAACTTTCTGACCTCGGTATGGGGTGACCAGCCAAAAGCCAAGATGGTTAACAAACACTTTGTACACACTGGAGGGGGAAACTGCTTCTCGTATGGATTTTTATATTTTCATGTGGATACTAGTGATTTTTTTTTAATCTAATGTCACACATATTGTCAACATTCCTAGTACTACACAAGAAGAAGTGTTTATTTTAGAGTAATGTTCCATGTATTGTCTTCATTGGTATTCTTTTAAAGGAATGTATGTTCCTAATATGCATTTATATTTAGTGGTTTTTCTATCAAAACGGTATAGGGTTGGAATCAATTCACTTTAAATTCAATCAATTAAAAATCAAAACAAGTTGTTTACTTTATGATTTACTTGTCATTAGGTTGGATAGCAAAACCTTTTCATGATGGAACAATATTTGAAATAAAATCGACATCTTGAATTAAAAAGTGAATTGATCCAAACTGAAACATTCTAATTAGAATATGATATGCTAATAATATTGTATAGTCATCTGGTAATCCGGAGGTTCCAGGTTCGATTCCCGCTCCTCCCGGGCAGCGTGTCGAAATGTCCTTGAGCAAGACACTTAACCCCTAATTGCTCCCGATGAGCAGGTTGGCACCTTGCATGGTTACCTCCGCCGTCGGTGTGTGAATGTGAGTGAATGGGTAAAAATGTGAGGAACAAATTGTAAAGCGATTTGGATAAAAGCGCTATATAAATGCAACCATTGACCATTGACCATTTAATAATATGGATGAATTGTAAGCGTCAAGATAAGTGGGATGGTGTGAATTGATCTCTTAGAAGTAACTGTAACTCGGAAGTATGAAAATGTAATATTACCTTTTAACCTACTTTGTATGAAGGGCTTCATCTAAGTGCAACAATGATCATTTTTAGAAAATCTGTTGCAGCGTATCTTGGAACTGTTCAACTGTACAAGCACACCCTTCCCATTATGTCTTTTTTTCTTTTATTTTTGAAACTCACATGTGAATGCATTTTCAATTTTTTTTTATGTTCTGGCACCATATTTTGGCTAAATAGGCCTCGTTTTATAAATGTGTATACAGAGACAATTCTGTTGCTTTTGTTGATATTCATTAATTTCGCTGATAACATAGTGCTGTAATTTCATTTCCTAATAAATATGCATGATCAAGTTCAACAACGTGTGCTTTTATTTTGATATTCCACGTTGAAATGATACGATACATTAAGTGTGGGGTCGCCAAAAAGAATCCAAAATAAAATGGGATCGTGGTATAATTTTTTTTTGAGAACCCCTGGATTACATGCATTCCTGGGGGGAGGGGATCTCTAACTTGTGATTGGTGGAGACAGGCCTCTGTTGGCTCCCACCAACTCGGTTCCCTTTGTCCGTACCAAAGAGCCGCTCAAAAGAACCGGATGGTTCTTGAACGTCACATCAGTCTCGGCCGGTTCCTCCAGTGAGTCTTGGCTGCTGCTGCTGCAGTCCTCTGTCCTGCTCATGTCCTCTAGTGGGACTGACATCTGAGCCCCGTCCTCCTGGTGATGGAGGCTCGTCAGGTAGTGACTGAAATGTGTTTTCTAGCTCTCCTGAGGATTGTTGAGGTGGAATCAGGAAAATGCACCATTTCCTGGGAAATATGTAGTTTGTAATGAACTACCCAAACATAATGTAGTTAAACAACCATTCATTCTAATGTTCTATTATGCGAAACTATCTGTGTGCTGCCTTCTTGGCCAGGGCCCACTTGAAAAAGAGATGGACATCTCAATATGATTATCCTGATTAAATGAAGGATACATTAAATAAATACAGTAGGTTTATGGATCAAATAGCTTATTTCCAATTTTTGACAGAAAACCTAAATGATTAAAAAACATCCTACGAGGTGTTTCAACCCAACAACTGGTTTCATGACTTGAGATTATGACTTTGATATTATGACAGAAAATGGTGACTGTGAGATTATGACTTTGACTTTTAAAAACTACGTGGTGGTCAACAAAAAACGAATTGCAGTCTGCAAAACGTGCGGTTCGAAAATCACAGACGGAGACATCACAGAACTTCCAACTTCGTTTGACATTTGAAGCTGCACAAAGAACTGTACAGTAAGTAACTTGGCTTGCTAGCTACAGTAGGTAAATCAATGATCATCGACACAGTCTGAAGTGTTATTGAGATAATGAAGACACTTAGTTGTAGACTGGACTCAAGTTGACTCAGTTTGACATTTACATGCATACTGGTTCACCCATATATACATTATAGTCCCTACTGCATATCACTACATCCCCCCTGTTTAGCTGTATTGCCCCATATATATACTTTCCCAGAATGCAGAACCTTCCTTAGCAGAACATATGTAGAACAACACTATGTCAATAGTCCACTCGAATCACATCACCAAGTAGTGCAAATCTTTTTAGTTAACATTCAACCTTCAATACAATAATGAAAACAAAGTAAGAGTCCCCATGATGACCTAGACTTGTGCCCCTGGTGTTATTCTGGCCCTCTGTAGTGGGTATATGTTAAATGCTACAGGTAGTCTCTATATATCTCAGTCACCTACTCGAGATATAAGCCTGCGGCCGCTCGATATCCCCCAGCGAGGTGCTAAACTCGCCAAGTTCTCGAGTCAATTACTATTTCTGTCAAGATTACTTCAAGTCACTGGTCTAGTTATCTCCAGTTGATATGAAATGTAAGTATGAAGAGTTGTTAATCTCTTCTTGTTTGTAATAAACCGAATGTATGTCTAGGAGAACTCTTATATGCCTATAATAAAAATAATATTATTATCATCATTATCATCATTTTACGAAAGGGCTTGTAATACTGCTCATTTGAAAGCTTGGTTGTATTACTACTTTGTTAATAAGTATTACCACTGTTAATAATATAACATTAGCGTACTAACATGTAATCATTGTTTGCACGCCCCAGCACCTTCCGTCAATCCGACAGGCCCGTCCGCCAGCGGGACCGACCATCCAATCCTGCAGTGATTTAGACGATCGATTTCCCACAGACCTTGACAGAGTCCGTCGGACACAGAGATACCGGAACCCGCAAACAACAAACATTGTCATATATAGTATTTATACAGTACATAGCATATATATATATATAATATATATCTTTTAGCTGAAAAGCATTAACCAGTCAATTGATTCAATCTGTATTAGGTTACAGTACATTTATAGTCACCCTCAATAGGAAATCAGGGCGGCGGCTGGCATCGTGGCACATTGCTGGCAGAAATCAGTCCAAGGATTCAAAAGATATTATAAAAAGCTGTCTTTATTTAGAAAGTTACAAAAAAGGACTGTATTGGACATATCCATTACAGCTTAAAAGATTATATAAAACAAAACATCCTATCTCTAAGATCGCAACAGCCTGACACGGCTTGTGCCTGCCATGGAAAAATCTGAAAATCGGGCTTCTCGAAGGAGGAACAGTCATTTTTATATCGATCCGGCATCATATTTCTATTGGTCTAAAAACAGTGATGTCACAGTGATGTCGTATAATACATAGTAAGGATGGACTCCTCCCCTTCTAGTCGTTACATCTACTGGAGAAGTAACAGATTACCTTCTTCTGGGAAAAACCCCATTACATCACTTAAACATGAATGCATGTCTGTTCTGCTTCCTCACTGTAAGGGTTAACTCCCTTACTCCATGGGCCTCTTTCGTTCTGAGACGAAGACGAGGCAGACGGCCGTAATATACAGTACATAGCCTAACACATATATACAGATATATACAGATACACATACATGTATAATACAGTACATATATATATAGTACATATAGTATATACATATATATACACATACCTGTACCAATCATTGGTTATATGTCTACTCTATGCAGGACAGGCAAGGGTTAGCATGTGCCAACCTGCTGTTTTTCATTGTGCAGAGCAGCCGGCAGGAGCTGTCTCTCAAGGTCGCATTCTTAAGGGTAACTCCTTACTGCATGAATAGAAATGGACAGAGAAATGGACTCTGTGCAGCCCCATGCATTATCAAAAGGTTTCTGTTTGCCGTCTGACTGCATATTCCATTAACTGTAGTGTAGTTTTATAAGTGTATAAAGAATATACAGGTCATATACATAGCTCCAATCATATATAATAAACATAAGAATATTATACAAAGTGTCACTCGTTGACTTGTGGCACTTAACATGTGTTTACACATAACGTGTTTCTTCTCAATTCCTTTCTGACTGGGCATTACCAGCCAGAATACATATCACATCTAGACACCTATAGTAACATATGCCTAGATTTAAAACAAATATATACAATAAACCTATTGTGTTGATTCCATTGATTCCATTCTCCAGGATCACGCAAGATATTGTAGTGTACACAAGTTACTGTTCCAGAGTCCACAGTCCATAGTTCTCACAGTTTTACACAAGTGGGAGGAAGAATCTACAGACATTCCTCATAATCATATATAAGAACAGGATGTCATAATAACCAGTGTCACTAGTTGGCTGTGACACTTTACAGTATACTACAAAATACAGAGGATTATTTGTCTTCTTATGAATCTATTATAATATTTTGTGCAATATTATGTGCTCATGTCACATAGTCTTTGTAATAATCTGGTCTGTTTACAACCCTCCCACATCTTATGCGTCTTGGTCCTACCCCAAAATTGATAAAGGGTTAAGGTAGACTAGTTAGTTGAACCGAGGTCTGCTATTATGGATAATGTGCCATAGACTGTATATATACAGGGCAGGCAGACGTTAAATAAATGATTGGTCCAAGTGGGAGGACAATATGTTCGTTATTGTTATCCTACCTTTAAAATGGATATGGTGATCCTTATTATTTCATTCCAATATACTCCTGAACTGGTTTTCTCAAGCAGCTCTTGCCCAAATGTATCTGTAAGACTAATCCTGAATCTGAATAGTATTACATTTATAGAAATTAGATTATGTTTTGCCAACAAGTTGATAATGAAATTTTTTGGTGAAGCGCACATTATGACTTGTTTAGGACTCGAAATTCAAAGGTTGGGACTCGACTTGGGACTTGCCTGTCTTACTCTTGACTTGGGACTTCACTCGAGACTTGCCTGTCTTGACTTGGGACTTGAGTACCAAGACTTGAGACTGACTTGAGACTTGCAAAACAATGACTTGGTCCCACCTCTGCTAATCTCAAGTCAAGTCAAGAGTTTTATTTGTCACGGCATACAGGGCATACAGTGAAATGCGGGTGGTCATGCCCGCAGCGATTGTGCAATAATACAAGTAATACGAATAAGACATAACAGGTATAATGTACATAACATTTAAAATGCATCGTAAAATACATGCTAAGGTCCTGCGATAGTGCAATACAGTGTTAAGCTACAGATGAGGCACTGGGTCTTATGTACACTACTATTATACTATACAATATACAGTTATACTATATATCCTTATGCTATCTTGCTATATCCATCTATTGCTATACAAGAAACACTCCCGTTTTCTTTTTTTTTATAAAGTAAAGTGACCTTTTCATTTTGTAAAGTGACCGTTTAGTGTGAGCGTGTGCAGCATGTGTGTGTGTGTGTGTTTGTGCTAAAGTGACTGTTGGTGTGTGAGCGTATACAGTATGTGTGTTGTGTGTGTGCTCATGTGTGCTTGTGTGTGGAGAGTTCAGTGTTCAATACTCTGATGGCCTGGGGGAAGAAGCTGAGCCGAAGTCTCTCTGTCCTAGTTGCTGGTGTGCGCAGGCGTTTGCCTGACCGCAGCAGCTTGAACAGGCTGTTATTGGGGTGGTGAGGGTCTTTCATTATTCTGCAGGCTCTGGATTTGCACCTCTTGTTATATAAGACCTGCAGGGGTGGTAGTGCAATACCCGTAGTACGCTCAGCTGAGCGCACCACTCTCTGTAGGGCCTTCTTGTCCTGTGCCTTGCTGTTTCCATACCAGGCAGTGATGTTTCCAGTCAAGATGCTCTCTACAGCTCCGGAGTAGAAGGACTTCCCTGATACTCTCAACTTCCTTAACTGTCTCAGGTGGTAAAGGCGCTGCTTCGCCTTTTTTACGACTGAGTGTGTGTTGTCCATGTCAGATCCTCTGAGATGTGGACTCCCAGGTACTTAAAGTTCCATTTAGGTGGAAAGACACTCAGGACACAACTGCCATGGAAAATATTGTATTATGTGATTGAATGGAAGAAATGTCTTGATTTAAAACGATACAGCACTTTGGCAGAACATTTTCAATCTTTAGCAATCAAATGTATTGCAGTTCACAAAGAGTCGACCATCAATATTGTCTGCTCTGGGAGTGGAGACCACTAGTCACCACCACTAACTTGTGTTTCAGAAACCTTTAAATAATACAGGTACTGTATATATACTGATACTAAGGCATATACATGTGAACATGTAGAGCCAGGTACTGATATTTAATTGTGTGCCCAGGTAAACGAGAAGCCATTCTTCCTGTTTTCAATTATCAATATTAACACTTTCCCTGCCGGAGCTCGTGCCCCAGAACCTCCTTGAATGCTGCCACCCACTTCAATGTTAGCGTTAAAAACGCCTAATCTATGTTTTAAATTATGGCTATGTGTCTAATCTGCCCGTCGCTTATCAATGACTCGTTTGCAGTCAACATTGTCGAAACGGATATTGTTTTTTTATCGGTTCATTTTCGTTTTATAGCATTTTGAAAAGCCCTCGTTTTCAAGGAAAATATAAAGATTCTATGATAAAATACATTTACTGGAATATTCTAGAATACACAAAAACTTTGAAATTTTTCGGCCTATTTATGAATCGTTTTCAAATAAACGCTAGATTATCGATAGTATAATATGTGTACGTATTCACGCTATAGAGGCGATCTGAAAAATCGATTCTCTTATTTCCTCATCAGCGATCACAGCCAAACAGCCACATCACACATAGGGCAAACGCTTATATCTCTGTGAAAACAGGTCTGATTATCCTAAGACTGGTAACATAGACTCCTTACCTTAGATCAGATGTGCTCCAAAAAGATTATTCCAATTCCTGATCGCCATTCCAAATATCGATCGCGTTGATTGATTGAGTATTGGCTGCTGTCAGGGCCGGACTGGGGAAATAATTCATACCGGGAGATATAGCGCGAAATATAGCCCCAGTCAGGCCACTTTTTAAGCGGGGGGTCTGGGGGTCCCCCACCAGGATCTTTTTTGTTACAAAGACTTAATTTCCTGCATTCTGGTGAATTTTAGTGCATGTGAATCACAAACTAATGAGCCAACAATTGCTTAGTACAATGTACTGTTATGAACCTCAAATAAAACTGTTGTGGCACTAGCAATGCTACTCTCTCCACCTTCAAAAAGAAAAAAGCAAGAGCACAACATATTTGTCTATTTACTATTATAATACAGTTAACCACTCTCTCCACCTATTCAAACAGAGCAAGAGAAGAACCGGAATTGCAAAGGGCGCATTCTGGAACCATAAAGAATTATTGAGAAGAAACATAAGTTGGAAAACGAAGACCAGGATTTTGGAAACGTATGTTATGTCAGTCTTTTCATACGGAGCAGAAGCATGGACGCTGAATGAAGAGGCAAAGAGGATGATAGACTCTTTTGAAATGTGGACACTGAGGAAGATGCTGAAGATAACATGGAAGGATAAGATCAAGAATGAGGAGGTACTGAGAAGAGCGGATATGCAAGGGGGACAGCTGCTGGAGAGGTTGAAAAAGAGAAAGATGGAGTTGTGCGGGCATATTCTGAGAGGATCCAGCGGGGAGATGTTCAAGAAGGTGGTGATGGGGAAGGTGGATGGAAAGAGAGGAAGTGGAAGACCAAGAAGAGGCTGGGTAGACGATGTCTGTGATTGGAGTGGAGTGAGAGGCGGAGTCACGGAGTTGGAGAGAAGAAGTGGGGACAGAATGGGTTGGAGAGTGATAGGCAACCTTCGGAACGAAGAAGCCACCTAATGATGATGAAGAGCACAATGCCATATTCACTTTACTGATGCACTACCCATCAACAGTTAAAATAGCCCTTACACAAACATTAAATAACAGACATTTCATTATTACAAAACTACCTGGCTCACTGCCTGGCTGTTACAGTATTCTGCAGAGTGCCATCTGCCATTCCATTCGCCGCCTCCACTGTCAATCAGTTGTATCGCCTGGTCCCGCCTCCACCAATCACAAGCGGCAGCACGGCTCCATTGTGTGTGTGTGATCCGAGGGAGAGAGTCAGATAGTTCTCCAACTCTGTCGCAGACAGTGAAATCCTGGTTGTTCCCCACCCACCTAGGTTATCTAACTATCGCGCCGCGCCGCCGCCACAACTAGAAACAATGGCCTGGCAAAAAAAAAAAAAAATTATAAAAAAAAAAAAATTATAATTTCTTTTTAATTTTTTTTTTACTTTTTTTTTTATCTGTGCAGGCCAGGCCACCGGGAAAACTCACGGTGCTCCCGATGGCCAGTCCGGGCCTGGCTGCTGTAAATATAATATTCAAGGCTGCTTTCCGTCCCGCGATCAGATCCCTGTTCATCAGACGGCTCGCCAGCACAAGGAGCCAGTTGGCTCCACCTCTACAAATCTACAGATCCCAGGTCAGTCTAATCGACTGACCTGCAGTTACACAGGGATAGACGATAGGGGGCGCTTTTTTCCAATCTGAGCTCCTGGAGAGGCTGCTGTACCAACGGGAGACTCGGTTGATGAAATATGAATTCAGATCGCTAATAAAAAAATAAAACAAGAAAAATCATCGTCGGCACTCACCGGGGGGTCTGATAAGACGACAATTGTCGTCCGTGGCACTCAATGTGTTAAGATCTGGGGAAAACCCAATGCCAGTGATGTATACAGATATTATACAATGGCATGCAAATTTCTTGATTCAGATTGGCTGAAACAGTTCTTTCAGACGTTGTTATTTCTCATAACACACTCCACGTGATCCCAGAACTCGCCCACAACCGAATAACTTTTTTTCCTAATCGTGTTTGTATGAATGAAACCAAGATTGCGGACAATAATCTTTATGAATGGATGTATTGATATTGTCATAACGACTCATTCAAAAACGATAAAGTCACGTGGAATGTGTTAGTTACTTACACAATGTTGGATTATGTAATTGGTGGGTCATGATTCATTGTGAAACAAAATATAAATTGCGGGAAGTGTGTTGTTAGATGGCATTTGTTGTAGAACCTCCCTCTCCTGTTAATAAAATGTTCAATCAATCAATCAATCAAATAACAACCGCTAACTTCACTGTTAGATGGCATGCTTTGTAGCAACCTATGTATAGATGTAGCACTGTCTATCTGTATGTCATATATGTTATGATGCATTGAAAATGGGGGACCCTGATGTAAACAAGACGAAAGTCTTTCTCTGGTCTGCATCCCCTTAACAATTGTGTGTATTGAGCCGTACTGTATTGTACCCATTCTGCAATCTGGTAATAAAATGTTCAATCAATCAATCAATCAAATAACAACCGGTAACTTTAGAAACAAATTTTTTATTTTATTGTCGATCCCAATTAGTCTACACACCAAAGTGAGACTACTCTTCCTGGGGTAGCAACCTGCCTCTGCAAAAGGACACTGTCGCACAATGCGATTTCACTGGATGTACCGGATACAATGGAAGTATGGATATATTCGTAACGAATAATTTAAAAAAGATACCGTTAACTGTAATATGTTAGTTGTTTACACAATGTTGGATTATGTAATTGGTTTTGTTAGATGGCATGCTTTGAAGCACCGCACCTCCCAGCTGCTTCTAGACACGGAGGCAACTTCTTTTTATTTTTTGTCTACTTTTTCTGCGGATGGTTTTGTGAATAAATCTCCATTATGCTTCAATTACTGTGTGTTTATTGCATAGCAATAAGGTTGGATGAATTCGGCCATTGTATAAAAGTATTACACCACTTGAAGTTGTGTGTTATAGAAATTTGATCACGCCTATCGGGGTCTAACGAGTCCGACCCTCGGCTACGCCTCAGGCCTAACAACCACCCATAGGCGTGATCGAATTTCTATAACACACTCCGTCGCGTGATGTAATGCTTAATTTGAGGTCATATTCCAGGTGTAGTGAACTCCAATGGAGCGGAGCATGTAACGCCTTACTTTTATAAATAATAAAGTACCTTGGCCCTAATGAGGAACTAAATGTTAACAAAGTATATAAAACAAATATTCACCTGACCGTTTGAATTAGAGGTAAACAGATGGATAGGTCTTTACTGAATGTGTCATTAGGAAGTGAAGAAGAAGCCATTCTGGAAGGATCTCAGGTTTGAGACTTGAGTAACGATAATAATCAATAGTTTAACATCAAAGCTCTTTTGTGTAAGAAATTGAAATACAAAGTGCTTAACGTTGAAATATCAAGTCAATGAAATAAATGCAACATAATAATTTAAATAGGAATAAAACAACAATAAATAAAAATAGTGGTAATGAATTAATTAGATAAATATAAAATGAGCATGGTGAGACACAGACTAATGCAGCACAGTAAAAAGGGTCAAATTAAAACGGAATGGGTTAAACAACCATTTAAAATGAGCAACCGGTTGGGCTGATCTAATCCCAGCAACTGGTTGGTATAGTGGAAATTCGAGATAAAAAAAAACTAAGACAGCCAGACAGTGTTTCTCTGGTACTTTATTCAATCACATAATGTGTTCTCTTCCTCACACTCCCACAGAGTCAGTGGTTGTGAAAAAGAGCCCCGACCACTTGTCCGCTGACCCCTTTAGACAATATATCATAGAAGTGTCTGGTTATTCCCCTGATCAGTTATATTTATGTATTGACAGCTATAGACCCTTTCAGTTCTGTCCTGGGGGATCCCCTCCGGATGCCTCTGCTGGTTACTGCACGTACACACATTAACCATGCGGTCACCGTGACGACACCAGAGAGCAACCACCGGTCATATCAGGTCACAGTATCTTTCCTCTACAGACCCATGTTACTGACCAGACACTCTATATCAGTGATGTTTGTTTACTGCAGAGTGGAGGGACTGAGAGACCCATGTTACTGACCAGACACACTATATCAGTGATGTTTGTTTACTGCAGAGTGGAGGGACTGGGAGACCCATGTTATTGAGCAGCAGTGTTGTGCTAGTTACTGAAAAATAGTAACTCAGTTACTTTACTAGTTACTTCATTTCAAAGTAACTTCATTACTGTACTAGTTACTTACACCCAAAAGTAATGAGTTACTGTGAAAAGTAACTATTTAGTTATAATAAAAAAAAAAAAAGATTGCTCCCGAGTCCCATGCCCCAGATAGTACTCAAAATCGGTTGATCAACTTGACAGTTTCCATTCACATCACCGAACTCTGCTAAGCAATGTGGTCTAGATACAAACACAAATCTGACACAAACAAATGTTGTCCCGAGTCGATATAATAAGAAGTGCGCCGGTTGAAGGAACAGCCTTGATGTCGCCGGAGCGTTTCATTATAACCATTATAATTCAAGGGTACTACGACTATGCGTGCACCTCATGGTACCAAAGCACCTCAAAGGCGCTTAAAACAAAATTACAAACATCACAAAACAAACTGGTCAGACTACTACTTGACCTGAACCCCAGAACCCACCTCACCCCTGCCCACTTTGACAACCTAGGATGGCTTAGAGTAGACGACAGAGTACAGCAACTTGCAATGGGCCTGGTCTACAAGATACACTATACGACCGGGGTACCCATGTACATGTCAAAATACTTCCCAAAGGTCAGTGAATACCACAACCACTACACCAGAGGAAGCTCAACAAATCATGTAAAACCCAGATTCGGCTCAAACAAGGGACTAAACACGTTTCGCAATTATGCCACAACAATGTGGAACGCCCTACCCAAAGCTAGGGGTAACAGTACTGTATATTTGAATACCGTTTATGTCACAAATGTATTGTGGTAAATTCTGGAACATAGATCTCATGATCAAACTAATGTGTAGAAACACTTGGCCCTCAAACAATAATTCAGAGATTGTGTGTGTGTTTACAGAGACTGATTGCCATTGTGGGCACACAGAGGTCGATTTACATATGGAGTGAGTGGTCAAATAATTCTATTTACGACAGGAACCCAAGGGCCATCTGCCATGCCCTTGGAAGAGTTTAAGACAATGGGCTCTGTAGATCGGAACAAAGGACCAAAAGGTCACGTAAACATGTTATCTCGCTGGAGTCTCCTGTGACACACACACACACACACACACACACACCAATTCTAGAGAAACATGTGTCTCCTCTTAGGAGACATCAAAGGGCCAACTGGTCGGCCAAAGACAATGATTACACACACACACACACACACACACACAGACACACACACACACACACACACACACACACGCAGACACACATAGACACACATACACACACATTCACACAATCAGAGGACACATACACACACACATACACACACAAAATATAATTAGAAGTGTATACATTGTGGTAATAATTATGAAGTCATACTAAAACTGTATAAAATATTGATGTAAGCTAACAGAATGATTAGCCTTGGTAGCAATTTATTGAAAGTCAGCCGACTTTGTGGTAAAGAAGATTAGTTTCACTTAAGGTGAAACTAGTCCTAAAAATAACAGAATGTGTACAAGTCATGTGTTTAAGTATGATATATCTGTGTTTATGTAATCAATATATCTTGAGGATCATCAAAGTATTAAAAATACAGGGAAACTATTCTCTGGGCATAAACAAAGTAAGGGGGTTGGCCTATTAAGCCAAACCCCTATTTTCAAATTCAAGCTTAGCCGGCCTGGCATTGGAGGAAAGAATGTGATGATGTCATCACTCCGAGACGCTGGGCCTTGGGGATATAATGGGATGTTGTGAGGGGGAGAGGAACTCTGGAAAACCCAACCGACAAGACAAGACCTCTTACCATCTCATCCACAAGCAGGTCGGCAGAAGAACAAAGGAACTTTTTGGAGGGAAAAACAGAACTATACTTTGATCCCTAAGCCAAGGGAACAAAGCCATCATCAACTATCATTCTCTTTACTGTAATATTATTCTGGTTGTATCAATTACGGCATAGTGTTTTTGATCACAATTATAGCATTTCTTTATTGTAATTTGTATACAACTCTTAACTTTAATTAAACAGCTGTTGTTAACTACCTTTTCCTCCTGATTCCTTCTGCCTGCACCGCTGAGAAGATAGAAGTAATTCCCAGAGCTTTAGAGCTATTGAAACAACGCAGAGTACTAAAGCACCCGGTTCTGAACAGAGCAGAACCGTAATAGCTTGGGAATCCACTTCATTTGGTGTCGCGACCCGTGAACAGCGGCGGCCCAGGACGTGAATCATTTTTTTTCCCTTCACTCATCGACCTCTTCAGCGGACGACGGGGACACAGCGGCGGGACCTTCGTTCCTTGGGACAGAGGTGAGTGTTGTAGGAGAATGGGCGGTTCTGTTCGAACTATAAGGGGTTGGGATAAGCTATTGCTTCAGGTAGAATTATGTGAAGTAATTACAAGACCTCATATTGTTGTGATATGATGATGTATTGAGATTCAGCGCCTATCTGGTTTGCGGGACAGGTTATAAGCGTCGTATTGCGACTGACTACAGGTTTTTCTGGCCAGGAAACCACGGTGGTTTTTGGCGTGCGATAGGGTGGCGCTTCCTGAGTAAATACTAGAACCCTAGAAGGTATGCTCGGGATATGGAGCGCGGTAATGAGTGATAGATTTGGGTGTTCTGAATGGAAGGAGAGCTGTGTGTAGAATGGGTACAGGGAATAGTTCCACGGGAGAACTGAGTACAGAGAATATGGGAAAGAGTGCGGAGCTCTGTTACTATTCAGAACATGCAATTCAGGTGTGGTGAGCATGAGTGGGAACCTTCGTGACCGGGGAAGTGGCGTGTGAGGTTACAGGGGTAATACGTGGTTTTTTAATATAAGCGGGGTCTGGTTTGTGCTCAGAGGGCCCAGTAGGGATGTTTACTGTCTAATCGCGTGATAGTCTGGACGTGGCTGCAGGAATCATCCGGCCGAATTAAACGAAGGTGCGTGTGTGTGTTAGGACCGTGCCGAGCAGACCGCAGTGGTCTTGTTTGACTTTGAGCGCAACAGGCGTGTTAATTAACTACGTTACGCTGTAACAATAGATAAGTACTTAATAAAACAATTCGGTCGAGATGACTGATAGGTACTTAGTGGGAATTCAACAAAAGCTATGCTAAGCTTAAACATGCAGTATGGAAGTGTGTGCGATTTCGTTTGGTCGTGTTTACTAGTCGCGCTGCTGTGCGACGTTCGAGAGACGATGATGTGCGTGAATGCTGATTTTGTATTTTTATTTGTAGTTAGGAAGCGTGTATGAATGAATGGTTGGCGAATGGCTATGGTTAGGAATGATTGGTGGTAAGTGTGAGAGTATAGTTGTATTATTATGTAATTTAAGTCACCGGTTGGCCGTGGGGAAATGTAATGATAACGCCGGTTTTTCGGGGCCCGTGGAACGCAGCAGCAGTTAGCTGCTGTATTAGCCTCTGAGGCGACCGGAGGATGCGGCGGACAAATAGACATAGGTTCAAATGTATAAGGTCGATCGATAGTGTCTTGGGATTACGGGGATGTGTTAGGCACTTAAAGATTTTCATATTCGTGGCGGATAAAGTAGTTGTGTAATGTTTTAGGTGAATGGGATAATATGTTGCGGGGACCCGGAAGTCGTTCTGAGCTCGCCGGTGGTGACGACAGAGGGGTCAAACTAGTGTTTTGCGGCGGCCTAAAGGCTGTTATGTTTTTATATTTCTGTTTAGATCACTACACTGGCGTTTTGAGGGAATTAGGATTCTGTTGTGGGGAATGTGGTGTTATATTAACATTGCGAGGAAACGGCCCGCGCGGCGAAACGGGTCGATGGGTCGTTGGGGAACGTTTTTATGGGATCATGGGTGAAGCTAAGCTAATGCTACCTAGCCGTGCTAACGGCTAGAATGGTCGCCGGTTGTGACGTCATAAGGGTGCGCGGTCTGGCGGCCCGAGACGTGGCTAACGAAGCTAAGCTAACTGTGCTGACGTCATGGCATGACGGGGCTCTCGGGATGTCTCGCGAGGGGGCGTCCATCTTAGCAGGGGCGCCGGCGTCCATCTTGGGAGGGGCACCAAGCGTCCATTGTTAAGGGGAAGGTGGAGTTTATTTAGGAATACGGTAGGGGGCGGAAGAGGACAGGATGAATATTTTTGGATTCTGCTCACAGAACGTTTTCATTAGGGGGTTAGTGTGCTGGTAGAGTGAGATTGGATTGTTGTGTTTTAATCTGGCGGTGGATTGTGGGGCCTTGGCCCCCCCTCCCCCTCGTACGCTCTCTCTCACCCCCCCCCCCCCCTCCCTCTCTCTCTTTCCTTCTCTCACCCTCCCCCCTCTCCCTCTCTCTCTTTCTTTCTCTCTCTCCTCCCCCCCCCTCCCCCTCTCTTTCTTTCCTTCTCTCCCCCCTCTCTCACTCTCTTTCCTTCTCTCACCCTTCCCCCTCTCCCTCTCTCTCTTTCCTTCTCTCACCCTCCCCCCTCTCCCTCTCTCTCTTTCCTTCTCAGTCTCCTCCCTCCCTCTCCCTTTCGCCTCCCCCCTCCCTCTCTCTCCCTCTCCCTCTCACCTCCCCTCCCTCTCTCTCTCTTTCACCCCCCCCCCTCTCTTTCTTTCCTTCTCTCACCCTCCTCCCTCCCTCTCCCTTTCGCCTCTCTCCCTCTCCCTCTCACCTCTCTCCCTCTCCCTCTCACCTCCCCTCCCTCTCTCTCTCTTTCTCTTTCACCCCCCCCCTCTCTTTCTTTCCTTCTCTCACCCTCCTCCCTCCCTCTCCCTTTCACCTCCCCCCCTCTCTCCCTCTCACCTCCCCTCCCTCTCTCTCTCTTTCTCTTTCACCCCCCCCCTTCTCTTTCTTTCCTTCTCTCACCCTCCTCCCTCCCTCTCCCTTTCGCCTCTCTCCCTCTCCCTCTCACCTCCCCTCCCTCTCTTTCTCTTTCACCCCCCCCCCTCTCTTTCTTTCCTTCTCTCACCCTCCTCCCTCCCTCTCCCTTTCACCTCCCCCCTCTCTCCCTCTCCCTCTCACCTCCCCTCCCTCTCTCTCTCTCTCTTACCCCCCCCCCCTCTCACTCCCTCCCCCTCACTCCCCTCATTCCCACACCGCCTCTCTTCCATATATTTTTTCCCCCCTCGGCCCCCCCGAAACGCTCTCTCTTTCTCTCCTAGTTTGGGCCTGTATATAGATATGTTGTTTTTGTATGGGTTTCAAACGCGGTGTAGTGCTAGGTTTATTGTTTATTGCTGTTAACTGTAGGGTTCAAAGGCAGTTGGTTGAGTTTGGGACTTGTTTAGTGTATGTTGTTGTTCCATATTCAGTTTTATTGTTATTTTTAGGGAATTTCTAGTGCTGGTAGTGGTATTGGCTGGCGTTAGGGCAATGATGTCGTACTCGACCGGCGATGGGGCCGTGCTCTCTGGCTCTCTCCAGGTCTCCGGCTACCTTCCGGTCTCTTGGCTTAACGGAGAAATGTAGCGCTGCTGACCCGGGGCAATGTGGGTTCAGGTTGACGAAGCTGCATATGGACCATATGATGTGGTCCCTGGGTGGCGGCCGGTCGTGTTGAACCAGTGGCGCTACGCTTTGGTCGACAAGGCGCTCGTACTTCTTTCCTTGCATTTGGACAAGCTCCGGCTGGTAAGGCGGGGGCTCCGTGTCAGTATTTTTTGTGTGGCGTTCATGTTGGTGGACCGTAAGTCGGAGCATAATTACTCTGCTCGGCTGCGCCTGCGATGGGGGTGTGGGTAGACAGTTCGTCGTAGCTCACTGTCTGCCTCCACGCTTTGACGGGGATGCGCTATGTGTGCGACTCGACGATGCTCGCTGCCACACTGCGCACATTTTTCATTTTAACAGGGGTACGGGGACTGCTAGACGTTGTGGCGGGGGTGGGCTCGCTGTCTGCCACCGCGCATTAACGGGGGTGCGCTATGCGTGCACTCGTCAAAGGCTCGCTGCCACACTACGCGCATCGGATTATATTGTGTGTGGGTATTTGGGTGACTGTGGTTACGGTGGTTGAGGGGTGTCAGAGGTGCTGTGTGTGTGTGGCAGGGGTTGTGATTAGGATGATCTTTGAATATCCTTGGGTAGGAGGCCCGGGGTTTCGCGTTCCAGGTTGCAAACTGGGGGTGACGCCGTGGGCCACAGGTCGGGTTGACCAGTGGGATGTCATTGGTCGGCAGGAATTTCAATGTGGGGATGGTGTCGCCGCCGGTGGTTATGAACGGGTTGTGTGACACTGTTCTAAATGCACGGGGACTTCAGTGACATAAGACGCTGGAAATTGATTTCTGTTCTCGTGAGAAGCGCGTTTTTAACACCTAAAGGGTTAGGTGTTACGGGGGAAATATAGTAACTGTGTGAGAAATTATGAATGGAAAATATGTATGTTACTGAGATGTATAATGTAATATGAGCGGAATACATTGTTAGGCTTTCACGGACAGAAATAAATATAGTTACACATACACATAGTCATTTGCAAAGAACAATTAGAGTAAAAGTGAGATTATTCACCTAAATTACCATGTCCAATACAGATGTTTAGAAATGATAGGCTGTAAATAACAAATTTCTGATTGACCAACAGAAGGAGAAGGCTGATGCAAAATAAGTTCCCCGGAGTTGTATTAAGGAGGATCATGACAACAGGATTGAGAGTCTGGTTTTCCAATGGAGACAACTGAAAAAAGATTAAGGCTGTGTCATTGATAAATCAAAAACGAAAATTGCACAAATGCTCTCAAGTGATTTTAGTATAGGAGATGCCCGACATTCCATGCTTAAAGATAAATGATGGATTGTGAATGGGAAATGTCACTGATAATTAAGTGTATTTTTTTGCTTCTCTCTTCACAGCTGCTCCAGGACGGATGGCCAGCACTGACAATTCCGAACCCCAACAGGGAAATCAAAGAGACTGTTGACAGTCAGGGGGTATAGTATCACACAGCGAGTTATCAATTCCTGGTTGCACCAATATAGAAGTGTGAGTGAAATTAACTCAAGTTTGGTAAAAATAGTTTGAATACAGAGAAACTTGCTTTCCAAACGGTGACGATACGAGTGTTTGAAGAAAGGTGAGAATGGAAAATACACAGATAGGAGCAACTGGAGGGTTAGATGCACTAACCATAGAAAGGGTAGACAATCTGTCTATTTCAACGACTGGAGTTGTCACAATAAAAGTGACGAAAAAATGGCCAAAGATATTCAGGCCATTACAGAACCTTGTAGTTAAAGGAGGCCGGTATAGAATGCGTACCCAAATTAAGAAACAGAAAAAGAGATTACGAAAGGTGATAAAAAGAAATAATGTCGGTAGTGGGGTAATGCTGATAACCTCTGCAGACATTACATTGACCGAATTGGACAGTGACGTTAACCTGATTGACTGGAATGTGATCGATTCCCCGCTGGTGTCCAGTGTGACGGAAGGACTGGAAATAATGTCTTTTACTCCGCCACAGGGAGTCGTTGCAGCGAGCGACCCAGAGACAACTGTATTCGATCCACGCTGAAGTGTCCATTGCAGGTGACTGCCAGTTAACCAAGAGACAAAGAAAGCAACAGGGGAGAGCGATGTTGTTGCAGCAGTCCCAGAGAGTTGACGCTGGCCGTACGGAGACCGACAACAGGTATGGGATACTACATGAACAGTTTCTACAGCCCCCCTGTGTCTCGTGCCCAGGTTTTCTCCACCCCCACCATCAGTACCAAACTGAGGGATGTGGCCCGATGACTAGGAGTCAGTCAGCAAGGGCCAGGGTGGAGGAAGAGGGGAAGACGTGCCTCCCTCTAGAACGACAGCTAGCCGAGGCTAGACAGGTAGTGGAATACCTCCAAGGCCTAATCCAGACCACACAGCCCGGAGGGGAGACAGGTTCCAATGGAGAACCAGATGGCCAGAGACGGGCCCAGTTGGGGCCACAAGGGGGTCCTGCGCCAGAACAACAGCAAAGGTCGAGAGGGGCAATCAGGTGGCAACCACGAGGAAGAGGTGGAGGCAGAGGCAGGAATCCGAATGGCTATGCGGTGTGGCGGATGGAGTGTTGGACGTGTGGGACTCTCGGACACCTTTCTCGGGACTGTGCAGAGTGGGACCATCTATCCACAACAGGAGGCCCTCGATGGGGGAACAGAGGAGGTGGGCGTGGGCAAAACCAAGGTCGGTATCAAGTACAGTGTCCACAGCCTGCAAGCTCCCCCTGTCCAGGACCCCTGCAGCATCAAAGCCAAGATGAGAGGCGGAGCCCAGCAATGGGGAGTCAAGCCGCCAGCACTGAGATGGGGGAAAAGGCGGCGCCCTATAGACAACAGGGTGTGTTTGTACAGAAACTGGTAGCGGGCCCCTCTCAAGGAACTGTGACTGAACCAAATAGGTACGTGGCTTTCTCCTCCGAACAGGCTCCAGGGAACCATGGCGATGATGGCATACCGCCAGGACATGTTCTGGGCCCGATGACCCCAGGGTCATCCGGTCACAGGCGGCTGACCCACCGGGTCCCACAACCCGGGGGAGACAGCCAGTGTTGTTGGATCTGTGGCGTGAAAGGTCATTTTCAAAGGTCATGTCTGCAGAGGCCACCGGCAGAATAAAAATATATACAACTGATTAGGGTACAGATGGAATAGGTTGAATAAAAAAAAATATATGCTCCGGGTTAGAATAAAAATAGAATAAAAATAAATAAATAGAGGGGTTAGGTGATTAGATTATGAATGAAAGTTACTAAAAACGGATGTATGAGCGCTGACAAATGCATGAACTAATCAGACTAACAAGAAAATCAAAGTATGTTAAACAGTTAATATTCACACTGCTGAAGCTAGTGGTCAGTAAATTATCCATGCTTGGTCAACATTCAGATTGGTCAAAGGGTGGACTGCATGATTAAGAAATTAAAAAGACCCATAGTTGTGTCTAGTTTTTTATGGTATTGATAGACGGATATTAACAGTTATGAGTAATAGGTATAGGTGTTTATTTTTATTTCTGCAGAATTTCTCTTTTCTAGTGTATTACGAGCAATTCCTGACTTAGGCCGGGAGCGTTCATTTTGTTTATTCATTTGATTTTTCCATTTTTGTTTCTTAGTTAATACAGGGGTGCATAAGCCTCTAGATGATAGGTTAAAAATTTGTTGAAAAGAAAAAAGAAAAAGCTCACAAGTTTGGATTATTTTTTCATTTATTTGGTTTGGCATGGGTTTTTCTTTGTATGTTTTGTTTTCTGTTTTCTTTCTTTCTGTATATTTTTTCTTAGGGTACCTGGCAAGCTGGGAGTGATCTCGACACATCAGGACTGGGTAGTATATGTCTGTAAAATGGACTGGGAACAAAGTGAAGGGACATGAGCTAGTTCATGGATTTTTGTTCTCCGCCCATTGAATACCCGGTTTTAAGGGCTGGGGGTGTGTCGTGATTGGTGAAAGTGTTGGGAAGCATGATTCTCTGTACATTAATGAAGCTCAATAGGTTTGGTCGCTATTGGCCAAATTAGTCTTTGTGTAGGGTGTGAACATGTGCAATTGATGATTGGCTGGTGGGGGACTCCGTGGGCTTGATGAAGGCTGGCGGAGAGTGTGGAAGATGTGTGTTTAAGACGGACTGTGATTTGTTGCCATACACACAGGATTACTGGGAGAGTGGATGTGTCAGTGCTGACCGTCCGGTCCGGGGTGCAGCTGTCCAAAGGACGAAGGTAACGATGTTTGAATGTGTATTCCACATCGAAGGGTGGTAGGAGTATACTGTTTTGACAGCATAATATAATGAGAGCCATGTGAATTTTTCAGAATTTTGAAAATTAATGATCTAGAAGCCATGAAATATATAGATAAATGATTTGGAAAAGAAAGTTGTCAAAGCTCAGACCAGTAAAGAGAGTCTGAGGGAGGAAAAGTATGGATTCTCAATCAATTGTTGTGGTAAGAAGTGACCTGCACTGTCCCCCGAAGCGATATATATTCACTGCAGGATACGGATGGGAGGTTGGGGAGTCAGCAGTCATCAGAGTGTGGTACAAGGAATACCAAGGACTCCATCGGTACTGTTGATCCAGGACACTGGCTAGTGTCTACCCAGCGGTTCCATGGGGAGCCACAACACTGCGGAGAACCAGGAGACGCCTACCTCTCGGGCCGGGAGAGTTTCGGCCAACGCAGTGACCGAGTCTTGAGGTTTCAGAGGGAAACGACAGGCAACCAACGAGGAGACAGGCGGCTAGGCCTCAGCAACAACTCCGGCTGTCAACAGACGCAAGGCCTCAACCATTGACCAGGGGGTCAACAAGCGAAAGGGTGGAGCTGCTATCGCCCCTATAAACGACCAGGCGGAGGGGGAGAGAAGCGAACCTCTTCCACATCCAAGGGTCAACGGGGGTCGAGTAGCCAGCGACGACCTCCCCACCGCTGTGACAGCAATAGAAAATACAGCAGGGGGCTCTACCACCTAACAGAGGTCAACACGAGTCAAGATGTGCTCGACAGAAGATGGTGTGATGAGAAAGGCAATTTGCTTTCTAAATTCCACCTCCCAGAATGGGGGGTCGCACCCAGCAGTCGGGAACTGCACCAGCTCTGAGCGATAAAGAGGAGGCCGGGTCAAATCTAGAAAACATGGACCCCCTTCCTCACTGCTCCAAGTCAGAATTTGACAACTCACAGTTGAAACCAATGGAAATTGATCTTGGTACGAGAACAGGTTGTTAAAGACTGTACACGGGATCAAAAAAACTGAAACTGCTCATTTGAATTTTAGAATCTGAGTGTGGCAAACCATATATATTTTATCCTAATATGATTTAAAATGTCTTAAGTATTATCTAGATAGTAGTGTGTAGAGATTGATATCTATGTTTGACATATTAAGGATAGGTAAACTATCCGAGTGTGGAAATGTGGTAAATTCTGGAACATAGATCTCATGATCAAACTAATGTGTAGAAACACTTGGCCCTCAAACAATAATTCAGAGATTGTGTGTGTGTTTACAGAGACTGATTGCCATTGTGGGCACACAGAGGTCGATTTACATATGGAGTGAGTGGTCAAATAATTCTATTTACGACAGGAACCCAAGGGCCATCTGCCATGCCCTTGGAAGAATTTAAGACAATGGGCTCTGTAGATCGGAACAAAGAACCAAAAGGTCACGTAAACATGTTATCTCGCTGGAGTCTCCTGTGACACACACACACACACACACACACCAATTCTAGAGAAACATGTGTCTCCTCTTAGGAGACATCAAAGGGCCAACTGGTCGGCCAAAGACAATGATTACACACACACACACACACACACACACACACACACGCAGACACACATAGACACACATACACACACATTCACACAATCAGAGGACACATACACACACATAGACACACGTACACACACATTCACACAATCAGAGGACACATACACACACACATACACACACAAAATATAATTAGAAGTGTATACATTGTGGTAATAATTATGAAGTCATACTAAAACTGTATAAAATATTGATGTAAGCTAACAGAATGATTAGACTTGGTAGCAATTTATTGAAAGTCAGCCGACTTTGTGGTAAAGAAGATTAGTTTCACTTAAGGTGAAACTAGTCCTAAAAATAACAGAATGTGTACAAGTAATGTGTTTAAGTATGATATATCTGTGTTTATGTAATCAATATATCTTGAGGATCATCAAAGTATTAAAAATACAGGGAAACTATTCTCTGGGCATAAACAAAGTAAGGGGGTTGGCCTATTAAGCCAAACCCCTATTTTCAAATTCAAGCTTAGCCGGCCTGGCATTGGAGGAAAGAATGTGATGATGTCATCACTCCGAGACGCTGGGCCTTGGGGATATAATGGGATGTTGTGAGGGGGAGAGGAACTCTGGAAAACCCAACCGACAAGACAAGACCTCTTACCATCTCATCCACAAGCAGGTCGGCAGAAGAACAAAGGAACTTTTTGGAGGGAAAAACAGAACTATACTTTGATCCCTAAGCCAAGGGAACAAAGCCATCATCAACTATCATTCTCTTTACTGTAATATTATTCTGGTTGTATCAATTACGGCATAGTGTTTTTGATCACAATTATAGCATTTCTTTATTGTAATTTGTATACAACTCTTAACTTTAATTAAACAGCTGTTGTTAACTACCTTTTCCTCCTGATTCCTTCTGCCTGCACCGCTGAGAAGATAGAAGTAATTCCCAGAGCTTTAGAGCTATTGAAACAACGCAGAGTACTAAAGCACCCGGTTCTGAACAGAGCAGAACCGTAATAGCTTGGGAATCCACTTCAGTATCAGTACTAAATACCTATATGTCCCTATGCCATAAATGTCATGTATGTTGTGTATGTCATAAATGTCTATATGAATTGAAAATGGGGGACCCTGATGGAAACAAGACAAACGTCTTTCTCAGGTCTGCATCCCCTTAACAATTGTATGTATTGAGCCGTACTGTATTGTACCCATTCTGCAATCTGTTAAATAAAGTTTTCATTCATTCATTCATTCACCATCTTGCAAGTTGCAACGTTGTTTAAGATATCAATCAAAGCATTGCAACGTTAGAATAGTTAGGATATCAATTGTGCATGAAAGGACTATATTTATATTGTTTGATTAGTATTATGAGATTCCCTGGCAGATTTCGTACAGTCAAAATCCGTTGATCAACTTGAGTTTCAGTGAACACATTGCACTCACCAAAGTCTGCGGTGGTCGAGATGTAGTAACGTTACGTTAGTCCAGTTGACTCCAGCAGCGCCTCAAACATGTTCTTTATCTCGTTTCCATGTTGTATATTAATTATCTCTCCAAGTAGTTGCTAAATGGTTTGTTAGTTTGTTACTGCGTTCTTTTTATGTAGATTCATAGCGAGCGTTTGTTTTGTTTACAATAGAGAGGGTCTATTTCTTTCCGTAGCCGCATTTCTGGTTTGCGCATTTCTGATTGGCCAGTGGCCAGACTCGCCTTGTATCATTCTACGCGGGTGGCGAGTGGATTTGGATGAGTGACAGTCCTCGTAGTTAACGTTAGACTCCAGTATCTTTGAGCCAAAACACAAATGACATAACTAAAACGTTATTTTCTTTTCGCTCGACAAAAGAGAAATACGCGAGTGCTCTGCCTGGGCGCTGCCATTATCAGTCAGGAATCTCAGGAATAGTAAACAAAACACGCCCCCAGCATAGCGTTCCCCGCAGCCAGGCAGACAGGATATGAGGATAATAATAATAATAATAATAATCACTACCGCTCGCTATCAATCTACGCCGTATATAACGCAAATAACGCAGTGATGAACCATTCAGTAACGTAAGTAGCGTTACTGAATTTCAAAAGTAATGCGTTAGAGTAGCCTACTAGTTGCGGCAAAAAGTAACTTCGTTTCTGTAACGCGTTACTTTGTAACGCGTTAGTCCCAACACTGCTGAGCAGACACTATATCAGTGATGGCTGTTTACTGCAGAGTGGAGGGACTGGGAGACCTATGTTACTGACCAGACACTCTATATCAGTGATGGCTGTTTACTGCAGAGTGGAGGGACTGGGAGACCCATGTTACTGAGCAGACACTCTATATCAGTGATGGCTGTTTACTGCAGAGTGGAGGGACTGGGAGACCTATGTTACTGACCAGACACTCTATATCAGTGATGGCTGTTTACTGCAGAGTGGAGGGACTGGGAGACCTATGTTACTGACCAGACACTCTGTATCAGTGATGACTGTTTACTGCAGAGTGGAGGGACTGGGAGACCTGTGTTACTGACCAGACACTATATCAGTGATGGCTCTTTACTGCAGAGCAGAGGGACTGGGAGACCCATGTTACTGACCAGACACTCTATATCAGTGATGGCTGTTTACTGCAGAGTGGAAGGACTGAGAGACCCATGTTACTGACCAGACACACTATATCAGTGATGTTTGTTTACTGCAGAGTGGAGGGACTGAGAGACCCATGTTACTGACCAGACACTCTATATCAGTGATGACCGTTTACTGCAGAGCAGAGGTACTGGGAGACCCATGTTACTGACTAGACAATCTATATCAGTGATGGCTGTTTACTGCAGAGTGGAGGGACTGAGAGACCCATGTTACTGACCAGACACTATATATCAGTGATGACTGTTTACTGCAGAGCAGGAGGGACTGGGAGACCCATGTTACTGACCAGACACTCTATATCAGTGATGGCTGTTTACTGCAGAGTGGAGGGACTGGGAGATCCATGTTACTGACCAGACACTCTATATCAGTGATGGCTGTTTACTGCAGAGCGGAGGGACTGGGAGACCCATGTTACTGACCAGACACTCTATATCAGTGATGGCTGTTTACTGCAGAGTGGAGGGACTGGGAGACCCATGTTACTGACCAGACACACTATATCAGTGATGTTTGTTTACTGCAGAGTGGAGGGACTGGGAGACCCATGTTACTGACCAGACACTCTATATCAGTGATGGCTGTTTACTGCAGAGTGGAGTGACTGGGAGAACCATGTTACTGACCAGACACTATATCAGTGATGGCTGTTTACTGCAGAGCAGAGGTACTGGGAGACCCATGTTACTGACCAGACACTATATCAGTGATGGCTGTTTACTGCAGAGTGGAGGGACTGAGAGACCCATGTTACTGACCAGACACTCTATATCAGTGATGGCTGTTTACTGCAGAGTGGAGGGACTGAGAGACCCATGTTATTGACCAGACACTCTATATCAGTGATTACTGTTTACTGCAGAGCAGGAGGGACTGGGAGACCTATGTTACTGACCAGACACTCTATATCAGTGATGGCTGTTTACTGCAGAGTGGAGGGACTGGGAGACCCATGTTACTGACCAGACACTCTATATCAGTGATGACTGTTTACTGCAGAGCAGGAGGGACTGGGAGACCCATGTTACTGACCAGACACTCTATATCAGTGATGGCTGTTTACTGCAGAGTGGAGGGACTGGGAGATCCATGTTACTGACCAGACACTATATCAGTGATGGCTGTTTACTGCAGTGTGGAGGGACTGGGAGAACCATGTTACTGACCAGACACTATATCAGTGATGGCTGTTTACTGCAGAGCAGAGGTACTGGGAGACCCATGTTACTGACCAGACACTATATCAGTGATGGCTGTTTACTGCAGAGTGGAGGGACTGAGAGACCCATGTTACTGACCAGACACTCTATATCAGTGATGGCTGTTTACTGCAGAGTGGAGGGACTGAGAGACCCATGTTATTGACCAGACACTCTATATCAGTGATTACTGTTTACTGCAGAGCAGGAGGGACTGGGAGACCTATGTTACTGACCAGACACTCTATATCAGTGATGGCTGTTTACTGCAGAGTGGAGGGACTGGGAGACCCATGTTACTGACCAGACACTCTATATCAGTGATGGCTGTTTAGTGCAGAGTGGAGGGACTGAGAGACCCATGTTACTGACCAGACACTCTATATCAGTGATGTTTGTTTACTGCAGAGTGGAGGGACTGGGAGACCCATGTTACTGACCAGCCACTATATCAGTGATGGCTGTTTACTGCAGAGTGGAGGGACTGGGAGACCCATGTTACTGACCAGACACTCTGTATCAGTGATGGCTGTTTACTGCAGAGTGGAGGGACTGGGAGAACCATGTTACTGACCAGACACTATATCAGTGATGGCTGTTTACTGCAGAGTGGAGGGACTGAGAGACCCATGTTACTGACCAGACACTCTATATCAGTGATGGCTGTTTACTGCAGAGTGGAGGGACAGAGAGACCCATGTTATTGACCAGACACTCTATATCAGTGATGACTGTTTACTGCAGAGCAGGAGGGACTGGGAGACCTATGTTACTGACCAGACACTCTATATCAGTGATGGCTGTTTACTGCAGAGTGGAGGGACTGGGAGACCCATGTTACTGACCAGACACTCTATATCAGTGATGGCTGTTTAGTGCAGAGTGGAGGGACTGAGAGACCCATGTTACTGACGAGACACTCTATATCAGTGATGTTTGTTTACTGCAGAGTGGAGGGACTGGGAGACCCATGTTACTGACCAGCCACTATATCAGTGATGGCTGTTTACTGCAGAGTGGCGGGACTGGGAGACCCATGTTACTGACCAGACACTCTGTATCAGTGATGGCTGTTTACTGCAGAGTGGAGGGACTGGGAGAACCATGTTACTGACCAGACACTATATCAGTGATGGCTGTTTACTGCAGAGTGGAGGGACTGAGAGACCCATGTTACTGACCAGACACTCTATATCAGTGATGGCTGTTTACTGCAGAGTGGAGGGACAGAGAGACCCATGTTATTGACCAGACACTCTATATCAGTGATGACTGTTTACTGCAGAGCAGGAGGGACTGGGAGACCTATGTTACTGACCAGACACTCTATATTAGTGATGGCTGTTTACTGCAGAGTGGAGGGACTGGGAGACCCATGTTACTGACCAGACACTCTATATCAGTGATGGCTGTTTAGTGCAGAGTGGAGGGACTGAGATACCCATGTTACTGACCAGACACTCTATATCAGTGATGTTTGTTTACTGCAGAGTGGAGGGACTGGGAGACCCATGTTACTGACCAGACACTATATCAGTGATGGCTGTTTACTGCAGAGTGGAGGGACTGGGAGACCCATGTTACTGACCAGACACTCTATATCAGTGATGGCTGTTTACTGCAGAGTGGAGGGACTGAGAGACCCATGTTACTGACCAGACACTCTGTATCAGTGATGGCTGTTTACTGCAGAGTGGAGGGACTGGGAGAACCATGTTACTGACCAGACACTCTATATCAGTGATGGCTGTTTACTGCAGAGTGGAGGGACTGGGAGACCCATGTTACTGACCAGACACTCTATATCAGTGATGGCTGTTTACTGCAGAGTGGAGGGACTGAGAGACCCATGTTACTGACCAGACACTATATCAGTGATGGCTGTTTTGATAGAAATGTACCCCCATAAGCTATATTCACTGTGCGTCACGATGTTTGGAGAGCAATATTCACTGTGCGTCACTATGTTTGGAGAGCTATATTCTAGGGATGCACCGAAATTTCGGCCACCGAAAGTTTTCGGCCGAAAATGGAAAAAAATTGCCTTTCGGCTTTTGGCATGTGATGACATGTGATGATGTCATCAAAACGCGGCTTCAGTCATTACATGCGCAACGTGAGCTCTTCAGTCCTGCGTTCTGCAGCCTGTGATAACTCCTCTTGGGACTCGGGAGTCGCGCTGTTTCTATGTAAACTCTGCGCGCAACGCGTCCAATAAATGCGTCTTTAACATGCTTTATATCCTTATTTACTATATGCCCGTCGCGGTTAATCACTGAGTGATCTAATATGCATATTCTTCAGAGCGAGAGGGGGAGGGATTGTGTTTCTCACATTGACGCTGTCTGTCGTTGATAATATAATCTGAAGAGCATTATTATTATTATCATTCTCGAGAATACACGTCGCGCGTCTACTGTGCCAAAGTCAAGAGAGCGCATTCATCTGGGGACTAGAAAGGTGTGCTCAATAGAGCACAGATGTCCGCCATGGCGGCAGCCACACATGTCTTCTCTCTCTCTCTCTCTCTCTCTCTCTCTCTCTCTCTCTCTCTCTCTCTCTCTCTCTCTCTCTCTGATTGATTGATTGATTGATTGAAAACTTTATTAACATATTGCAGAATGGGTACAATACGTACAGCTCAATACACACAATTGTTAAGGGGATGGAGACCAGAGAAAGACTTTCGTCTTGTTTACATCAGGGTCCCCCATTTTCAATTAATCAGGACATATATGACATACATGACATACAGATAGACAGTACTGCTACATCTATACATTTATGACATACCAGATTTGCAAATACAGTACTGTTTGTGATACAAAAAGAGTCCAGAAAAGGGAGTATATACATTTGACGTAGAAACTGTACATTGGAGGAGGAGGGGGGGGGGGGGGGGGGGGGGGGGGTTGGGTAGGAGGGGAACACTGTACAACTGTACAAGCAAAGCTGTACATTGGAATATTGACAACCATACTAGGTAATTTACTGTATGCAGTTTTAAAGCACCTTGGCTTTGTTCTGAATGCACTTTGTAGTTATCCTACAGAGAAAAGAAAATGCACTTGACTTGGAATTAATGTACTGTATGCATTCAGTGCTGAATAAATGTTTTATGGACCCATAATAGTGATTATTTATTATTTAAGTTAAGTTTTGCCATAATCATATATTTTTCCATAATCAGGTAGCTGAACAACATTGGTAAAAAATATTCTATTCTATGAATCATTTTCGGCCTTTCGGCATTCGGTTTTCGGCCAACTGTTTCCTATTTTCGGTATCGGTTTCGGCCAAGAATTTCCCATTCGGTGCATCCCTACTATATTCACTGTGCGTCACAATGTTTGGAGAGCTATATTCACTGTGCCGCGCGTCATGATGTTTGGAGAGCTATATTCACTGTGTGTCACACTATGTTTGGAGAGCTATATTCACTGTGCGTCACGATGTTTGGAGAGCTATATTCACTGTGTGTCACACTATGTTTGGAGAGCTATATTCACTGTGCGTCACGATGTTTGGAGAGCTATATTCACTGTGTCACACTATGTTTGGAGAGCTATATTCACTGTGCGTCACTATGTTTGGAGAGCTATATTCACTGTGTCACTATGTTTGGAGAGCTATATTCACTGTGTCACTATGTTTGGAGAGCTATATTCACTGTGTCACTATGTTTGGAGAGCTATAGTCACTGTGTCACTATGTTTGGAGAGCTATATTCACTGTGTCACTATGTTTGGAGAGCTATATTCACTGTGTCACTATGTTTGGAGAGCTATATTCACTGTGTCACTATGTTTGGAGAGCTATAGTCACTGTGTCACTATGTTTGGAGAGCTATATTCACTGTGTGTCACACTATGTTTGGAGAGCTATATTCACTGTGTGTCACACTATGTTTGGAGAGCTATATTCACTGTGTGTCACACTATGTTTGGAGAGCTATATTCACTGTGTGTCACTATGTTTGGAGAGCTATATTCACTGTGCGTCACGATGTTTGGAGAGTTATATTCACTGTGTCACTATGTTTGGAGAGCTATATTCACTGTGTCACTATGTTTGGAGAGCTATATTCACTATGCGTCACTATGTTTGGAGAGCTATATTCACTGTGTCACTATGTTTGGAGAGCTATATTCACTGTGTCACTATGTTTGGAGAGCTATATTCACTGTGTCACACTATGTTTGGAGAGCTATATTCACTGCGTCACGATGTTTGGAGAGCTATATTCACTGTGTGTCACTATGTTTGGAGAGCTATATTCACTGTGTGTCACTATGTTTGGAGAGCTATATTCACTGTGTCACGATGTTTGGAGAGCTATATTCACTGTGTCACTATGTTTGGATAGCTATATTCACTGTGTCACTATGTTTGGAGAGCTATATTCACTGTGTCACTATGTTTGGAGAGTTATATTCACTGCGTCACGATGTTTGGAGAGCTATATTCACTGTGCGTCACGATGTTTGGAGAGCTATATTCACTGTGTCACTATGTTTGGAGAGCTATATTCACTGCGTCACTATGTTTGGAGAGTTATATTCACTGTGTCACACGATGTTTGGAGAGCTATATTCACTGTGTCACACTATGTTTGGAGAGCTATATTCACTGTGTCACTATGTTTGGAGAGCTATATTCACTGTGTGTCACTTTGTTTGGAGAGCTATATTCACTGTGCGTCACTATGTTTGGAGAGCTATATTCACTGTGCGTCACTATGTTTGGAGAGCTATATTCACTGTGCGTCACGATGTTTGGAGAGCTATATTCACTGTGTGTCACACGATGTTTGGAGAGCTATATTCACTGTGTCACTATGTTTGGAGAGCTATATTCACTGTGTCACTATGTTTGGAGAGCTATGTTCACTGTGTCACTATGTTTGGAGAGCTATATTCACTGTGTCACTATGTTTGGAGAGCTATATTCACTGTGTCACTATGTTTGGAGAGCTATATTCACTGTGTCACTATGTTTGGAGAGCTATATTCACTGTGTCACTATGTTTGGAGAGCTATATTCACTGTGTCACTATGTTTGGAGAGCTATATTCACTGTGTCACTATGTTTGGAGAGCTATATTCACTGTGTCACTATGTTTGGAGAGCTATATTCACTGTGTCACTATGTTTGGAGAGCTATATTCACTGTGTCACTATGTTTGGAGAGCTATATTCACTGTGTCACTATGTTTGGAGAGCTATATTCACTGTGTCACTATGTTTGGAGAGCTATATTCACTGTGTCACTATGTTTGGAGAGCTATATTCACTGTGTCACTATGTTTGGAGAGCTATATTCACTGTGTCACTATGTTTGGAGAGTTATATTCACTGTGCGTCACGATGTTTGGAGAGCTATATTCACTGTGCGTCACGATGTTTGGAGAGCTATATTCACTATGTTTGGAGAGCTATATTCACTGTGTCACTATGTTTGGAGAGCTATATTCACTGTGTCACTATGTTTGGAGAGCTATATTCACTGTGCGTCACGATGTTTGGAGAGCTATATTCACTGTGTGTCACGATGTTTGGAGAGCTATATTCACTGTGCGTCACGATGTTTGGAGAGCTATATTCACTGTGCGTCACGATGTTTGGAGAGCTATATTCACTGTGTCACTATGTTTGGAGAGTTATATTCACTGTGTCACTATGTTTGGAGAGTTATATTCACTGTGCGTCACTATGTTTGGAGAGCTATATTCACTGTGTGTCACGATGTTTGGAGAGCTATATTCACTGTGTCACTATGTTTGGAGAGTTATATTCACTGTGTCACTATGTTTGGAGAGCTATATTCACTGTGCGTCACGATGTTTGGAGAGCTATATTCACTGTGTGTCACTATGTTTGGAGAGCTATATTCACTGTGTGTCACTATGTTTGGAGAGCTATATTCACTGTGTGTCACGATGTTTGGAGAGCTATATTCACTGTGCGTCACGATGTTTGGAGAGCTATATTCACTGTGTCACGATGTTTGGAGAGCTATATTCACTGTGTCACTATGTTTGGAGAGCTATATTCACTGTGTCACTATGTTTGGAGAGCTATATTCACTGTGTCACTATGTTTGGAGAGCTATATTCACTGTGTCACTATGTTTGGAGAGCTATATTCACTGTGTCACTATGTTTGGAGAGCTATATTCACTGTGTCACTATGTTTGGAGAGCTATATTCACTGTGTCACTATGTTTGGAGAGCTATATTCACTGTGTCACTATGTTTGGAGAGCTATATTCACTGTGTCACTATGTTTGGAGAGCTATATTCACTGTGTCACTATGTTTGGAGAGCTATATTCACTGTGTCACTATGTTTGGAGAGCTATATTCACTGTGTCACTATGTTTGGAGAGCTATATTCACTGTGTCACTATGTTTGGAGAGTTATATTCACTGTGCGTCACGATGTTTGGAGAGCTATATTCACTGTGCGTCACGATGTTTGGAGAGCTATATTCACTATGTTTGGAGAGCTATATTCACTGTGTCACTATGTTTGGAGAGCTATATTCACTGTGCGTCACGATGTTTGGAGAGCTATATTCACTGTGTGTCACGATGTTTGGAGAGCTATATTCACTGTGCGTCACGATGTTTGGAGAGCTATATTCACTGTGCGTCACGATGTTTGGAGAGCTATATTCACTGTGTCACTATGTTTGGAGAGTTATATTCACTGTGTCACTATGTTTGGAGAGTTATATTCAGTGTCACTATGTTTGGAGAGTTATATTCACTGTGCGTCACTATGTTTGGAGAGCTATATTCACTGTGTCACTATGTTTGGAGAGCTATATTCACTGTGTGTCACTATGTTTGGAGAGCTATATTCACTGTGTGTCACGATGTTTGGAGAGCTATATTCACTGTGCGTCACGATGTTTGGAGAGCTATATTCACTGTGTCACGATGTTTGGAGAGCTATATTCACTGTGTCACTATGTTTGGAGAGCTATATTCACTGTGTGTCACGATGTTTGGAGAGCTATATTCACTGTGCGTCACGATGTTTGGAGAGCTATATTCACTGTGTCACGATGTTTGGAGAGCTATATTCACTGTGTCACTATGTTTGGAGAGCTATATTCACTGTGTGTCACGATGTTTGGAGAGCTATATTCACTGTGCGTCACGATGTTTGGAGAGCTATATTCACTGTGCGTCACTATGTTTGGAGAGCTATATTCACTGTGTCACGATGTTTGGAGAGCTATATTCACTGCGTCACGATGTTTGGAGAGCTATATTCACTGTGCGTCACTATGTTTGGAGAGCTATATTCACTGTGTCACTATGTTTGGAGAGCTATATTCACTGTGTTTGGAGAGCTATATTCACTGTGCGTCACTATGTTTGGAGAGCTATATTCACTGTGTTTGGAGAGCTATATTCACTATGTTTGGAGAGCTATATTCACTGTGTCACTATGTTTGGAGAGCTATATTCACTGTGTTTGGAGAGCTATATTCACTATGTTTGGAGAGCTATATTCACTGTGCGTCACGATGTTTGGAGAGCTATATTCACTGTGCGTCACTGTTTGGAGAGCTATATTCACTGTGCGTCACTGTTTGGAGAGCTATATTCACTGTGCGTCACTGTTTGGAGAGCTATATTCACTATGTTTGGAGAGCTATATTCACGATGTTTGGAGAGCTATATTCACTATGTTTGGAGAGCTATATTCACGATGTTTGGAGAGCTATATTCACTGTGCGTCACGATGTTTGGAGAGCTATATTCACTGTGCGTCACGATGTTTGGAGAGCTATATTCACTGTGTGTCACACTATGTTTGGAGAGCTATATTCACTGTGTGTCACACTATGTTTGGAGAGCTATATTCACTGTGCGTCACGATGTTTGGAGAGCTATATTCACTGTGCGTCACGATGTTTGGAGAGTTATATTCACTGTGTCACGATGTTTGGAGAGCTATATTCACTGTGCGTCACGATGTTTGGAGAGCTATATTCACTGTGTGTCATACTATGTTTGGAGAGCTATATTCACTGTGCGTCACGATGTTTGGAGAGCTATATTCACTGTGCGTCACTATGTTTGTTTGGAGAGTTATATTCACTGTGCGTCACTTTGTTTGGAGAGCTATATTCACTGTGCGTCACTATGTTTGTTTGGAGAGCTATATTCACTGTGCGTCACTATGTTTGTTTGGAGAGCTATATTCACTGTGCGTCACGATGTTTGTTTGGAGAGCTATATTCACTGTGCGTCACTATGTTTGGAGAGCTATATTCACTGTGCGTCACTTTGTTTGGAGAGCTATATTCACTGTGCGTCACTATGTTTGGAGAGCTATATTCACTGTGCGTCACTTTGTTTGGAGAGCTATATTCACTGTGCGTCACTATGTTTGTTTGGAGAGCTATATTCACTGTGCGTCACTATGTTTGGAGAGGTATATCTATATTATAGCTATGGAGACAATACTATGGTCATTTGACAGTCACTTTCTCCGGTCGAACATGCAAAAAAGAGATCATTTTTTCCATGTATACGTTTGCGCGTTATCCCGTGGTGAATATTGTATAGTTTAGGAGTGATCCAGGCTAATTCCTGAAAAGCTGAGTTATAGGGCGCTATGTGAATTTTACTGAAGTCGTTGGCGTTTCTCACCTGGACACGCTACTATTTCCAAATCAAATGTATATAATAGGTATTATGTTTCATCATGAATGCATCAAAGGGGGGGGGGGGGTCATTTTTTGATGCTCTGATCGTCATCAACGGCATTCGTTTTGAATAGGCAAATACAGGAATGTACAGGTACGTGTTGTAATAGGCGAGAGCAGGAGCACTCCTTGTGCAGCACGGGACAACAGGTACAGGGATATACAATAGACGAGAGCTGGTGCACTCCTAGTGCAGCGCGGGGTGACAGGTACAGGGATATACAATAGGTGAGAGCAGGTGCACTCCTTGTGCAGCGCGGGGTAACAGGTACGTGTTGTAGTAGGCAAGAGCAGGAGCACTCCTTGTGCAGCACGGGACGTCCAGGTTGGAGGTGTACTGGAGCGGTGGTCCTGGGCACAGAGAGAAACAGGACAAGGTAGGACAAGGTATATCAATGAGGACAGGGTTGCAAGGCTTTAGGTTTGTCGTCGTACCTAGGTAGCTAGTTTAACACTCCGACGAGGGTAGGACAGGATCTGCAGGTTGAAGTACCATCTCGTTGATGAGGGGATGAGTCACAGCCGTGTTGATTGACGAGCTGGCAGCGTGTGAATCAGGGGAACGGATGCTGCCCATATAAGGGTGTGAGAGGATAAGGGGTGAGTGAGGCTTCCGCCGTGAATGTGGGGGAGGAGGAGGAGGAGTGAAGAAGGCTCTCGCCGTGACTATGACACTTTCTAAATAAAACCTGGGACACATGTGCTGTGGTCGGGAATGGAGGAATCCTGGCCAATAGCAGCTGTGGTGAGAAGATAGACTCTGCCCAGTTTGTCATCAGATGGGAACATTTGGCATGAAACATGATTCGTGAAACCGGGAGTGCCCGCAGACTGTGCAAAACAATATAACCTTTATCACCTCTGTCTAAAACAGGATTTCTTTAATCCTTCTCTCCCTCTTGTCAGGTGCAACCTGCCTCCCTTGGAGAACGGCTACGAGAGAGATGTGGGCAGTGAGACTGACCTTGTGACAGCCAACCCCAGCAACCTCCTGCACAAGTAAGAGTGTAGTCATGGAGAGGATGGGGGAGGAGTCGTATTGGGTCGTTAATACTTTCAAAGTGTACAATCTCAGGTGTAAGATAGAATGTGAAGAACTGACCGAAGGGGCGACAGTGGCTCAGGAGGTAAAGCGGTCGTCTGGTAGTCGGAAGGTTCCTGGGCCCTCATTCATCAACGTTGCGTACGCACAGATATGTGCTTAACCCGTGCGTATGACCATTTCTAAGCAAAGTGTGGGATTTATCAATTTGAACGTGAACTTGACTTTGTGCGTATGTCTACGCACAGCCCAGAGCATGCGTACCTGGCGCCCGGTGGTAGAATATATTATTACAACAAGGAAATAAGCTTCTGTGCATTAGTTTCAACACTGGCATATTCTGTATGAACCGTAATTCATTATAGTTCATTGTAAAATAGCAACAGTAGTGTAATTATGGTCAAAACCCTATAAATAGCATTTGGAATAATAGGTCTTTATCTCCGAATGAATGCAGCATGGTTTATATAGCGTTATCGGAATATACGGGGTGTACTGACTGACTGCGCTCCGCGTAGCTCAACTCGTTATTATTTTGCGCACAGACCGCAGAAACACAGGAACGTTTTGATTATATTTAAAGGGCTTTACGTTAAACGAAACAAGTGGAATTTCGAAGCTGTAAGCAGAATACAAGCCATATGAACACCCACGATATAGTGTTCTTCCCCCTTCCTACTGTATAAGAAAGAATAAAAAACGCATTGCAATGAGAACAGAGGGTGTATGTGTATTACAAAACCCTTGCAATAATGTGTCTTAAATGAATGAAAAGCATACATGCTCTGGACACAGAGCATATATCGTGTGGGTGATATGACTTGTATTATGCTTACAGAATTCCACGTATTTAGTTTTACAATGTCAAAGCCTTTTAATATAAATCAAAACGTTCCCGTATTTCTGCAATCTATGCGCAAAATAATAAGGAGTTGAGGTAGATACACACTCAGAAAGTATTACATGCTGGTATGCTGATAGAGTAAACTATTATATGTAATTCATATAGGCTACCTAATAGTATATGATTTTTAGCGGCATCTATTTTGTTGTCGGTATTAGGCTAATACCGACAACAACAGGGGGGGACCCTGATGTAAACAAGACAAACGTCTTTCTCTGGACTGCATCCCCTTAACAATTGTGTGTATTGAGCCGTACTGTATTGTACCCATTCTGCAATCTGTTAATAAAAGTTTTCATTCATTCATTCATTCAAAATAGATGCCTCTAAAAATCATATTATAGCCAATCGAACACAACTAATAAAGGCATTCATATTACAGCACGGTTATAATGACACACCAACAACGCGCCAAACAGCTGGTCAACGAATGGTCTTTATTAGTATTTTGAGCTGTCCAGGCAGAATTGCAGCAATGGTCTTAGGGAGCCATTGATATCTGTCATCACCGTGTACAAGTCAGCCTTTTATTTATCCCATGTATAAACAAGGGTTGTGTCTTCTTGGTTCGGCAGCGCCTCAGTGAACAATCTCCTGTGAAGTTTCTCAGAGTTCCGCTCGGGTCAGTCCATTATTTCACATCCCATGGGGGGTGTTTCATGACCATATATGGATAATCATGCACGAGCATTGACGGTAGAACAAAGAGGTATTTATCAACACGGAGGAGCGTAGGACCTGTGTACGCACGGTTGATAAATCCAGTTTTTTTTGTGCGTGCACACATTCTAAATTCTGTGCTTACGTATGAAAATAGAATACTTTCTAAGAAAACTTGATAAATGAGGGCCCTGGTTCGATTTCCCACTCCCCCCGGGCAGCGTGTCGAAGTGTCCTTGAGCGAGACACTTAACCCCTAACTGCCCCTGATGTGCAGGTTGGCACCTTCCATGGTTGCCTCCACCATCGGTGTGTGAATGTGTGAGTGAATGTGTGATTCAGATTCAGATTCAGATTCCTTTATTAAGCCATTTGTGTAAAAACACATTGGTAATTGTTGCGGCATTACAGTGTATGCATTTTTTATTTCTTTTTTTCACAGTAACAACAACACAGACACAGGACAAAAACAGTGAGTGAGGGGGGGGGGATGTGCCTGTTTAATGATGGTGTAACAATGGCTACTCATTATTGAAACCTATGTAGAAAACAAAAAAACAACTGCAATGGTAATTTTTTAATATTGCGAATCAAATACAAATTCAGGTTCAGGAGGTTGGTAGATGACTTGCTTCTCTGGCCAGGAGGAAAAACCAAGACCCCTCAATTATGTGAGCTTTCTGGGAAAGGTGTGGGGGGGGGGGGGGGGCCTCCAAGCAAGGGGTGCTCGTCGTCCCCCGGACCAAACTAAAGACCAAAGGTGAGCAGGCTTTTTCAGTCATAGCACCTAGACTGTGAAATCAGGTCTGCTGATAGTGTGGAGTCCTTTAAACAGGGTCTTAAAACCTTTCTATATGGTCAGGCCTGTAACTGATCATGTATGCGGTGTAACATTTGTGTATGTGGTTGTGTTATTTTAATAAACTAAGTATTTTTACAAGCTTTTAATTGATATGATATGTGATGTTATGGTTAGGTTATGTTATTTAGATTAACTTTTTACTGCCTGTAAAGCACTTTGTGATTTTAATCTAGAAAAGTGCTATACAAATAAAAATGTACCTTACCTTGCTTCCTCCGCTTCCCAGGTCCGTGGGTCTGACGGAGCGACGGCGTCACTTCCTGGAGAGCCTGCGTAGCTGCGGCGACTCCCTGATGCTCCTTCCCGCCTTCTCCTACGGCCCCAACACGCCTGTGTCCCTGTACACCATCCAGGGCCCTCATTCATCAACGTGACTTACGCACATATATGTGCTTAACCTGTGCGTACGACCATTTCTAAGCAAAGTGTGGGATTCGTCAATTTCAACTTGAACTTGACTTCGTGCTTATATTTACGCACAGCTCGGAGCATGCGTAGCTGACGCCCAGTGGTAGAACATCGTTACTACGGCATAATCGCTCCTCAGTTCTGCATTAGTTTCAACGCGGAAATAAGCTTCCGTGCATTACTTCCAAGTTCCAACACTGGCGTGTTCAACTTCTGTATGACCCGTAATTCCTTATAGTTCATTGTAAAATAGCGACAGTAGTGTAATTATAACGGGCTCATGCGGGAACAAGAGGTTGGCTTGCTTGTTTGGCACGGGGGGCAGAAGCAGAACACCCACCTCCAAACGCCATTAAATATTGTTTCAAATAAAAAGCGACATACTATTATTTTGTGTTTCCAAATAAGATTGGCCACAACGGAATGCTTTCTACTTCAATTTGTTGATTAGAATAGATTACCTCGCTCTGTTGAAACGTCACTGAGCTCAGCACACAGACATGATAATAATAACAACAACAATAATAATAATAATAGCTTAATTTTACATAGCGCCTTTCAAGAGAGACCCATGCAAGGTCGCTTTACATAGATGGGGGGGGGGGGGGGAATAACAAAGTAATAAAGATAGTGGACAGCAGGGGTGTAAAAAGTACCCAGAAATTATACTTAAGTGAAAGTATGGGTACCGTCTCAAAATCTGACTCAAGTAAAAGTCAAAGTATCTGGCTAAAAACACACTTGAGTAAAAGTAAAAAAGTCCTACTTTTAAATGTACTTAAGTACTAAAAAGTAAAAGTACATTTATTTTTAAAGGGATAGACCAGGGGTCTCAAACTCATTCCATCGTGGGCCAAGTTTTCATTTTAACTATACATTGCACCAGGTGAGTTAGTTGAAGAGGTGAGCCAATTAGTGAAATCATCAGCTGGTGTTTAGGCAAGGCTGGAATGAAACCAAGCAGACACTCTGCCCACAATGGAATGTGTTCTGCGATAGACAATGCTGAAATGAAAGAACAGAGGACACTTTTTTTGCATTAAAATTATTTAATGCACTTCTCCATTGAAAGTAAACTAACATGGACGGCATTCACATCACACCATGAATAATATCACAATATTAAAGACTGAATACTGTAGTATCGTGAATAATATGACAATATTAAAAACAGAATGGTGTATCCTGAATAATAACATAATGCGGATTTTGTACTCCAAGTGAATGTCGTTTAAGGCACTGACCAAAACATTGAAAGTATGGGAGCCCTTCAGTCTTCTGCAGGCAAGTGCAGCAGAACGCCTTTCAAAGCTTTCAGTGTCGATCCAGTGAGCACTGAGCGGTTACCCCAATGAAACTTCTTTGTCGGGCTGTCCAGCAATCTGTTGTTGTCGCGATCCATTCAACTTTACTCATAGCAGCAGTGACTTTCTCTTTCATGGTTTGAGCAGCTTTGCTGATCTTCGAGCGGACAGTGGGCCTCGTAATGACGTTAGTGCTTGGTCGCAAACCATTTATCAGGTTTTTGAATGATGGCAACTCAACAACACTATAAGGTTGGAGTCCTTGAACTATGTATTTTTTATGTAGATAGGGCCATGGATGCTCGTCTTGTCCATCCACGCCGTCGCAGATCGTTTCGTCCTCTTCACCACTCATTGTGGCCATCTTCTATGGCTTGTCACTCTGACTGTCTATTCTTCTGATAACAGGTGTTTAATCAAAGATCCCCGCTTTCTAGTCTTGCACAAGGACCAATCAGCATGGGTATGGGCGGGTTCATTTTCCATTGATGGGGATTTGATTGGCTGTTTACCTGCGGTCGCAGGATTAATAACGTTAACATTAGTTTGGCCAGATAAACAATTCAAATATACTAATTAAAATGGTTGGACCTGCGAGATTTGTACTTTGTACTTTGTAGGTCTGCATTTTAAATGTAAGGAGTAAAAAGTATGTTTTTTTTCTCTGAAATGTAATGGAGTAAAAGTACAAAGTATACAAACCTAATAATACTCGAGTAAAGTACAAATCCCCCAAAACAGTACTTAAGTATTGTAACGAAGTACAATTACTCAAGTACTTTACACCCCTGGTGGACAGACTATGTAAATATGATGATGGGATTCAAGTTCGCGTTTTTGTTGATCATAGGCATGCTGTCAGAGTATGATATCTTAATCAAACATTCTAGAACATTTGTCGTCACAGATCATGTCATAATAGAACATAGGCTACATGGCATGGTCCATCGTGATATTGTGTAGACTGTTATTACTGTACCAGTACCACCCATTGTGACAACAGCACACAAACATGATGGAATTCAAGTTCATGTATTGAAAGGCAGGCTACATCATACATGGCAGTGAGATTAATTGTTCTTGTATATGCTCTCGTATTATTGTTTATATAGGCTACCCAATACTGACATCAAAATAGATTGTATGCCTCTAGAAATCATATGCAGCAGGTAGAAAATTGACGGGAAATCCGTCGCGATTTGGAATAAAATTGAGGAGAACTTTAATCCCTGGGTATTAATCAAACAAAACGGGAAAAGGCAGTCATATTCCAGCACGGTCTTTATTAGTGTTTGCGCTGCCCAGGCAGCAATGGTTAATAGATATCATATCCGACATCACCGTACGTGTACACGTCTGTCAGCCTGTCACATAACACGCTTCCCTCTGCTTAGTCCATTTTTCCACATTTCTTGGGGGTGTTCCATTACCGTATATGGTTAATCGGGGCGGTTCTGGTATGCAAATACTTAAAACAGTGCACAAGCTCAAACGTAGGATCAAAGTCATATTTATCAAGACAGGTGTGCGTAGGACCTGTGTACGCACGTGTGATAAATCCTGTTTGTTTTGTGCGTGCACACATTCTAAATTCTGTGCTTACGTGTGGAAATAGAACATTTTCTACGTCACGTTGATGAATGAGGGCCCAGGACTTCCACAGTCCCTCCCGGCCCGTCTTCCTCAATCCCGAGTACCTCCAGAACCTGGCCCGCTTCTGGCACTAGCAGGGCCTGAGGTCAGTGCGGCTCAGCACGGGCCTCATGATGGCCAGCCTGGCTCTGGAGCTCTGTGCCAACATGCACCTGTATGGCTTCTGGCCCTTCAACCAGCACCCGCTCGGACACCGGCCGCTCACCGAACACTATGACGACAGGCAGAGCAACAAGAGGGTGCACGCCATGCCCGCCGAGTTCGACCACCTGCTGAGGTTGCATGGTCAGGGCGTTCTCAGGATACACCTGGGAGAGTGTGACGACCCCCACTCTACCTGCAAATGGGTGAGTCTGTTGACTCAGAGCATGGTGGAGTGGGTGGGTCGTTAGCCCAATTGTGACTCGGCATGGCCAAAGCCGACTTGTGGTGGCGAGTTACATTCCTCAGAAATCGCATTTCAGAAATAGGTCAAAATAGAAATATTGCATTTTTGACTGCTTTGAAATGTTCTTTCTCTGTTCCCTTATTTGCAAAACCTAATACAACTTGTAAATGAGTTAATTATTGTTAGATTGTGTGAGGGACCAAACAGCTTAGACATGAGGAGTCATAGGTACAGTGCTCAAAGGAAGGTTTATTTTCCCCAAAAATATAAATACAGGGAACAAAAACCACAAAAAAGTGCAACAATAACAAAAAATATAGCTGTTCTTGGGCCCAGCAGAACTCGGGTCAACTTAAACAGAACAAACTAAAAATACCTAACACAACTGAACCAAACAAAACTGACCTACAGACTGAGACCAGATATTATATACTGGTTGACCAAACCAATACAGACACATGGGGAAAGACAAATCATCAATAATAAATTACATTAACCTTAATCGTCTATAATTTATAATGAACAGTTAGTTTGAAGAACACTATGTATTTATGTAGGAGACAATAACTGAGTCAAGCTAAAACATACATAAATCATAGTAGAACATCATTGTCTAATTAAATCCCCCCCTCCCCTCTTCTCATGGAGTTGGTATCTCCCGGCAAGCCTCTCCTGGTATTTAAATCCAGCCTCTTCCAATTACTGGTCCTTGTCGCTTCATTCATTAATGAGACGGGTAATAGGATCCGGACGGGGTTTGGAAGTTGGGTCTGAACTGGTCGCACCTGAGGTGGATGAGCAATCAATGCACCTGAGAGCGAGTTTGTTTGTTGGTAGTGCGAGGAGAGTCGTGGCGGATTTGGTAAGACTGATTTGTGACTGGATCTGGATTAGATTTAGGATAGGAATGAGTAGGATATGGAAGGGGGAAATGATAACGGTGAAGTAGAGCAGATAGATGGCAGTAAGATGCAAGGGAAAGGTAAAGGGAATCGTGGGCAGGGTTCGGAAGGCAGTGCACGGGAGGAGAATAAGAGGAAAGAACGGGAGGATGAGGAGGATATGCAGGACGGTAGGGATGTAAGAAAGAAGTCTGAGCAGTTGGAGAATTTGAAGGTACTAGTTAAGTTTAAGGAAGGAATTGAGTTAAGTGATATAGGGGTAATGGAGTTAGCTGGGGGAGTGAAGAAGGTGTGTGGGGAAGTCGAGTGGGCAAAGCGGTTAAGAGATGGTAGGTTGTTGGTAAAGTGTAAGGACAAGATACAGAAGGATAGGATGATGGGAGTGAAGATGATTTGCGGGCGTGGGATAGAGGAGGTGAGAGAGTTTGCTGAACGAGGCGCAAGAGGGGTTATCTCAGGGGTGCCCCTGGGAGAAGACTTGAAGTTTCTTCAAAGAACACTTAAAGGAGGAACAGTTGTGGGTGTGAAAAGACTGATGGCAAGGCGAGATGGGGTGAGGGTGGAAAGTAAGTCGGTGATGGTGGAATTCAGTGAGAAAACGTTGCCGGAGAGAGTAAAGATAGGGTTCATGAGTTTCACAGTACGTGAATATATCCAGCCACCTACTAGATGCTTCAAGTGTCAGAGGTTTGGTCATGTGGCCGCAGTATGTAGGGGTAGACGGAGGTGTGGAAAGTGTGGGGGGGACCATGAATATGGACAGTGTGAGGAGGGTGCAGTGAGGAAATGCTGTAATTGTGGTGGGGATCATACGGCTGGATATGGTGGATGTCTGGTCAGTAAAAAGGCGGTTGTTGTGCAACAGGTGAGAGCAGCTAATAACTTGACGTATGCTGAGGCTGTGAAGGTAGTGGATCTAGAGAATAAGAAGGAAAGTAGTGAGGTGGGAAACCAACGGGGGCAAGAAGTGATTCAAGCAGAGAGGATGGTGGATCAAGGGGTGATTAACCCGGAGAAGTTGGTACTGTTTATAGCGTATGTGATCAATTGTACTGAGCAGGCTAAGAGTAGAACTGAGAGGATCAAAATCATTGTGAAAGGGGCTGGTACATTTCTAGATTTGGGTGGCCTGTCTTGGGAAAAGATCGATAAAGACCTCAGTAGAATGGGTGAAGCTCCGGAGTCTACCTCTATGCCAGCATGGATAGGTCCAAGTCAACCCTAGTGGTCTTGCAGTGGAATGCAATAAGTCTAATTGCGAATGGTCAGGAGTTTAAAGGGTTTATTCAAGATCTAAATACCAAACCAGATGTAATTTGCATACAGGAATCCTGGCTTAAGAGCACATTAGACTTTGTAATATATGGATATGTTAGTGTTAGGAGAGATAGGGAGGGGGGTAATGGAGGAGGGTGTGTTACCTTTGTAAAGAGAGGGTTGCAATATAGGGAGGTGAGAATAGGTAGGGAGTTGGAGTACATTAGTATTGAAGTTTGGGTTACAGAGGGCAGTATTCAAATTATTAATTTTTATAATCCATGTAGGCAGATTGAGATGGGACAGCTAGATGAAATGTGGGAAGGGGTAGGAGATAAAGTGGTTTGGTGTGGGGATTTTAATGCGCATAGTTCATTATGGGGAGATAGGAATGATGCAAACGGTGAAGTGATAGAAGAATTTTTGGAGGGGAAAGAACTGGTGTGTTTGAATGATGGAACAGGAACAAGGGTGGATACCACAAGAGGGAAGGAGTCTGCTATAGACTTAACAATAGTTATGTCTACGTTAGCAGATAGGTGTAAGTGGGAGGTATTGACTGATAGTACAGTTGGCAGCGATCACTATCCTATAAGGTTACAGATGGAGATGAACCCTATTAGGGAGAATGTTTTGGGAGGAGGGAGGTGGAAATTGGGTGTGGCTGATTGGGAGTCTTATGCCGTATTGAGTGAGCGTGGGCTTATGGGTATGGATAATGAGGGTCTAGATAGTGAGTACATGTGCAGTGAGGTGACTAATAATATTATTGTAGCTGCAGAAGTAACAATTCCTAAGACTGGGCAGAAGAGGGTGAATAGGATAGTTCCTTGGTGGTCTAAGGAATGTTATGAAGCAATTAAAGTAAGGAATAGGGCATTTAGAGAACTAAAGAGGACCCATAACTTTGAAAAATTAATAGAATATAAGAGAGCAATGGCAATAGTGAGGAAAGTAATTAAGAAAGTGAAGAAGGAGTACTGGAAGAAGTTTTGTGATACTTTAGGAAGGGCTACGCCAATCCAGAGGGTTTGGGGTATGATTAAAAAGATGAGAGGGGTTGGGAGGGAGCTTGAATATCCTGCTCTGGTAGTAGAACAGAGAGTTATTACTAATAGTGTGGAAAAGGCAGAAGCAATAGCAAAGGCGTTAGTTAAAGTGTATAGTTCTGATAATTTGACGCAAGAAGAAAGGGAAGGGAGAGAGTTGACAGTGGATAGGTTTGGAGGAAATGTAGAATTTGGTGAAGATGGGGAGGATAGGGTATTAAATACAGCATTTACAGTGCATGAAATGAATAGAGCATTAAGGAAAGTGGGGAAAACAACGCCAGGTAGAGACAATATTTGTTAGTCTATGTTGGAGAAGTTGAGTGTTATGTCAAAGGAAGTGGTACTGAGGTTGTTTAACAGAGTATGGTCTGAAGGGGAGATTCCTGAAGGGTGGAAGCAGTCAGTTATCATTCCAATTAGAAAGCCTGGTAAGGACGCAAAAGACCCAAGTAATTATAGGCCCATAGCATTGACGTCTCAAATGGGGAAGTTGATGGAAAGAATGATTAATGATAGACTGGTATATTGGCTGGAAACGAGAGGATTATTGTATAGCTACCAAAGTGGATTTAGGAAAGGGAGAGGGACGATGGACCCTGCTGTTGCGCTTGAAGACGACATTAGGAAAGCACAGGTAAATAAGGAGTCAGTTATTGCAGTGTTTTTTGATATTGAAAAGGCCTATGATATGGTTTGGAGACAGGGTCTTATTATTAAGCTTCATCAAATGGGAATTAGAGGTAGGATGCTTAAGTGGATAAATAATTTTTTGTCTGATAGGAATATAGTGGTAAGAATTAATGGTGTGTTTAGTAAGGAATATATAGTAGAGAATGGGACTCCACAAGGAAGTATTATTAGTCCAGTGATATTTGCGATAATGATTAATGATGTTTTTAAGAATTTGGAAGGGTCCATTAAGGTAGCACTGTTTGCAGATGATGGGGCTATATGGAAAAGGGGGAGGAATCTCAATTATATAGTATGTAAAATGCAAGAAGCAGTAAATGAGGTAAAAAGGTGGTCGCTAGAGTGGGGTTTTAGATTGTCAATTGACAAAACAAAAACAATATTTTTCTGAATGTGATGAGATGTTTGAGAGGGCTGGATTGGGGAGCCAGTAGGGATGCTATGAGAACAGTCTATATTTGTCTCATCAGATCGTTATTTGATTATGGGTGTTGTAACTGAGGGGTACAATTCCCTGACTGTATTACTAGATATGATACTTACTACCACTACCTTTGTACTTAATATTCGGCCACCCAGTACACGGCATAAATATATTATCATGAACACTCTCACGTAGATGAAACGGATCCAACACAAATGTACGAATTAGAAACAGGTCTTTATTGCCTACACAGCGATGGTGTGTAGACTAAACACTTAATCACTTAATTACATTTATGAATTGAAATAGTATGCACTTTTATGGCAAGGAGTATTCGTCGGTATATCAATAGATAATGTCCAATCTCTGAAGGCGCAGGTGGTAAATATACGACCTGGAATAGTTAAGGAATAACAGCAATGATACTTTAATGATTATAGGCTGGATACACTAGAGGGGGTTAATCCGGTCGATTGTAAGCCGACAGGAGTAGGAGGGGGGGGGGGTAGAATCCAGCTGCCTCGTCCGGCCAAGGGTATCCCAGGAGAACACACTGTAGTGCCGTTCAATGCGCCGGCGATCCTTGGACCACAGATGAAAGCAGGTGGACTCTTTGTGGGCCGGCTCTCTCCGGTCCACGGGGGAGAGATGTGGAGAGACCTCGTCTTGCAGAGCGTCTCCTCACCTTGCGACCTCTCCAGGGGGGGGGGTTCCAACACACGGTAGTGTCGGGGGTCTTTATCCATAGAATAATCAAAGTATCCAAAGCATAATCCGTGCCTGGGAAGGCGGGCTGTCGTCGGTAGAATAATCCGGTATACAGGTCCACTCGCTCGTCGGCTCTGGGGCTCCTCGGGTGCAGCTTCACATAGGGTCAACCACCCTGGGTAAGCAGCCAGTTCTCTGCCCGAAACGATGGGGTACTGACTACGGTAGTATTCTCACCGCACGAAGCACTATATATTAACAGACTATTATTAGCTTAATAGACTACGTCCAACTCGACGATATAGTGCCAAATATGACTATTCAAATATTAATATACACGATGTCTCAATACCGATGGTAGGCGAACTTGGCCTTACTCCCACACGTGGCATCGCGGGGAGGCTTTACATCTGTGACTCTATTGGAGGGTAAGAAACTGGACTGAAAAGAAAGTCCTACTTTAGTAGCGCAGTATATATACGCACTATGAACAAATAGTCCCATTAGTGGTGCGGTAGCCAAATTCCTACGCGGAACTAGGACTTGTTCGTACATGTCGAGCGGTACGTTTGAACTGGGTCTGAGGGGTATGGCAGCCTGGCACCAAGGTCTCGACCAATAGTAGAATGGAGACTATTATGGGATGTTCAGTAGGCTAGAATGGATATTCAATGCATATTGTACAAGGAATATACAAGGGATATCAGGGAATATTAGAGAATATACAAATACAATTAAATATATATATATAAATAAATATATATATTCGGTTTAATCTGGCCCTTCACAACAGCCACCCCCTGAATAGGTCCCAGACCTAATCAGTTAAACGGAGACAAATTAATCGCGTTGTCTATTTACACATAAGGGTTTGCTGTAGGGGTCAGTCAACTTCACAAAGTCATAGGGTTGTAGGGTCATGGTCATCATCGATTGTGTCTGGGAGTCGAGGCAGTTCTATGAGCCTTGCCACGGGACGGGTGTAAGTGCGACCCTGGACGAGCAATTCAGCTGCTCGGACCTTGCCGTCGGCACCGGTGATCACTTTGCTTACGCGGCCGGCCGGCCACATAGCTATGGGCAGTGATTGATCAATAATCATGACGACTGTTCCTTCTGTCAAATTGTCTCTCTCCTTTACCCACTTCTGGCGGGTCTGTAGAGACGGTAGGTAGTGCAGTAGGAAACTGTTCCAAAACTTGTCGGCTAATACTTGGCTGTACCTCCACATTCGTCGGCCGTTCGCTTCTTCAGGCCGGTACATTGTCTGGGGTAATGTGGGATCTAGCCGCCCCATCAGGAGTGTGTTGGGGGTAACTGGGTCGATATCCGCCACATCACTGGAGACATATCCGAGGGGCTTCGAGTTAAGTACTCCCTCAATCTCCGTGAGGACTGTCATTAGGACTTCTTCCGCCACAGTCTGGGCCCCAAGTACTGCGTACAGGGCTGTCTTTATGGAGCGCACTTCTCGTTCCCAAGTGCCACCGAAGTGGGGTGCGTTTGGGGGGTTGAATTGGAAATCAACCTGTGCTGGAGCGAGGTGGGTCTTAAGTTCTGGGCCCATAGCTTGGAAGCGCTCTCTCAGCTCTCTTTCGCCGCCTTTAAAGTTTGTCCCATGATCGGACAATAGGGTAGACGGTCTTCCTTTCCGTGATGTGAATCTACGGAAGGCCATAAGGAATGAGTCTGTGCTCATGGTCGGGAGAAGCTCGATGTGTATCGCTCTGGTGGTCATGCATTTGAATACAATACCCCACCGCTTCTCGGTTCCTCTTCCTTTCTTTATGTGCAGCGGGCCAAAGCAGTCCATACCCGTTGAGTGGAATGGCTTGTCACCGATTCGGAGGCGACATGGAGGAAGGTCAGCCATCCTTGGTATGCTGGGCTGCGCGCGCCACTTGCGGCAGTCTAGACATGTTCGTTGGAAGCGTCGTACCGCCTCTCTTCCTTGTAGGATCCAGTAACGACGTCTGATTTCCGCGAAGACTCTTTCTGCTCCTGCGTGATGTACATCCTCATCGTATTTCTTTATAATCAGCTCTGTGACCTTGTGTCGGCTGTTCAATACGATCGGGTATTTAATGTCATCTGGTAGATTGGGGGCTCTGCGTAGGCGACCACCCACTCTGATGAGGGTGTGAGCGTCGCTCTCGGGGGCCAGATGAATTAATCTGCTGTCGGATGGGACGGGCTTTCCTCCCTGTAGACAGGCCAATTCATCAGGGAACGAGTCTCTCTGGGCTCGCTGCAGTAGAAGCAATTCTGCTTCCTCGTAGTTAGCTGCTGACATATCAGCGGGGGACTTGCACTCCGGGTGGTACCGCAGGAATGTTCTTTGTTGTGCACTCTCTATGGACGTGCAATCGTTTATGTTAGGGTCGGTGGAGGCTACGGTGCTCAATCCACAGAACACAGACTTCTTAATTTCCACCTCCTCTGGACTGGCTTCCCTCGGGATCGGCATGGGCCACTGTCCTTCCGGGAGTCTTAGGAATGCGGGGCCGTCACTGTAGACATTGCGACGGGTGAGGTCATCCAGGGGCATCCCCCGGGTGATGACGTCAGCTGGGTTCTGTTTTGTATCAACGTAGCGCCACTCTGTTTCTCCGGTTAACTCTTCGGTTAAGTCTTGAATCTCGGTGACTCTGACTCCCACGAAGACTTTGTACTTGCATGAGTCCGATTTGATCCAGGCGAGTACCGTCGTGGAATCTGACCACAGGATTGTTCTAGACACCGGTATGGTGAGCTCACGTTGGATGAGCGTGGCTAGGTGCGCTCCGGCTAGGGCTGCGCAGAGCTCTAGACGTGGGATAGATTGTTGCTTGCGTGGGGCTACTCTCGAGCGGGCGAGGACAAATGCTGTGTAGATCTCTCCCCCTTGGTCTTGGGCCCGCAAGTAGGCTACTGATCCGTATGCGACCTCTGAGGCGTCACTGAAGACGTGCAAGTCCATTTTACATGTCTCTGGCCTCACCGTGGGTGGGAAGTAGCTTCGGCGCATATTAACGCCTGGGAGTGAGTGGAGCTCCATCTCCCACTCTCTCCAGGTGGATACAAGGTGTGCGGGAATGGGGTCGTCCCAGCCCTGGTCCTTGTCCCACAATGCTCGTACAATCATTTTTGCCCTGGTGGTGTACGGTAGAATACATCCTAGCGGGTCATATTGTCGGGCGAGTGTTGTGTACACACTCCGTCTGGTGGTCGGCGCCGCCGCCGGCCTTCCCTGCTCCGTAGTCAGGGGCTTGTGTCTGTAGTGAAGCGAATCTGTTTTGAATCGCCACACCAATCCCAGGGTCATCTCCTGGGCTTCTCCCGGGATTGTAGCCATCCAGGTCTCGCTGCTGGCTGCCTTGTCCTCGGAGGAGAGGCTGCGCAGTACTTGCGGATCGCTGCTGGCCCACTGCCTGAGATCAAAGCCGCCTTTGATCAATGAGGCGCGGAGTTTAATCAGGAGAGCCTCTGCTTCTTCCTGGGTTGAAAGGCTTTGTAGACAGTTGTCTACGTAGAAGCTGTTCTTTACGCTGTGTCGGACCTCTTCGTCCGCTGCTGGGTCCTTTGCTACATGTTTCTGTAGTGCAAATGTCGCACAGCAGGGGCTGCACGTCGTTCCGAAGGGGAGGACTTCCCATTGGTAGATGGCTGGGTGCTCATCTCCTGGCTTCTCTCTCCATAGGAACCGTAACAGGGGCTTGTCCGCCTCTACTAATCTCACCTGCAGGAACATTCCTTTAATGTCCCCGCTGATGGCCACCTTTTCCTGGCGGAAGCGGAGTAGAACGCCGAGTAGGGAGGGGCCGAGTGTGGGACCGGGCAGTAACTCTTTATTCAGATTTTGGGATCCGATCTGGTAGCTGCAGTTAAATACTATGCGGTCTTTACCGTTGTGATGGACCTTGTGGTGGGGCACGTACCACGATTCAGTGGTCTGGTCAGCCTCTTTAATGTCCATCTTTGTGACGTGTCCCGCTGTGATGAGCTTCTCAATCTCAGCGCGGTATACACTCTCTTGGGCGGGGTTCTTGGCTAAGCGCCGCTCCGTGTTCAGCAGGTACCGTTCTATGGCGTCTGTCTTGGCGTGGAAAGTAGGCATTCCTTCTCGCCGCAGGAGTGGCGTGGCGTATCTCAACACGCCGTTGACCGGGACTCTCTTGGTCCCTGTCTCGAGGAGGTGAATGGCGTAAATGTCATCTTTAGAGCGAATGTCTTTCTTTCCATTCTTAAAGGGCATTTGTTCCAAGCTCCATAGCCGCTCTACGTGTTGCAGGAGTGCGGTTTCTCCCTCTGTGACTCGGGAGTGGAGACATCTAGTGGCTGTACTTCGGTTGAGAGATTTGGCGAGCGGGCCTTGGAGAGTCCATCCCAAACGGGTCTCGACTGCTGCAGGACAGCCTCGGGGTCCGGTATGAACCCGGTCTATCGGGACAATGAGGTCTGCATGGTCGGAGCCTATCAACAGGGTCGGCATAGCATTGTCTATGAGCGGGATCGGTAACTTGCGCAGATGTGCATATTTCTCCATCAGCTTGGCGACGGGGTATGTGTACCGCGACAGTCCTATTTCTTGGCTGGTGAAAGCGTCTGCAATCTGGTACCGTCGCTCAGGCTGGCCGCTTGCTGCGATGGAGAATGAGACATTCTCGCCCTTTATCGTCTTCAAATCTCGTCTTATTGTCCGAATTGTCATTTGGGTTTCGCTTCCCCGCAGCCCTAGCTGGGCCGCAGCGGAGGCGAGCAGCAGGGTCTTCTCTGACCCGTCATCGAGGACGGCGTAAGTGTCCAGGACTTTATTCTGGTAGCTTAGTGTCACACGCACTACTTTTAGGAGTACTCGGGCTCCACTGCTGCTGGCGGGATCGATGTACATGACGCTCGCTTTGCGGCTGGATGGTGCAGGTGAAGGGCGCCGTCTGTTACTGTCGTGAAGTATGTCCAGATGGGCTCCATCGCACTTGGTGCACCTTTTCTTTAAGCGGCATTCGGCTGCCATGTGTGAGCGCGCACAGCGAAAACAGCGCTTGTTGGACTTTATCCATTGACCTGCTTCCTCCGCGTTCAGCTTGGGGAAGGAGTCACATTGCGCTAGCCAGTGTTCTTTCTCACAGTAAGGGCACACTATCTTCCACTTCTCCGTTCTGGAGGGGGTACTGTGGCTCCTGCTGCTCGGTACTGACTCCGATTGGTGCATCACAGTCACCGATCTTCTTCCATCATTTAGTCGTCTGGTTCCTTCTCTGGAGCCAGGGGTGCTCCGTCCGAATGTATCTAGCCGTAGGCTGCTGACTTCTCTCGCCAGGAAGTCTGCTAGATCGAGGAGGTTCGGTTCGGGGCCATTCGGGTCTCTGTGGTCCCTCTGCCGCCTAAAGCGCTCCTGACGAGCGGGCGGCAGCTTCTCCAGGATCCTTTCCACATTTGAGTTGGCGTAAAGTTCATACTTCCCCTTCTCTCTTTGCGCTCCCAACATCCCTACCAGGGACTGCACTCTGATGGACAGGTCGTCCAGTGCTCGATTGTCTATTGCTGGGGGTAAGCGGTCGATGTGTCGGATCTCCTGGATCACGTAATCCCATATGCGCCCATACCTCTGGTCCAATGCTACCAGCGCTGCTGTGTATGGGGTGGTGGAAGTCGCGTAGGCGAGCGCTATATTATGTGCGCGGGGCACCTTTAAGTGCTGCAGTAGGATGGCGTATTTGTGGCGTTCATCCAATACATCCACCAACATGGTCTCCAGACACATGCGGAGTTCTGTATACTGGGCCCGGTTCTCTTGGGTGAAGTCGGGTACCATAGGCGTGCCAATGTATGACGCTGACTGTGGATACATCGGCGAGCGTTGGGGGAGAGGCCTCCTAGGCGAGTCTCCTCCCGCTTCTTGGTATGGGCTGGTACCGGCAGTGTACCATGGCCCGCTTGTCCAGGTGCTGTTCCTCGGTGCGGGTCGTGCGTCGTGCTCACCCGTGTATAGAGTCGGGGGTCTGTAGCGCAGCTCCGCGGGAGTATAGCCTGGGCTGTACCGGACCTCCTGGTCCGGTAGAGTACTGTGCTGTCTTCGGGCGTGGTTCTCCTCCTCTTCCTCTTCGTCTTCAGTTAGGTCATCCAGTGCTTGTAGTCTCTGGTTTAGCCTCTCCACAGGATATGCTGCTCCTTCCCGGTTGCTAGGTCTCGCTTGGACCGGTGGGGGGAGGTGGTCTGTGGGGGGTATAGACCTCGTCTGTTGGTCAAGTTCAGGGTTGTTTACTCGGCTAGGGGATGCCGCCCTGGAGGTGTGTCTAGACGAGTTCCTGGAGCCTCTGGCGGAGGGAGAGGGTGTTGTCCGTCTGATCAGCTGTTCTATTAGTTGCGCTTGCCGTCTGTCGCGCTCTGCGTCCCGTTGAGCACCGGCTCGTTCTCGGGCCACATTCTCTTCCATCTGAATGAGTCTTATTTCTAGACGTATCTGCTCTTCTTCGCTCCGCTGCTGGATCTGCAGTCGGTCGCGTTCAGCAGCGGCGTTCAGGCTGATGAGGAAGGCCTGCTGTAGGGTCCTCTCTGCCTCGCTGGGAGAAGGCGGTTGTATAGGGGAGCCTTCCCTCGGGGTACTCCTTGCGGAGCCTTGGAGCTCTATCTCCACGGTGCTCTCCCCGTCTTCTTCCGTGCCGAGTTCTCTCTCGGTAGTGTTGTATTCCTCCCGGGACTCATCGGGGACTACTTCTTCAGTACTGGCGGGGTGTGAAGTCATGTCTGGTTCCCACTGGTCCCCACCGTGAACTTGGTCAGTTACATTAGAGCCCGTAGGGGCCTCTATGGTCGGGGTAGTCTGGGCGTTGGGGTTAGACATACTTTTACTTTCTAGTTTTACCGCGTTTACTGTTAGTAGAAGACTAGGTTGTTGACTGACAGCGTAAGCCTCTAAGTACTGAGGGAGCCGTCGTTCGCGCTGCGGGCGTTGGTTAGGAGGATCGTTTCGTGGAGTGTTCATAATAGGCCATTTCAATATTAATAACACTATATTAATATTACACTAATTACCATCCGGCTCGAAGGACCAATTGTAACTGAGGGGTACAATTCCCTGACTGTATTACTAGATATGATACTTACTACCACTACCTTTGTACTTAATATTCGGCCACCCAGTACACGGCATAAATATATTATCATGAACACTCTCACGTAGATGAAACGGATCCAACACAAATGTACGAATTAGAAACAGGTCTTTATTGCCTACACAGCGATGGTGTGTAGACTAAACACTTAATCACTTAATTACATTTATGAATTGAAATAGTATGCACTTTTATGGCAAGGAGTATTCGTCGGTATATCAATAGATAATGTCCAATCTCTGAAGGCGCAGGTGGTAAATATACGACCTGGAATAGTTAAGGAATAACAGCAATGATACTTTAATGATTATAGGCTGGATACACTAGAGGGGGTTAATCCGGTCGATTGTAAGCCGACAGGAGTAGGAGGGGGGGGGGTAGAATCCAGCTGCCTCGTCCGGCCAAGGGTATCCCAGGAGAACACACTGTAGTGCCGTTCAATGCGCCGGCGATCCTTGGACCACAGATGAAAGCAGGTGGACTCTTTGTGGGCCGGCTCTCTCCGGTCCACGGGGGAGAGATGTGGAGAGACCTCGTCTTGCAGAGCGTCTCCTCACCTTGCGACCTCTCCAGGGGGGGGGGTTCCAACACACGGTAGTGTCGGGGGTCTTTATCCATAGAATAATCAAAGTATCCAAAGCATAATCCGTGCCTGGGAAGGCGGGCTGTCGTCGGTAGAATAATCCGGTATACAGGTCCACTCGCTCGTCGGCTCTGGGGCTCCTCGGGTGCAGCTTCACATAGGGTCAACCACCCTGGGTAAGCAGCCAGTTCTCTGCCCGAAACGATGGGGTACTGACTACGGTAGTATTCTCACCGCACGAAGCACTATATATTAACAGACTATTATTAGCTTAATAGACTACGTCCAACTCGACGATATAGTGCCAAATATGACTATTCAAATATTAATATACACGATGTCTCAATACCGATGGTAGGCGAACTTGGCCTTACTCCCACACGTGGCATCGCGGGGAGGCTTTACGTCTGTGACTCTATTGGAGGGTAAGAAACTGGACTGAAAAGAAAGTCCTACTTTAGTAGCGCAGTATATATACGCACTATGAACAAATAGTCCCATTAGTGGTGCGGTAGCCAAATTCCTACGCGGAACTAGGACTTGTTCGTACATGTCGAGCGGTACGTTTGAACTGGGTCTGAGGGGTATGGCAGCCTGGCACCAAGGTCTCGACCAATAGTAGAATGGAGACTATTATGGGATGTTCAGTAGGCTAGAATGGATATTCAATGCATATTGTACAAGGAATATACAAGGGATATCAGGGAATATTAGAGAATATACAAATACAATTAAATATATATATATAAATAAATATATATATTCGGTTTAATCTGGCCCTTCACAACAGGTGTATTATTTATAGGTCGGCAGCAAAAACTCATTTACGTAAATTGGATGTAATTCAGAGTAAGGCGTTGAGATTGTGTTGTGGGGCTATGAAAACTACACCTATTGCAGCACTCCAAGTGGAGATGGGAGAAATGCCCTTGAGTATTAGAAGAGATCAGTTGGGGTTAGTGTATTGGGCCAATCTTAGGGGTCATAAGGAGGATCATATTAGCAAAAGTGTATTCGTGCAGTGTCAGGAAAAAGAGAAGGTGCAGATAGAAAGTTTTGGGTGGATTATAGAGGCAAAAGCTAGAGAGATGGGCGTTCTGGAAATGAGTGTGTGTCCCACAGTCTGTTTCCCAGTAGTTCCTCTTTGGTTGATGGATACCCCTGTTGTTGATATAGAATTGGTGGAGTTGAAGGAGAGAGAGAGGAGATTAGTAGCCATATGGTGGAGAGTTATATTAGGTTAAAGTATGGTGAAAGACTGGTGGTTTATACAGATGCATCTAAAATGGAGTCAGGCAGAGTGGGGGCAGCATTTACAATCCCAAGTCTTGGCATTTCAAAAAAAGAGAGATTGAGTGACAGTCTAGCAGTGTATACGGCAGAATTAGTAGCTATAATGATAGGGTTATCGTGGATAGAGGAGGATAGGCCTAAGGGTGAAATTTTAATTGCGTCAGACTCATTGTCGTCGTTGATAAGTATACAAAATGTAGTGTCCCAGTCAAGGATGGATATTGTGCTGGAAATAGTGCAGATGGTAGACAGACTTAGGCGTTCAGGTAGTATGGTTGTCTTTTTGTGGGTGCCGGCCCATATAGGAGTTCGAGGGAATGAGTTTGCGGACAAGTTGGCCAAAGGAGCTTGTGGACTTAATGGAGTTACAATGAATGTACAGATTAGTAAGGCTGAAATCCAGAGTATAGTCAAAATGAAGGTTAGGGAAAAATGGAAAGGCATGTGGGATAATGAGAGGTTAGGGAGATGGTTTTATGGGGTGCAAAAGAGGGTGGGTTGGAGTAGGGCTACTAGTAGGAGCAAGCAAGAAGAGGACGTGTTTACAGGGATGAGGTTGGGGCATACAGGGTTGAATAGTACGTTAGTTATGTTAAAAAAGCATATTAATGGACAATGTGAGTGTAGTGTTAGTCTAGAAACGGTAGAACATGTGGTAGAACAGTGTACATTGTATCAAAGGCAAAGGAAAGGTCTTATTAGGGATTTGAAGAGGGAAAAGATAGCACTTAAAATAGTTGATATTTTGCAAAGGAATTCTGGGGAAGTTTGTATGGAGAGTTTGTTTTATTTTTTGAGAACGACAGGTTTATTTTATAGGATTTAGGACATCCAGATCCACAGTCCTTTTCAGTAGATGGCGGTAATGCTCGTCGAAAGTGTTTGCCAACCGCCAAAAAATAGAAAAGAAGAAGAAGAAGAAGAATTACTGGTCCTTTGCCAGTTGCCACCAGGAATAGCAGAGCACCGCCCGGAACACCAAACAAACATGTAAGACAAAGAAACAGCATGAGCAAACAATTATGATAAACAATGTAAACTAAGTGTGCACTAACTTAGGACCTTGTAATATATCAAAATGCAAATAAAGATGGAAGTATGGTATATGAAACAATAATAATGTGTGGTGTCATTATTTGATTTGTGTATGGGTATTATGGATGTTAACAATGCATAAGGACAAAATGAAAAGAAAGGGAGTAGTGAGGGAGTGTAGTGGTTACCGACATTAGTGATGATGTGCGGCAAATGGTGTGGCCGTCACAGATTGTCTGACAGTATGTGTTCCGAAGCTTGGGAAAAGACTACAATTTGCGGGGAGCTCTGAATGGGGTGTGGTCTGGTGTGTGCAAGCGCTATTCATTACAGGTACTTGAGAGGTGTTGAAGCACACACAGACAGATAGCTCTGCTTTCATCATAGCAGAGAGAACGAAACATTTCGAAAATGCATGCATAGTGTAACATTAAGTTACACTTATATCTTAACGTTAGCAAGCTAAGCATGCACATAGTGCAACCTTTGTAACGTTAAGTAACTTGTGTTCCGCCATGGGGAAAGACCGTTCATCACTACATACAACTTGGTTTAATCCAAACGTCCATTCAGAAACTTTGTTCATTCATCCTAAGCACGAGCAGAATGAGGATGTGGTTTCATCAGCCGGCTGTCTCCTCCCACATTGTTATGTGCCCTGTACTAACTTTTCACTTTATTATTACAGCTTTGATTCCAAGGAACCTGGTGTGGTTGTGGCAAAGATGTCTATTGATGGCGAGGAAACCAAATTCCAGCTGCTCCGTGACATCCATGTGCTGCCGCCCATAGATGGACTTCCTATTCTGCCACCACCTGGACTCGACCTTGCCAGACAAACTACCTCTTCCACAAAATTAGAGAGTTCTGTGATGATGAAGCTCAAGACATCACATGTCCAGCACCAGCCAACCAGCCAAGAGACAAAGTTATGAAATGCCTGTTACAGTGTATGTTTCCATATATAGATATAGACTATTATGGTACAGTGTATGTTTCCATCTTTATATATAGATATAGAAAATAAACTCTGATGCAACCGTTATGTACACACTCAACAAGAACAGAGACTACGGCTCAAAATGGAAAGGTCACTTTAAAGGAACGAGGAAAATAAAGGTCACTTTAAGGAAAGAACTGATGTGGATAAAGTGTAAACTGTATTTTATAGTAGTGTACATAGGACCCAGTGCCTTAAAGGTGACATGCATTATAAATGTTTTGAGTCTCTAGCATTGTATTATAGTAATAGGAGTTAGTATCAATGTGTTTTTGTGTCTAAATACCATATTGGCAGATTGCTCTCATTCAGGTCAGACCATTTCCTGCTCCAGTTAATTAGGTCATTCTGATTTGACTCGCAACGTGACGTCACGATGCGCCGGTGGAGTATTTTCATTGTAACCCGACACTTCCCCAAACGGGGTTTGACAGGCAGAGAACAGGGAGAGGGAGATAGCACACATACACACTGTGCCGCGCGCTACAGCTGCTCCCGAATCGAGAGAGGGGGAGAGATCACTGTGTGGGCGCTCTGCGTGCGGGTCCCCTTCTCTGTCTCTCTCTCGGTTCGGGAGCATGGGCTGTGGCGCGGCGCGGCGCGGTGGTGGACTTCCTCAAGCGGGAGAGGGAGAGAGAGAGAGAGAGAGAGAAGGGGACCTGCACGCAGAGTGTTTACACAGTTCTCTCTCTCTCTCTCTCCCCCCGTTCGTGGGGGTCTGCCGCTGTGCCGCGCTTCAGCTTGTGCTCCCGAATCGAGAGAGAGAGAGAGAAGGATGGGGGGCTTATTGCTTATTGACAGCGGAAGAGTGCGCCCGAGTGCTTCCGCGTTTTTCCCTGATTGGCTGCGACACGCCCCCCGCGGCAGCCGCGGAGCGGCAGAGCTTGCGGCATTATGTAGGCGTAATCGCAGATGATTTTCATTCGAAGCTTAGCTCACCTGGCAGCGCTGCGGTCCGTTGGTTACAAGTTCGAATCCCTTCAATTTTTTTCTTTTTTTTTTAACATGTATTCTTTCGCCGGTTAAGGTTAGGCATGGTTAAGGTTAAGGTTAAGGTTAGGCATTGTTTCGGAGTTGGTTAAGGTTAGAAGGGTTAAGTTTAGGCGCTGTTAAGGAGCTGGTTAAGGTTAGAGTTTGTCTTAGAGAATGGCAATATTCTTTCTATGGTTAAGGTTAAGGTTAGGCATGGTTAAGGTTAAGGTTAGGCATTGTTTCGGAGTTGGTTAAGGTTAGAAGGGTTAAGTTTAGGCGCTGTTAAGGAGCTGGTTAAGGTTAGAGTTTGTCTTAGAGAATGGCAATAGACAGCCTATTTCCGCACTGCCGCTCTCTCGCGCTGCCGCGGTCACATGGTCACATTGTCACATTCTTGCACTCTTCCGCTGTCAATAAGCTACACGCGGATGGGGGACCTGCACGCAGAGTGTTTCTCTCTCTCTCCTCCACCTTTTGTTTCTCTTCCTCCACTTGTCTCTTTCTCTCCTCCATCTCTCTCTCTCTCTCTCTCTGTCTGTGCTAGGAATAGCAATGCAGGTCCCCTTTAAATCCGTAGCTAACATTGTATTGCACTATCTCAGGACTTTAGCATGTCTATTTTATCATGCCTATTTTATGTATATTTTATACCTGTTTATTATGTCTATTTTATTATTTAGTATTATTGCACAATCGAAGCGGGCATGGCCACCCACATTTCACTGTATGTGACGAATAAACCTCTTGAATCTTGAATGTTAATGAAACAATAATACACTTTCTGATGAACCCTTTAACCCTTTCACTACCACACTATAGAATGTTAACACTTTCACTGCCACACTACAGAACCGTCTGTACTGTGTGGTAGTGAAAGGGTTAACCTTCTGTAGTGTGGTTTTTGGATATAGACTATAGTGTATGTTTCCATATATATATATATATATATATATATATATATATATATATATATATATATATAGACTATATGGTACAGTGTACACGTGTTCAGTATATAAACCATCTGGTAACTGAAACTGACTTGTAATAGCAGTAGGTTTAATAACCATTTTCCTCTCATAAGAGCACTACAAGAATGCTGCCATCTTTATGAGATGCTTGCTTGCCATACATGGACACATTCAGCCTCGTCTGCCTCATCCTTTAAAGTTGTCTCATGTTTGGTGTCAAAATGGCGTTTAACACCCAATGTTCGGCAAACAATTAAACAACTTTATCGCCACTTTTCTTTTTAGGGATGTTCGATATTGGCTCTTTTTTTTTACCGATATCCGATATACCGATATTGTCCAACTCTTAATTTCCGATACCGATATCAACAGATACCGATATATGCAGGGTTCCCCCCCAAAAAAACTGAAATTAGTTCTTACTTGCTTGCCTGGGTAAGTAAAGGTTAAATAAATGTAAAAAAAAAAAAAAAAAGTATCTATTTTTATTTTTTTAAACTGATACCGATATTTTTTGATATTACATTTGAATGCCAATATCGGCCGATAATATCGGTAGGCCGATAATATCGGACATCCCTACTTTCTTTTGTAAATTACCTTTACAAATTAAATTTGTTTGTATTGTTAATCTGTTCACCGTTCGTTTTTATCGTCAGTATTGTAAATGCGTTGACGTTTTACAAAAGGAGATGCATGTGGACTGTGTTGTGGACAAACTCCAGACAGAGAGGTAATGAAACTTTTGTATTATTATGTTATAGAATGCAACAATCTATTTAATAAGCTAACGTTTGTAACGTGTGTTTGTCAGCGGGGCCTTTTAAGGTTGTTGGGCTGTATTTCATGTAAAAACGTTTAGCTAAGTAATATTATGAGACATGATCAATGAATTGGTGTTGTCACCATCGCGTTTGTTAGACCCCCATATGGACTTATTTGATAATCAGAAGACAGAAGGGGGGTGTGCGAGCAGTGTGGTCGCACAGGGCCTCGTGGGAAGGGGGGCCTCGCAAAAAATAATAATAATAAAAAAGAATAATTTTTTATTTTTTGCGAGGCCCCCCTTCCCGCGAGGCCCTTTTTTATCAATACCTAAAATCTAGTTTTGCTTATATGCTTATATATTTCACATTAGACACGTTTCTAGAATGTGTCTGACTTGTTCCGGGCTCTGTGGCTCTGCAGATATACTATTGGAGGTCTGTGGCTCTGCATACACTATTGGAGCTCTGCGGCTCTGCAGCAGATATACTATTGGTTTCAACGAGGGGAGGGGTTACAGGTAAGGTAGTCGGCCGGCGTGCGTCTGTCTGACTATTTCCATGGGAGCGCGTGCAGCATTGGAGGTTATGCCAGCCAAGACGAAGAGGACGGTCGTTCGGCAGATGGACTGAAGATGAAAGTTGTTGCATGTTAGAAAGTTCAGTCAGGCTAGCCATGTCGGCTTAGCTAAAGGCAGGGACAGCTAGTTAGCTTTAGCTACGTTATCGAGTGCTAACGTGTGGTTCAGTCGGGATAGCCATGTCGCCTAGTAGCTTAGCTAAAGGCTAACTAGCGTTAGCTAACGCTAGCTATCGAGTGCTAACGTGTGGTTCAGTCGGGCTAGCCATGTCGGCTAGTAGCTTAGCTAAAGGCTAACTAGCGTTAGCTACGTTAGCGAGTGCTAACGTGTGGTTCAGTCGGGCTAGCCATGTCGGCTAGTAGCTTAGCTAAAGGCTAACTAGCATTCGCTAACGCTAGCTATCGAGTGCTAACGTGTGGTTCAGTCGGGCTAGCCATGTTGGCTAGTAGCTTAGCTAAAGGCTAACTAGCGTTAGCTAACGCTAGCTAACTAGGCATGGCAACAACCAGGACCACCTGAAGCTTTTTAAGAAGGAGGTGATGAACTACAGACAAACGAGGCACGAGAACGTGGTCCTCTTCATGGCGGCCTGCATGGCTCCACCCCACCTGACCATCATCACCAGGTGAGAGAGGGGAAAACAAACGCACGTCACAAATGATGGATTCAGTTCACCTCCAATACCTGTTATTATCCTTGTCACATTTTCACCTCTCTCTCTCTCTCTCTCTCTCGCTCTCTCTTTTTCTCTTTCTCTCTCGCCCTCTCTCTCTCTCTCTTTCTCTCAATTCAATTCAAATGGGCTTTATTGACATGGGAAACATACGTTTACATACGTTTACATACGTTTACAAAGCCAAACAAAACAATCAAACAGATAAAACAAAAGAAATCAGTACATTACAGAAGGAATTTCTTGTACAGTCTTTATGGTGGTTGTATTCCGTTGGATGTCCTTTTCTTGTCACAGCAGCTCACAAATCTGGCTGCTGTGTTTGCACATTCTTGTATTTCTCCCAGTAGGTATGGGAGTTTTGAGTTATTGTCCATGTTTTCAAAGTCTCTTTGGGTGTTTGCAATTTGTGGGAAGTATATGTCTCTGATGTCTTGGTATAGTGGGCAGGTTGTTAAGAAGTGGAGCTCGGTTTCCACCTCATCTTGTGTGCAGTGGGTGCATAGTCTGTCTTCGCTTGGGAGCCATGTCTGCCTATGGCGGCCTTTCTCGATGGCTAGGCTGTGCTCGCTGAGTCTGTACCTAGTCCTGTGTTCTGAGCTGTGTGCTGAGCTGTGTTCTGCATGTGTTCTGTGTTCTGAGCTGTGTTCTGAGATGTGTTCTGAGCTGTGTTCTGTGTTGTGTTCTGAGCTGTGTGCTGAGCTGTGTTCTGAGCTGTGTGCTGAGCTGTGTGCTGAGCTGTGTTCTGCATGTGTTCTGTGTTCTGAGATGTGTGCTGAGCTGTGTTCTGTGCTGTGTTCTGCATGTGTTCTGAGCTGTGTTCTGAGATGTGTTCTGATCTGTGTTCTGAGATGTGTTCTGTGTTCTGAGCTGTGTTCTGAGCTGTGTTCTGTGCTGTGTTCTGAGCTGTGTTCTAAGCTGTGTTGTGTTCTGAGCTTATATAGTGCTTTTACTAACTGTTGTGAAGGGCCAGATTAAACTGAATATATATATATGTATCGTTTGATATACCTTGTATATTATTTATATATATACATGGAATATCCCTTTACCTGCGTACAGACCAGAGAAATATTCGCTCTCCTATTGGACAGCGGCCCCAGGCGCCAACGACCAAGCCCCCAACGGCAAGTTCAAAGACAACTCCGGGCATGTCAGAACATGCCCAGAGTCTGCGTAGTAATACGAGACAAGAACTGAGGTTGGGACTAGATATTCACTTAAGTATAAATACGGCGCAGGTGTAAACAGCAGCACTTCGTTCATACTAGTTCAAACCCTTCACCACGAGTCAACGTGCAGTGAAGTGAGCAACCTTGCATCTAAATAGAGCATTGAGAACCGCGTGCGAATAGAATGTTAAAGTGTCAGAGTTTAATGCAGTAACGTTGAGTTCGACTTAATCTAATGTGAAGTAATAGTCGATCATTTATTGTATATCGTGCGGCCACAGTTCTTCCGTGTGTAGGAGTCCTAGGCGAGAACCGTTGGACATGTACACAGGAGAATCGGCACCGGCGATTGCAGAACCATTCCTGGTTGGATTATATTGCTTTGGGACCGTGACCACCGGAGAAGAGCACCATTGATTTCCACTGTCGTTTGGGATTTAACCTCGTGAGGATTACCACTCGGGCCTGCCTCTTGGAAGGGGCTGGCTAGCTGTCGTCAATGCTGTCGAGCATCTTGGATTACAACTATTGCTTTGTCTGCTGATCAAGGGAGTACAAGCACCGACTCCTGTACCTGGAGCCTCTTTATTCCTCGTTGACTCAGACGGAGTACCCGAACATTCCTCTACCCATTGTCTCCAGTTGGTACCGGTGTTGCCCTATATAATTGCTACAATACCACAGGTGGCGTCAGCTTAGACCCATCATAGTATTCCTACTATTCTGACTTATGCTCTTGACTGACTTTACGTATATTCTTCGCCATACAAGCGCGACCCTAATTCTCAATCTGTAACCTAACGTTGCCTAATAATAATAAAGTCAAGTCAAGTCAAGTCAAGAGTTTTAATTGTCACGGCATACAGGTATACAATGAAATGCGGCTGGTCTTGCCCGCGACGATGTGCAATACAGTGGTACAACATATAATAGAATCCAATAAAAATACAGTGGTACAACATATAATAGAATCCAATAAAAAACAACAGTGCAATAAACAGGTACATGGTGTGCCATCTCGGTATCTGTACATAGTATTTACAGAGCATATAGGACATGCTAGGTAGCTTTAGTAGTGCAATACACTGTTCCTGATGTTATACTAATTTAAGTGGCCTTTCCTCTGGCCATAAGTGTGCGTGTGTGCGGCATGAGTGTTAAAGTGGCTGCTAGTGTGTGAGCGTGCTCAGCGTGTGTGTCGTGTATGTGCTAGTGTGTGCTTGTGTGTGGATAGTTCAGTTTCTGTGTCTCTCAATGTTCATTGTTCAAGGCTCTGATGGCCTGGGGGAAGAAGCTTAGCCTAAGCCTCTCCGTCCTAGTAGCTGGGGTTCGCAGGCGTCTGCCTGACCTCAGCAGCTGGAACAGGCTGTTATTGGGGTGGTGGGGGTCTTTCATTATCCTGCAGGCTCTGGATTTGCACCTCTTGTTGTATAGAGCCTGCAGGGGAGGTAGCGCAATACCCGTGGTACGCTCGGCTGAGTGCACCACTCTCTGTAGGGCCTTCTTGTCTTGTGCCGTGCTGTTCCCATACCAGGCAGTGATGTTTCCGGTCAAGATGCTCTCTACAGCTCCTGAGTAGAAGGACTGGAGTATCTTCCCCGATACTCTGAACTTCCTTAACTGTCTCAGGTGGTAGAGGCGCTGCTTCGCTTTCTTTACTACTGTGTCTATGTGTGTTGACCATGTCAGATCCTCTGAGATGTGGACCCCCAGGTACTTGAAGCTGCTCACCCTGTCCACGGTAGCCCCGTTAATCATCAGTGGTGTGTGTGTCTCCTGCTGTCCTCTCCTATAATCCACGATCAGCTCCTTGGTTTTACCAATGTTCAGGAGCAGGCTGTTGTCCTGGCACCAACGTTCCAGTACCTCAACCTCCTCTCGGTAGGCCTTCTCGTCGTTGTCCGAGATCAGCCCCACCACCACTGTGTCGTCTGCGAACTTCACTATGGAGTTGGAGCTGAACTTGGCCACACAATCGTGTGTGTAGAGTGAGTACAGCAGGGGGCTTAGAACACAGCCCTGGGGGGACCCGATGCTCAGGGTGATGGTGTTGGAGGTCTGACCCCCCACCCTGACCGCCTGGGGTCTTTCACTCAGAAAGTCCAATACCCAGGCGCTCAGGGCGGAGCTCAGACCTAGCTCGATCAGCTTGTCCACCAGTCTGGTGGGGACTATGGTGTTGAACGCTGAGCTGTAGTCAATGAACAACAGTCTCACATAGCCCCCCTTCTGACGGTCAAGGTGGGAGAGAGTGCTGTGCAGTACCTGGGAGACCGCGTCGTCAGTGGACCTGTTTGTCCTGTATGCAAATTGCATAGGGTCCATATCACTGGGGAGAGAGGCACAAATGTGGTCCTTGACCCGCCTCTCGAAACATTTCATGACCACAGAGGTGAGTGCCACCGGTCTGTAGTCATTTGGACATGTTGGGGAGGGTTTCTTCGGTACAGGGATGATGGTAGACATCTTGAAGCAGGCAGGGACTACTGACTCCGCCAGGGATTCATTAAATATGGCGGTGAACACCGGGGCAAGCTGGTTTGCACAGGACTTAAGTATGCGTCCTGTTATACCATCTGGGCCTGCAGCCTTCCTGGTGTTCACCTGCATAAATGCTCTTCTCACACTGTGTTCCGACAACGAGAGAGCGCCCCCGCCCCCCCGCGGTTGCCCCCCCCCCTCCACAACAGCCGGTGTGCCAGTGACGTCACTAGCCAGAGGGCTAGCGGCGACACTGTCTACACCGAACCGAGCGTAGAAGGAGTTGAGTTTGTCCGCGAGAGAGGCGTCGTCGCTCCCCATTGAGGGGGCGCTGACTTTGTAGTCAGTTATTGTCTTCAGTCCCCTCCACAAGCCTCGTGTCGTTTTGTGCCATTTGTGTCTCCAGTTTCTCAGCATATGTCCTCTTAGCAAGTTTAACAGCCTTGCGCAGAGTGTAGACTGAAGCCTTGTACTCTTCCATATTTCCTGACTCTCTGCCCAGGTTATAAGCCGTGGTGCGTGAGTTCAGGGCTGCTCTTATAGTGCTGTCCACCCAAGGCTTCTGGTTTGGGAAAACCCACGCCTTCTTTGTGAGGACAATACCGTCTGCCACTGTTGTTATATAACTCACAACGGTATCAGCGTACTCGCTGACGTCACTGGCGCTTCCTTTAAACACGTCCCAGTCTGTGTCCTCGAACGCATCATGGAGCACGGCCTCTGATTCGTCAGACCACTTTTTTGTCTCACGCGATCTTTGTTTGTATGCAGGAATTAAAAAAATTGACTCGTGATCGCTCGCGCTTGCAGCGCCCATCAGTGGCGGAGCCGCTACAGCCTTGTAGCCGGCTTTGAACGGGGTGTAACAGTGGTCGAGTGTGTTTCCCCCTCTTGTGGAGCAGGCGATGTGCTGAAAAAAGGTCGGCATCACTTTTTTCAGATTTGCCTGGTTGAAGTCACCAGTCACTATCGTCGCGGCTTCCGGGTGCTTGATTTGTTGTTTGTTGAGGTGGTCGTGTAATTCCACCAGCGCTTTGCCAGTATTTGCCTGTGGGTGGATATACACGACGGATATAATGACCGCGGTAAACTCACGGGGTAGGTGGTACGGGCGGCACAGGATTTGGAGATGTTCCATATCTGGGGAGCATGAACTTGAGAGGACATGTACTTCCTTGGGATTAACCCAGAGATTGTTCGTGAGGATGCAGACCCCACCTCCGATGCTCTTCCCAGAGGCTGCCGTGCGATCTGCTCTCAGGACGGTGAAATTGTCCGATGGAGAGACGCTGTTGTCCGGCGTCGCTGGCTTGAGCCATGTCTCCGTGAAACACATGACGTTAACGTCTCTCATCTCCCGTTGGAATCGGACCCTCGCTCTCAAGTCGTCCATCCTTCCCTCCAGCGAACGTGCATTCGCCAGAAAGATGGATGGAATTGCTGGACGGTAAGCAGATCTTTTTAATCTGAGTCTGATACCGCCTCGTCTTCCTCTATGCCTCTTTCTGCCGTTTCCTTTGTTGTTCTCCCGCTTGATTTCTGTTAGCCATTCTGGGCATAAAGTGTCTCCCAACTCCTCTTTGAGTCCGGAGTTTAGGTCCATAAGTGTCTGGCGGTCGTATGACATACCCGCCAGTGATGTTTTAATAAAAAAGGTAGAAAAAACAAACATAATAGCTAAAAATTTGCACAATCGTCGCAGAGCTAAACCAAAGGCGACTGACCGGGGTCGCGCCATCATAATAATAAATAACCCTCCAATAGAATTTCTGTGTCAATTCACCATCAATATTTGATGTACTGTTTGGCCAGTAATTAAAGTACATAACTAGCAGTGGTTTAATATATCACAATCTTTAATACAGTCAGGGTTTTGTAACCCCTCAGTTACAATTGGTCCTTCGAGCCGGAGGGTATCAGTGTAATATTTAATATAATATTAATATTAACCATGGCCAGCGGTGAACACTCCCCAAGCGGCTCCCCAAAGCTAGAACGCCCGCAGCGCAAACGTCAGCCACCTCCATATCTAGAGGAATTCGCTTTCGTTCTACCCCCTAGCTTATCTAAACAGACGTTAAATACGGATAAAGCGGATAGTCAAAGCATGTCCAATCCTATCGACTTGGCGACCCTGCCAGTAGAGACCCCAGTGGGTTCAGACCAAACTGACTCAGCTCACAGGGGGGACCAGGTGGGACATGACATGACTATACCACCGGACAGCGTCACCGGGATAGACCCCGGAGCGCTCCAGGATAAAGAAAGCGCTCCAGGGATAGAACCCGACACACAACCAAGTGAAGAGAACCGCGCCCAGGAGATAGACCTCGGAGCGCGCCAGGAGAACAGATCTCCAACAAGCCCTGTCAGCACCCGATCACCTCCGTCAGTGTCATCCCCCAGAGAGGCGGACCAGATACTGGCGCAAGCCTTGATCGCCACACTGACAGCCTCCACCGAAAGAGACCGACTTCAGGGTGAACGCGACCGGCTTCAAGCAAAGACGCTTAGTGAGCGCGAACACTCCGCCACGGAAAGAGAGCGCCTCCACGCGCAACTCCAAGCGCAAGCCCTTAGTGAGCGCGAACACTCTGCCATGGAACGAGAGCGCCTCCAGGCTCAACAGATGAGCGAGTGCGAACAACGAGAGCGCCTCCAGGCGCAACAATTAAGCGAGCGCGAACACTCTGCAGCGGAACGAGAGCGCCTTCACGCGCAACTCCAAGCGCAAGCCCTTAGTGAGCGCGAACACTCTGCAAACGAACGAGAGCGCTTCCAGGCGCAACAAAGGAGTGAGGACGACCGCATAAGACTGGAGGAGAGGCGCCTTCAGACGGAAGAGAACATCGAACGAGACCGCGCCAATACACAGCGCGACGCCGCCAATGCCCAGCGCGAAGCAGAGCGCGACCGGCTGCAGGCGCAGATGATAGAACAATTGATTGCCAGGGCGACACCCCCTCTCTCCGCACGGAGCTCCCGGAGATCATCACGACAAGGGTCTAGGGCACCTTCCCCTACCCGACAAAGCGACCCGGGACCCGGCCAACAGGAGGAACTTGTCTACGTCTCCGACCCCCCTCCCCGACCGGTCCATACATTTACATTTAGTCATTTAGCTGACGCTTTTATCCAAAGCGACTTACAAGTTCTGTGCGACAAGACAGCAAGAAGGGTATAACTCTATCAGCTGAGTAACAATGTTCATCAAAGTGTTGCGTGTTACAGTGTAGGTTAGTTTATTAGGACAAGTGCATGACATTAAGGTTAGTCGGGGTTAGATTTTTTTTTTTTTTTTTTTTTATCATTTCAGATAATGGTTGAAGAAGTGAGTCTTTAGTCGACGGCGAAAGATTGGACGGGATTCGGCTGTCCTAACTGGGATGGGTAGTTCATTCCACCATTGTGGGGCAAGGACTGAGAATAGGCGGCTTCTCTTTGATGACCCTCCGGGAGCTTGGATAGGAGTAGATCTGAGGCAGCCAGAAGACGCAGAGCGTAGGGGTCTTGAGGGTGTGTAGTTAGAGACCATTGACCGGAGGTAGGCGGGAGCGGTTCCCTTTGCCGCACGGTATGCTAGGTCGAGGGCCTTGAAGCGGATACGTGCAGCAATGGGGAGCCAGTGCAGGTCCCTAAGAAGTGGGGTGACATGGGCTGACTTCGGTAGGTTTGAGATCAGGCGGGCCGCTGCATTTTGAATGAGTTGAAGAGGCTTGGTGGCAGTGGCCGGGAGGCCAGCTAGCAGTGCGTTGCAGTAGTCGAGGCGGGAGATGACTGTTGATTGGACGAGGAGTTGGGTGGCTTCTTTTGTCAGGAAGGGGCGTATCCTTCTGACGTTGCTCAGGAGGAATCTGCAGGTTCTGGTTGTCGCTGCGATGTGAGCAGAGAAGTTCAACTGGTCGTCGAGGACAACACCAAGGTTCTTGGCGGTCGGCGACGCGGTCACAGCTGCATTCTCGACTGTGATGGAGAGGTCGGTCAGGGGGGAGGATTTGGCCGGCAGGTGGAGCAATTCTGTTTTGCTTAGGTTCAGTTTGAGGTGGTTGGTCGTCATCCAGGCGGAGATGTCGGACAGACAGGCCGAGATCCGCTCAGAGACGTGGATATCTGAGGGAGGGAAGGAGAGGAAGAGTTGAGTATCATCGGCATAACAATGATATGAGAAGCCATGAGATGTGATAATGTTACCCAGTGATTTAGTGTAGAGGGAGAAGAGAAGGGGTCCTAGGACCGAGCCCTGGGGGACACCCGTCCGGAGGGGGCGGGTGGCCGACAGAGTCCCTCTCCATGACACTTGGTAGGAGCGGTCATTGAGGTATGATGTCAGCCATGTCAGCGCAGATCCAGCCACTCCCATTCCTGCGAGGGCCGCGAGGAGGATCTGATGGTTGACTGTGTCGAAGGCTGCAGATAGATCTAGGAGAATCAGGACAGAGGAGAGGCCTTTCGCTTTTGCTAAGTGAAGTGCCTCTGTGACCGCAATGAGGGCCGTTTCTGTGGAGTGGCCAGTCCGGAAGCCAGACTGATTGGGGTCTAGGAGGTCATTCTGTAAGAGATAAGCAGTAAGTTGGTTGGATACAGCACGTTCAAGTGTTTTAGAAAGGAAGGAGAGAAGAGAGACAGGGCGATAGTTGGCTATGACGGTGGGGTTCAGGGTTGGTTTTTTTATGAGGGGCGTGACTCTGGCTTGTTTTAGGGAGGTGGGGACCACCCCCGAGTTGAGTGAGGAGTTGATGGTTGCAGTTAGGAATGGGAGGATGTCCGGTGCTATGGTCTGGAGGAGTGGGGAGGGTAGCTGGTCCAGCTGGCATGTAGTCGGACGGTTCGACGTTACCAGTGTCAGGGTCTCGGCTTCTGTAATGGGAGAGAAAGATGACAGAGTGAAGGATGAGGTTCTCGATTCAGCGTTTGGAATGGGTGGGGGTTGGGAGAAGGAGCTGCGGATGTTCTCCACTTTTTCCTCAAAGAAGATCGCAAAGTCTTCGGCAGAAAAAGATGAGGGAGGAGGAGGTGGGGGGGGAGTGAGGAGGGAGGACATAGTAGCATGCAGTTTGCGAAGATTCTTGGCAGAGGCCTCGATCCTATGGTGAAAGAAAGAAGCTTTGGCATTAGTAATGGTTTTGGAGAATGTTAACAAGAGGTTGTGATATGTGTCGATGTCAGCAGTGAGGCGTGACTTTCTATACTTCCTCTCAGCCGCTCTCAGGACCTGTCTTTGTTCTCTCACTGCATCCATACGAGACCCAGCCTACGGGAAGAACCGGCCTACGTCGCCGAGAGACTGAATAGAAGACTCCAGGACCTAGAAGAGAAAGAGGAAGAGGAGGAATGTCAAGCCCACCAGCAGCAACGTACTCTGGACCAGGAGGCCCAGTACAGCCCCGACTTCAGCCCCGAGTCACTGCACTACAAACCCCCGACTCAACTCACGGGTGAGTTTGACGTACAGTCAGCACCGAGGAACAGCACCTGGGGACCCGGCCTCTGGTACCCACCAAGTACTAACCCACGACCACACGTACGGGGAGACTCGCCCAGGAGGCCTCTTCCCCTACGCTCACCAATGTGCCAGCCATCCATGGTATCGTACCTTGGCACACCGATGTTCCCCGACTTTACGCGCGAGGACAGAGCACAGTACACGGAATTACGCATGTGTTTGGAGACTATGATGTCCGACGTCCCCGACGAGTCGTACAAATATGCCATCCTCCTCAAGCATCTCAAGGTGCCCAGAGCGCATAACATAGCGCTGGCATATTCCAACTCAAGCACCCCATACTCCGCGGCTCTAGTGGCCCTCGACCAGCGTTATGGACGCATATGGGATTACGTGATCCAAGAAATACGGGATATCGACCGCCTCCCCCCAGCCAAAGACAATAGAGCACTGGATGACCTCTCTATCAAGGTACAATCCCTCGTGGGGATGCTGGGGTCCCAAAAGGAGAAGGGGAGACATGAACTGTATGCAAATTCTAACGTGGAGCGAATACTGGAGAAGCTCCCTCCAGCCCGCCAAGAGCGTTTTCGGCGGCAGAGAGACCACCGCGACCCCAACGGCCCAGAAGCATCCCTCCTAGACCTAGCTGATTTCCTCGCCAGGGAGGTCAGCAGTCTACGACTGGACACATTCGTGTGGAGTGACTCTAGCCCTAGAGATGGACCGCGGAGGTTCAATGACAACCGCCGGTCCGTGACAGTTATGCACCAAGCCGAGGTTGAGCCACGGCAGACGAGCCACAACACCCACGGCAAGGAGAAGTGGAAGGCTGTCTGTCAGTACTGTGAAAATGAACATTGGCTGTCTCAATGTGACACCTTCCAGAGGCTGACCGCTGACGAGGTGAGTCAGTGGATCAAAGCGAACCGCCGCTGCTTCCACTGCGCGCGCAGCCATATGGCAGCTGAGTGCCGTTTAAAGAAGAAATGCAGCAAGTGCGACGGCGCCCACTTGGAGGTCCTGCACGACAGCAACAAGTGTCCGCCAGGAAACCAAAGTGGGCCCGTCACGGTGATGTATCAGGCCGAGGCGGTGTCACCACAAACCAGTCCTGGACCCCCCCCCTGGTGTCCTGACTGCTACAGCAGACACTGGGAGTCACGGTGCTACTCGGACTACCGCGAGTCGGCACCACTACAGAAGATCCAAGGCAACCCACCAACAGGAGTGCTCCACATAGACCAGCATAGCAGGAGCCCCCGAGTGCTCATCAAAGTGGTCAGAGTGCTCCTGAGTTACGAGGACAAGGTCCTGGACACTTACGCCGTCCTAGACGATGGGTCTGAAAAGACTCTCCTCCTCGCTTCCGCCGCAGCCCAGTTGGGCCTGCGGGGTGCCAAAGAAACAATGACAATCCGTACCATTAGAAGAGACCGGAAGACCATAAAGGGTGAAAATGTCTCCTTCACGATAGCAGCGGTCGAGCAGCCCGAGAAGCAGTATAGCATCACTAACGTCTTCACCAGCCACGACATAGGCCTGACACAGTACACCTACCCCATCCCACAGCTGATGGCGAAGTACGTGCACCTACGTCAACTACCTATACCGCTCATCGACGGCGCCACACCAACCCTGCTCATAGGCTCCGACCACGCGGACCTCATTCTCCCAATTGAGGCGGCCCACATCGGACCCAAAGGATGCCCAGTCGCGGTTCAGACCCGGCTGGGGTGGACGCTCCAGGGCCCCCTCTACGGACTTGACAGTCAACCCACGTCTACACGCTGCCTGCACACAAAGGTGAGCGACACCGGCCACTCTCTCGTACAGCCCGTTGAGAGGCTATTGACATTAGACGAGAGGCCTGTGAGAGAACCGTGGGCCCAAGAAGAGGGAGTTCCGAACTCCACCCCCCTCAGCTGCGCTCCAAGCGACGTAGCTGACCTCGAACCCAGCACCCCAAACGACTTCTTGATGGGGCGGCCGGAACCGGCCCCTCCTCAGACGGGGTACAGACCGAACAAGAAGAACAGACGGAGGATGTGGAGACACAGCCAAGCACAGATCAACCAGTCTCAGGCCCGCTTCCTCCTAAGCTCCCTACCATCCCTTCCAGCCCGTCAGAAGCGGGTCAAGGACAGGGACAACTTAAAAGTGGACACAGTCGTTATGATCATAGACCAGTCACTACCCCGAGCTGCGTGGCCGGCCGGCCGCGTAAGCAAAGTGATCACTGGTGCCGACGGAAAGGTCAGAGCGGCAGAAGTTATTGTCCGGGGGCGGACCTACACCCGACCCGTGGCGAGGCTGATAGAGTTGCCGAGGCTCCCTGACTCCCCTGATGACGACCATGACCCACTGACTTTGTAGATTGCCCTACTCCTCACAACAGACATTGAGCAGTTGACTAGACTATTAATCTGTCTCCCTTTAACTAATTAGGTGCGGACTAATTAGGAGGCGGCTGTTGTGAAGGGCCAGATTAAACTGAATATATATATGTATCGTTTGATATACCTTGTATATTATTTATATATATACATGGAATATCCCTTTACCTGCTTACAGACCAGAGAAATATTCGCTCTCCTATTGGACAGCGGCCCCAGGCGCCAACGACCAAGCCCCCAACGGCAAGTTCAAAGACAACTCCGGGCATGTCAGAACATGCCCAGAGTCTGCGTAGTAATACGAGACAAGAACTGAGGTTGGGACTAGATATTCACTTAAGTATAAATACGGCGCAGGTGTAAACAGCAGCACTTCGTTCATACTAGTTCAAACCCTTCACCACGAGTCAACGTGCAGTGAAGTGAGCAACCTTGCATCTAAATAGAGCATTGAGAACCGCGTGCGAATAGAATGTTAAAGTGTCAGAGTTTAATGCAGTAACGTTGAGTTCGACTTAATCTAATGTGAAGTAATAGTCGATCATTTATTGTATATCGTGCGGCCACAGTTCTTCCGTGTGTAGGAGTCCTAGGCGAGAACCGTTGGACATGTACACAGGAGAATCGGCACCGGCGATTGCAGAACCATTCCTGGTTGGATTATATTGCTTAGGGACCGTGACCACCGGAGAAGAGCACCATTGATTTCCACTGTCGTTTGGGATTTAACCTCGTGAGGATTACCACTCGGGCCTGCCTCTTGGAAGGGGCTGGCTAGCTGTCGTCAATGCTGTCGAGCATCTTGGATTACAACTATTGCTTTGTCTGCTGATCAAGGGAGTACAAGCACCGACTCCTGTACCTGGAGCCTCTCACGTTTAAATCTCGCACAGGGCCTCACATTTCTCCCAGGTGGCCCTGATGTTATGCCGATCTGGGAAGCTTTATTATGCTGTGCCTGCATGCATGTCTTTTCTCCTGTTGTTTACCTGCATGTAATGCTATCTGCAGGCTGTATTATACACCAACCTCACCAAGCCAAATGTACTTCTATGTGAAAGACATTGTACCTAAAAGAATGCAGCATTATTTATGTGTGATTCTCAAAATACAGATTTTTTATGAAAATCTAATCGTTCACATCTGGTTTTTGCATACAGGGACCTGTGAGTACCATTAATTCAACATCCCTGACCCACTGTTGCTATCCCTGCTCCAGAATGAAGAAAGGCACGTGAAATATATGAAGAGGGCGGTCAAATCTATTTTGGAAACGGATCAAATCATTGTTCCAGTTCCACTTCAGTCCTTCCTGAAGGCACTTTAGTGACTCAACTTAAAGGTGACATGTACTATAAATGTCATTTTTCAGTCTCTAGCATTGTATTATAGTAATAGGAGTTCGTATCAATGTGTTTTAGTGTCTAAATACCATATTGGCGGATTGCTCTGATTCAGCTCAGCCCCTTTCCTCCTCCAGTAAATCAGGCCATTTTAATTTGAACGGCTGATTTACGTCATTCGGCCGCTGGGTAGCGCACAGTGATGCGATTGGCTCTGTGGTTGGAGCTAATGCCCGCCCCCATTCTACCTAGACTAGACAGCGAGTGGAAGCCACTTCCTCATGCTGCGAGGCGGAGTGGGGCCCGACGCCTCTGCGTGCGCTCTGGAGGGAGAGAGGGAGAGAGAGATGGAGAGAGAGGGAGAACTTTGGGGGGGGGGGGACCTGCTGCGCGGCACACGGGAGAGGGGAGGAAGGGAGGCCCACAAGCTGCCGCGGTCCCCCCCCCTCCCTCTCTCTCTCTGTCTCCCTCCCTCCGGAGTGTGCAGAGGTGTCGGGTTTCGCTCTGGAAGAATCTCTCTCTCTCTCTGGAGTGTGTGCAGAGGTGTCGGGTTTCGCTCTGGAAGAAGCTCTCTCTCTCTCTCTCCCACCCCCCCCCCCCCTCTCTCTCTCTCTCTCTCTCTATCTCTCTCGATCTCTCTCTGTCTACCAGTCGCTGTGTGGGCTGGGAGCATGTCTATGTTCCCCGGGTCCTATGTTCCCCGGGTTCTATGTTCCCCGCTTTGATTGATTGATAGATTGAAAATTTTAGACCACCAGCCCTGATTCCAAACTCTAACCTTAACCAGTTCGAACGAGGGCCTAAGCTTAACCGTTCGAAACAAGGCGGACATTAATAATTAATAAAATAATAAAAATTTATAAAATGTTCAATCTATTAATCAATCAAAGCGGGGAACATAGGACCCGGGGAACATAGGACCTGGGGAACATAGGGATGATCCCTGTGGGCTGACTGTCACTCAAAGTGCTTATGGGCGGAGCCAGGCCATAACAGCCTGAAATCCTGAGGCAGAAAAATGCTGGTTTTGAGTATTTGATTAGAAATATAAAACAATGATTATTTTTGGAATAAACCTTACAGATGTGTTACATAGACTCACAGGAATTGTGTAAAGTTGCCCAAATAGTGCTAGGAATAGCAGTACATAGCCCCTTTAAATGAAGAGCAAGGATGATATTGTTGGGCGCTTTAATGAGCATTTTATATCAGCTGGGTCTGTTTTTAATACATATGCAGCAGGGTCTCTAAGCTCTAATTAGTTTTGTGAACCTCTATCCTGTGCAGACCAACCTAGAGACCCCTTTGTTTTAGACCTATTTCCAGTGGAGATCAGTAAAGTTCTGAAAGATATTGATGAATAATCTGGACCCAACAACCTGGATCCTCATCTTTCAAAGCTTGTAGCTGATTAAATTATTGAACCTATTGCTCATATTTCTAATTGATTTATATATTTCATCATTTTTTAATGATCAACATTGGACACCTCATTATTCACTAACATCTTTTAATATTGTATTATGCGGACTGTATAAATCAAGGTGGTGTATTCACTCCTACATGTTGTAATAGAAGATCATTCACAGGTGAATGGGGGTTTCATCAGTACAAGTTGAGGCATATATCTTTATTTTATTTATGCATTTGTCCTTTATTTGTACAGGTAAAGCACTATGAGACTTTCTATCTTTTTTTCATGAGCTGCCTGTTTACAAGACATAAAAAAAAACACATTGGACAGAAAAGTACAGTTCCGACAAATATTCTGTTGAACATCCACAAACATGTTTATCAAATGAAACAAGTACAAACAACTAAAATATCAAGAGTTAAAAAAATATGTAATTCTAATGGAATGAAATGTTCTAACTTCAAGGTGTATTGCATGTGTTCAAGTTCATTCCATTTGTCTGGGGTATAATATTTAAAACCAGTTTTGCCAAGCTCATTTTGTACATGCGGTGTATCTATAGCTAAGCTAAGTAATGCTGTGACCTATTTTATTTTTATTTTATTTATCCTTTATTTATCCAGGAATGTCCCATTGAGATACAAGATCTCTTCTTCCAGGGAGTCCTGACCAACACGGCACACAACAAGTTTCAACATAAAACGGGGCATTAAACAAAAAACATACAATTCAAATATAAATACAGAGGGTCATTTGTGCAGTGGCAAGGAGCATAATGAGATCAGCAATAGCATCAGGTAAAACAGTTACATGTTTCATAAAGGGCCAATCGTAGCATACCTTTAAACGCATTCACAGTAGGAAGTGCCTGTAGACAAAGTTTTACTTGCAACGTATTCCATAAAAAGGGAGCATAGTGGGAGAATGCAGCTTTACCAAGCTCTGACTGCATCAGAGGAACATTTAACAGCATCCCATTTGCTGCTCGTCTGGTATTAAAAAAGCAAGTATAAAAGGACAGAAGTCTGGAGATATATAAGGGCAGCTTACCTAGCAATGACTTAAGGATAAAAATCAACATGTGTGATTGTCTTCTAGTACCATATGTGCTGTATTTAAAAGCAATCAAAGACTTCTTTAGTATTCTCGTGTGTTTCAGACCCAGAGGATAACATACATCTGAGGACTAGGAGCAAAGGGAGGGCTAGCTAGCTTACTTAAGTTCTTAGCATGCCTGGTCTGTAGGCTAACTAGGATCCAGAATTATATCCAAGATGACACAGGAGTTTTCAATGGTCCTGTCTACAAGACAGAATGATTGAACCCCTCTGGTCAATAGGGAGGTGGTTAAAATGAAACACAGGGTCAGAGGTCAGCCTGAACCCCTCTGGTCAATAGGGAGGTGGTTAAAATGAAACACAGGGTCAGAGGTCAGCCTGAACCCCTCTGGTCAATAGGGAGGTGGTTAATATGAAACACAGGGTCAGAGGTCAGCCTGAACCCCTCTGGTCAATAGGGAGGTGGTTAATATGAAACACAGGGTCAGAGGTCAGCCTGAAACCCTCTGGTCAATAGGGAGGTGGTTAATATGAAACACAGGGTCAGAGGTCAGCCTGAACCCCTCTGGTCAATAGGGAGGTGGTTAATATGAAACACAGGGTCAGAGGTCAGCCTGAAACCCTCTGGTCAATAGGGAGGTGGTTAATATGAAACACAGGGTCAGATGTCAGCCTTTATCTAAACTCTCCATTCTCCTTCCTCCTCTGATTTAGAGGACATAAGCAAAATTACTTTATTCTTCCTTTTTTTGCACTACTTCATGTTAAGGACTCAACCTTTTTCATGTTAAGGCCCAAATTGATATAAATTAGGATTTGGACCCCTATTTGATTAGAGTTTATCTGAGAAGATATTTGATGGTGGATGTAATTTAGTCCCGAATTCCATAGCTGAGACAACAGTAGAAAGTGAAACCTACAGTATAACATATACATACACAGGATAATCAGTATATGAAGATCGACTGTGACCTTAAGATGGACAAACAGATACATGTTGTTGTGGGAAAGAGCTTATTCCAGCATAGGAGGCCGTCCAAGGTCGAACCTTTTTTATCTCAATGTTTTTGAAAATGTTATACATGCTTTTATGACCTCTGGTCTTGATTACTGTAATGCCTTGTATGTTGGTGTCAGTCAGGCCTCCCTCTCTCGCTTGCAGTTAGTCCAGAACGCTGCTGCTCGTCTGCCAACTGGTACACGTAAGCGAGAGCACATTTCCCCTGTACTGGCTTCCCTCCACTGGCTTGCGTTTTAGGAACAAAATTAAGATTTTACTGTTGGCTAAGTGTCTGAACGGCTTGGCACCGGTCTACCTCTCGGACCTGCTGGAACCTTATGTTCCTTCAAGGTCCCTCAGATCAGCTCCTACTGGCTGTTCCTAAGTCCAGGCTGAAGCTTAGGGGGGCCGTGCTCTCGCAGTGGCAGCCCCAAAATTCAGGAATGAGCTGCCTCTGCATGTTAGGCAGGCCCCCACTCTGCAGGTGTTTAAATCATCAAAACACCTTTATTTTTGGTTTTGACACAGCTTGAGAGACCTGCCTTTTTATGTGACATATTTTTTATATCTGTGTAAATATTTGTTGTGTGACTTGTACAGCACTTTGCTCAACTTTGTTGGAGTGACATAAAACAAAGTATATGGGGGTTCCTATTGTTTATACTGCAAATTGTGTTTTGGGAGCTGTTCTCTCTTCTTTTCCAGTCTACTCCGAGCTTGAACTGAACAACTAAATGGTTTCTCTCAAGTATGAGTTCTATTGTGTTTCTTCAGATTTCCTTTTGAACTGAATCCTTTCCCACAAACTGAACAATTAAATGGTTTCTCTCCTGTATGAGTTATCATGTGTCTCTTCAGATCTCCCTTCATACTGAACGCTTTCCCACAAACTGAACAACTAAAGTGTTTCTCTCCTGTATGAGTTCTCATGTGTCTCTTCAGATATCCCTTCGTACTGAACCCTTTACCACAAACTGAACAACTAAATGGTTTCTCTCCTGTATGAGTTATTGTGTGTGTCTTCAGATTTTGATTCCTATTGAACTCTTTTCCACAAACTGAACAACTAAATGGTTTTTCTCCTGTATGAGTCATCATGTGTATCTTCAGATCTCCCTTCATACTGAACCCTTTGCCACAAACTGAACAACTAACTGGTTTCTCTCCTGTATGAGTCATTGCGTGTCTCTTCAGATGTCCTTTCAGACTGAACCCTTTCCCACAAACTGAACAACTAAATGGTTTCTCTCCTGTATGAGTCATTGCATGTCTCTTCAGATGTCCTTTCAGACTGAACCCTTTCCCACAAACTGAACAACTAAATGGTTTCTTTCCTGTATGAGTCATTGCGTGTCTCTTCAGATGTCCTTTCAGACTGAACCCTTTCCCACAAACTGAACAACTAAATGGTTTCTCTCCTGTATGAGTCCTCATGTGTGTCTTAAGATTCTCTTTCCTACCGAACCCTTTCCCACAAACTGAACAACTAAATGGTTTCTCTCCAATATGCTTATTTATGTGTCTCTTCAGATCTCCCTTCTTTCTGAACCCAGGACTGCTGTTAGACGAACTTTGTATTTTCTGTGTCTTCTTTGGTTTCAGAGTCATCATACCTGGCTCTGCACTCTCCTTCCATTCATCACCGTCATCAGTCTCAGTTTCAGGACTGTCATCACCGTCATTGGTCTCAGTTTCAGAACTGTCATCATCACCATAATCAGTCTCATTTCCCAAACAGTCTGAAGAGAGGAGCTGGCCATCTCTAGTTGGTTCTAAATCACCAGCTGGATCTAGGTTACTGGCTGGTTCTGATACTCCACAGTCCTCAGCATCAGGTTCTGTTTTCATCTGTTCAGTTGAAGTGCTGGGTAAAGAGTATGCTTCTCTGTTTCTCTCCCTTTGGGTTTGAAGAGGCTGATCATTCTCTCCGTCATGTTCATATTTCACAGGGTGCAAGGTCATCTTGGAGCCATCAGCCTCCTCTAGATCTTGACATAGTTCCTCCTGTTCCTCTTTAATCTGTAGGGGATCTGGGTCCTGGATTTGGTTAAACCATGAGGACTGAGGTTTCTCTTCATCATGTTCACTCTTCACAGAGACAGGATTGTATGTCAACCTGATGATACCAGCCTCCTGCCAACCTTGGAGCTGCTCTCCCTCCTGACTGATCCAGAGTTCCTCCTGTTCCTCTTTCATCTGTAGGAGCTCTGGCTCCTCCTGGTCCAGACTGGGGCTCCTCTCCTGCTGCTCAGGGGGAACCTCCTCTTCACACATAAACAGTTGTAAGGCAAGGGAGTCTAGAAAGAAGAAGAATTTAAATGTAATTAGTTGTAACTTGTAACCATTACTTTTGAAAGTAACAAACACTACACTGGAAAGTAACATGTTGAATGAATAGTCCTATATAGGGATGCACAGATCATATACCCAATATCGCTATCAGGGTGATACTAGCTACATTTGATTGATCTGTATCGACTACAGTTGGTCATAGGCCTGCCGCGATAAGCAATAAATCGATTAATTGCCGCGATAATTAAAATTAATGCAATGATTTTGACGGGCGCGATTAATTGCTATTTGCGCGTTTGTTTTAATGAGGCGGACCCAGTGCCCCTTGTCAGTCACTGTCCGTGTTGGGAGGCGGGCCGCTGGCTTTACTACAGAGCACAGCACATTGTGTCTATTCTACTAGCATTAACGTTACTCATACAAACAGAGTAAACACAGTTTTCAATCAATCAATCAATAACAACATTAACGAGACCCTCGTTGTGTCTATTCTGCTAACGCTAACGTTACCTCTCATTGTGTCTATTCTACAAGCGTTAACGTTAGCTAGGCTGTCTATGCTAACGTTAACGAGCATTAGGCTAACAAGCTGTAACGTTACCAGTCGCGTCTATTTGCTAACGTTAGCATTAGGTAATAACCGGTTTAAAATGGATGGTGATTACCTCACGTTGTGTCTATTCTACTAGCATTAACGTTACTCATACAAACAATCAATAGCGAGTTATATTGATCACGCTATGTACGATAGCCATGCTAAAACGCTAGCACAACATTAGCACCTAACCTAACAACAAGCCTTAACAAGTCAGCGATCTTTTTGCGAGACTAAACTCTCCGCTCGGTGGCAAATTGTGTTGATGTCGGTTTTGTTTAATCAATAAATGAGGCAGAATGCACAGTGACTGTATCCTTTGTTTATTGCACTTGTGCCTGCTGCAAACATAATGATTATGAAATCCTAGAGACGCGTCTCTATTCAGTGGTCTGCAATACTTCCGGTCCGGTCGGTGGGCTTCAAAATAAAAGTCTTAAACACCGGAAAAGACGGAGCGGTGGGCTTCAAAATAAAAGTTTTGGGAAATAAATTTCTCCAAAAAAAAAATTCTCTAACCGGTCGCAATAATATCGCTTATCGCGATATTTTCGGGGGCAATTAATCGCCCAGCAAAATGTGTTATCGTGGCAGGCCTAGTTGGTCAGATCTATTACCAAGTTGTCATAAAGCTTCCTCCTCCAGTAACATCAGAGGAGAAGGAAAAGGTTCCCAGCTTTCCTCCAGAATGGATCTGATTCCACCTGATGAGATATTGGCCAAAGGTTTGACATTTCTATTACATAAGGCTATAAAGTAAGACATGTACATCTTTTACAGTCTATGCTTGTTATGTTTACAGTCTATGCTAACTCGCCAGCAGTCTGAGCTGACCAAATATTCTTCTTCTTCTTAACTTTTTAAGTTAACGTGGAAAGTCTGTTTTTTATCTCTGGTCCCATTCCCACACTGGCCTGTTGAGTAGAATCATATACACCTGGCTCCAGTGCTCAGAACATGGCTTTCATTGACAATTTTAATCTGTTTTGGGAATGTTCCTCGCTTTTTAGAACTGACAGAGTCCATTAAAAACAGACTGGTTAGTGTGAGACTTTGGCTATAACACAAGGCAATTCTATTTGTGCTCAGAGGGAATGTCATCAAATTCCTATGAGACGAAAAGATGGCCGCGCAGGAGTGAGGCAGATGCACAGGGCTCACCACCTTTATCTTAAAAACTAAATTATAAGCGCTATACCAACCGAAATGATTACTTCATTTTAAACTAAACGACCCTACTCCTTTGTACACTTTGGAACTGACAAACAAGAAGCAAGGAACCTTCTGAGAAGCAGCAGACCCCGCCGTAACAAACGGCGCTACAAACACTGGTCTTCTACAGCCTACAGCACAACATGGCCGGTGAAATCACCCTACAAACATTGTGGAATGCCATCCAGCAAAGCAGAACTGAGCTGCTCCAAAAGACAACTGATATTCAAACTAGTTTGGAAACAATCAGAAGCTCGATGACGACGCTTAACGAACAAGTGGAAGAAGTGCAGCAACGAGTCAGCCGCAACGAGGACAACATCCAGACGGCTCACGAAACAATCACTAAACTAGAAAAAGAGATGACCACTGTAAAACTAAAAGTCCAACAGTATGAAGACAGCTCATTGCGCGCAGTCGTTCGTTTGGAGGGGCTTCCAGAGTCAGTGGAGAAACAGGACCTCGCCGGCTTCCTAGCCGCTTTTTTACTATGGCTATTTGGCGAAGATAAACTCGGCGGACCCGTGCTGATCGACAGCGCGTATCGCTTGAAATTAAAACAACCAAACCCCAGCAAGCCTAGACCAATACTACTGAAACTACTGCGAGCACAACAAAAGGACACTATCATGCGCCTGGCGAGGGAGAAGGTCGAACTGTACTACGGCGGGACCGAGGAAACCTCCAGAAGCAGGATCTACTTTTACAGTCACTTCAGCCAGGAGGTGATGAAGAAACGCAAGCTGTTTGACGACGTGAAACGCATATTCAGATCTAAAAGCCTGTCTTACTCAATGAGACACCCAGCAATATTAAGAGTCGAACACGGCGGGACCTCCCGTGACTTTCATTCCCCAGAAGCCGCACAAGAATTCATCCGTGGACTTGATCGAGGCTGAAAGCGGGCAGATCAAGCCCGTCGCCAGGATGAAATGACTGGGGGGGGGCAACTGAGGATCCCCCTACTACCAAGACAAACACCGTGAGACGAGATAAGTAGCCAAAACTAAGACACACACACTACTCTTATGAGCTATTAGAAAAACCAGAAACAACCCTGAACGTGGTTAATTAAAGGACAAGTATCAAAACTGAATCATCAGTGTATATATTTCCATTTTCTCTATTTTTTATTACATCCAATTATTCATATATTCTTTCTTTCTTTGGTTTGATTGATTGAATTGATGGAAAAGTTTGTTGGCGGATTGCGGAGTGGGTACAGTACAGTACAGCTCAGTTACAGTACATACAGTTGTTGGGAGGATGCAGACCAGAGAGGGACTTTCGTCTTGTTTCCATCAGGGTCCCCCATTTTCAAATCATCATATGACACGCGTGACATGCGGATGGACAGTACTGCTACATCTATACATTTATGACATGCCAGATTTTCAAGTACAGTACTGTTTGTGATACTAAAAAAATCCAGAAGAAGAGTGTATATACATTTGACATAGATTGGGTTGATTGTTTTACTTTTTAGGGTGTTGGTAGGCAACTATAGTTGTAGAACTTTGCATTTTTATTTCTTTTCGTAGCCTTTGCAAGGGGAAAGGATAGTTAGATCATGTAGGCTTATAAAAAAAAACAAAAAAAAAAACTGACAAGTAAATTGGTAGCCTATTATCTTTCCCCTCTTATTCATTATTCATTTCTCTTATTCATTAATTTATTTATTTCTCTGCCTTATTACTGAATCAATTGCTTGCCTGTATTGTTTGTTTTTTAGTTTAATTTTGTTCCTTTTTTCTTTTTGTTATAAGGAGTAACGCTTCACAGCCTGGTTCAAATAGTGGTGTGCCACCTGGCAATTTAAAGGGGGAGTTAACAGGGAGCCAAGTAGGGTAATATAGGACTAGTGAGCCTATGTTATGGTTTACTTTCTGTTTGGGGAGGGTATGGGGGGGAAAAAGGGTGGGGGGGGGACCTAGTACAAATACATATTATCTTCACGAACTCAATGCATGTGATCTTGTGAACCATGATAGATTGTATGATATAACTGGAGTGACTAATGGTAGGCATATGCACTGCGAACATGTGTGTGTGTGTGTGTGTGTGCAAAAACACACGCACACGCTCATGTTCAAATGGAATGCTGCAATCTCTATAACAAAACCACAATTAAACCCCTATTAAAGTCGATATTGAAAATGATCCTAGATGACTAGCACTCTGACATTTATGTCCTTCAATGTTAAGGGCATCAATAATCCCATTAAAAGGAAAAAGATTCTCAACTATTTAAAGAATCAAGATTGCGGCATTGCATTTATTCAGGAAAGCCACTTAACTGATGCAGAGCATGTGAAGTTGCAAAGAGATTGGGTTGGGTCAGTATTTTATTCCTCATTTAATTCCAGATCAAGAGGAGTGGCCATACTATGTCACAAACAGTTAAACCTAAAAATACGTTCTCAAGAAAAAGACACTGCAGGTAGATGGATAATCCTCAAATGTGACATAAATCACGAACTTTTACACTTATTAATCTATATGGCCCCAACAAAGACGATGCACCCTTTTTTAGGAATATTCTATTATCCTCTGCACAAAACTATGGCACATGTATCCTTGGAGGCGACTATAATTTAACACTGAGCACATCAGATAGATCTAATAGCATCCCCCAGCCATTAAGTGCCGCAGCCAAAGTAGTAAGGGATGGTATGTCTGAAATGGGTTTGGTCGATGTTTGGAGAATACTTAACCCACTGGAGAGGGAATACTCATTTCATTCTGCGGTACATGACACTTATTCCAGATTAGACTTGTTTTTAACAACTAAATCACTACTTCACAATGTAATTGAATGTAAATATCTAGCCTCTACAATATCGGATCACTGTCCTTTGAAATTGAAGGTGAAACAATATTTGGACAAACCTAAAACTAAGCGTTGGAGATTCAAGCCATATCTCCTTAACGACCCAGATTTTGTTAACTTCCTAGAAAATCAAATCGATGACTTTTTAATAATTAATGTAAACTCTGCCTCCCCAAGCATAATCTGGGAGACACTGAAAGCTTACCTAAGAGGTCAGATAACGTCTTTTGGAGCTTCTAAACAAAGAAAAAGTAGACAGTATCTAAACACACTAGACAAAGAAATTCATGAACTAGAGAAAAAACACGCAGAATCCAATAGAGCAGAAACTCTGCACATACTAGTAAAAAAGCGGATTACTAGCCTACTAGCCAAGTAGAAGCAGACATGGCCAGAACTAAATACCACTACTATGAAAAGGGGGACAAAACCGGCAAGCTACTCAGCTGGCAAATAAGAAAAGAAGAGATGGCAAAAACAATAGACTCAATCAAATCTAAGGATGGTGATGTATTACATAAACCTGAAAAGATAAACCAGCGTTTTGAAATGTTCTACCACAATCTATATACGTCTGAAAACCAAGACTCAACTGCTACAAAATGCGAGGAATTCTTGGGAAACTTACCGATTACTAAGCTTCCTGTAGAAGTGAGAACTACTCTTGAAACAGAAATATCAAAGGAAGAAATCACCAAGGCTATTAACTCATTGCAAACGGGCAAAGCACCCGGTCCCGACGGCCTACCTGCTGAATTTTACAAACTGTTCAAAAAAAAAAAAATCCGCCCTTATATGGACATGCTCAAAGACAGTCTCAATAATGGTAAATTACCACCAAGTCTAGAATTAGCAACAATCAATGTACTTCCTAAGCCCTCTAAGGATAAACAACTTTGTGACTCCTATAGGCCCCTGTCAATGTTAAATGTGGATTATAAAATATTTTCTAAAGCACTCGCACTAAGAATGGACCCTGTGATGTCTCTCTTAATCCACGAGGATCAGACAGGTTTTATTCAGCAGCGACAGGGATCTGACAATATCAGAAAACTTTTTCATACCATTGAGCTCTCTAAACAAACGAATGACTCAAGACTTGTAATCTCGATGGATGCTCGAAAAGCTTTTGATACAATAGAATTTGAATATCTTTTTTATACTCTGAAACAGATGCATTTGTGATGTTTTCATTAATTATATTAAGATGCTTTATTGCTCTCCGAAGGCACAAGTGTTGACAAATGGTATACTTTCCAAACCCTTCTAATTGGGACGTGGAGTACGACAGGGCTGCCCACTCTCCGTATATCTGTTCGCCGCAGCCATTGAACCGTTGGCGATGGCAATACGGAACAACAACAATATATGTGGCATAAAGACTGGAGCAAACGAATCCAAACTCTCACTATATTGTAATGATTTACTAATTTATATTACCCAACCAGATATATCCTTGCCGCAATTACTCAGCATACTAGAGGCATACAGTGCCATATCTGGTTACACGATAAATTATGACAAGAGTGAAATAATGCCACTAAATAGTGTTACCACCCAGAATACCCACCCAATGATTTCCCATTTTAAATGGGCACCAAAAAGCTTCAAATACCTGGGAATCCAAATATCTAACAACCTGAACCAAACATACCAAAATAACTATCTACCTATTATGGAAAAAATCAAAACAGACCTATACAAATGGAAAGATCTACCAATTTCTTTAATTGGACGTGTTAATGTGGTCAAGATGAATGTTCTGCCTAAATTAATTTATTTGTTCCAGTCAATTCCACTCAGCTGTCCACCAAGCTTGTTTACATCACTGAATAAAATCATTTCAATGTTTTTGTGGTCCCAGAAACGGGCTAGGATCAGATTAAAAGCACTACAGGCTCCCCTGAATAAAGGGGGCTTAAACCTCCCCAACTTAATGTTAATTATGTTTAGGGCAAGAAATAATACACTGCCAGAAAAAGTACAAAATCTTTTTCATTTAGAAAGTGAGTTTAGTAGGAGAAAATACAATTTTAAACATCAGTTTGCACGTACCACACTTAAACAGATGTGTCCTTCAGTTATTGGTGTAAAGTTATGGAATTCTCTCCATAGCGAGCTTAAGGGATGTAACAGTGTTTATCAATTCAAAAAAATGTATAAAAAAAAAAAATTTAGTCAGTATGAAAATCAAAATGTGATCTGAATAGTGAGATCTTTTTTTTCTCTTCTCTTTCTTTTCTTTTTTATTCTTTATCATTATTATTATTATTTAAATTTTTCTTGTTTAACTGTGGATTGCGTTTCTTTTATAATGGTATAAAAGATTATTTGTGTAAATAAGGTTATACGCCGACCATTAAGAAAATACATGTTAGTTTAGGAATAAGGGGCAGGTAATTATAAGATTTATTCTTCTTCCTGCTCCTTTTGTCCATGGAATGGCTATTTATGATTTTTTAAGGAAGAAACTATGATTGTATTATTCCATGTGGCAAATAAAAACTCTGAACTGAACTGAACTGAACTTCAGACTGTACTACCTAGCCTGTCAATCACGTGTTATTTGGTGTTGGCAAAACAGTGAGAGGCTGCCCACACCAGCATGGGTTAAACTGGAAGAGAACATAATCCATCCTACTCCACTACAGGTAATCCCCTATATAGACACGCAAAAAACCCTTAACTCTATCACTAAAAACCAGATTATACATCATACCTTTGCATGTTGGAAAGAAACTATTAAACTAATGGGAAATCAAAATACCTAGTTAATGAGCATGCCCCTGTGGAACAACCCTTGTGTCCCCAAAATTATTAGTGATGGAATATCTGAAAATTGGAGAACCAAGGGAATCACCGAAATAAGAGACTTGTATAACCAAAGCATCTTTTCTGATTTTAATTCCCTGAGAGCGAAATATAATTTACCTTCATCCATCTTTTTTTAAATACCTACAGATACGGAACTGGGTCAAAAATAACAGTTATAGCTATCCCCATATGTCTGAAACACCAATAGAGAAACTGTTTAACACTACAAAAACATCAAAGGGCCTGATATCTAAAATCTACACACTGATGAACACTGAACAGAAAGATGATAGGATGCTACAACAAAAAGATAAATGGGAAAAAGATATTAAACACAAATATACCATGAAAGAATGGCAGTCATTGCTCCAGAACTCCCAAACAACTTTAACAAATACCAACCATAGGTTAACACAATTTAATATACTACACAGAATTTATTATACACCTCACAGATTATATCAATTTAGCCACGAGACATCACCCAATTGTCTTCGATGTCAACATGCTAAAAGGGACCTAATCCACACGTTCTGGAATTGCCGGAAGTTAAATTATTACTGGAAATTTATATTTGAACAACTTTCAAAAATTATTGGAAAGACGATGACTCCTGACGCACGAATAGCTATTTTGGGTGATATCTCTATGCTGAGTAACTTTGACAACTTTGAAAATAAATGTATCCTGTTAGGAATGTCTGCTGCAAAAAAATGTATTCTTTGTCATTGGAAATCTGAACCCCCTCCCCCGACTAAACAATGGTGGGCAGAACTCCTATCCTATTGCACACCTGAAAAAAATCATGTATAATGTGAAAGGAAAAATAATACACTTTCAGAAGATCTGGGGTCGGGCAATGGATTACATACCAAATATTGGTATAGAACTGGAGAGAGCCAATTGAAGCATAGAGATTGTGGATATTGTCTTTTTATATTCTATATTTGTCTGCCTGTTTTTCTTTTTTCTTTTTGTTGTCATGTTTATTATTTTATTCAGGTAGTAGCACAGACAATCATGGTCTTAAAGTAAATCATGCATTCGATAGTTTTTTCTTTTTTTTTTTGTACTAGGAAGGGTCGGGGAAGGGTTAGTAATTGTTTAGTTAGGAAATGTAATTTATATATTTATAACTTGCATTTTACAACTGTATGTAAATGAAATGTTAAAAGCAAATAAAAGATAATTGAAAAAAAAAAAAAAAATCCTATGGACTCACAACAGCCACCTGTTGTGGCAGGAGATGAGAGTCTGTGTTCTCAAATGAAGAACTGTTGAAATTCTAGACCCTCTTTTAAGTCGGATATTAAAAAAAAACTGTCCTTGTTTGGTCTGATACTATTTTCTGAAAAGCCATTTCATCATTTATTTATTCGTACATGGAATTACCACAGTCCAACAGTACAAATTCATATAATTCACCAAATACCAATTTCATTGGCTTAGTGACAATAAGACGCTTGTTTTCTCTGTTCTGGGCAGAATGTCTTGGCGTCTCCACGCTACTGTATATTCTGCCCCGTTGCAATGTATTATTTTCCCATTGCAACGTATTATTTTCCTGTTTGTTGTTCACTTTTGAATAAACCTCTGAAAGATTAATTCTACCTTTTATTATTGAAGATTATCAGATAAACGCAACAGCAGCCGTATGCTAGTGGCTAACTTACAGCACGCTGTCCAGTCACATGATTGACTGTTTACATCCCACACCCTACTCGCGGACCCCTCCCCCTCCTTCATGCCACTGTGTTATCACCTGAATCAGCCTCATTAGTCCACACTCTTTTAAATATAGAAAAGGCCTGGGACTAATTCATTTTAATTAGTGCTGTCAGGGGATTCAAAAAATTTATCTAATTAATTACAGGATTTGTAATTAATTAATCTAATTAATCACATTTTAATCGCATAACCATTCTAGGCCTGGATATTCTATATTATTTTTTTTGATCCACTTTCTCCTTATTTTTCTATTTTTCTCCCGTCTGCTGTGCAGGCGTCCCCCAACCGACCTGTAGGAGTCACTGTCCACAACGTCCAGATTACCACCCATTGACTTCCACCCGCTAACTCTGCCAATGAGTTAGTATGACGGCCGGCCCAAGCCAGAGGCAATGCTGACACCCGGAGTCGAGACCGGAGTCTCTTGCATTGGTGACGAGCGCAATATCCGCTGCGCCACCCAGCCGCCCTGATATTCTATATTCTATAATCATATTTCAAATGTGTCCAGATGGCAGAATTCAGTACTGTATCTACAAAACCTTCTATTTAATCATCTTCCCTTTATTCATTTGCTTAGATTTTTCAGGTCTGGTCAATTTTAGCATGGTGTTATTCACAGTCAAAGATAAAAAAAATATATATATATATATTTAATTGATATTCTCATTTGGTTACTAGGCTGTTACTCAAGCCTAGTAACAGACACAGTATTTCTGACACTGGGAATACATTTCCTGAGATCCATAGATGTCCCAGTTGTCCCTAGAATCAGATACCAAGAACATGCAAATGGCCATTGTCTATAAATGTTTATGAATGAATGAGAATATATATATTTTTTTAATTTGCCTTAATTTTCATAACGCGATAATTTGCTGTGTAATTAATTAATCTAATTAACGCGATAAACTGACAGCACTAATTTAAATGTAAGGAGTCTGGTAAAAGAACAAAATATGGATCATCTGAAAATTCTGGTCTCTCAGATTGATTCTGATATTTTAGTGTTAACTGAATCACGTCAGTCAGCAGACAAAGATCAGACTATTCAAATCCAACATCAAGCCAGTACTCTTATAAGAATAGAATAGAATAGAAATACTTTTATTATCCCGTGGGAAATTTGACACTGCAAATCGCTCAACATTTAAACATTTAGACAGGACAGGTCACAAATTAGAATAATAACACAAATCAATCAAGTTGCCTAGGATAAGAGTAGAGTAAAATAGAATAAAAATGAAATAAAATATACAGAAATAAATACAGTAAAAATATACTGAGCATGGGGGAAGGGCATGGGGGGTACAGGTAGTAAAAAACAACACAGCAGTGTAAACAATTTGGTCAATATAATTCCTGCCACTATTGAGCTGCCGCTCTGTGCTCAGTGATGCAGTGAGGCACAGTGATGCATTGTATAGTCTGATGGCTGTTGGAATGAAGGACTTCCTGTGCCGTTCAGTGCTGCATTTGGGTAGTGTGAGCCTAGCACTGAACATGCTCCTCCTGTCAGCCAAGTCTGTGTATAGTGGGTGGGTGGGGTTTTCCCTGATGGCCTGGAGCTTAGCAAGGCTCCTCCTCTCCGCCACCCTCGCTAGAGAGTCCAGCTCCACCCCAACCACGCTGCTGGCCTTCCTGACCAGCTTATCCAGCCTGGTTGTGTCCACTGCTCTCAGTCCGCTGCCCCAGCAGGTCACAGCATACAAGAAGGCGCCCGCCACCACCGACTCATAGAACATCCTCAACATCCTTGTACAGACATTGAAGGATCTCAGCATTCTGAGGAAGTAGAGTCGGCTCTGGCCCTTCTTGTATATACGGATCCGAGACGTGGAGGACAACCAAGATCACAATGACTAGAGTGCAGTCATTCATCAACAGATGCCTGAGGCGGATCCTGAACTGGCCAGATACCATCAGTAACAATGATCTCTGGCAGAGAACGGGCGAACAACCTGTGGAAGAACAAATCAAAAGAAGAAAGTGGGGATGGATCGGCCACACACTACGCAAACCAAACACAAGCACCACCAGACAGGCCCTTAGATGGAACCCCCAAGGCAAAAGGAAGAGAGGCCGGCCCAAGAACACCTGGCGCAGGGACTTGGAGACAGACATCACACAGAGCGGACTGACATGGAAACAGCTGGAAAGCAAAGCACAGGTCAGAGGACCCTGGCGAACTGTTGTCGACGGCCTATGCTCCCCCAAAAGGAGCGATAGGCGTAAGTAAGTAAATCACGTGACATCAGCTCCATTGATAAACTAGCAGAGTTACTCTCCCATTATTCAGACGGTGAGATGATTGTCTTTGGTGATTTTAATGATAATTGGTTAAGTAATGCCTCCAACTACTTTAAGGAGGTTAGTGGTAATTTACATCTTCCCCAGCTGGTTACTGAACCCACCAGGCCAAACCTGAAAAACATGGCTAAATCCACCTCAATTGATTCGCTATTCTAAAATAGATGTAATAATTCAGCTTGCAGAGTATTTGAGTTGGGAATCAGAGATCACTGCCCCACAGCATGTATCAAAAACTCCAGAAAACTAAATCTCACACTATTTCCAAAAGACACCCCTGATGTTGTTCTCTCCCTCAGTCATCAATAAACATGCTCCTTTTAAATAAATGAGGATAAAAGATAGATTAACCCTGTGGTTCTCACCTGAGCTATGTGATTTATTTAGAGAAAGGAACACAGACACTCTGGAGACCCTTCCCATCTGTCATTATTTAGGCAATTTAGAAATAAATTTGCATCTGAGGTAGTGAATGCCAAATCAAACTACTATTTGAATTTTATCACCAGCTCATATTTAGATCCCTTTATACGGCCATAATTTTTTGAAGTGGTGAATTCAATTTAATCGTCTAATATCTGAGCAGAAAGAGATTTGTCTGGCCTTTAATAGGCACATTTTCTGAAGCAGGTCATTTGTTTGATAATAATTATATGGAGCCACCGCTTGGTGATCATGAGCTGGTGCACGCTATGAGGCATGCCTCACAGTTTACCTTGCAGCCCTTCTCTACCTGTGTTGTTTTTGAAGTATTACAGACCATTGATACCAGGAAATCAACTGGAGAGGTTAAGCTGCTCCAGTAATTACAGAACTAACTAGGGATGGGAATTGATAAGATTGTAGTATTGTCACGATACTGGAATTTCGACTTCGATACGATACCTTGAAAAGTATCGATACTTTTGCTACTTTCAATACCAAAAAAAAAAATTATAATAATTTTTTTTTATTATAATATTTTTTTTTTCTTCTTTTTACAAATTTTGCTTTTGTTGCTGGTTGATTCTCCTCAGCTTCTCTTTGGTACTATACGAGAAGATAAATACACTTTTAAAACCCTTTGTTTATCTTTAGATCAGAGAGAGAAAGAGAGAGTGGCTGCTGGAGATTTTAGGTCTACTGAGCGCACCTTTCTAGTTATGACCCGAAAACAAGGGTACTAGAGAGAGAGAGAGAGAGAGAGAGAGATTTCTCCGGAGCTATGCTCGGAGCATTTATTAACGTTACATTTTCAACAACATTGCTGCTAATTGGACACTTCATGGAGGCGGGGTAATGTTGTGTCGAGTTCATGCGTGTACTGGTGTAGGATGGGCTCCGGCTCCGCTCGACCGAACGTTGGAAACGGGGTAGTTGTGTCGAGTTCATGCGTGTACTAGTGTAGGATGGGCTCCGGCTCCGCTCGACCGAACGTTGGAAACGGGGTAGTTGTGTCGAGTTCATGCGTGTACTGGTGTAGTGGGCTCGGCTTGACGTTACTCCGTTTCCATGAAGTAATAGGTGGCAAGCTAGCTAGCATTAAGCTAACGGAGGAACGACAGCTAACATTAGCTAATAATAGCGTTGTTTACAAACTGAAGACAGGGCTGCGCTGCCCGGCTGTGAGGGGGAGGAGGCTGCAGCAGCTTGTGTCTGTTGCTCTGAGCGAGGAGGAGGCGGAAGGGCAAGGCTCTGGCAGCGCGTCTGTCTGTCAACAACTTGCGGGAGCAAGCCAGCTGGTACCGATACTGCAGAAAGTATCGGTACTTCGGGAAATGAGTATTGAAGCCGTTTTAAATATTCAGTATCGATATGTATCGATACTTCGATATTTTTGACAACACTATAAGATTGTATCGATACGATTCCATTATCGATTCTGCTTATCGATACGATTCTTTATCGATCCCTGCTAAATGTATAATTTAAATAAATAAATTGGAAATGCAAAAGAACTACGCTGGTTAGAATAACAACATGCAACTTGACATTTCTGATAGTCATTTATTGTTGAGCCCCCATGTCAGAAAAATACAAAAACTGTAAAAAAAAATGTTTTAACTATAGCCTACACTTAAATAAAATAATGTATTTGAGATTCTCTTAAAGGGGAACTATTTTACTATTTCTTTCACTATTTGGGCACTTTTACACAATTCCTGTGAGTCTATGGAACACCTCTGTAATATATATATTTTTTTTTATTCATTGTTTTGTATTTCTAATCAAGTCCTCAAAAACAGCATTTTTCTACCTCAAGATCTCGAGCCGTTTTGAGCCTGGGCTCCTAAACCACTGCGCAGCGGCGTCGTCGCCTGAACATTAACATGCAGCGGTGTCTTTATGACATCACATATCGCGCACATTTTCAAATGACTCAGTTCAGTGAGGGTGAATATTGTGAGAGGAGAATTGGAAGAATGCGCCAATATGAGAATTTTGAGACATAGATCATATTAATATAAGTTCACATAGCTAGGAAACAATGCTAAACACTCAAAAAGGCCATTTATAAGATAGTTCCCCTTTAAAAATATTTAATTTAAAAAAAAAATTATTCTTAAACTAATTTAATCTATTGAATAACGACCTGTTGAATGTAACTACAGTTCAATATCTTAAACTAATTTAATCATTTGAACCGTAGTTGCATTCAACAGGTCGTTATTCCTCTGACTTCTCTGTCTCTGGTCTTTCAGAGACACACACACACACAGAGCTCCCTCCCCGGTCCCCGCTCGCCCCTGTCCTGTAAGGCAGTGTTTCTCAAAGTGGGGGGCGCAGAGGCGTGAGATTTTTTTTTTTTTTTTAGATTACAGAAAATTATCACTAAAGTGCTATCTGTTGCAGCTGCACTGTTCTCCATGAAAATACCATATTTGGATAAGTTTGACCATTTCTCAAAATCTGAAAATCATTATTTAATAAAACACAGAAAAGGATCACAAAGTTACTCTCGATAAAAAAATACTTTACAGACAACATTGAGACAAAGCTTCCTGACACATCTCCATCCAAACTCTTGGAAGAACTCATTGAAATCTCATCTGATACCACTTGGAGAGCTAGTTTCAGAGTGTGGTGCTGAGTACCAAGTATCTCATGATGCAGCAGTTAAGGTGTTGATACCATTCAGCACCACATATCTGTGTGAAGCTGGATTTTCATCCATGACAGCTCTGAAAACAAAATATAGGGCCAAGTTGAGCCTTGAGGATGACATGCGTGTTGCCTTGTCAAAGACTGACAGCAATAAAGACTGTTTGCTTATTTCCTATGTTCGCTTTGTAAATTCCCAGTCACTGAGTGAAGATCTGCTGTTTTGCAAATATGTCAAAAACAGAGCGACAGCTGATGAGCTCTTCAAAATTATTGACAGTTACCCGACAGAACATGGACTGAAATGGGAGAACTGTGTGGGCTTTTGCTCTGACGGTGCGCAGGCCATGGCAGGGAAAAGGAGGGGGCTACAGGCGCTCATCAAGGGGGTCTCGCCAAACGCGCAATGGACGCACTGTAAATTCACAGAGAGGCGCCAGCGTCAAGACAGCTTAGCCCTGAGCTGAATGAGGTTGACAGGTTATAAACGTGGTTAATTTCATCAAAACCCGAGCCCTGAAAGTGCACCTGTTCTCTGCGCTGTGTGAGGAGATGGGAGCTGACCATTCTGCAGTGCTGTTTCACAGCGAGGCAAGGTGGCTCTCGCAAGGGAAGGTGTTGTCAATTTGAAAGGTCACGATATTAGTGTTATTTCAATAGATTTAAACATGGCCCATTTCATGACTATTTTGTTGGGGCGAGGGGGGCCCAAGATATTTTGGTCCGCCAAAGGGGGGCCTGACAGAAAAAGTTTGAGAAGCACTGCTGTAAGGTATTGGCTCGTGTTGCTACACGGACATGTTTGTATGTTGCACGGTACTTCCTGACTTACCTACTAGTAAACAGTCAACGTGATCACACGCTCTCCGTCTCTCATTATATGTGAACTGCCCCCACCCCTTTTTTTATTTGTACCTGTACTACCTGCTGTCAGCTGTTATCTCTCTCTGTGTGTCTGTATGAGCTTGGTTAGTTAGCGTTAGCTAGCGTTAGCTCCGTGGCTGTTAGGTTGCCCCGAATTAAATGAATGACTCTGTTCTAAAGCATTCGGGTAGTTTTCAATCACTGCACTTAGAAACAGTCAAACAGCGGGAGCATTTCGGGAGCATGATATGACCAAAACCCAGGCAATTTCGAGCCCTTAAGGAATCAAATAGTCTGCCATAGCTACATGCGTGGCGCTAACGTTATTGTTTTGAAATGAGCAACTGTCAGAAAAGCCTGGCAGCGATAAGAGAAATCGATAGTCACGGAGGCATGCGATTCCAGTAATCGGACAATCAGGAACCGGCTCCCAACGGGAACCGGTTTTCTATTCCCATCACTAGAACTAACATATATAAACATTTTCATTGCCATCATGTATAGTTCCTAGTATCTGGAAAATAGCTCATGTTGTTCCATTACATAAAGGTGGAGATAGAAGTAATCTTAATAGCTATCGACCAATATCCAAGCTATCCTGTCTTGCAAAGATCTGTTTCTCTCAGATCACTCTATATTAAGCCCACATCAATGTGAGTTTAGAGCAACAGCCACTACTCTAGTTGTAAATGGTATAGTATCTGACCTTGACAGAAGAAAACACTGTGCTGCCTGTTTTCTAGATCTGTCAAAAGCATTTGACATAGTTCATCACTCTCTTCTATTGCAAAGGTTAATGAATGTTGGCTTTGACACATCTGCTTACAAATGGTTTCAGAGCTATTTATCCAAAAGGCATACTTTTACAATTACTAGTTTAGTTTCAAGTGTTGTTTTATTTGTCACATATAAAGTACATGTACAGTACATTCCAGTAGAATGCTTGCTTCTGTATGAGCCCCCTGATAATATGCTGCATACAGTAAAAAAGTTAAAAGAATAGGATCCAAACACTATACAAAATATACAATATACAAACTAAAGTACAACCTAAAGTACAAAATTTAAACAATGAGGTACAAAATGCAAACTATTTTAAATGCACGAATGAGGTATGAAAATGCGAATCTTTTTGTAATAGATAGAAATATGGTGTTAAAATGTGTTTAAAGTGTCTAAAGTTAATGTTAAAGGTGAGTGTTTGTTTTAAAGTGAGTGTGTGCATGTGGATGTGTGTGCAATGAATGTAGATGGATGGATTAGTGTTGCATTGAGCATCCTGATGGCCTGGGGAGAGAAGCTCCTTTTGAGTCTCTCTATACTGGCGATGAGATAGCAGCAGTTGTTTGGGTGGCTAGAGACTTTGACTATTCTCTTAGCCTTGGCGCTGCAACGCCTGGTTTAAATGTCCTGGAGAGTGGGAAGCCCACGTCCAATGGTGATCGAGCCACTCTCTGCAGTCTGCTGTGGTCGTGTGCGGTGCTATTCCCAAACCGGAGATGATGTTACCCGTCAGGATGCTCTCTATTGTGCATGAGTAGAAGTTCTTTAAGATCTTCTGAATCACTTTGAACCTCCTTAGACCCCTACTATTTATATTAATGATATGGTCTCTGATATTGTCAGGATCATCTCTATGCGGATGACACTATCGTCTATTGTGTTGTTGACTCTGTCTGTACAACTAGCCATTACAGTGCAGGATGCGCTTGTTAATCTTAAACTGGTACTCAAACCAAACAAAATTCAATACCTTGGCATCTGGCTTGATCAGAAATGTACAATTAAATGCCATGTAGATAACCTTGCATGTAATCTGCGACAGAAGGTTGGCTTTTTGTACAGAAACAAACCCTATTTTCCTATGCTTAGCAGAAGGAGGCTTGTTGAAGCTATTTCTGTTTTGGATTATGGACACATAGTTTATAGACATGCTGCTGCTTCTACTATAACGCCCCAGAGTTTGCACTGAATTAGGAAAATCAGCTTTTAGTTTCTGTGCCACCGACAGATGGAATCTTTTGCAAAGCACTTTAAACTCAATACTTGAGTATCCATTGGTCAGTTTAAATCTATAATAGCCAACCAAATTGTTTAAATTATTAACTTTTCCGTTTCTATATTATTTTTGTATCCCTCTTAACACTGAGTGCCAATGACGAGAAATCTCGTTGTTGGCCGCCATGCGTTGAGTGCCAACGATGAGAAATCTCATTATTTAATCGTTATTGCTTTTATTAGCGATATCCATAAATTTTTCATCAATCCAGCCTCACGTTATCATTGGGACTGGCTCTGACCTCGAAAAGGGCAAATACCGCCCCCTATCATCTCCCGGATGGTAATGCACCCATTGGATTGGACTCAATGGAAATGCATGGGGGGGAAAAAACCCGGATTCCACATTTTACTTCTCAGGCATGTAACCCGAGACGATTGCATTCATTGGGGACCCTCAGAGCAGCGTGGAATATGTTTCGAGGTTGGATCGCTGGATCAATAAACGCAAATCGATATTTGGAATGGCGATCAGGAATTGGAATAATCTTTTTGCAGAACATCTGATGTGAGGTAAGGAATCTATTTTACCAGTCTTGGGGTAATCAGATGTTTTTTTCACATATTTCACAACGTGTCCCCTATTTGTGTATGTGTATATGACGTTAGCGCTGACCAGGTCATAGATAATCGATTTTCAGCCCGCTTCTCTAGCGTGCATAAGTACACATATTAGGGGTGCACCGATATATCGGTCGGGTATCGGTCGATAAGTGCCTTGTTGACTGCCATCGGCCTATAAGCTAAAATTTGCCGATGGCAGTGGCCGATAAATATCAGTCAATTTGTGTCGCGTCAATCTGGTCCACACGTTCAAACTTTGAAAAAAGTTTCAGTCAAGCGACCTGCACAACGCCGCCCCCACACACGCTACTGCATCAAAGTTACTTATGATTAACAAAGGCATTCGTTTTGTGGCATTAACGTTATATAGTTACACGTTCAATAACATCAGCATATTTACCCGAGTCGACCATAGCAAGCATTACTCATTCATATCTCTCACTTCCTTCCTTTGCTCAGAGAGCCCGTACTGAATTGTACCCATTCTGCAATCTGTTAATAAAGTTTTCAATCAGACAAATGTATAGAAAAGCTTTTATTATAACATTCGTTGCAGTAAAATCATTATGCCTCGTTTAGTACTCCTGCGGAGCGCTGGTAATCTACTCGTGGGCCGCGGGGAGCTAACGTTATTAGCTTTGTTGTTGATCTCGTGAAAATCAATGGCGGACTTCCCAGAAGTAAAAAGTGAATAAGCGCTTGCCGATTGGTGGTAAGAACTAGGGATGCACCGAATGGGAAATTCTTGGCCGAAACCGATACCAAAAATAGGAAACAGTTGGCCGAAAACCGAAAATATATATATAATGTATTTCTTTTTTTTTTCAGTTACCTGATTATGGCAAAAGACATGATTATGGGAAAACGTAACTTAAATAATATTAATAATCACTTATTTATTCAGTACTTTTGAATGCATACATTAATTCCAGACTGACAACAAAATGTGCATTAAAGTCAAGTGCATTTTCTTTTCTCTGTAGGATAACTACAACAAAGTGCATTCAGAACAAAGCCATGGTGCTTTAAAACTGCATAACGATCTGCATAAAGACACGTCACAGGACTGTTGTATTTACTACATCTCCCGTGACTCTTAGCGGGGGATGACGTAGCTTACGAGAGACGGGTCAAAGAGGAATGGGAGCATTGTTAGCTAGCTTAACGTTAGTTCAAAAGGTTTTAACCGCGACAGGCATATAGTAATGGCGAGGATATAAAGCATGTTAAAGACGCATTTATTGGATGTGTTGCTGGCGGAGTTTATATAGAAACAGCGCGACTCCCAATAGGAGTTAGTTATCACAGGCTGCAGAACGCAGGAAGAGCTGCCAAGCTGCTCACGTTACACGTTGCGCGTTTTGATTACGTCATCACAACAACACTTTAGGTTATGAACATTACGTAACCCTGTTCTTTGACATTCTGTGATATATTTTCGGTGCTAAAACCAGAGCATTTTTTACCATTTTCGGCCGATAATTTTCGGTGCATCCCTAATTTACATTAGTATTTACAGTGATTTAATATGCAGTGAATACAAATAATGATAACGTTAATAACGATTATTATTAACGATAATGTTGCTTTTAGAAATGGTGGTTGGCTTCATCTGATAAATGGTTATGATCACCAGAGAGATACTAGCCACAGATTCAGGGTCAGTTATTTTCCCATTGTACGAATTGTTAAGCTTATGGAATGTAAGGGAAATCTGATCCTAGGTCTGCAACTAAAGCCAGGCGTCTACTCTGTGGTGATGTCAGTCAGCAGCGCCAAATAGCAGTGTAGTTTCCCAGCGAACTAAAACATAAACGTTGTTATTTTGCTACCTTTACGATTAATTGCGAATATTTTCATGTTTAGCTATAGATTGTGGATGAATACGCACAGAAAGGTACACCATGCCAATGGCCATGCTTTATTTGTTTTAAACGAACCGTTTTAGAAATGGGCAATGGGGAAATACAATAAGTGGAACAGAGGGTGGAACAGGAAAAAAAACGAAAATGACATAACCACTACACCTCCCTATCAATGTTCCCTCTAATTTTTTTTCGGTCTGAGCAAACAGTCAAACCTCCTGAGCAGACATCAGCAACTACTGAGCAACATACATCACCTTCCGATTAACCGGCTGGTTGATAAGCGGCGGTTTGTAAAAAATAATTTACCTTTAACCGTCCAACATAAAAATCAACACATTTAGCTGATACACAGAAATAATACAAAAAGGCATATATTCCTTAATAAAATATTTATTTGACCATTGACGATACAGAGCAACGTCCTCCCTCTTCTCTCTCCCCCTCTAAACCTCTCACCTTCCCCTCTGCTTCATTCCTCCTTTCTGTTATTCAGATACACATCATTAAAGAAAAGTCACTCGTTTCCAGACTCCTCTGGTCTGGTCTTAGTTCTTACTTAGTCCTTTCTGTTAGTCTGTGTGCACACTGCACATCAGAACACCTTCACATCAGAACACCTGCACATCAGAACACTGCACATCAGAACACTGCACATCAGAACACCTGCACATAGGTGAAAATAGTAACTTGTTTACTCCTCTGTTCCTCAAAAAATAAATAAAATAATAAATAAAATAATCCAAAGGCAGCTCTTCTCCTCTGGTCTGGTCTTATAGGCTCTTAGCTCTTAGTCCTTTCTGTTAGTCTGTGTGCACCTGCACATCAGAAAAGAGTCACTTGTTTACTCTCTGCTCCTCAAAAAAATTAAAGAATAAAGTAAAAAAAAAAAAAAAGTTATCCAAAGTCAGCAGAAGCCACTTCTCCTCTGGTCTGGTCTTAGTTCTTACTTAGTCCTTTCTGTTAGTCTGTGTGCACCTGCACATCAGAACACCTGCACATCAGAACACCTGCACATCAGAACACTGCACATCAGTGTTGTGATATATGTGATGTGATTTAAACTAACCACTAGATGGCCCCATCTACCAGCTACATGGGCCACACCACTACACATCAGAAAAGAGTCACTTGTTTACTCCTCTGTTCCTCAAAATTATAAAATAATAAATAGAATAATCCAAAGGCATCTCTTCTCTGGTCTGGTCTTAGTTCTTACTTAGTCCTTTCTGTTAGTCTGTGTGCACACTGCACATCAGAACACTGCACATCAGAAAATAGTAACTTGTTTACTCTGTTACTAAAAAAATAAATAAAATAATAAATAAAATAATCCAAAGGCAGCTCTTCTCCTCTGGTCTGGTTTTATAGGCTCTTCGCTCTTAGTCCTTTCTGTTAGTCTGTGTGCACCTGCACATCAGAAAATAGTCACTTGTTTACTCTCTGCTCCTCAAAAAAAATTAAAAATAAAGTTAAAAAAATAAAGTTATCCAAAGTCAGCAGAAGCCACTTCTCCTCTGGTCTGGTCTTAGTTCTTACTTAGTCCTTTCTGTTAGTCTGTGTGCACCTGCACATCAGAAAAGAGTCACTTGTTTACTCTCTGCTCCTCAAAAAAATTAAAGAATAAAGTAAAAAAAAAATAAAGTTATCCAAAGTCAGCAGAAGCCACTTCTCCTCTGGTATGGTCTTAGTTCTTACTTAGTCCTTTCTGTTAGTCTGTGTGCACCTGCACATCAGAAAAGAGTCACTTGTTTACTCTCTGCTCCTCAAAAAAATTTAAGAATAAAGTAAAAAAAATAAAGTTATCCAACAAAGTCAGCAGAAGCCACTTCTCCTCTGGTCTGGTCCGCTTCTTCTGGGAAACAGAGTAGAATAGAATAGAGTAATTAGTAATTAATCTTCTAACGTCAGATTTTTGCCAAGTTCAAAACACACATGTTTATGTTACTGTTAATACTGTAGTCTTGAAACTGTCTTGGTCTAGAAAATACAAACATGACTAAACAGAATTATGTTAATATTAGCAGTTCTACAACTGATAAAAACAAGCTCTTAATGATTCAGATGATAATTCCTAATGAGTGACAGACAGTATAACACGCACATATCTGATCAGGAACTAATATGTTACCTTATCTTTCCCGTCTGTCCTTCTCAGTTCTCCAGTGGTTGTACACCTTGTCCAGGCTGATGGTGGTGGCGGCACCGTCTCTGTCTGCTTGCAGCCTTGACTTGATTCGCATCAACTCGTCTAGATGTTCCACTTCAAGACGATTTCTTGATGTTGTTTTGATACGATTCATCAAGCTAAACCCTCTTTCACAGTCTGCACTGGACGCTTGAAATGTCCCACAAATGTCAACAAGCTGTGAGACGTTGCTCAACTCCTCACATCTAAGTGTTGCAGCCGCCATATGTGAGAATGTGCTGATTGTATTTTGTTTCAGTTTGTGTCTCACAATGTACTTTAAATCAGCATATTCACGGTTGATGGCATCCATAGACTCTGGGAGGAGAATGGCCTGGTATTTCTTTGCCAGCACAGCAACATCTGATGCTCCGTAGTCAAAAGTGATGTTGGCTGGACTCAATGCTGCAATGTCAAACGCAGACCACTCTTTTAAACCCTCCACTGGAAATCGAGCATCCAGGTGATCACACAGGCTGTGAATAAACAGGATCATATCCCTGGTAATAGTGTCCCCATCTGCTTCGGAGGCCCTCATCACCTCTCTGACCCTGTCACTCCACTGAGGCCCTGCATCATTCAGGTACTGTGAACGCAGCTTCTCGATCTTGGCTCTTGCAAGGCAATGCCCTTCCATCACTGTCAGGTTACATTTTTGGAGAGAAAGGCAGAGTTGTGCCAGCTCGCTCAATACATCTCCAAGAGCAGTGAGTGTAACCTTGTACTTTGGATCAATCAGCTTTTTGTAGCAGTATTTTGCCACTGGATCTCCTTCATCACAGACTCTTCTGCAGTATTCTTCAAGAACAGTGTCGTTTCTCAGAACAGCATTTACAGCTTGGTTGCGTGACAGCCATCGCACTTCATTTAAAGGCCTGAATGACAGTGTATCCTCATCAAGGACCTCTGCTAGTTCCTCAAATCTGCCCTTCTTTACTGCTGACCGGGAGAACATGTTGTATACACTTCTAAGAAGAGTTTCCACTTCTCTCATCAAAGGCACATGTTTCCAAGCATCATCAATGCCCAAGTCCTCTTTGTGGGCCACACAGTGTTGTTCTGTGAGATGTGGTATTTGGCGTCTCAATATAGCTGCAACTCCATTGTGCTTTCCTAACATTACTGAGGCACCATCAGAGGTCAACATCACCATTCTCTGCATGTCTAATTCATGTTTGGAATAAAACTGCGTGATGGCCTCAACAATAGCTGGAGCAGTGCATGACGTTAACTGAATGATGGCACCAAACTCAGTTTTGTAGTTGACATCATTTTCCTCCCTGTATTTTATATACAGAACTAGCATTTTGTGCACTGTGATGTCTGTGCTCTAATCTACTATCAAAGTATGAAACGGGGCATTTCGAATATTGCACAGTCTGATTCTGTACAATCGCATTGATTGACTTCACAAACTCAAAGGCATAGTTCTTGCTGCGCCAGTGTTCTGGGATACTCACATATTTTGCCACATGATCATGGATCTGTTGAACAGACAGCATCGATGCGTTCATTTGTATGCCGAGTAGTACATTGTCAATGAGCACTTTCACTTGCTGGCTGTCGGATCTGTTCTTTTGCAACTGCTCATTCCTCTCGCGTCTTTCCTCTTCATTCTGCAGCAGCAACTCACCGATTCCAACCATATTACGTCTCCGTAAAATTCCAGCAGCATTCTGGTGCGTTTTGTTCAGAAGGTGGCGTTTGAGGTAGTCCATTTTCCACTCGCCCCATTTTTTCCCTTCAGAAAAGTCACCTGAAACCTTTGCCTCGCAACATGTTTTGCAGATAACTCCTTTCTCCTCCGAAAAAGAAAAAACGTCTCCCAGTTGCACATGTTGTCCGTCTATTTGCACAAACTGTGCCAGCCATTCAGTCTTAAAAGAGAACACTTTCCTCCTTACTTTTGCTGGGTTGGCGGCGGCGGTGTGAGTCGTGTTAGCTTTGTTTTTCTTATGATGCTGACTAGTAGTAGTCATTATTATTTTACCGTCTCTCCCGTCCGCCTATTGCTTAATAACAGCGGAGCAGTGCTGCCGTTGCTTCCGCGTTTTCCCTGATTGGCTGCGACACGCCCCGCGGCAGGCGCGGCAACCGCAGAGCGGAGCTCTGCCGCGGAGCGGAGCGGCAGAGCTTGCGGCATTATGTAACCGCCCTAATCCGCCATGATTTTCATTCGAAGCTCAGCTCACCTGGCAGCGCAGCGGTCCTGCGGTCCGTTGTTGACAAGTTCGAATCCCATCAAATCTTTTTTTTAACGTGTATTTTCGCCGGTTAAGGTTAGGCATGGTTAAGGTTAAGGTTAAGGTTAGGCATTGTTTCGGAGTTGGTTAAGGTTAGAACGGTTAAGTTTAGGCGCTGTTAAGGAGCTGGTTAAGGTTAGAGTTTGTCAAAGAGAATGGCAATATTCTTTCTATGGTTAAGGTTAGGCATGGTTAAGGTTAAGGTTAGGCATTGTTTCGGAGTTGGTTAAGGTTAGAACGGTTAAGTTTAGGCGCTGTTAAGGAGCTGGTTAAGGTTAGCGTTTGTCTTAGAGAATGGCAATAGACAGCCTATTTCCGCACTGCCGCTCTCCCGCGTTGCCGCGGTCACATGGTCAAATTGTCACATTCTTGCACTCCTCCGCTGTTAGAAAGCAACACGCCTCCCGTCCACGTGTATATTTTCCCTAACGCTATCACTTCCGCGTCGGCTGCTTGCAGATTGAGGAAGGGCCAAACGTTTAGGCAAATCACAGACGCCGATACTAAAACGTCTCTCTGTGGTGCCACGCAATAGGTTGGATCGTATCCAAGAGCTAGCCAACCCAGAGCATGAGAATTACGTGCATCCAAACAAACGTATTTTTTTTTTTTTTTTTTTTTTACAAACGTTTCTGTGCGCAAGATATTTCAGATGTGCGTGGGAGCATTTGGCCATGTGCGCGCGCGCGCACGGGCGCAGCTTAGGGGGAACATTGCTCCCTATAGTGTATACCTAGTAGTGTATCCTATAGTGTAGACCTAGTAGTGTAGCCCTAGTAGTGTAGACCTAGTAGTGTAGACCTAGTAGTGTAGACCTAGTAGTGTAGCCTATAGTGTAGACCTAGTAGTGTATCCTATAGTGTAGACCTAGTAGTGTAGACCTAGTAGTGTAGCCTATAGTGTAGACCTAGTAGTGTAGACCTAGTAGTGTAGCCTATAGTGTAGACCTAGTAGTGTAGCCTATAGTGTATACCTAGTAGTGTAGCCTATAGTGTATACCTAGTAGTGTAGCCTATAGTGTAGACCTAGTAGTGTAGCCTATAGTGTAGACCTAGTAGTGTAGCCTATAGTGTATACCTAGTAGTGTAGCCTATAGTGTATACCTAGTAGTGTAGCCTATAGTGTAGACCTAGTAGTGTAGCCTATAGTGTAGACCTAGTAGTGTAGCCTATAGTGTATACCTAGTAGTGTAGCCTATACCCCTATAGTGTATACCTAGTAGTGTAGCCTATAGTGTAGACCTAGTAGTGTAGCCTATAGGGTTTCCGTTGTCCGGTAATTACATTTTTTTTTACCGGGAAAATCTGTTGAAGTCCGACATATTTAAATCTCTCCTGTCATAATGTCCTGTGAAAATAATTCCCTCTAAGCACAACGGTCTTCATTAGATAAACCAATAGATACAAACATTGTGTATGACAAAATAAATATGGGCTGTTTTAAATTGTGTGAATAGTTGTTGTGAGTACTCGCACTATGTTTCAATATAATCCGTTTTACCATTCATTCATTATAAACACAGACGTAAGGTGTCCACCGCGCTCAGAACGGCAAATTCTATCAACACTTTTTTTTAAGCTCCGGCCAAAATGCGTGGTGACGTGTTGACCAATTTCGGAGGGGGATCCCAATGATATATCAATAAAAACATACTCTCAGTTCATGTCCAAGGGATTATGTTCACGCACACAGTAGAGCCATATGGAATCCGCGATCACGGAATCGCGGACGGAATCGCGGAATTGAGCAATAAAAATGGAATCAACTATAAAAAAAAAATTAAAAAAATTTTTTTTTTACTTTTTTTTTTTATGTTGTGGGACTTGTACAGCACTTTTTTCAACTTTGTCAGTGCTGTAAAGTTTAAACCTTTTTAAATCTTAGACAAACAAAACACTTTGCTTTCATGAAATATTGTAAGCAGTCATTTGAGGCTTCATAAAAGCAGCACAATGAACACATCTGTCAGTGCCGAGTCCGACCTCATCTTAAATAACAAACGGCATTGCTTGTTGTTGTTAACAAAGAGAGGCAGAGTTGATATATATATATACCTTTTTATTTTTATTTTTTTTTTAATCGAATTTTATTTTCATATTCGAATGAAATAAATGAATGAAGCTTCGAAGTATTTAAGACAGCCCTATTAAATGGACTGTTATATCTTATTAAATTGTGGACATTTATTCATTCCCACTTATTAGACACTATTTCTGATGGTAAAATGAGCGTACAAAGCAAAATACATAATTCTGAAATATTAAAACGGAAAAAACGGAATTTGGAAAAAAATAAAATGGAATTTGGAAAAAAATAAAACGGATTTCATATGGCTCTAGATGAGAAGCTAATTCATGCATTTTTATCTAGCCGGTTAGACTACTGTAATGCACTTTTCACAGGTCTCCCTAAGAAAACCACAGAGAGGCTTCAGCTAATCCAAAACTCTGCAGCCCGACTGCTAACTAGAACCAAAAGGAGAGAGCACATTAGTCCAGTCTTAGCTACTTTACACTGGCTTCCTGTAACATTTAGAATTGACTTCAAGGTCCTTCTCCTTACATACAAAGCTCTAAATGGACAGGGACCTACATCGCCAACACTAATATATTACAGGCCAGCAAGTAGGGCTGTCTTAAATACTTCGAAGCTGCGAAGCTTCGTTCGATGGGCGCCATGGGATTCGAATATGAAAATAAAATTCGATTATGTAAAAAAAATAAAAATAAAATGTATATGAATTCTTTTTTTAAATTGCAAAATCAACTCTGCCTCTCTTTGTTAATTACAACAAGCAATGCTGTTTGTTATTTAAGATGAGGTCGGACTTGGCACTGACAGATTTGTGTTCATTGTGCTGCTTTTATAAAGACTCAAATGACGGCTTACAATATTTCATGGAAGCAAAGTGTTTAGTTTTGTCTAAGATTTAAAAAGGTTTAAACTTTACAGCACTGACAAAGTTGAACAAAGTGCTGTACAAGTCCCACAACATAAAAAAAATATATATATTTATAATAATCTTTTTATTTCGAAGCTTCGAATTAAAATAGAATATCGGCCCCGAAGCTTCGAATTCCAAAAAATAAAACGAAGGTCAGCCCTACCAGCAAGAATACTGCCATCATCAGCTGCTGGACTACTAGAGGCTCCCAGAAACAGTCAAAAGAGGATCTGTGATGCAGCCTTTATCAACTATGCCCCAAAACTATGGAACAAACTACCCAAAAACACCAGGGAAGCCAACTCACTAGATATCATCAAAAGACAGCTTAAAACTTCTCTTAAAAAATCTCTTTGCTCAGGTATTTAAATGAAACATCAGGGACATCCTTACACAACTTGTATTTTACCTGCACTATTCATATTCTGCCTACTTTTATACACTTCCTATCAAATTCATGTGTCAGTTCTGTGCTAATTTTATCTCACTACCTCTTATGCACTGTAATTTTAAGAGCGCTGCTCTGTTGTAATATAAAACTGAACTTTGTAAAGAAACTCAAAGTTGAGAGTGATGCACTGCACTGTTGTTAAGTTGAGAGCGACACACTGCACTGTTGTTCTATAAGGTCATTTAGAACTGAACTTTGTAAAGAAACTCAGTGTTAAGAGCGATGCACTGCTCTGTTGTTCTATAAGGTCATTTAGAACTGAACTTTGTAAAGAAACTCAAAGTGTTAAGAGCGATGCACTGCTCTGTTGTTCTATAAGGTCATTCAGAACTGAACTTTGTAAAGAAACTCAGTGTTAAGAGCGATGCACTGCTCTGTTGTTCTATAAGGTCATTCAGAACTGAACTTTGTAAAGAAACTCAAAGTGTTAAGAGCGATGCACTGCTCTGTTGTTCTATAAGGTCATTCAGAACTGAACTTTGTAAAGAAACTCAGTGTTAAGAGCGATGCACTGCTCTGTTGTTCTATAAGGTCATTCAGAACTGAACTTTGTAAAGAAACTCAAAGTGTTAAGAGCGATGCACTGCTCTGTTCTATTAAGTGTTACGAGTGATGCTCTGTTGTAAATGTTATTGTATATTTTTATTTAACTATTTTATCACACTTTTTTACTCTGTCTATTGTATTTTATAATTTTTAGAATTGCCTATTTTTAAACTGAATCAACCCGCACTTTTTTACTCTGTCTATTGTATTTTATAAATGTTGTATTACTGAATGAAAGCGTAAACAGAGAGGCCTATTGGGGATGTTAGATCCTAAAGTGAACAGCTGATGGACCTTACCTTGCTGCCTCTCTCTTGTTCTGCTCGTGGAGCCGGACTAGTTCTACTGCTCAGTGCTCACAGACCCTTGTTGCTAAGACTCTGTGTTTTGTTGTGTTTTTCCAGACAAAGAGATTCATGTTCATCTTTAAGTGAAACTAGTGGTGTATTTATGTTCAGCCTGTTAGGTAATAAAGACAGAAACAAGCAGCAGCATTAGGTACAATGATGGCTGTTACGATGAATTGAAAATGGGGGACCCTGATGTAAACAAGACGAAAGTCTTTCTCTGGTCTGCATCCCCTTAACAATTGTATGTATTGAGCTGTGTGAATGAATGAATGAATGAATGAATGAATGAAAACTTTATTTAACAGATTGCAGAATGGGTACAATACAGTACGGCTCAATACATACAATTGTTAAGGGGATGCAGACCTGAGAAAGACGTTTGTCTTGTTTCCATCAGGGTCCCCCATTTTCAATTCATATAGACATTTATGACATACACAACATACATGACATTTATGGCATAGGGACATATAGGTATTTAGTACTGATACATTTGTGACATAGGCGGTATTCAAATATACAGTACTGTTACCCCTAGATCCTGGCAGAGTATATACATATGATGGGGAGGGGACTGTACATTAGGAGGGGGTGGGTGGGTGGGAGGGAAATATACATACGGCGGGGAGGGAATATATACATGCGGTGGGGAGGAGACTGTCTATTAGGAGGTGGTGGGGGTTTTGGGCATTTACGGTGGCCAGTTTCGAATTGCAGCCTCCCGTAGGTGCTCTTTAAGTGTACTGTACTGTACCCATTCTGCAATCTGTTAATAACGTTTTCAATCAATCAATCAATGGCGCCTGCAGCACACAAGGCCCAGCCTGGTTATGAAACCACTGCAAGCGGCTGGTAATATGCAGAATATACATTACATTAATGTCGTCATCTCAAATGGGAGCCTATTGATCAAGAGGGTGATATTAAAGTTCAAAGGAGCTTCTGATTTAACAAACCTGCTTTGTGTTTCTTCATCTCAGTTTCAGCATCAAAACATTCAGTAGTTTCACGGTGAAGAATGTCAGTGTCTCCTCTAGTTCATCCTCCTCCACGGTGCTGCACATTAGTCCTTCAAATACTTCACATATATCTTCTCCTGCAGCTGCAGTTAGTCCGTTCAGTCAGCAGAAGCCACTTCTCCTCTGGTCTGGTCTTAGTTCTTACTTAGTCCTTTCTGTTAGTCTGTGTGCACCTGCACATCAGAAAAGAGTCACTTGTTTACTCTCTGCTCCTCAAAAAAATTAAAGAATAAAGTAAAAAAAAATAAAGTTATCCAAAGTCAGCAGAAGCCACTTCTCCTCTGGTATGGTCTTAGTTCTTACTTAGTCCTTTCTGTTAGTCTGTGTGCACCTGCACATCAGAAAAGAGTCACTTGTTTACTCTCTGCTCCTCAAAAAAATTTAAGAATAAAGTAAAAAAAATAAAGTTATCCAACAAAGTCAGCAGAAGCCACTTCTCCTCTGGTCTGGTCCGCTTCTTCTGGGAAACAGAGTAGAATAGAATAGAGTAATTAGTAATTAATCTTCTAACGTCAGATTTTTGCCAAGTTCAAAACACACATGTTTATGTTACTGTTAATACTGTAGTCTTGAAACTGTCTTGGTCTAGAAAATACAAACATGACTAAACAGAATTATGTTAATATTAGCAGTTCTACAACTGATAAAAACAAGCTCTTAATGATTCAGATGATAATTCCTAATGAGTGACAGACAGTATAACACGCACATATCTGATCAGGAACTAATATGTTACCTTATCTTTCCCGTCTGTCCTTCTCAGTTCTCCAGTGGTTGTACACCTTGTCCAGGCTGATGGTGGTGGCGGCACCGTCTCTGTCTGCTTGCAGCCTTGACTTGATTCGCATCAACTCGTCTAGATGTTCCACTTCAAGACGATTTCTTGATGTTGTTTTGATACGATTCATCAAGCTAAACCCTCTTTCACAGTCTGCACTGGACGCTTGAAATGTCCCACAAATGTCAACAAGCTGTGAGACGTTGCTCAACTCCTCACATCTAAGTGTTGCAGCCGCCATATGTGAGAATGTGCTGATTGTATTTTGTTTCAGTTTGTGTCTCACAATGTACTTTAAATCAGCATATTCACGGTTGATGGCATCCATAGACTCTGGGAGGAGAATGGCCTGGTATTTCTTTGCCAGCACAGCAACATCTGATGCTCCGTAGTCAAAAGTGATGTTGGCTGGACTCAATGCTGCAATGTCAAACGCAGACCACTCTTTTAAACCCTCCACTGGAAATCGAGCATCCAGGTGATCACACAGGCTGTGAATAAACAGGATCATATCCCTGGTAATAGTGTCCCCATCTGCTTCGGAGGCCCTCATCACCTCTCTGACCCTGTCACTCCACTGAGGCCCTGCATCATTCAGGTACTGTGAACGCAGCTTCTCGATCTTGGCTCTTGCAAGGCAATGCCCTTCCATCACTGTCAGGTTACATTTTTGGAGAGAAAGGCAGAGTTGTGCCAGCTCGCTCAATACATCTCCAAGAGCAGTGAGTGTAACCTTGTACTTTGGATCAATCAGCTTTTTGTAGCAGTATTTTGCCACTGGATCTCCTTCATCACAGACTCTTCTGCAGTATTCTTCAAGAACAGTGTCGTTTCTCAGAACAGCATTTACAGCTTGGTTGCGTGACAGCCATCGCACTTCATTTAAAGGCCTGAATGACAGTGTATCCTCATCAAGGACCTCTGCTAGTTCCTCAAATCTGCCCTTCTTTACTGCTGACCGGGAGAACATGTTGTATACACTTCTAAGAAGAGTTTCCACTTCTCTCATCAAAGGCACATGTTTCCAAGCATCATCAATGCCCAAGTCCTCTTTGTGGGCCACACAGTGTTGTTCTGTGAGATGTGGTATTTGGCGTCTCAATATAGCTGCAACTCCATTGTGCTTTCCTAACATTACTGAGGCACCATCAGAGGTCAACATCACCATTCTCTGCATGTCTAATTCATGTTTGGAATAAAACTGCGTGATGGCCTCAACAATAGCTGGAGCAGTGCATGACGTTAACTGAATGATGGCACCAAACTCAGTTTTGTAGTTGACATCATTTTCCTCCCTGTATTTTATATACAGAACTAGCATTTTGTGCACTGTGATGTCTGTGCTCTAATCTACTATCAAAGTATGAAACGGGGCATTTCGAATATTGCACAGTCTGATTCTGTACAATCGCATTGATTGACTTCACAAACTCAAAGGCATAGTTCTTGCTGCGCCAGTGTTCTGGGATACTCACATATTTTGCCACATGATCATGGATCTGTTGAACAGACAGCATCGATGCGTTCATTTGTATGCCGAGTAGTACATTGTCAATGAGCACTTTCACTTGCTGGCTGTCGGATCTGTTCTTTTGCAACTGCTCATTCCTCTCGCGTCTTTCCTCTTCATTCTGCAGCAGCAACTCACCGATTCCAACCATATTACGTCTCCGTAAAATTCCAGCAGCATTCTGGTGCGTTTTGTTCAGAAGGTGGCGTTTGAGGTAGTCCATTTTCCACTCGCCCCATTTTTTCCCTTCAGAAAAGTCACCTGAAACCTTTGCCTCGCAACATGTTTTGCAGATAACTCCTTTCTCCTCCGAAAAAGAAAAAACGTCTCCCAGTTGCACATGTTGTCCGTCTATTTGCACAAACTGTGCCAGCCATTCAGTCTTAAAAGAGAACACTTTCCTCCTTACTTTTGCTGGGTTGGCGGCGGCGGTGTGAGTCGTGTTAGCTTTGTTTTTCTTATGATGCTGACTAGTAGTAGTCATTATTATTTTACCGTCTCTCCCGTCCGCCTATTGCTTAATAACAGCGGAGCAGTGCTGCCGTTGCTTCCGCGTTTTCCCTGATTGGCTGCGACACGCCCCGCGGCAGGCGCGGCAACCGCAGAGCGGAGCTCTGCCGCGGAGCGGAGCGGCAGAGCTTGCGGCATTATGTAACCGCCCTAATCCGCCATGATTTTCATTCGAAGCTCAGCTCACCTGGCAGCGCAGCGGTCCTGCGGTCCGTTGTTGACAAGTTCGAATCCCATCAAATCTTTTTTTTAACGTGTATTTTCGCCGGTTAAGGTTAGGCATGGTTAAGGTTAAGGTTAAGGTTAGGCATTGTTTCGGAGTTGGTTAAGGTTAGAACGGTTAAGTTTAGGCGCTGTTAAGGAGCTGGTTAAGGTTAGAGTTTGTCAAAGAGAATGGCAATATTCTTTCTATGGTTAAGGTTAGGCATGGTTAAGGTTAAGGTTAGGCATTGTTTCGGAGTTGGTTAAGGTTAGAACGGTTAAGTTTAGGCGCTGTTAAGGAGCTGGTTAAGGTTAGCGTTTGTCTTAGAGAATGGCAATAGACAGCCTATTTCCGCACTGCCGCTCTCCCGCGTTGCCGCGGTCACATGGTCAAATTGTCACATTCTTGCACTCCTCCGCTGTTAGAAAGCAACACGCCTCCCGTCCACGTGTATATTTTCCCTAACGCTATCACTTCCGCGTCGGCTGCTTGCAGATTGAGGAAGGGCCAAACGTTTAGGCAAATCACAGACGCCGATACTAAAACGTCTCTCTGTGGTGCCACGCAATAGGTTGGATCGTATCCAAGAGCTAGCCAACCCAGAGCATGAGAATTACGTGCATCCAAACAAACGTATTTTTTTTTTTTTTTTTTTTTTACAAACGTTTCTGTGCGCAAGATATTTCAGATGTGCGTGGGAGCATTTGGCCATGTGCGCGCGCGCGCACGGGCGCAGCTTAGGGGGAACATTGCTCCCTATAGTGTATACCTAGTAGTGTATCCTATAGTGTAGACCTAGTAGTGTAGCCCTAGTAGTGTAGACCTAGTAGTGTAGACCTAGTAGTGTAGACCTAGTAGTGTAGCCTATAGTGTAGACCTAGTAGTGTATCCTATAGTGTAGACCTAGTAGTGTAGACCTAGTAGTGTAGCCTATAGTGTAGACCTAGTAGTGTAGACCTAGTAGTGTAGCCTATAGTGTAGACCTAGTAGTGTAGCCTATAGTGTATACCTAGTAGTGTAGCCTATAGTGTATACCTAGTAGTGTAGCCTATAGTGTAGACCTAGTAGTGTAGCCTATAGTGTAGACCTAGTAGTGTAGCCTATAGTGTATACCTAGTAGTGTAGCCTATAGTGTATACCTAGTAGTGTAGCCTATAGTGTAGACCTAGTAGTGTAGCCTATAGTGTAGACCTAGTAGTGTAGCCTATAGTGTATACCTAGTAGTGTAGCCTATACCCCTATAGTGTATACCTAGTAGTGTAGCCTATAGTGTAGACCTAGTAGTGTAGCCTATAGGGTTTCCGTTGTCCGGTAATTACATTTTTTTTTACCGGGAAAATCTGTTGAAGTCCGACATATTTAAATCTCTCCTGTCATAATGTCCTGTGAAAATAATTCCCTCTAAGCACAACGGTCTTCATTAGATAAACCAATAGATACAAACATTGTGTATGACAAAATAAATATGGGCTGTTTTAAATTGTGTGAATAGTTGTTGTGAGTACTCGCACTATGTTTCAATATAATCCGTTTTACCATTCATTCATTATAAACACAGACGTAAGGTGTCCACCGCGCTCAGAACGGCAAATTCTATCAACACTTTTTTTTAAGCTCCGGCCAAAATGCGTGGTGACGTGTTGACCAATTTCGGAGGGGGATCCCAATGATATATCAATAAAAACATACTCTCAGTTCATGTCCAAGGGATTATGTTCACGCACACAGTAGAGCCATATGGAATCCGCGATCACGGAATCGCGGACGGAATCGCGGAATTGAGCAATAAAAATGGAATCAACTATAAAAAAAAAAAAAAAAATTTTTTTTTTTTACTTTTTTTTTTTATGTTGTGGGACTTGTACAGCACTTTTTTCAACTTTGTCAGTGCTGTAAAGTTTAAACCTTTTTAAATCTTAGACAAACAAAACACTTTGCTTTCATGAAATATTGTAAGCAGTCATTTGAGGCTTCATAAAAGCAGCACAATGAACACATCTGTCAGTGCCGAGTCCGACCTCATCTTAAATAACAAACGGCATTGCTTGTTGTTGTTAACAAAGAGAGGCAGAGTTGATATATATATATACCTTTTTATTTTTATTTTTTTTTAATCGAATTTTATTTTCATATTCGAATGAAATAAATGAATGAAGCTTCGAAGTATTTAAGACAGCCCTATTAAATGGACTGTTATATCTTATTAAATTGTGGACATTTATTCATTCCCACTTATTAGACACTATTTCTGATGGTAAAATGAGCGTACAAAGCAAAATACATAATTCTGAAATATTAAAACGGAAAAAACGGAATTTGGAAAAAAATAAAATGGAATTTGGAAAAAAATAAAACGGATTTCATATGGCTCTAGATGAGAAGCTAATTCATGCATTTTTATCTAGCCGGTTAGACTACTGTAATGCACTTTTCACAGGTCTCCCTAAGAAAACCACAGAGAGGCTTCAGCTAATCCAAAACTCTGCAGCCCGACTGCTAACTAGAACCAAAAGGAGAGAGCACATTAGTCCAGTCTTAGCTACTTTACACTGGCTTCCTGTAACATTTAGAATTGACTTCAAGGTCCTTCTCCTTACATACAAAGCTCTAAATGGACAGGGACCTACATCGCCAACACTAATATATTACAGGCCAGCAAGTAGGGCTGTCTTAAATACTTCGAAGCTGCGAAGCTTCGTTCGATGGGCGCCATGGGATTCGAATATGAAAATAAAATTCGATTATGTAAAAAAAATAAAAATAAAATGTATATGAATTCTTTTTTTAAATTGCAAAATCAACTCTGCCTCTCTTTGTTAATTACAACAAGCAATGCTGTTTGTTATTTAAGATGAGGTCGGACTTGGCACTGACAGATTTGTGTTCATTGTGCTGCTTTTATAAAGACTCAAATGACGGCTTACAATATTTCATGGAAGCAAAGTGTTTAGTTTTGTCTAAGATTTAAAAAGGTTTAAACTTTACAGCACTGACAAAGTTGAACAAAGTGCTGTACAAGTCCCACAACATAAAAAAAATATATATATTTATAATAATCTTTTTATTTCGAAGCTTCGAATTAAAATAGAATATCGGCCCCGAAGCTTCGAATTCCAAAAAATAAAACGAAGGTCAGCCCTACCAGCAAGAATACTGCCATCATCAGCTGCTGGACTACTAGAGGCTCCCAGAAACAGTCAAAAGAGGATCTGTGATGCAGCCTTTATCAACTATGCCCCAAAACTATGGAACAAACTACCCAAAAACACCAGGGAAGCCAACTCACTAGATATCATCAAAAGACAGCTTAAAACTTCTCTTAAAAAATCTCTTTGCTCAGGTATTTAAATGAAACATCAGGGACATCCTTACACAACTTGTATTTTACCTGCACTATTCATATTCTGCCTACTTTTATACACTTCCTATCAAATTCATGTGTCAGTTCTGTGCTAATTTTATCTCACTACCTCTTATGCACTGTAATTTTAAGAGCGCTGCTCTGTTGTAATATAAAACTGAACTTTGTAAAGAAACTCAAAGTTGAGAGTGATGCACTGCACTGTTGTTAAGTTGAGAGCGACACACTGCACTGTTGTTCTATAAGGTCATTTAGAACTGAACTTTGTAAAGAAACTCAGTGTTAAGAGCGATGCACTGCTCTGTTGTTCTATAAGGTCATTTAGAACTGAACTTTGTAAAGAAACTCAAAGTGTTAAGAGCGATGCACTGCTCTGTTGTTCTATAAGGTCATTCAGAACTGAACTTTGTAAAGAAACTCAGTGTTAAGAGCGATGCACTGCTCTGTTGTTCTATAAGGTCATTCAGAACTGAACTTTGTAAAGAAACTCAAAGTGTTAAGAGCGATGCACTGCTCTGTTCTATTAAGTGTTACGAGTGATGCTCTGTTGTAAATGTTATTGTATATTTTTATTTAACTATTTTATCACACTTTTTTACTCTGTCTATTGTATTTTATAATTTTTAGAATTGCCTATTTTTAAACTGAATCAACCCGCACTTTTTTACTCTGTCTATTGTATTTTATAAATGTTGTATTACTGAATGAAAGCGTAAACAGAGAGGCCTATTGGGGATGTTAGATCCTAAAGTGAACAGCTGATGGACCTTACCTTGCTGCCTCTCTCTTGTTCTGCTCGTGGAGCCGGACTAGTTCTACTGCTCAGTGCTCACAGACCCTTGTTGCTAAGACTCTGTGTTTTGTTGTGTTTTTCCAGACAAAGAGATTCATGTTCATCTTTAAGTGAAACTAGTGGTGTATTTATGTTCAGCCTGTTAGGTAATAAAGACAGAAACAAGCAGCAGCATTAGGTACAATGATGGCTGTTACGATGAATTGAAAATGGGGGACCCTGATGTAAACAAGACGAAAGTCTTTCTCTGGTCTGCATCCCCTTAACAATTGTATGTATTGAGCTGTGTGAATGAATGAATGAATGAATGAATGAATGAATGAATGAAAACTTTATTTAACAGATTGCAGAATGGGTACAATACAGTACGGCTCAATACATACAATTGTTAAGGGGATGCAGACCTGAGAAAGACGTTTGTCTTGTTTCCATCAGGGTCCCCCATTTTCAATTCATATAGACATTTATGACATACACAACATACATGACATTTATGGCATAGGGACATATAGGTATTTAGTACTGATACATTTGTGACATAGGCGGTATTCAAATATACAGTACTGTTACCCCTAGATCCTGGCAGAGTATATACATATGATGGGGAGGGGACTGTACATTAGGAGGGGGTGGGTGGGTGGGAGGGAAATATACATACGGCGGGGAGGGAATATATACATGCGGTGGGGAGGAGACTGTCTATTAGGAGGTGGTGGGGGTTTTGGGCATTTACGGTGGCCAGTTTCGAATTGCAGCCTCCCGTAGGTGCTCTTTAAGTGTACTGTACTGTACCCATTCTGCAATCTGTTAATAACGTTTTCAATCAATCAATCAATGGCGCCTGCAGCACACAAGGCCCAGCCTGGTTATGAAACCACTGCAAGCGGCTGGTAATATGCAGAATATACATTACATTAATGTCGTCATCTCAAATGGGAGCCTATTGATCAAGAGGGTGATATTAAAGTTCAAAGGAGCTTCTGATTTAACAAACCTGCTTTGTGTTTCTTCATCTCAGTTTCAGCATCAAAACATTCAGTAGTTTCACGGTGAAGAATGTCAGTGTCTCCTCTAGTTCATCCTCCTCCACGGTGCTGCACATTAGTCCTTCAAATACTTCACATATATCTTCTCCTGCAGCTGCAGTTAGTCCGTTCATTACACCATCTCTGCATTATAGTTCTAGATATGATCAGAGAAGTAGATTAGCTATTAGCATTAGCTTATTAGCCATAGACAACGAGGTGAAGCTACACAAAGAAAAAGAGTACACTACACAAAGAGCGCGTGCTGACGTCATTTCCGCTGGGCGGGGACTGCGTCAAAGCTCTATAAAGGAGAGGACCAGCTATCATGCTGCCAGTAGAGGGCGCTCGAAGCGCAGGCATTGTAATTGCGAGGTACACTAAATGGGAGGTTTACACAAAATCACTATTTATAATAACTAACAAAAATACATTTTGGAGGATATTCTTTCTTCTCTCTAAATGCATTCCATTGAAGTGGGAACTAGGATACATCGGTGTGGTCTCTGTAAACACTTTTAAAAAGCAGCTACAGGCTTTTGGCTAACTTCTGTGTACATCTTTTATGTCTTTTTATCTTGTTTTTTTTACTTTCACGTTTTTAATTACTTTCTTTTTAACATTCTGCTATCCTTGCACTTTATTGATGTTTTTATATGTGAAGCACTTTGTGGCCCTGGTCTGTGAAAGGTGCTATATAGATACACCTTACTTACTTACTTACTTACTTACTTACTTACTTACTTACTTACTTACTTACTTACTTACTTACTTACTTACTTACTTACTTACTTACTTACTTACTTACTTACTTACTTACTTACTTACTTACTTACTTACTTACTTACTTACTTACTTACTTACTTACTTACTTACTTACTTACCCTGGTATGTATGCCCTCTCAGAACACATACTGTTGGATATTAAGTAGTACTTCACTTAATAATCGACTCAGTATTTAAACAATAGTCTTTATTTGCATTCTCCGTTCTAGTGCTCCCGCACTCGACTTGCTCTCAGTATGCATTCTCTGGAGTGAACGCACAGCGTCAGCTCCTATGACGTAACCACGTAACAGCGTGGTACGTCCGTACACAACATCCCCTCCTTACTAGGACATAAACTCCAAGGTACCATACAGAAATATCGGTGAATTCAATTACTTTTTTTTTCACTTACAGAATACACTTCAATTCTGTTAAACCTGTTATCAAAAATAAACAAAGGTTCACCATGAACAAAACTCCACCTTGAAATTAGTAAATGCATGTAAACATCATTGAACATGAATAATAATGCATAACAATATCTGGCACTCACTTTTTTTTACTTACTTACTTAGAGAATGCTCTTCATTGATTATGGCTCAGCATTCAACACCATCATTCCCTCTAAATGTGTCTCTAAGCTCGTTGATCTTGGACTGGAGACCTCCATCTGCAGCTGGATATTGGACTTCCTGACCGGCAGGCAGGCCGCAGGTGGTGAGGCAGACGCCTCCGTCTCACTGACCCTTAACACGGTGCACCACAGGGCGGTGTGCTAGGCCTCCTCCTGTAGTCCCTGCTCACCTACAACTGTGCTGCCAAGCACAGCTTCAATATCATCATCAAGCCGACAACATGACCATCCTGGGCCTCTTCACATGCCAGCATCCTCACTGCACCATTGAGAGCTGGCTGAGGGCCTGCATCACAGCCTGGGCAGAGACCTTTCTGCCTGCATCACAGCCTGTATGGAGACCTTTCTGCCTGCATCACAGCCTGTACGGAGAACTTTCTGCCTGCATCACAGCCTGTACAGAGACCTTTCTGCCTGCATCACAGCCTGTATGGAGACCTTTCTGCCTGCATCACAGCCTGGACAGAGACCTTTCTGCCTGCATCACAGCCTGTATGGAGACCTTTCTGCCTGCATCACAGCCTGTACGGAGACCTTTCTGCCTGCATCACAGCCTGGACAGAGACCTTTCTGCCTGCATCACAGCCTGTACAGAGACCTTTCTGCCTGCATCACAGCCTGGACAGAGACCTTTCTGCCTGCATCACAGCCTGTACGGAGACCTTTCTGCCTGCATCACAGCCTGTACGGAGACCTTTCTGCCTGCATCACAGCCTGTACGGAGACCTTTCTGCCTGCATCACAGCCTGTACGGAGACCTTTCTGCCTGCATCACAGCCTGTACGGAGATCTTTCTGCCCACACATCACTACAGAGTAGTGGAAGGCGGTACAGCACATCACTGGTAACAGACTCCCGACCATCCAGGATATCTTTCATCATCATTCCCAGTGTTGTCTCAACACAGGTTGGGAATTTACTCATGGTGATGGGTGGCTTTCTACATTTATTTTTATTGTTATTATTTTTAAATCTTACTTGGCCTTTATATGACGAGTGCTCTAATGTGTCTAGTGCTCTTACTTACTCTCTGCTGAGCTGACCTGTTCTCTCATGCAACACATTTCATTGTACCACTGACCTTGTGTTAACATACATATGACAAAATAAACTTGAACTTGATCCAACCTCCAGTGGAACAGCTCTCAAAGTCAGAATTTGAAGTAGAAAAATCAGGTTTGGTCTCTCAACTTCGGCATACACTATAAACTGCATTGTTTTAATCTCATTACCAGTGTGGCCTAATATAACAGTTCTTTTTTTTCGATCAAATCTTTTATTCATTTTTATTTTATTTTTTTAAACAAGATAAGGCACAACACAATACAGTAATAATAATTATAAACAACACTAATAGACAGGACTTCACATGACAATAACAGTAGTTATAATAATAATAACACAAAATGATAATAAATTGGACTAACAAAATAATAAACAGAGTATAAATGAATAATTCGCCACTGTGGTGGACACTAGAGGGAGGTGTCTCACTTCAGAATGGACACTGATTGAGTGACAAGCGGGAGTTGACTTAAGGTTAGAGTTTGGAATCAGGGCAGGCGTTCTATCGCCATGCTCTAAGACAAACTCTAACCTTAACCAATTTCAAAAGAGCGCCTAAGCTTAACCATCCAAAAACTTGCGGTCCCACGATTGGCGCACATGTCACATGACCAGAAACGCGCATGGCCAATCAGAGACGCGGAAAACACAAATTTGTTGTGGAAAGTATTCAGGCGGCCTGACTGGGTGATTTGAGCGCTACCTACTTATCTGTATAACCATGACAACTGACCAGGAATGCTACAGGCCAGTCGGTGCATTACTCCCCCTTCAGTTCATGTTAGTCTAATCACTGTCCCCCATCCAAGGCCATTACGAAGCATATAGGGTCATTAGAAAGCTCAGACTAATGGACAACCTTTATAATTATAACCTCAGTCTGCGGTTCAAAACACCACCCCTCTGTCTGGTAGCCAGGTAGATGCACACATACACACCAAAGTATTGGTTAATCTGGGTTGATGTCTGAGGGGTACTTCTAGTTAATCATGTATGCTGCCAGGGCGAGACTTGGCCTACATGCTGGTCTCCTGTCTGGGCTTGTGTGTGTTGTGGTGAGGCAGTCTGGGTCTCTCCTCTCTGGGTTAATGGGCGGCAAACATTCCTCACTGACCCACGTCACACAGGTCTCCTCAGACTTCCTGCTGTTTGCCGCTGAGGGACTGAGCCAGGATCATGCCCCAAATCTGACCTGGACGCGCGTCTATTCTTATCCTAACGGATTTACGCTTCCGCGTTCGCGTTCTGCAATCTGATTGGCTACTGACGTATGTTGTGTACTGACGTACCACGCTGTTACGCGGTTACGTCATAGGAGCTGACGCTGTGCGGGCACTCCAGAGAATGCAGGCTGAGAGCAAGTCGAGTGCGGGAGCACTAGAACGGAGAATGCAAATAAAGACTATTGTTTAAAGCCCAACCTCCAGGTTAAACCCTACTGATCAATTATGGGTAGTTTACATCATTGGTATATAATTTCATTATTTATTTTTTTCCATTTGACACCGGAAATGCCACTCTGAAAGAGTTAAAAAGGTCCATGCACGAATAACATGCACGCGCGAATCAAAAAAGCTTATCAAACGCCGACGTCACTACAGGTGCATATTAATGAGCCGAATCTAAAAGCTAGCACGGCCGTGACGTCACTTCAGGAAATGCCTTGCCCGTCCGGGTCATAGTACTAGTTCAATGGTGGCCCACTCGGTGCATCACAGTTAGCCTATATAGCTCCGACGTCCCTGCCTATGGTCCCTGCTGCCTACAGTCGGGACCACTACACTGACGTTAGCCTATGGTTCTCTCCTCTTTGTGTGCCCCCGTCCTCGCGGGTGTCCTGCGGAGGAGCTTGTGGACACGACAACAGCGGCGGCCGTTGTTAGCTCATAGCTATCGTGTACCACTAGCCTTTACAGGCTCGAACACCCTACAGGCTGCCACCATTGTCGCCGTTGTCGCGTCCATGGGCCCCCCGGCAGGGTACCCGTGGGGACGGGGTGTACAGAGAGGAGAGAACCATTTTGGGTCGGCCGTTCATGCCGGCCAGCGAGCCGGATGTCGGGATATTTTGTTAGCACAATAGCTACCAAGCTAAGCTATGTTAGCTACTAACGTTATAAACACAATATGTGTACAACGACACAATGATTTACATTATTACAAATATGGTAACGTGGTTGTGGCTTTAGAGATGGGTGGCTATAATCACGGAGCAATAGTGTTAGGTGAAACAGATAAATTTTCATTCGGCTAGTAGTAGCAAGCATAATCAGTCCCTGCCACTAGCTGTGTGTGACTCTCAGCGCCCCCTGGTGAGCCCCCTGGTGCCCTGCACCTGTTGTGACGATCATTTCGATTACACACGCACATTATGAACCATTGATTAAAATATGCACGTGCGTGGTGATTGTGTTGGGCAGACAAAATGTTTGATAAAAACGCTAAAACTGGGTCAATTTCAATACTTTTTTTCCCCATTCTTCATGAAAGTCACTGTTGGCCTAGTCCACATTGTTTATTGAACAAAAATACAACGTGAAGGTTGACCTTTAAATACTGAGTCGATTATTAAGTGAAGTACTACTTAATATCTAACAATGGCGACGAGGATAAACTCCGAAGTTGAATCTGCATAGAGTTATCACGTTGTTGAGACGAGAACATGGACAACGTGCCGAAGTTTGAATGCTACAATGAGCCAGCTACACTGGGACCAAGGTGGACCAGGTGGCTAATGGCGTTTGAGCTTTACGCTGACGGGAAAGGGATGATTCTGTCTGTCGGTGTGGACGCCACAGTGAGACAGAGAAGAAGGGCTATGCTCTTACATCATGCAGGTACGGACGTACAAGATGTATTCTCTACACTGCCCGACGGGGGAGGACCGTTGGACTATGCTAAAGCTGTTAAGGCGCTAAATGACTACTTTGTGCCGCAGGTAAACACTGCGTTTGCGCGCCAAGCTTTCTACCAAGTATCACAGAAACCGGGTGAAACTGTACAGCAGTTTGTGACGAGGCTTCGTCAGGCTGCCAGAGACTGTGCGTTTGCTGCAGACATCAAATAAGAGATGTGGTGCTGAGCAGGTGCACGTCAGACTATGTACGGAGAAAGTTGCTGGAGGAACCACAACTTATGCTGCCGCGCGCTTTGGAAATAGCGTCGCAGTGTGAAAGAGTGGAGCTGCAAATGGCGGCGATGAAGATGAGTGACAGCGCTGAGGGGAGAGAGACGGTGAACCGTGTCTTCAAGAAGGAGGGGCAATTCCAGAAGTGGAAACCATCGCCTCGTGGAGATCGTGGAGAAGGAAAAGAGAAATCCAAATCCGACAAAGTGTGCTACAGATGTGGACACGGGGATCATCTGGCCAATGATTCTGCATGCCCAGCAAAAGGACAAACATGCAGGAAGTGTAATGGAAAGGGCCATTATGCCAAAGTCTGTAAATCCAAAGGTAAAGAAAGACAGACTGTGAGATGTGTTGAAACTGAAGACCAGAACACTGGGAACAGAGACTATGCATTTATGGTTGAAGATGATTCAAATACTGAGAGGGTCACATTTGATGTTGGGGGAGTAGATCTACTTATGCTAATCGATTCAGGTGCATCAAGTAACATTGTAGATGAGAACACGTGGGAAATGCTTAAGAGTAAAAATATTAAATGTGTTTCTACCAAGGCAGCTAACAAACCGCTGTATACATACTCTTCCAAGGTGCCTCTTCCAGTAATGGGTATATTCAAATGTCATGTTAAGGTGGGAAAGTGTGACACTGAAGCAGAGTTCACTGTAATACAGGGACGGGGGGAGCCACTGCTAGGCAGGAAGACTGCTATTGAGCTAGGTGTACTGAGGGTGGGCACAAACATAGCAGCAGTGACAGATGCTAAATCTGAAATACAGAGGCAGTACCCCAAACTGTTTAAAGGTGTTGGTAAACTAAACACAAAGCAAATCAGTTTGCATATTGATGAGCGTGTAACACCAGTGGCACAACCCCTGAGGAGGGTGCCATATCACATAAGGGAAGCAGTAGAGAAGAAAGTAAATCAGCTGCTAGACATGGACATTATTGAGAAGGTTGAGGGACCTACACCGTGGGTGAACCCTGTTGTACTTGCACCAAAAGCAAATGAGGACGACATCAGGATGTGTCTAGACATGAGAAGAGCTAATGCAGCTATTATCAGAGGGAGATATCCAATACCCACAGTGGATGAGCTCTTACAGGGAATGAACGGGTCTGTCATTTTCAGTAAACTAGATTTGAAATGGGGATACCACCAATTAGAGCTCACACCAGAGTCTAGAGGTATCACTACGTTTTCAGTACACACAGGTACATACAGGTACAAGAGACTCATAGCTAGTGAACAGTATCAACATGAGATTGCCACAGCGACAGCGGGCATTGAGGGGGTAGAAAATATCTCTGATGACATAATTGTTCATGCCCCAGATCAGGAGACTCATGAAAAACGACTCCATGCAGTTCTGAAGAGATTAGAGGACTGTGGGCTGACTCTAAACAAAGAAAAGTGTCAGTTTAACATGGACAAGTTGATTTTCATGGGCATGTTACTCTCACAGAAGGGCATAGGCCCCACCACAAAAAGGGTGAGAGCAGTAGCAGAGGCACGAGAGCCTGAGAACGCCTCTGAGACCCGTAGTTTTCTGGGCCTAGCGGGGTATAGTAGCCGTTTTATACCACAGTTTGCTAGCATATCAGAGCCACTGCGGAGGCTGACCAAGAAAGACACAGCTTTCATATTCGGGCCAGAGCAAAAACAGGCATTTAGAACGCTGAAAGAAAAGCTAGCTGAGGCCGGCACTCTGGCATATTTTGACAAAGATGCGCCTACTAAAGTCATAGCAGACGCAGGACCAGTAGGAATAGGAGCAGTCTTAGTACAACAACAGCAGCAGGAAATGGTGCCCATATGTTATGTGAGTAGGAGCCTGACTGATTGTGAAACAAGATATTCACAAACTGAACGAGAAGCTCTCGCCTTAGTTTCGGCGTGCGAGAGGCTGCACCCATACATATATGGTAAAAAGTTTGACCTAGTAACAGACCACAAGGCTCTGGAGGCCATCTACAGTCCGACCTCTAAGCCATGTGCCCGTATTGAGAGGTGGGTGCTGCGGCTCCAACCGTATGAGTTCAGAGTAATCCACATACCTGGAAAGGACAACATTGCAGATCCCCTGTCGCGACTGCTGGGAGAAAACACGACAGAAAACCACAAGCACGGAGCGGAGGAATACGTGCGGTTTGTAGCCACACACGCTACGCCACGAGCACTGACTACCAGGGAGGTAGAGGAAGCCTCTGCAACCGATGAGGAACTCAGTGACCTGAGAAGTGCAATACAGAGTGGATGTTTTGACAAATGCCAAGTGTATGCACGCATTGCATATGAACTGTGTGTAATTGGACAGTTGGTGTTGAGAGGGACACGCATTGTACTGCCACATGCACTCAGAGACAGAGCCCTGGAGTCGGCTCATGAGGGACACTTGGTGGTTGTAGGTATGAAGCAGCACCTCAGGAGTAAAGTGTGGTGGCCAGGTATAGATAAGGCAGCAGAGAAGTATGTGAGGTCATGTCACGGATGCCAAATAGTGTCGAGGCCTGATGTGCCTGAACCTTTGAGACCTACAACACTTCCAGATGGGCCGTGGCAGGACTTAGCCACTGACCTACTTGGCCCATTACCGACAGGACACTCGATATTAGTTGTAATAGACTACTACAGCCGGTATTACGAGTACGATATCCTGCAGTCGACCACTGCTGAAAAGGTCATTAACAGCCTGGAGAATATCTTCAGCAGACATGGTCTACCTATTTCCATACGGTCAGACTGTGGACCACAGTATATGTCTGCCCAGTTTCAAGCATTCTGCCAGGAGAACGGAATTGAGCATGTGAAAACCACACCCAAGTGGGCACAAGCCAATGGGGAGGTGGAGAGACAAAACGCTTCACTGATGAAGAGGATTCGCATCGCACAGTCTGAGGGGCTGGACTGGAAGAAGGAGCTACGCAAGTATGTGACCATCTACCGGTCTATTGATCACTCCACAACAGGGAGAAGTCCTGCAGAGCTCCTGTTCAAGAGACAGATCAGAGGAAAGCTCCCGGACATCATGACACCACAAAGAGACCTGGAGGTCAGAGACACTGACGCCGAGAGAAAAGGAAAGTCAAAACTGTACACAGACAACAAGAACAGAGCAAAATACTCTGATGTGTCAGTGGGAGACCAAGTCTTACTCAAACAAGACAAAACAGACAAGTTTACAACAGCCTTTGACAAGACACCACACAAGGTCATCAGTAGAGATGGGAACAATGTGGTTGTCCAATCACCAAGTGGAGCGACCTATTCCAGGAACACTACATTCGTCAAGAGATACTACACAGAGGATCCCGCTCCACAATCATCCAGCAAGACGCAATTAACATGGACTGAGGGTGAGGAGAAAGAAAACACACCTGACACAGAGTCTGATGCAGAGACTCACACTAGGCTAGGGTGTCCACACCCAAAGCCACACCGCCTATGGCTAGGTATGAGAGACCCCACAGGCAGACCAAAATGCCTCAGAGATTGATGGATTTTGTCATTAAGTAAAATGAGCCTGTCTGGCACACACACACAAAAAAAAAAAGTGAGTGCCAGATATTGTTATGCATTATTATTCATGTTCAATGATGTTTACATGCATTTACTAATTTCAAGGTGGAGTTTTGTTCATGGTGAACCTTTGTTTATTTTTGATAACAGGTTTAACAGAATTGAAGTGTATTCTGTAAGTGAAAAAAAAAGTAATTGAATTCACCGATATTTCTGTATGGTACCTTGGAGTTTATGTCCTAGTAAGGAGGGGATGTTGTGTACGGACGTACCACGCTGTTACGTGGTTACGTCATAGGAGCTGACGCTGTGCGTTCACTCCAGAGAATGCATACTGAGAGCAAGTCGAGTGCGGGAGCACTAGAACGGAGAATGCAAATAAAGACTATTGTTTAAATACTGAGTCGATTATTAAGTGAAGTACTACTTAATATCCAACAGTATGTGTTCTGAGAGGGCATACATACCAGGGTAAGTAAGTAAGTAAGTAAGTAAGTAAGTAAGTAAGTAAGTAAGTAAGTAAGTAAGTAAGTAAGTAAGTAAGTAAGTAAGTAAGTAAGTAAGTAAGTAAGTAAGTAAGTAAGTAAGTAAGTAAGTAAGTAAGTAAGTAAGTAAGTAAGTAAGTAAGTAAGTAAGTAAGTAAGTAAGTAAGTAAGTAAGTAAGTAAGGTTTAGTTATATAGCACCTTTCACAGACCAGGGTCACAAAGTGCTTCACATATAAAAACATCAATAAAGTGCAAGGATAGCAGCATGTTAAAAAGAAAGTAATTAAAAACGTGAAAGAAAAAAAAACAAGATAAAAAGACATAAAAGATTTACACAAACATATTTAGCCAAAAGTCTTTAGCTGCTTTTTAAAAGTGTTTACAGAGACCACACCGGTGTATCCTAGTTCCCATTTCAATGGAATGCATTTAGAGAGAAGAAAGAATATTCTCCAAAATGTATTTTTGTTCGTTATAAAAAATTGTGATTTTGTGTAAACCTCCCATTTAGTGTACCTCCCGCAATTACAATGCCTGCGCTTCGAGCGCCCTCTACTGGCAGCATGAGAGCTGGTCCTCTCCTTTATAGAGCTTTGACGCAGTCCCCGCCCAGCGGAAATGACGTCAGCACGCGCTCTTTGTGTACTGCAGCTTCACCTCGTTGTCTATGGCTAATAAGCTAATGCTAATCTACTTCTCTGATCATATCTAGAACTATGGCTAATAAGCTAATGCTAATCTACTTCTCTGATCATATCTAGAACTATGGCTAATAAGCTAATGCTAATCTACTTCTCTGATCATATCTAGAACTATGATGCAGAGATGGTGTAATGAACGGACTAACTGGAGCTGCAGAAGATATATGTGAAGTATTTGAAGGACTAATGTGCAGCACCGTGGAGGAGGATGAACTAGAGGAGACACTGACATTCTTCACCGTGAAACTACTGAATGTTTTGATGCTGAAAGTAACTGAGATGAAGAAACACAAAGCAGGTTTGTTAAATCAGAAGCTCCTTTGAACTTTAATGTCACCCTCTTGATCAACAGGCTCCCATTTGAGATGACGACATTGATGTAATGTTTTATTCTGCATATTACATATTATATATTATAATTATATTACCAGCCGCTTGCAGTGGTTTCATCAGCAGCTGGGCCTTGTGTGCTGCAGACGCCATCATTGTACCTAATGCTGCTGCATTGTTTCTGTCTTTATTACCTAACAGGCTGAACATAAATACACCACTAGTTTCACTTAAAGATGAACATGAATATCTTTGTCTGTAAAAACACAACAAAACACAGAGTCGTAGCAACAAGGGTCTGTGAGCAGTAGAACTAGTCCGGCTCCACGAGCAGAACAAGAGAGAGGCAGCAAGGTAAGGTCCATCAGCTGTTCACTTTAGGATCTAACATCCCAACAATAGGCCTCTCTGTTTACGCTTTCATTCACTAATACACATATAAAATAGAATAGACAGAGTAAAAAAGTGCGGTTTGATTACGTTTAAAAATAGGCAATTCTAAAAATAATAAAATATAATAGACAGAGTAAAAAAGTGTGATAAAATAGTTCAATAAAAATATACAATAACATTTACAACAGAGCATCACTCATAACACTTAATAGAACAACAGAGCAGTGCATCGCTCTTAACACTTTGAGTTTCTTTACAAAGTTCAGTTCTGAATGACCTTATAGAACAACAGAGCAGTGCATCGCTCTTAACACTTTGAGTTTCTTTACAAAGTTCAGTTCTGAATGACCTTATAGAACAACAGAGCAGTGCATCGCTCTTAACACTGAGTTTCTTTACAAAGTTCAGTTCTAAATGACCTTATAGAACAACAGTGCAGTGCGTCGCTCTCAACTTAACAACAGAGCAGTGCATCACTCTCAACTTTGAGTTTCTTTACAAAGTTCAGTTTTATATTACAACATGGCAGCACTCTTAAAATTACAGTGCATAAGAGGTAGTGAGATAAAATTAGCATAGAACTGACACATGAATTTGATAGGAAGTGTATAAAAGTAGGCAGAATATGAATAGTGCAGGTAAAGTACAATTTGTGAAAGGATGTCCCTGATGTTTCATTTAAATACCTGAGCAAAGAGATTTTTTAAGAGAGGTTTTAAGCTGTCTTTTGATGATATCTAGTGAGTTGGCTTCCCTGGTGTTTTTGGGTAGTTTGTTCCATAGTTTTGGGGCATAGTTGATAAAGGCTGCATTACCGATCCTCTTTTGACTGTTTCTGGGAGCCTCTCGTAGTCCAGCAGCTGATGATCGCAGTGTTCTTGCTGGCCTGTAATATATTAGTGTTGGCGATGTAGCTAGGTCCCTGTCCATTTAGAGCTTTGTATGTAAGGAGAAGGACCTTGCAGTCAATTCTAAATGTTACAGGAAGCCAGTGTAAAGTATCTAAGACTGGACTAATGTGCTCTCTCCTTTTGGTTCTGGTTAGCAGTCGGGCTGCAGAGTTTTGGATTAGCTGAAGCCTCTCTGTGGTTTTCTTAGGGAGACCTGTGAAAAGTGCATTACAGTAGTCTAACCGGCTAGATATGAATGCATGAATTAGCTTCTCAGCATCGTTTTGATTAATAAATGGTCGTACTTTTGCTATGTTTCTGAGATGAAAGAATGATGTTTTGGTCACTTTGTTAATAAGATAATTGAAGTTCAGTTCTGAATCTATGATGACCCTGAGACTTGTGACCTCAGATTTGATCCAAGGGGTTAGTCCTCCCAGGTTCTATATTAATGTTTCTTTTTTTGTTTTGGGGCAGATAATTATAATTTCAGTTTTGTTCTCATTTAGTTTCAGGAAGTTCTTACTCATCTATTTATTTATTGCCAATAAGCAGTCAGTAATGGAGTTAATAGCTGTATCATTTGGTTGAGCACATATGTACAGTTGTGTATCATCCGCATAGCTATGGCCTACATTATGTTCTCTGATGATATCACCCAGTGGTAACGTGTAAAGGGAAAAGAGTAAAGGACCTAGGCAACTCCATAGTTGTTGTCCTATATCTCAGACATGTGGCCTCCTAGTTTAACATAGAACTTCCTCCCTCTGATGTATGTTTTAAACCAGCTTAGCACATAGTTGGAGAAACCGACAAGGTTTTTAAGAGTAAGACTATTGATATTGATTAGAATATCATGATAAATTGTATTGAATGCTGCACTGAGATCTAGCAGGATAAGGATGGAGACCTTATTCTCGTCAGAGTTTAGTCTGAGGTCACTGATTATTTTGGTGAGGGCAGTTTCAGTGCTATGATATTTTCTGAACCCCGTGTTTTGTTCAAGAAAGGAATTAATTTTAACTGAAACTATCTTTTCAAGTACTTTACTAATCAATGGTATGTTGGATATCGGTCTATAGTTTGCCAGTATATTACTATTCAAGTTAGGTTTTTTTAATAATGGCTTTACAACTGCTGTTTTAAAGGCAAGGCATCTGGGTGAAAGCTATAGTGTAGCCCAAAGTGTATACCGAGTAGGGCTGCAACTAACGATTATTTTGGTAGTCGACTAATCTGTCTTATTTTTTCGATTAGTCGACTAATCTAACGATTATTTCTGTCACACCCTCCATCTCTGCTTCCTGTGGGCGCAGCTCCTTTTCAGGGCTCCAGTGCATGTTTTACCTCACATGCTCAAGTCTGCACACCTGTGAATGTCACCCTCCCTCTGCCTTAACATGATCCCATAGGAAATTTAAATAAGGACTCATGAAACATTTGAATTTGGATCTTAATTAAGCTACGTGCTTAATCAAATGTATTTTAATAACAAATACAATAATCAATCATGATAAACAAATTAAATAATACAAATTAAAGTGCAAGTTTAAATGTAAAGATAATGTTTTAAAAGTAGCAGCCTCTGCCCCAGCACTGTGGTTCTGATGGGGCTGTTAACCTGGTCCACTAGGCTCCACCATCTCCAACAGCTGTAAGGGGAGAGGAGAGGAGGATCAGATCAGACAGACTTTCTAGGTCTTTTGTTTGCTGTGTGTATGTGTGTCTTACTCTGATCTCCTGTAGAGGAACACACCATTTACAAATTACAGCGTCCATAAAGGAACCTGTGATTGCATTGCTATAGCAAACTTATAAATAATCAGATATAAGATAGCTAGAACTAACGTACCCTGTCTCAGCAGTCTTAGCCCAAAAAGTTAAACTTTTTTCAACTGAGAAAAAAAAGCAGCCTAGTCTAGACCATGGCGCTATAATTATAGACAGTGGATGTTAGCACTAGGCACTAGCTATCTTAACTTAGGCATAAAAAAATATATTGTTTGTTTCCTGTTGGTTGTCAGTTAAGGCCATGGGTAGGTAGGGAATTTATTTTATTTTATTTTTTATTTTATTCTTTCCCACGGCGACTATGGATAGGGAATTTCTTTTAGGGATGCACGATAATTATCGGGCCGATAATTATCGGGCCGATATCAGCAATTATGACGTCATCCCGATAAACTCGATAACGTTATTGATAGCTCCGATAACATATAATACATTTTTTGGTTAAAAGAAATCCGGTGTGGGTGGATTTGGATGAAGGGCGCTTGTTTTTATTATAGCCTCCTCCCGTTTTGCCAGTACTGTGGTAAAACTGATAGCGTGTGGTTTAGGAACAGGGAGTTTTTCACAAATCCAGCGCTCCCTTTCTTGGCTGTGACGTAGTCACGTTACATTCGGAGACAGACAGTCGATCTGCCAATTACGTCCCACGGCTTGCACCCACCTCTTCTTCTTACCACCACAGAAGCTCTCGTTCGTTTATTTACCTCCGGATTGTCAGCCATTACTCTACTAACGTTATCTCCCCGCCAGCCACATTGACAAGTACCAGCGCTTATACATTACTGGCAAATGTCTTGTTGCACTTGTGGCAACGAGCATTGTCAGCATCGACTTTAGTAAAATAGACCCAGACTTTTGAACATTTCGTTCTGTCCGCCATTATGAGAGCAGAGCTGTCTGTACTCCAGCGCAGCACCCGTGTGAGTGAGTGTGTGTGTGTGTGTGTGAGTGAGTGTGTGTGTGTGTGTGTGTGGGAGGGGAAGAGAGGAGAGAGCAGGCAGCCCGCTCCCCGCGCAGGCAGAGACACATAGGCAGGAGAGATATAGACAACGGCCAACAAGATTAGTTTGCGACGTTTAAATTCCTCAAAAAAAACCTCCATAATTTCTTGAGTACCGATAGCAGTACCGATGACGTCGGAGCTTATAAATACTAAAAAAAATATGAAACTTTATTGTAAACAAAAAAGGATTTTTAATTTTTTTTTTTATTAAAAAAAATGTTAACTCATAAAATAAATTGGGTTGCACCTAATTTGGCAGGGTCGGTCTGCAACCGGAACCAAACCATTTTTTCTTTTAGGCCTTATGACAGCTAGCATGTCAAATCACCTCTTGAATAGGGGTGGGAATCACCAGTTTCATCACGATACGATACGATATCGATTCTTTGGACAACGATACGATATTATCCGATATCACACAGTCTGCCACGATACGATACGAGTAGATTCAGGTGCCTGCGATCGATATTATATGCCCATTTAACAGAATCAGTAACATTTAAATCAACAACAAAAAAGGCAATGGAAATATCATTTGACATTTTTATTTTTGAGCTCTTCCAGACATTTAAATGAAAAACAATCTATTGTTTTTAATACAAATAGACCTCCTGTTCACTGTTTTTTTTTTTTTTTTTTTTTTTTTGATATTAATATCCTATTCACTGTCACAGAGCTGTATTAAGATGCAGTACCGGCCAGATCCTGTTAGTGGGGCTATCCCGAGAATGCACCCTCCTTCCCAGTCCCCACTTCTCTCTGCCTATGGCTCTGGGTTAGCTTGTTAGCTTACGCTAACGTAACGTTATCTTCGATCTTTAACGCGACGTGGGCATAATGGAGTGGCGAGGATTGCAAAGCAGGTTAGATGCATTGGACCCGTTGAGGAATAAAACAGCAGGGACATGTTTTGGGTCACAGAATAGGCACACTAGTCTTGCTCTAGTGACGCTCTAGACGCTACTGCTGTGTGCTGTGATGTTAAACGGAGTTTCACAAGACTGGGCGCGGGGCGATGACGTTGCCGGATTTTCAAAATAAGAGTATCGCAATATGAATCGATCTTTTTACGTTGCATCGATCCTATTTGATTATTGATAATAGATCGATATATCGATCTGGATCGATGTATCGTCCCACCCCTACTCTTGAATAGCCATTGGTTGTTGCACTGCTTTTTTTTTATCGAGTTTGAATTGATTGACGGTATTTCCCAATTCCCATGGTAATCGCACAGTGCGGTTGCATTCTGTATAGTTGTAGTCGATGTCTTGATGGCAACCCCGCTAGCTAAGAAAGCTAAAGTAATGGAAGTTCGGGCATTCCAGCACTCGTGGACAGAAGAGTACGGTTTTGTTTGTCAGAAGGACAAACGCGCCAACGTACCTCTGTGAGCAGGTCTTCTCGCACATACAGTACGTGCTCAGCCCCTCCCGGAGTCGATTAACAACCCACCACTCTGAAGCATGTGTGCAACTTAAAGGGACCAATTACAGCCCCCAGATAACGGAGCTCAGCGAAGCAAAACAGGGCCAGTGATCACACTGACTGGTAGGCAGCTGTTTATTTTCCTACACATGGGTTTGCATGTGAACTTGAATGTGCATATGCAGGGCTCTACGCATATATAGAGCATACGTAACACGCATATATGTGGCATGTTCATGCTAGGGCTGGGCGATATGGCCTCCAAATGATAGTGATATTCTTTGGCCATATCACGATACACGATATATATCGCGATATTTTGACATTTCCTCTAAAGCACTTAAAAATGCTTGATTTAATGCCTACAGTCACGCCAATATGATGATTATAATAGTCCCTGAAACATATGTTTGCATTATTAAACCATGAAGATGCTTTAAAAAATTATTAAATTAAAATGTACTAAGAGTAGTCTACTGACACACTAATTACATATATATATATTTTTAGTGCTGTCAATCGATTAAAATATTTAACTTGATTAATCGCATGATTGTCCATAGTTAACTCGCGATTAATCGCAAATTAATCACATTTGTCTACCTTAAACGGATCTTTTTCAAGTTCCAAGTGTTAATACTCTTATCAACATGCGAGTCAACAAATGCTTGCTTTATGCAGCCATTTAACACAAAAGGATGACCCTCATGCATTGCAAATTTGCATCAAATTCAAAACAGAGTGATGCACAAAATAACTTAAAAGAAAATAATAATTTAAAACCATGAATAAAGTGTGCATGAAATAATAGGGTAAAGAAAACGTTAGGAACTTGTTACATTCACCCACATAAGGGCTGAGTAATCACACACCCCCCCTCTCTCTCACACACACAGTCCCAGCTCTCTTTCTCTCTTGCCCCTTCCTCACCTCTCTCACCCCCCTCTCTCTCTATATCTCACACACACACACACACACACACACACACACACACACACACACACACACACACACACACACACACACACACACACACACACACACACACTTCAGAAACAAACATAGTATCAATGAGAGCATCAATAATACACCTGAGTAAAAAAATATATATATATATTTCTTAAACGTTAATCGTGAGTTAAAAAGAATTGTGGCGTTAATAGAATCGGGCGATAACGCGTTAATACCGCATTAACTTTGACAGCCTTAATTTTCTTTTTACATCTAAGACAATTTATATAAAAACTCTTGGGTGCCTAAGACTTTTGCACAGTACTGTGTTTTCTATCCACTTTAGCCAAACACACACACAGTCAGAGGTTGGCTAGTCGACTACGGCTCCTTTCGACCGATTAGTCGACTAATCGACTAATAGGGGTCAGCCCTAATTAATAATATATAGTATCTAATATATATACACACTGTGAGAAAATAATAATCACACACAAAGGGATAATGGCTTATAGCAGACTTAATGATTTTAGAATATTTCAGATAATGAAATTAAATGTTTATATCATCAACTATCCAGTTAGTATTTATACTGTAACATTTGGCTACTTTAAATAATTGAATGGAGAGAGAGAGAGAGGGAGAGAGAGAGAGAGAGAGAGGGTTTTAAGTTTGCGTTTTGAGCGTCTAAGCTGCCGTTGATGTCACAGTCGAACTTCAACACATGAACAGTTGAACACACGGGAGATGGAAACTGGATGCCCGATATAAAGAAACGAATAGCTAATAAATATGAAGTTATCTATGAACCTCTTTTGTCAAGCCTCGTCAATATAACCCCCCCCCCCCCCCCTTTCCTCACGAATGGAACTGGTATCGTGGAGTCCGCTTTGAGCGTTTCCAGGGTTAGCGGCTAACGCAAGTTAGCTTAGCCTAGTTATGGGATCACTTAGCAGGGCTGTACACTGCGACGAGATTATCGCAAATTGCCCCCTAATTTGGCCGATGCGAGTGGAAAATAATATCTGGGGGCAAGCTTGCTAGTAGTGATTTCAACCCTTCATTCGCATTTCACTCCTAAATTAATCCATACAAATTGGATAAAACATTAGCCTACAACCAGGGCATAATGTTGCGGTTGTAATTTCATTAAACAGACCAGCGCGGACCTTTAATAACATGCAATTTAATTGACACAAGCAATGGGCTAACGTTAGCTGCTATCCACGGTATCCATTAGGACTATGCTAAGCTAACCCTGGACACCGGTCAAAGCGGACTCCACAACACTAGTTCCATTCGTGAGGAAAGGGGGTGGGTTATATTGACAACGCTTGACAACAGAAGTTTAAACATAACTTCATATTTATTGGTTATTCGTTTCTGTATATCATCCACTTTCCATCTCCGTGTGTTAAACGCTTCCAGTTTACATTCGAGTGTGACGTCATCACCTACGGCAGCTTAGACGATCAAAACGCGAACCTAGAAGGTCATGGCCCTTGCATTAGCAGCCCAGTAGTAGTGCTGGAATACCGGCAGGGCCAGCCCCCCCATATGCTTTGGCTTCTGCAAGTGTGCTTTTGAAATACGATGTGCTTTATAGCCCCAGACAAATGGCAGAAGTATAGTGTCTATCTGTTTAAAGAAAGAGGCAGTCAAAAAAATAGGCACGCTCTGAAAAAGGTAAAGGAACCTGGGGAGAACCACCATTTTTATGACATTCACACGCCCCACCAAAGACACTGGCAAAATTCTCCACCTCTCCATATTTTTCTTCAATTTTGAGACCATTTCACCAAAGTTCAGTTTAAATAGGATTTTGGGATCCTTTGGTATAACTACTCCCAGATAGGTGAAGTGGTCATATTCTATTTTAAAGGGTAAGCTGTCAGTAAAGGAAGAGTCTAGGCTCCCTGAGATGGGCATGAACACACTTTTCTCCCAGTTAATGGAGTAACCAGAGAAAGTACCAAACTGCCTGATTAAATCTAGGAGACATGGGACGGAGGAGGCAGGATCAGCAAGATACAGGACCACATCATCCGCATATAGCGAAATACGGCTCTCATACTTTCCCAACTTTATTCCTGTGATGTTGGGATGACTCCTGATACTGATAGCCAGGGGTTCGAGGGCTAAATTGAACAGTAAGGGACTAATACAACATCCTTGTCGGGTGCCGCGATGGAGTGGGAAGGAGTCAGATCTATCAGAATTGGTAAGAATGGAAGCTCTGGGATGAGCATACAACATTCCAATAAGAGAACGAAACCTGTCACCGAAACCAAAGCGCTGGAGGACACTGAACATATATTTCCATTCGATCTGGTCGAATGCCTTTTCAGCGTCAAGTGATATGATCGCCGGCTTAGTGTCCTTTCTTTGGTTAGAGTACAATATGTTTAGTAATTTCCGAATATTAGAAAAAGCAAGCCTGCCAGGAATGAATCCCGTTTGGCAAGATTACTTCATAGGTGATGCTACAGTAGCCATGGACGCCCCCAGGTGGCTAGACATGGAGGCGCATGTGAACCTAAAAAGCTCTCTTCCTGCAATGTTATTTTCTAAGTGTGATACGATTAATAAAATGGCTCTCAACAATTTTATCCTTCGGAACTCACTGAGAATATTGAGTCAAATCAAAAAGGTTTTCAAAGTACCTTCAACCTCGGCATATGCTCCAATATGTGATAACCATAATTTTCCCCCTGGTCAATCTGATATTGTTTTTTCATTATGGAAGGGAAAGGGACTGGCCACTATTAAAGATCTATATGTTGATCGTCACTTTGCCTCATTTAACGAACTTAAGTCTAAGTTTAATCTTACAAGCTCACACTTCTTTCGTTACCTGCAGATTAGAAATTATGTTCGCAGTAATATCCCAGACTTTGAGACATGTCCTGCTGACTACCAGTTTTATAATCTCATGAGCCGATCACCAGTTTCAAAACGCCTGATATCTGATTTTGTTTCATATTTCTCTGTCCAATCTATGGCTTCCTCCGACCACATTAAAGATGTATGGTCCACAGAGCTTAGTATGGAAATCTCTGATGAGATGTGGGAGGAGGGACTTAGCAGGATACATAAATGTTCTATTAATGCCAGAGTCCAACTTATACAGTTTAAGGTCATTCACAGACTACATTACTCTAAAACCAAACTGCATAGAATCTATCCCTCTGTATCGCCTATCTGTGATCGTTGCATGTCCGCAGAGGGCAATCTTTCACATATGTTTTGGTTTTGTCCCAAGCTATTTAAGTACTGGGTAGACATTTTTGACTGGTATACCAAGGCGTACAAAAGAGAGATTGCCCCAGACTGCCTTCTAGCTTTACTCGGCTGTTCAGCTAACACTGCAGAATTACCTTACAATGAGCAGGAGGCCCTGATGTTTGGTATGGCTGTGGCCAAAAGAATTATCCTGAAGGAATGGAAAGACACGTCGTCTCCAAATTTTAAAAGGTGGCTCACTGAGATGGGCTCCTCTCTGCAGCTGGAAAGCATTCGTCACAGTAGGTCTGAGACCTTGAACAAATTTGAAATGATATGGGGTCCCTTTTTGGAATGCTTAGCTAGAACATAAGTGCTTCTCAATGTCCTCCTGTGTATTTTCTGTACTATGTATTGACAACACTACTATGTATGTGTGTATATATATATGTATATATATATGTATGTGTATATATGTCAGAGAATCAGCCCCTTGCGTCCTTAGTGTATAGCATTTGACATGGTGTATGTTTGTTCATTGATGTGACAGTGTCTGGCAACATACTGTTTGTGTTCTTTTTATTAATTTTTTTATTTTCTTTGTGTTTGTGATTTGTCTTGATGTATGTTTGTGAAACTATAAAAGCTGAAAATAAAATATTATAAAACGCGAACCTAGAACAAAACCCGAGGGGGGGGGCTGGCTCTCGTTCATTCTCGCCCCCTCTCTCTCTCTCTCTCTCTCTCTCTCTCTCTCTCTCTCGCTTTGAATGATTGATTGAAAACTTTATTAACATATTGCAGAATGGGTACAATACAGTACAGCTCTCTCTACATTCAATGATTTAAAGTAGCCAAACATTACAGACAGTATAAATACTAACTGGATAGTTGGTGATATAAACATTTAATTTCATTATCTGAAATATTCTAAAATCATTAAGTCTGCTATAAGCCATTATCCCTTTGTGTGTGATTATTATTTTCTCACAGTAGTGTGTGTATATATATATATATATATATGTGTGTGTGTGTTTGGCTAAAGTGGATAGAAAACACAGTACTGTGCAAAAAAAAGGCACCCAAGAGTTTTTATATAAATGGTCTTGGATGTAAATAATTTTTTTTATTAGTGTGTCAGTAGACTACTCTTAGTACATTTTCATAATTTTTTTTAAAGCATCTTCATGGTTTAATAATGCAAACATATGTTGCAGGGACTTATTATAATCATCATATTGGCGTGACTGTATGCATCAAAGGGTTAAATCAAGCATTTTTAAGTGCTTTAGAGGAAATGTCAAAATATCGCGATATATATCGTGTATCGTGATATGGCCAAAAAATATCGCGATATCATTTAGAGGCCATATCGCCCAGCCCTACTGTTACAAAGGATCAGATTAAACCGAATATATATATTTATTGATTGATATATATTGCATAGTATTTGTATATCGTTTTGATATCCCTTGTATATTCCTTGTACATATACACGGAATATCCCTTTAGCCTAGTACAGACTATAATATTTCATTCTCCTATTGGACAGCGGTCCACAGGCGCCAGGGCCATGCCTCCAGAGTCAGGTTCAAAGCCACCGTCAAGACATGTCTGTACATGCCCGGCCTTGCCCAAGAATACGAGACAGAAATGAGGCTGGCACTAGATTGTTCGCCGTGCATATAAATATGGCGCAGGTGAATACAGAAGCACTTAGGAACTAAAGTTGAAGCCTCACCCACGATACTCTGTGCGGTGAAGTATGGCCTGTTTGGCCCCAAAGAGAGCATTGAGACCGCGTGCGAATTAATAACTGAAGTGTCAGAGTTTGGCGCTATACCGTCGAGTGCGACATATTTCTATTAAGTCAGTAATAGTCTATTTGTGTATAGTGTATCGTGCGGCTAAAGTTCTACAGTGACCAGCATCACCAACGCTTCCTCGTACCAGCTAGAGTGCTTATCCAGGCTGGGCTGCTTTCATGGCGCTTTCACCCGAGGAGACCTAGACGAGGATCGTGTGGACATGTACACTGGATTAATCTACCCGACGACTGCATAGCCATTTACGGCTGGATTATATTTGTTTTGGTCCTGTGATTTATGGAGCGGAGAATCGCCGACGCCTACACGTGTGTGGGATTTACCCTGTGAGGAGCCACGTCGAGTCCGCCTCAGAGAGCCTGAGGCAGGCTAGCTTTCTTCACTGTGGAGCTACAGTCTACGGAGAACAGCTGTATTCGTCTGTGGATCAAGAGACTATTGCACCATCTCCTGTACTTGGAGTCTCCTTAGTCATCGTTGACCAGACTCTCTACTACCGACAGATCCTCTACCCCTGCTGGCTTACAACCGGGGGGACCCTTCAGTATCTCCCGCTATATATTACCAGTGCACCATAGATATAATTCCCTAAGATTCAGGTCGTATAATTACCTCCTGCGTAACCAGAGAATGGACATTCATTATTGATTTGCCTACGCACATTCCTTTGCCTTACAAGTGCATTCAAAGTATAATAGAGAAGTATATTATGTACCTTTTGCTGCAATAAATACTTAATTATAACTTTGTGTGGAACCGATTTATTGTGGGAAGTGTTCATCATATTTATATATCATGTACTGTATGGCCAGTAATTAAAGTACATAAAGCGGTAGTGGTTTAATGATACCATACTTATCAATACAGTCAGGGAATTGTACCCCTCAGTTACACCTACTATAATGGTAAAATAGTTATTAAAAAATTTGCCCCTAAAAAATATTCTTTGCCCCTAAATTTCTCATTTAGGGGCAAGTGTGCCCCTAGTGAAAAAGCTTAGCGTACAGCCCTGCTTAGTTAGCTTAGTTAGCAGCTAACATTAGCCCATTGCTCCCGTCAATTAAATTGCATGATGGTCCGCGCTGGTCTGTGTCTAATGAAATTACAATTGCATGTCATTGAAGGTCCGCGCTGGTCTGTGTCTATAATGAAATGAGAGGAAAGCTCTGCGCTAAAGCAAGTCTCATCTCAGCCGCAGCGGCTTAATGACGTGACAACATATACTCGATGTTCACTAGGGGTGGGACGGTACGCATCCGAACCGTGTACCGTATGGTACGACCCCCACAGTTCGGGGCGCTAGTGTATCGTACGGTTCAGATGACGCGCAAATAAAAAAAAAAATCATTTGGCGGAGCCGGGAGAGGTGAGAGCTGGCTGCAGCAGCAGCAGCACTGCAGCCAGGTGCTAGTCAGTTTGTGTAAAAATGGCAAGCACAATATAATTATAAATCAATCTTCATTACCACTTTAAAAACATAGCCATTAACATTACATAGGTCTACACACATCTTGCCATAGCGTTAGCAGTTTGTACAACACAACGCACGTTTTAACTATGGTAGCACTAGCCCCAGGTAATACAGTCAACGAAATGTTACCGTAGCTACTAGCTAGCAGAGGAGGAAATGAGAGTCTTAGAGGCGGGGTGTTTAAAGACAATGATAGGCGTTTATTCAACATCCAAGAAGGCTAACATACAACCAGTGATGCCACAGATTACTTGTAAAAGTAATCCGATTACTGATTACTGATTACTCCTTTAAAAAGTAATCCAAGTTACTTTACTGATTACTTGATTATCAGAGTAACTTAGTTACTTTGAAAGTAACTAGGTTACGAAGTCGTCGTCGTTCCCCCAACAGTTTTTTTTAAACGCTTTATTGAAAGTGCATACATTGTTTTTAACTTGTTTCTCTGCACATAACGTAAATTGTTAAACTAGTGCTTCAGCTTCTGTACCACCATCAAGTATGGTAAAGCAACAGTCTATGATGCTCACAGCATTAGAGCAGCCAGCCAGTGGTTGTACAAAACCAGTGTATCTATTCACATCTAACAAATGCAGGCTGAACTATTCAATTATATCAACTGTAACTATTAAATTGTTTTTATAAATGTCTCTCTATAAACATACAATCAGTCTCTCTTTAACATGTAAATTAACTGTAAATCTGGCAAATAAGAGCTTTTGCTCTGCCACCATCAAATATACATTAATCAATAGGGAAAGTCCTCCTGTACCTGAATGAATGAAAACTTTATTTAACAGATTGCAGAATGGGTACAATATACAGTACGGCTCAATACACACAATTGTTAAGGGGATGCAGACCAGAGAAAGACGTTTGTCTTGTTTACATCAGGGTCCCCCATTTTCAATTCATAGTCGAAGCGTCGGCTAGTGTTGTGATTCCAGATGCTTTCAATGCAATTGGATGTGCTGTTTTTAGCGGTAGACAGTATTTTGACTGAGGCTACGTTTAAACGAGCGTTTTGGGGTGGAAGTCTGAACAGAAACCGCAAAAGTCTTCTTGCGGTTTCACTTCGTTTAGACAAGCGTTTTGTAAATGAATTCTCAGACGAACATAACAACGGAGCCCTGCTGTCACACGATTGGCGCATATGTCACATGACGTGCTGTGAAGACCCGCCCTACTCTGCCTCTGATTCGCAGACTGTGGATGGGGAATGTGATTGGGCCAAAGCAGAGTCACTCACAGACAGAGAGTCCAGTCACGCCGCAGGGACACATTCTTGTGTAACCCTTTCACTGCCACACCACGTCACTCCATAATAATAATAAGAAAAACAGCTCAAAATGTATTTTTGACTGTCGAAAACGAAATAAAATACTGCATTCCGCCTGCATTATGAATTTATGATGAGATAGTAACGAAATAGTAATGCACAGCCACTTGGACAAGTAACTGCAATCAGATTACTGGCTTTTAAAGATTAACGCGTTAGATTACTATTTTCGGGGGAAAGTAATCAGATTACAATAACGCGTTACTTAGTAACGCGTTACCGGCATCACTGCATACAACTGTGTTTTACTAACTCCAACCGGGACTATTGCCGCTTTCGTGCTGCTTGTTGATGTTATGAACTCCTCCTAAGCTGAAGGTCCCACACGCTAAAATGTCCGTGGGGACCCGCGCCAACCCATAGATAGTTCCAACTCACCGAATTACGTAATCCACCACAGTTGCACTCAATATTTAAATAATGTTAGTCTAAATAAATGTAGACAGATAATGTACGTATTTAAAAAATAGAATGAACAGAGCAGTGTTGTTTTTAAACAGTACAGTGTGTGTATGTTAGTTTGATGTATGCTGCCAGTTAATACTTTGACAAATGTAGCCTATATTTTTCAGTCAGTTCGGTCTTTGTGTGCCAAACATTATTTAAGGCTGTAAACACATCCTCCTCGTGATAAAATGATGTGCCTGATGTCAAACTGCCTCATTCTTTCAGTTTTTGCATGACTACGTCCTTGAGAATAACTGAAAAGTTGGATTATTTTTAGGCTATATCTTATGCTGATTCTGGTATTTTTGGAGTTACATTTTTTTTTATAAAAAACAATATATCGAACCGAACCGAAAACCGTGACCACAAAACCAAGGTACGTACCGAACCGTGGGTTTTGTGAACCGTCCCACCCCTAATGTTCATGATATAGTAATTTACTACATCTCATGTAGAACAACCCGCGATACATCGAGTATACTCGATATATCGCCCAGTAGGGATGTCCCGATCCGATCACGTGATCGGGATCGGGGCCGATCACGTGATTTTCCGAAGATCGGGAACGGCAAAAAATAAATAAAAAAATTTATTTTTATTTTTTAACTTTTTTTTCTATTCAACAAACATGACCATGTTCACGTCTTAAACTCATACTGAGGCCTTAGTTTTGGTTTTAAATTGCATTCATTTATTTATTGTCACACAGAGCAGAAGAATCTTGCCAAAACAAACCAAGCTGCAGAACGGCAGACCAGCCACACTCTCAGACCCAAATAATATATATTTTTTTTTATTCCCAATTTCTCACATTACATTCACCCTGAATGTTGACGTTATCCAGGTGAAAAGTTAACTTCATTCAAGCGAGGCATTGCAATGCAATCCTTGACATAAATCATTTGATGTATAATTAAATCAAAGGAAATGCGTTTGGGTCTGAGATTGTGGCTGGTCTGCCGTTCTGCAGCTGGATACTATTGGTTTGTTTTGGCAAAATTCTTCTGCTCTGTGTGACAATAAATAAATGAATGATGATATGCAATTTAAAACCAAAACTAAGGCCTCAGTATGAGTTTAAGACGTGAACATGGTCATGTTTGTTGAAAAAAAAAAAAAGCTAAAAATAAATTAAAAAAAACTTTTTTTGATCGGATCGGGAAAGATCGGTATCGGTAGATTAGTGTTGTCACGATACTGGAATTTCGACTTCGATACGATACCTTGAAAAGTAACGATACTTCGATACCCAAAAAAAAATATATATATATATATATTTTTTTTTCTTTTTTTTTATAAACAAATTTAGCTTTTGTTGCTGGTTGATTCTCCTCAGCTTCGAGTCTGGTACTATAAGAGAAGATAAATATAACACTTTTAAAACCCTTTGTTTATCTTTAGATCACACATTTAAAAATAACTGTTCATCTCACTTCAATCATTTTTATTGCAAATGCAGAACATGGTATTTTCTCAAGCAGTAAACACTGTAATCTGTGTTGCATGTACCTCACAAACTGAACAGTTAGTAACAGTTTCGATTTTTATTTAAAGATAACGAGAGCAAGCGAGAGAGAGAGAGAGAGAGAGAGAGAGAGAGGTAGATAGAGAGAGAGAGAGAGAGAGGTAGCGGTAGATAGAGAGAGAGAGAGAGAGAGAGAGAGAGGCTATGCTCGGAGCATTTTAGTAACGTTACATTTTCAACAAGATTGCTGCTATTTAAACACTTGATGGAAACGGGGTGACGTTAACATTATGTCGACTGTAGTATTGTATGACCTCGACATAACGTTTACACGTTAACGTTACTCCGTTTCCATGCAAGTAGCCTAGCTGGTAGCTGTAACGTTACAACGAATCAGCTGTTGATATTATGCGCCATCAGTAGATAACGTATCATGTATTAAACTAGAGTTAATGGTTTAATGCTTCAGTCACAGTGACGTTGAAAGAGCAGATGTCACGAACCTCTTTAATTTCTTTATGGAGATCCGCGCTGGCACTGCTCTAACACCGCTTGCAAATAGCATTGGGGAAGCTTTAGCTTGTCCTTCGTTGTTTACTTCAAACCCGAAGTACCTCCAAACAGCACTTCTGCTGTTTTCTTTATCCACAAGCACAAGTTGCGGAGGCTCTGCATTTGCCATCATTTTCAGCTAAAAGAAGCTCTTGTTTACAAATACAAACTGAAGACTGCTCTGTGAGGGGAGGGCTGGACTCGGAGCAGGCGGAACAGCGAGTCAACAACTTGCTGTAGAACACTCGCCAGCTGGTACCGATACTGCAGAAAGTATCGGTATTTCGGGAAATGAGTATCGAAGCCGTTTTAAATATTCAGTATCGATACTTCGATATTTTTGACAACACTACGGTAGATACTCAAAATCACATGATCGGGATCGGATCGGGAGCAAAAAAACGTGATCGGGACATCCCTATCGCCCAGCCCTATAGTTCATGCATGCGCACATGTATGCACTTACCTGGGATTGATGTGTTTTTAGAGACTGAGAAACAACCTTATTTTATTGGAGATCTGTCCATAAAGACACACACACACACCAAGGTCTGTCTCATCCCACATGTACAGCGAGTAAACTTCAGAGTTGCCTGCTACAAAAGAGCAGACCAGCCAATATTTGAGATGCCCAAACCCTATGATCAGGATATGGGCTGGGAGAAGATGATGGATGAGGGGGTGTTAGAGCCTGTCTGGATGATTGGACCCATCCTCCCTCATTCTCTTGTTGAGGTACTGGCCCAGACAACGGAGTCAGAAGAGCAAGAAGCTCTTCATAAGGAGGCAGATTATGCTAAAGATAAAGTGGATGAGGAGGATGGAGAGTACGAGTGTGATGAGGATGGAGATTGGAGAGATAGACTTTGACGATCTCTTTGATGATGATGATGATGATGATGATGATGATTAGTAGTTTAGGTTTTAATGTTGTGCCAACAGAGAAGATGTACTGTAATAGTACTTTGTTTGAACCTTAACAAAACATGTTTCACTGGATTTCAAATTGTATAGGAAAATGTTTTAATTTGTCTATGTAGGACGAATTAGTCTTCCACTTTTGGACTTGTTTACACAAAATCTACAATATTTAGGGCATAACAGCATTATACAATCTTTATTAACATTGTATTTCCAATATTAACCTCAAATTGATCTCATCTGATGGACTACATTTGAGTAAAGTGGGAAAATAGAGATGCGATCTAAACATTTTCAGCTTTTTTTGCATTTTCTTGTCCTGTGTTTGAATCTTAAAGATAATAATTTTACTGAATTCCTCGCGTCAATATTGTTTGGGGAAATGTTTTAATTTGTCTCTATGGGCCCTTTCTCACTCACCATTCGGGGTCGAATCAGCGCCGGGTCGCACCAGAAAATGGTGTGTCCGTCTGAGTGAGAACGCTCCCCCCCGTCCCCCGCTGATTCGTCCCCGGGGGCGCTGAACCTGGACCGGTGAAATAGGTGGTCTCGGGTGCGCGCTAGTGGGAGCGGGGGGCGTGACACACACAACGTCGTTACTGTAATGCTTTCATGCTTGCTTGAATTTTGGGCAGATAAAACCACACAGCAACAACTGGACAATACCCACAAAAACGATATTTATGGGCAATTTGCGAGTTCAGACCTCAACCAAAACAAGCATGTGGAGCCTCACAGCTCAGTGGATGAAAACATGAAGCCACGTCAGGTTACAAAGCACAACACTTCCCTGGCTCGCATTAGGCCTGGCAATTTTGTTTGCCATTGCTATGTCTATACATTGGTTTCTTGTTCGAATGCATTTATTTCTATTAGACCAGTGGTGCCCAACCAGTCGGCCGTGATCGACCGGTAGATCAATAACATTCAATATAATTGATGCGAGCAATGTTACTAGTAATAGGCTAAGCTAACTAGCGTTAGCCATTAGCTTAGCGTTAGCCCTGGAAAACGCTCAAAAGCGGACTCTACAACACCAGTTCCATTTTGACAACAGAGGTTCAAATATAACTTCATATTTATTGGTTATTTGTTTATTTTATATCAGCATCCAGTCTCCACCGCCGTGTTAACACTCTTCCTGTGTTTACATTTTCGAGCGTGACATCATCACCTGCGGCAAGCGGCCGTACACGCTCAAAACGCAAACCGTAAACAACCCGGAGCAAACCAAGACTGAAGTGTGTACACAAACTAGAGGGGGGAGAGGGGGGGGGGGGAGTTCGCACCCAAAGACGGAACGAGACGGTACGGAGCTGATTCGACCCCGATGGTGAGTGAGAAAGCACCCTATATGTCAGGGGTGTCAAACTCATTTTCACAGAGGGCCACATCAACATTATGGTTGTCCTCAAAGGGCCAAAGACCGTATAAATGTTAATGTAATGTAAAATAAATGTAGCTACACATTTACATATTGTTAAACATGGTGTTTCTGTATTTATTACTTATTCAAGTTATACATATTGCATATTCATTTGCATAAATGTAAAAATATATGTTAGCTTATGTTATTTTAACAAATAATTTTAGTTTATCAGAACCCCATATTACTCCACCAATCAATGATCAAACCATTCAAGTAAATAACAAAGAAGAATATCATCAAATACAAGCTATGACATTAAGTTTGTTCAAAACCTTTTTGTCACAGTCAAGAGGGGCAGAACTAACAACTGTGAGCTGCAAAGAACACGTGGGACAGATGTAGCAGATGTTACAAAAACAAATGGCTGCACACAACCTTGCAGAGGCCATACATCCAACTAATGGAAGATAGTTTAATTAACTTTAATTAACAGATTGCAGAATGGGTACAGTTAGGGGTGGACGGTATAAACGGTATACGGTATAAACGGTATTAATTTGCTCTACGGTATGGATTTTGACTATACCGTGTAACCGAGCAGCTCTAAAATAGCAATGACGTCATGTAACCACAGCGCGACTATTTCAATCGCATTTGCCCCTAAAAATAGATAGAATTAGTCATAGATAATAGATATGTGCAAACTGGAAAAAGTTATTTAGGAGGCTTCGCACAGTGGGCGTGTCAACACGCAATTGTCATTTCATAATAAACACATATCACCGCGGCGCACAGCAAGTTTCAATTTCAGTTCCTGGCATTTTTAACCAGTGGAGAAAGGTAAGATAATTCCCTATCGTTTTTCTTATATGAATTATTCTACGTTAATAAAACATACCTGGTGATCAACTACAGTTTGCTGTAAACATTACGATATGTGTGTAGTGTTATGATAACGACGGCAGCAGCGGGAGCCGGGAGGACGGCTGCAGCAGTGGATTTGCGAATAGCATGCAGCTGCAGAGCCGCAGAGCCAGGGGCTCTTTCAGGTCTGGTCACAGGCCCGTCAAACAGCGCCCCCCCACCCTTGCGCCGTTCTGACCCCCATCGTCTCTAAGCATTTTGTGTGTCAATTTGTTGACACATGTGTCAATTTGTTGACACAATTGTCAATTCTTAAAGCTGAGGATGAGTGGCACCTTTGTCTCAATTCTTATTCAATTCAATTCGCTCTGCGGCTCTGCAGCTACATATGCTTCTAGCAAAATCCAGCCCCGCTGTTTGCAATGGGAGCAGGAGTCTCGACTCGGGACTTATTTTATTTGGAATATAATGACTTTATACGCAAAAGTAGCCTAGTTTTAAGTTAAAATATTATAAATCTACATGCCTTGAGGATGTCATTCTTTATATAGCCTGCCTATCAGGCAAAAAAAATATTCTAACAGAAACACTGATACCGTGATATATACCGTTACCGTCTATGCTTCAAATTATACCGTGATATAAATTTTAGACCATACCGTCCACCCCTAGGTACAGTACAGTACAGCTCAATACACACAATTGTTAAGGGGATGCAGACCAGAGAAAGACTTTCGACTTGTTTACATCAGGGTCCCCCATTTTCAATTCGTAATGAAATTGCTATTATGTGTCTGCATGAACACACAACTGTAACTGTACTCAAAAAAATAAATCAATTAATGTAAATTTTTTTTTTTTTTTATTTAATTTTTTTACCTGAGCTCTTGGGGGGCCACATCAAATGACGTGGCGGGCCGGATTTGGCCTGCGGGCCGTGAGTTTGACACCTATGCTATATGTTGTTAACTTCAAAAGTTATGCTGTTTTCTTTTTCTTCTTTTTCAGGTTTTTGTTCAGGATAGGTGTAATAAAGGGTTAAAAATAAACCCCATGGGACATTATTTCAACCTGTTACCTGTTAAAATCTTAACATTGACACTTCAAGGATTAAGAAAAAACAGGTGGCGAAAAAAAATCCAGACCATGCAGGTGGACCTATGTTTCCATCTAGACCATCTAGATCCATGAGTATAGTTTGAGTGATTCTGAGTATAATCCCAGGAAAAGATGCGAAAACTGAGTTTTAGTGAAATTCACTAAACACGTTGCCATTCCTCGCTTGGATCAACAATCATTCTGAAATCAACGCTAGATTAGGGCTGGGCGATAAAACGATAACGATAACTCCTCGAAATAAACATGAAACGTGGTCGCAAAGTTTCGATATATCGATTTTCCAAGCTTGGATATGAGCACACGCACTAACAACCAATCAGTGAAGGAGATGGCCGACAGCGAAGGAGACCCGCGCTGCACCTCTGGGTAGAGAGGTAGGACTCCAGTAGTAAACAAGGCTGGCTAGGATAATTAGCTTGCACGCCGCTATTTTATAGTTTACGTGCCGAGTGGGTGTGTGGCGTGAATTCTGAGGCCACGGTTAGAGTAGTGTGGGGTATGCGGTGGACGTCATTGCAATGTATTGGGGCGGAACAGAGTATTTTAGGGTGATATTTAGTATATTGGAAACAAGGCTGGCTAGGATAATTAGCTTGCACGCCGCTATTTTATAGTTTACGTGCCGAGTGGGTGTGTGGCGTGAATTCTGAGGCCACGGTTAGAGTAGTGTGGGGTATGCGGTGGACATCGTTGCAATGTATTGGGGCGGAACAGAGTATTTTAAGGTGATAGTTAGTACATTGTCATGGGATACACCGCTTGCTCTGGCTAACTGCTAACGTGCGCGGACTGATGACGACATCAACTCGAGACATTCGCAGCAGCAAAACAAGTCTATTAATAGCCCGTCCATCGGCGCCGGGCATAAGAAGTTAATTAAACTTGACAGAAATTATATCGACGATAATTATCGATATCGAGTTATATGAAAATAATTTTATCACGATAACGTTTTTGGCCATATCGCCCAGCCCTATGCTAGATTATCGGTATTATCTTTCATCATGCACCCATGAAAGGGGGTTTGGAGCAGGGCGCCCCTCCGTGCTGTGATCACTGCCAACGGGACACACCAGACACACATACCACACAGACACGCTTCAATTCTGGGGAAGGAATGATCGGATAAACGCAAGATTGGTAACATATAGTCCTTACCTTGACTCTGATGTACTGCAAAAAGAAGAATCCAATAATCTGATCGCCATTCCAAATACTGGTCGTGGTCGTGTATCCAGCAATATTCAGCATGCTTCTCTAGCGTGCATAAGTACACATATACTATCGATAATCTAGCGTTTATTTGAAAGCGATTCATAAATCAGTCGGAAAATGACAACGTGTTGTGTGTATTCCAGTAAAGAGCTATTATCACGGAATCTTTGAATTTTTTTCTAGTAATTTCCAAAAACGTCAGTTTCTTCAAAACGGTATAAAACGGAAATGTACTGATGAAAAAACAATCCGTTTCGTACATGTTGACTGCAAGCAAGTCATTGATAAGCGACGGGCGTATTAGACACATAGCCATAATATAGAATATAGAAATAGCGAAAATCATGAAATATCGGAAAATCTGTCCAAAAAGGCTGGCATTCAAGCGATAAATCGTGCGCCCCCTGCTGGCACTCAATGTGAACTGACAATCAGGGAATTTAAACATTGTTGACATTCTTTTTTTGTGTTTATTTTAAAGAAAGGAAAGTCTAGTGCTGGTTGAGCATATGCATACTTTATGTTGATGGCCTTTGTCTATAATGTGGCCAGAAAAATAGAGATGTTTAATTATTTTGTTTGTTTGCACTAAGTTAACCCATTCTCTGCCACCACTTTGACCATCCTAAACCATCCTCTGCCAGCGCTATTTGTCTATGGAGATATTCACCTTCTTTGCAGGGCTATAACTTTTTAAATTGTATTGTTAAATTGACATTACTATGGCCCATTCAACATCAATTATCTATCGTTCAGGATGTAGGAATGTTTTACCTTTTCATTCACACATTCATACTAAAATACCGCCTAGAGCAGGGGTGTCAAACTCATTTTCACAGAGGGCCACATCATCATTATGGTTGCCCTCAAAGGGCCAAAGACCGTATAAATGTTAATGTAATGTAAAATAAATGTAGCTACACATTTACATATTGTTAAACATGTTGTTTCTGTATTTATTACTTATTCAAGTTATACATATTGCATATGCATGCGTTTATCAGAACCCCATATTACTCCATTAATCAATGATCAAACCATTCAAGTAAATAACAAAGAAGAAGATCATCAAATACAAGCTATGACATTAAGTTTGTTCAAAAACTTTTTGTCACAGTCAAGAGGGGCAGAACTAACAACTGAGCTGCAAAGAACACGTGGGACAGATGTAGCAGATGTTACAAAAACAAATGGCTGCACACAACCTTGCAGAGGCCATACATCCAACTAATGGAAGATAGTTTAATTAACTTTAATTAACAGATTGCAGAATGGGTACAGTACAGCTCAATACACACAATTGTTAAGGGGATGCAGACCAGAGAAAGACTTTCGACTTGTTTACATCAGGGTCCACCATTTTCAATTCGTAATGAAATTGCTATTATGTGTCTGCATGAACACACAACTGTAACTGTACTAAAAAATAACAAAATAAGGGTTGTCTCAGTTCACAACTATATTGGTCAAGTTTTGGGTGGGACTTGTTTGCGTCCCTACAGCTTCTTATTCTTTGAATTGAGCGAGATGCTCGGTTATGTCACACAGCCAGTTTGCATCCGACAGTTCAGACAATATTTCTTCAACCCTTTGTTACCTATTCCGCCTGGATCTTTTTTGTATTTTGGGCTCTAAAATTGTCAAAGAATGTCTGAGGAGTAAGTGCTTTTGGCTTTTTTCCTTTGTTACTTCATCAATACCTCAGATGTGTAAGAATGTGTAATAACTAAGGCTGTCAAAGTTAAAGCTTTATTAACGCATTAACCCACAATTATTTTAACACCGCTATTTTTGAACCCAAGATTAATGTTTAAAAAAAAAAAAAAATGTTTTTTGTTTTTTTTCAGAGCTCTTGGGGGGCCACATCAAATGACGTGGCGGGCCACATTTGGCCCGCGGGCCATGAGTTTGACACCTATGGCCTAGAGTATAAATATGTTTTTATCGTTTTCTGCAGTATTTCATAGAACGTGAGATATAGGCATAAATGCATATATTAGATTATCAAATGCAGTTTGATACCGATCCATGCTATATTAAAAATGTACATGGTCCTAAACGTCATGACTGATCATCTGCGGGTGAACGGAGGGGGGGGGGGGGGGTCGTTTATAATTCAATGACCGACGTTAAATGATTTATGTAGTATGGGTGATATATTGATCAGAGCAGTTTGTATAGAAAATGATAAAGAGAAACGCTGAAACTCACGTCAGTCTCTCCTCGTAGCGTTGGGCGATGAGAGTGGAGCAAACAGAGTTTGGCAACTCGCCGATCGGCCACCAGGTGGCAGTATTGAAGCGTTGCAGAGTTGTGCTGGCTCAGACAGCATCAGCCAAGACTCTGTGGGTGAAATATGAATACATGACGAAAATATGAAATATTGATCTCAAACACGCCTTACGGCGTGATTGGCAGACAACGCATGGCGGAGAAACACGCCTTAACACGGTATTGGCGCAGAATGAGTTAATACTTTGACAAATGTAGCCTTAGGGCTGGGCGATATGGCCTAAATATGATATCACGATATTTTCTGACCTTTCGGCGATACACGATACGCATCACGATGTTTTTCTTTTTTTCCCCAAAATTCATTATGAGGCTTACCAAGACAGTATTTGAGTTTGCAAGCTAACATTAAAGACAAAATAAAATACCCATGCATTTAGCATTTTTATATTATATATTAGATTTAGATTATTGGATTATTAGATGATATATTGCATATATTATATAGATAGATATTATATGATTTAGATATGAAATATGATGAATTGAAAATGGGGGACCCTGATGTAAACCAGACGAAAGTCTTTCTCTGGTCTGCATCCTCCAGTCCGCTGTTGACTGTTGTTGTATTGAGCTGTACTGTATTGTACCCATGCTGCAATCTGTTAATAACGTTCATTCATTCAGTCGGCAAACAGAATCATTTTGATTGACAGTCGCGTCTGCCAATTACGTCACATCGCTTGCACCCGCCCTGCTGTTCTTAGCACCAATCGGCAAGCGCGTATTCATTTTTTACTTCCGCCATTGGAGAGCTCAATGACAATAACAATGGCAGCGGTAGCTCGCCGCGGCCGACGTTTAGCTTTTAGCTCCGCAGAAGGACTAAACGACTGGAGGCATAATGATTTTACTGCAACGGATGTTATAATAAAAGCCTTTCCATACATCTGTCTGATTGAAAACTTTATTAACAGACCGCAGAATGGGCACAACTGAGTCAGCACGGGCTGAGAAAGATATGAACGACTAATGCTTGCTATCTAGGTCGACCTCGGTCGTTGCTATGTAAATACGCTGATGTTATTGAAAGTGTAACTATATAACGTTAATGCCACAAAACGAATGCCTTTGTTATCATAAGTAGTAACTTTTGATGCAGTAGTGTGTGTGTGGGGCGGCGCTGTTCAAAAGTGTCGACGTGTGGACCAGATTGACGCGACACAAGCCTCTTGGTCAAAACATCACGATATCCACGATACGTTTAAAAAGTGTATCGTTAATGAACTGTACCCGATATTTATATAATATCGTCATATCGCCCAGCCCTATAGTAGCCTATATTTTTCAGTCAGTTCGTTCTTTGTGTGCCAAACATTATTTAAGGCAAACTGCTGTAAACCTTTTTTTTACTAAATAAATGAGAAGCATGTTTAAATCAGCAATGCCTCCCCTCTTTCTGTACCAAAATCTCTCCTAGTTCTAACCGGTCACTGTCAAAATGATGTGCCTAATGTCAAACTGCCTCATTCTTTCAGTTTATGCATGACTACGTCCTTGAGAATAACTGAAAAGTTGGATTATTTTTAGGCTATATATCTTATGCTGATGTATGGTATTTTTGGAGTGTTAAATTATTTTTAAATAATTTTCTTTTTAATAATCAAATTTTATTTTCATATTCGAATCCCATGCCCATCGAACAGAGCTTCGAAGCTTCAAAGTATTTAAGACAGCCCTAAAAACAATGCATACCTAACCGAAAACCACAACCCCAAAACCGTGATACAAACCGAACCGTGGATTTTGTGAACCGTTCCACCCCTAGTAATTGGTCAAGTTGCAGAGTTTCACTTAATGCTGAAAAGTTATTTACTGTATATTTATGTTTGTTACTCATATTATTATTGTTCCTGCCTCCAGACCCCCCACAGCTCCCTGTGTGTGAAGAGGAGGTTCCCCCTGAGCAGCAGGACAGGAGCCCCAGTCTGGGCCACGAGGAGCCAGAGCCCCTACAGATGAAAGAGGAACAGGAGGAACTCTGGACCAGTCAGGAGGGAGAGCAGCTTCAAGGTCTGGAGGAGGCTGATATCATAAAGTTCACATTCAATCCTGTCTCTGTGAAATGTGAGCACGATGATGATAAACCTCAGTCCTCATGGTTTAACCAAACCCAGGACCCAGAGCCCCTACAGATGAAAGAGGAACAGGAGGAACTCTGGACCAGTCAGGGGGAAGAGCAGCTTCAAGGTCTGGAGGAGGCTGATATCATAAAGTTCACATTCAATCCTGTCTCTGTGAAATGTGAGCATGATGATGATAAACCTCAGTCCTCGTGGTTTAACCAAACCCAGGACCCAGAGTCCCTATAGATCAAAGAGGAACAGGAGGAACTATTTCAAGATCTAGAGGAAGCTGATGGCTCCAAAATGACTTTACACCCAGAGCTCCTACAGATTAAAGATGAACTACATCAAGGGCTGGAAGAAGCTGGAGGCTCAGAGATCACAGGACACCCAGTGAAATGTGAAGATGGTCAAGAGAACGCTCAGCCCTTCCAGCCTCTTCAAACCCGTAGAGAGAGAAACAGAGAAGCTTACTCTTTACCCAGCACCTCAACTGAACAGATGAAAACAGAACCTGATGGAGAGGACTATGGAGTATCAGAACCAGCCAGTAACTTAGATCCAGCTGGTGATTTAGAACCAACTAGAGATGGCCAGCTTCTCTCTTCAGACTGTTCTGGAACTGAGACTGATGACAGTGATAACTGGAAGGAGAGTGAAGGACCAGGTTTGATGACTCTGAAACCAAAGAAGACACAGAAAATACGAAGTAGTCCTGGCTTCAGTAAGAAGGGAGATCTGAAGAGACGCATAAGTCATACTGGAGAGAATAAACTACAGACAAGACTCTTGGAAATCCCGCGCAAGAGATTGTCAACGGTAAGATGGGGAAGAAAATATTACAATTGTGAGTTGTTTTGCAAAATCCATTTGCAGATTTTATTAGTGGTGGGACTCGATTAAACATTTTTATCTAATTAATTCGAGACTTTATAGTTAATTAATCACATATCAATATTTGATGCGAAAAGCTAAATTGTTCAATTCAAATGAATTTTGGTATACGAATAAATCAATGAATATACATACGTTTAAACAGCAAAATACTGTATTAGCTACTACACAGACCAACAGATCAATGACATTTTTAACAAAGTGCAGAAATCATGTCCATTGTATTAAAGTCAAAGAATAAGACATCCATTGACAGTGATGGGATAGATATGATTATAGTGAAGAAGACAATTGATTGTATAATCAAACCTCTCTGTTATATTTGTAATCTTTCTTTTCAGACAGGTATTTTTCCAGACAGGATGAAGGTAGCAAAAGTGATCCCACTTTACAAAGTAGGAGATAAGCACAGCTTCACTAACTATAGACCAGTGTCATTGCTCTCACAGTTCTCGAAAGTGCTTGAAAAACTGTTTTCGCATAAATTAGATGGTTTTGTGGAAAAGAATAAACTGCTGAGCGAAAGCCAGTATGGCTTTAGGCAAAACAGATCAACAGCGACTGCCTTAATGAATATTATTGAAGAAATAACAACAGCAACAGATAAAAGGAAATTAACAATAGGGGTGTTTATTGATTTAAAAAAGGCATTTGATACCTTAGATCATAATATTCTAATTTCCAAATTACGTTCATATGGTGTGAGAGGAATGGTTCTTGAATGGTTGAGTAGTTATCTCCACAATAGGCAACAATATGTGCAGTTGGCAGATGTCAAATCTGAGCTCATGAAGATTGAATGTGGGGTACCACAAGGTTCGGTTTTGGGGCCCAAACTCTTTCTTTTATATATTAATGATATTTGTGATGTTTCAAAACTATTACAGTTTGTCTTGTTTGCTGATGATACAACTTTTTTTTGTTCTGGAAATAATTTAAAGGAACTAGCTGAATATATTGTGTATGAAATGACAAAGCTAAAGAAATGGTTTGATGTAAATAAGCTATCACTGAATCTGAAAAAAACTAAATTTATGATTTTTGGCAATCGAAAACTAGATGAAAATATAGTACTGACCATAGATGGAGCTGATATAGAGAGAGTTAATGAATTTCGTTTTCTTGGTGTGATTATGGATGATAAATTAACATGGAAATCGCACATAGCACACGTTAAAAAAAAGATGTCCAAGAGTATTTTTGTTATGAATAAAGTAAAGGATGTGTTAGAGTATGAGGCAATGAGAACACTCTACTGCTCACTCATCTCACCTTATATCAGTTATTGTGTTGAAGTATGGGGGAATACTTATGGGACAAATATAAAACCATTATATATACTACAGAAGAGGGCTGTACGAATCACACATAAAGTGAGTTATCGAGAACACACAAATATATTATTTATTAAATCTAGAATAATTAAACTTGAAGACATGGTTAAGTTTCAAACAATGTTAATTATGTTTAGGGCAAGAAATAATAGACTGCCAGAAAAACTACAAAATCTTTTTCATTTAGAAAGTGAGTTTAGTAGGAGAAAATACAATTTTAAACATCAGTTTGCACGTACCACACTTAAACAGATGTGTCCTTCAGTTATTGGTGTAAAGTTATGGAATTCTCTCCATAGCGAGCTTAAGGGATGTAACAGTGTTTATCAATTCAAAAAAATGTATAAAAAAAAAATATTTAGTCAGTATGAAAATCAAAATGTGATCTGAATAGTGAGATATTTTTTTTTTCTCTTCTCTTTCTTTTCTTTTTTATTCTTTATCATTATTATTATTATTATTATTATTTAAATTTTTCTTGTTTAACTGTGGATTGTGTTTCTTTTATAATGGTATAAATGATTATTTGTGTAAATAAGGTTATACGCCGACCATTAAGAAAATACATGTTAGTTTAGGAATAAGGGGCAGGTAATTATAAGATTTATTCTTCTTCCTGCTCCTTTTGTCCATGGAATGGCTATTTATGATTTTTTAATGAAGAAACTATGATTGTATTATTCCATGTGGCAAATAAAAACTCTGAACTGAACTGAACTGAACCAATCAACATTGTTCTTTAAACTTAACCATGTCATGAATGTCATGCATCAAAATGTTCAAACAATATATTCAAACTGTTGTAATGCCAAACATTACAGCCTACAGAAACACCATTTCCCAGGGTGCACTGGGGCCGCATGTCAAACATTCATGTTGATCAGAGCCAACATGCTACAAACATAGCATGTTGAGCAGAGCTAACATGCTACAAACATTTCATGTTGAGCAGAGCTAACATGCTACAAACATATCATGCTGAGCAGAGCTAACATGCTACAAACATTTCATGTTGAGCAGAGCTAACATGCTACAAACATTTCATGTTGAGCAGAGCTAACATGCTACAAACATTACATTTACATTTAGTCATTTAGCTGACGCTTTTATCCAAAGCGACTTACAAGTTCTGTACGACAAGCCATCAGGAAGAGCACAACTCTATCAGCTGAGTAACAATGTTCATCAAAGTGTTGAGTGCTACAGTGTAGGTTAGTTTATTAGGACAAGTGCATGACAGTATGGTTAGTTAGGGTTAGATTTTTTTTTTTTTTTTTTTTTTTTAATTCGGATAATGGTTGAAGAAGTGAGTCTTTAGTCGACGGCGAAAGATTGGACGTGTTTCGGCTGTCCTAACTGGGGTGGGTAGTTCATTCCACCATTGTGGGGCAAGGACTGAGAATAGGCGACTTCTCTTTGATAACCCTCCCGGAGCTTGGATAGGAGTAGGTCTGAGGCGGCCAGAAGATGCAGAGCGTAGGGGTCTTGAGGGTGTGTAGTTAGAGACCATTGACCGGAGGTAGGCGGGAGCAGTTCCCTTTGCCGCACGGTATGCTAGGTCAAGGGCCTTGAAGCGGATTCGTGCAGCAATGGGGAGCCAGTGCAGGTCCCTAAGAAGTGGGGTGACATGGGCCGACTTCGGTAGGTTTGAGATCAGGCGGGCCGCTGCCTTCTGAATGAGTTGAAGAGGCTTAGTGGCAGTGGCCGGGAGGCCAGCGAGCAGTGCGTTGCAGTAGTCGAGGCGGGAGATGACTGTTGATTGGACGAGGAGTTGGGTGGCTTCTTTTGTCAGGAAGGGGCGTATCCTTCTGACGTTGCTCAGGAGGAATCGGCAGGTTCTGGTTGTCGCTGCGATGTGAGCAGAGAAGTTCAACTGGTCGTCGAGGACAACACCAAGGTTCTTGGCGGTCGGGGACGCGGTCACAGCTGCATTCTCGACTGTGATGGAAAGGTCGGTCAGGGGGGAGGATTTGGCCGGCAGGTGGAGCAATTCTGTTTTGCTTAGGTTCAGTTTGAGGTGGTTGGTCGTCATCCAGGCGGAGATGTCGGACAGACAGGCCGAGATCCGCTCAGAGACGTGGATATCTGAGGGAGGGAAGGAGAGGAAGAGTTGAGTATCGTCGGCATAACAGTGGTAGGAGAAGCCATGAGACGTGATAATGTTACCCAGTGATTTAGTGTAGAGGGAGAAGAGAAGGGGTCCTAAAACCGAGCCCTGGGGGACACCCGTCCGCAGGGGGCGGGTGGCCGACAGGGTCCCTCTCCATGACACTTGGTAGGAGCGGTCATTGAGGTATGATGACAACCATGTCAGCGCAGAGCCAGCCACTCCCATTCCTGCGAGGGCCGCGAGGAGGATCTGGTGGTTGACTGTGTCGAAGGCTGCAGATAGATCTAGGAGAATCAGGACAGAGGAGAGGCCTTTCGCTTTTGCTAAGTGAAGTGCCTCTGTGACCGCAATGAGGGCTGTCTCTGTGGAGTGACCAGTCCTGAAGCCTGACTGATTAGGGTCTAGGAGGTCATTCTGTAAGAGATAAGCAGTAAGTTGGTTGGATACAGCACGTTCAAGTGTTTTAGAAAGGAAGGAGAGAAGAGAGACAGGACGGTAGTTGCCTATGACGGTAGGGTTCAGGGATGGTTTTTTTATGAGGGGCGTGACTCTGGCTTGTTTTAGGGAGGTGGGGACCACCCCCGAGTTGAGTGAGGAGTTGATGGTTGCAGTTAGGAATGGGAGGATGTCTGGTGCTATGGACTGGAGGAGTGGGGAAGGTAGCCGGTCCAGCTGGCATGTAGTCGGACGGTTCGACGTTACCAGTGTCAGGGTCTCGGCTTCTGTAATGGGAGAGAAAGATGACAGAGTGAAGGATGAGGTTCTCGATTCAGCATTTGGAATGGGTGGGGGTTGGGAGAAGGAGCTGCGGATGTTCTCCACTTTTTCCTCAAAGAAGATCGCAAAGTCTTCGGCAGAGAAAGATGAGGGAGGGGGGGGTGGGGGGGAGTGAGGAGGGAGGACATGGTAGCATGCAGTTTGCGAAGATTCTTGGCAGAGGCCTCGATCCTATGGTGAAAGAAAGAAGCTTTGGCATTAGTAATGGTTTTGGAGAATGTTAACAAGAGGTTGTGATATGTGTCGATGTCAGCAGTGAGGCGTGACTTTCTATACTTCCTTTCAGCTGCTCTCAGGACCTGTCTTTGTTCTCTCACTGGATCTGTCAGCCATGGACTGGGTGGGGAACGGCGGGCAGGTTTCTCAACGAGGGGACAGAGCTTGTCGAAGGAGGTTGCAAGGGCTGAGAGGAGGGTGGAGGTTGCCATCTCTGTGGAGAGAGCAGAGATTTCATGTTGAGCAGAGCTAACATGCTAGTTAATATGCTAGGGAGCTAACAGCTAACATAAGCAAAGCACATGAACAGAGCAAGCAGAGCACATAATCATAAAGCAAACGGGGCACATGCACATTAAGCAAGCGGGGAAGGTAAATGTAAACATACCATTGGGTCATCACATTCCTGATTGATTGCAGCTAACTCACTGAGCACAATGAGCTGACTCAATGACTGACTGAATGAGCTGGGGTTTCAATGCAAGTCCTCTGGGCTGCCCCCATAGATGCCAGATGGTAAACCAGTCAAGCCCTCCCATGCTGCCCGCATAGATGCCTGATGTAAATTATTCTCTTTTTACCCCCTAAAGTTAATTTAATTTCAATTTCCTTTGAAAATAGTTGCAAGGAGTATATTTGATCATTTAGGGGACATTTAAATTGTACCATTTGTTTTGGATAAATAATATGTCATTTTGAGTCAATAAAATACATTTGGCTCTCTTTTCTCCTAAAGAGTTCGACACCTCCCACCTAAGTTCCTGATCGCTTGGCTTGATCAGAAACTTACTTCACATCAGAGATTGACCCCTCCTAACGACACTTTTTTTTTTATATATATATTTTATTTTTTATTTAATTTTTTGACAAGTGTGTATAGACGAGCAAGCATAGTCCAAAGTCAGCTACGTCTCTTGGCAGGTGTGTGTGGTGCCAAGATCGATGTGGGAATGGGGTATGAATGCACTTAGTCTTCTTGTATGACGAGTGTGTGTAGACGAGCAAGCAATCTTTTTACGCCTCTCCTGATGACGGTCGTGGGCAGTGGAGAGCTCCTCTTCTTCTGTCCACCTGCAGGGGAGACGATGAGGCCGGCACATGTCTTGATATCAGCGTCCCTGACGATCCCTTTGCTGTCTGGGTATACTGACAAGATTCTTCCCAGACGGAACTGGCCTCTCAGTGCGTTCTGGTCGGCGATCCAGACAAGATCCCCGACCTTGACGTTCCGCTCTGTCCGATGCCATTTGTTGCGGACAAACAGATTTGGGCCAGCTAGCTCACTCCATTTTGCCCAGAATCGGTCCACCCCGATTTGAATCGCTCTCAGTCGGCGCCAGGGATGGGTGCACAGGTCGAGTCCACTTGTATCACCTACAACGGAGGCACGGCCCAGGATGAGGGAGTTAGGCGTTAAATACTTGACTACATCCTCTTGGCTTTTGGCTCTAGCGTCAATAGGGCGTTGATTTGTCAGGTTGGACGCCTGGTAGACCAGGGTTTGAAGTTCTACCCACGTGAGCGCCTCTGTTGCGTCTCTGAGGTTGGTGAGCGCTCTTTTCAAAAGCTTCACTGCAGCCTCCGCTGCCCCATTCCGATGGGGAGCATCTGCAGGGTGGAACTTCCACTCCCATTCGGTCCCATTCTTGGCCGCCATGTCTTCCATGGATGCAGTCTCAAGGCAAGCCAAGTGTTTGTACAGTTCATGCAGAGCTGGCTTGGCGCCAATGAAGTTGGTTCCTCTATCCAACCACAGTTTCTTCGGATGCCCCCTCAGTGCCACATGCAACAGTAGACAATGCCCCAGACCTTCTGCTTCGTCCGCTTCTTCACAGCGTCCCTCACTTCAAAGCGGCCAAACAGGTCCAGAGTTGTGTACTCAAATGGATTGGCTCTTTGAGTGCGCTCATGAGGGAGGTCGGCCATCACTTGTTGGCACATCTTGGCCTTTCGCTTTCGACAGGCACGGCAGTCATTCAATACTTTCTTGACTACTCTTCGTCCCTGCATAATCCAAGCTTTCCTCCTTGTGCGTAGCAGAGTGGACGCGACACCTTCATGATTTTCTTCATGCGCTTCTCTGACCAGTAGGGCGGCCAGCCATGACCATGAGCCATGAGATGGGACCTGCGGCACAGCTTCTCCGTCCTCAGTCCAGCACTGGACTCTTCCTCTGCAGAGTAGGAGTCCTGTGCTCTCCTCCTTCTGAACTACCAAGCGATCCAGGGTTGTGTCACGGAACTCAACACCGTCTTGGGCCACGAGAGCCAAATCCTAAAAAGCTGCTGCTCTTTCTTTTGCAGATAACTTTGGGCCTGCCTCCCACTTTGCTGTTCCCGGAGCCTGGCCATTGCCACCCAGCCAGGTTTCCACTGCTCGTCTGGTCCAGGCGACAATTCCGCACAACTCCGCGTCGCTCTGGCCTGACAGCTGTTTGGACTGGTCTCTGGTGACCGCTGCAGAGAATGCTTTCCTCTGGAGTCCTTTGATTTGATCAGCAACAGAGGGTGGGGTGGGACGCAGCGTGATCCCAGGGCCCCAAGGACAGATCCGCAGAGCAGGTTGGATGGCAACATGGCAACACATACTATGAGGAAGTACGCATCCACCCCAAAGAAGACGCATCACATGAGAATATGCCGGCTCTGTAAGAAAAAAGGCATCAGGTGGGAAACAAGATCATACTGCGCAAAGTGTGGAGTCCCCCTGCATCAAGAGTGTTTAACACTCTACCACACAAAGAGAGATTATGCTAGCTGAGTATTATCTCTCTTGTGTGGTAGAGTGGAAACACTCTCCATGAAATATGTGGATGGATGCGTACTTCCCCATACTATGTGTTGTTCTGATAGCTGAGTGTATAGTAGTATAGTGTATAGTGTCTTGTAAATATGTAAATAGTGTAAGTATTTCACAATCTAGGTATTACTGTTTGTACAGAACAAAGGTGTTGGAACATGGATATATTTGGAACACTATTCTTGGTCAGTGGCGGCCGCCACTGGGGGGCGCTAGGGCGCCGCCCCCCCTGCCGCACCCCCTGGTAAAGAGGAGGAGAAGAAGAAAATGTTTTATTTTTATTTTTATTTTAGACCCCTAAAAATAAAATAAACATGTTTAAAATGAATAATATTTACTCATTTTAAGTATGTTTGTGTTTCCAATGCACAATATAACGTTAAAATATAAAATATTAATAATCGTTTTCCTGAACAGGAAGTGACGATTCTGTCTGATAAAGAACGTTCCATTACCTTAGCCGCATTTCTCCTGCCGTATTTCTCTGCTCTGAGTGCGCGTCACTGTTTCATCTCTGTATCCGTCAATCAGTGCGTAACGCGTTGTGCGTTGAAATATGATGTTTATGATGGAAGCCGGGCGCGATTTGAAGCGGTCTAAGCAGCAGCGTCTATTATTTTTTTCCGTAGCAGCATTTTTTTCCTTAGCCGCATTTCTGATTGGCCGACGCGGCGATGCCAGTTTTTTCCTTAGCCACAGTTTGCAACATGTTCGAGGCTGTGTGTTGTGAACTTGTGATTCAGTCTGGAGTCTGGACAGTGGGCAGTGAGTGGAATGGATATACATCGACAACAGTCTGGGGGACAGTCAGTGGACATACACTTTATTAAGCCCTCCGGCTGGACCACGTTTCCATTAAACAAAGTGAGTTAATTCTCTCTCTCTCTCTCTCTTAGCCAACTCAGCTAATAAGCTAAGCTGCTGTTAGCCACTCAGCTAATGCTTAACTAACGCTCTCTCTCTCTCTCTCTCTCTCTCTCTCTCTCTCTCTCTCTCTCTCTCTCTCTCTCTCTCTCTCTCTCTCTCTCTCTCTCTCTCTCTCTCTCTCTCTCTCTCTCTCTCCTGTTGTGCTGCCTGCACCCGCCGTGGTGTGTCTGTGTCTCTCTCTCTCTCTCTCTCTCTCTCTCTCTCTCTCTCTCTCTCTCTCTCTCTCTCTCTCTGCCTATGAGTGTGTTTGGAGACGGAGCGAGTTTGTTTCTAACGTTTCTATTTATATATTGTGTTTCAAGTTGTGAATTAGACTGTACTTTATTTGGCCAATGCGTGGTACATGTTTGGTATAGCGCCCCCTAGTGCCCCCTCTGGAGAATAACTTAGGAGCCGCCACTGTTCTTGGTCCACTTTCAGAGTAGCAATGGTGGTTGTCAATACTGTTCATCATTGTCCTGGTGGAAGCTGCTGATCATTTTCAGAATACATATGCCTCTCTTTACTAACTAACACACTTTAGATGTAAATATATGTTCTTATGCACAAACTCAATGGTGATCGGCCATTTTGCCAGGTCAAAACTAACGTACTTTACATGTAAATATGTGTTCTGATGCACAAACTCAATGGTGATCGGCCATTTTTCCAGGTCAAAACTAATGCACTTGAATATATGAATACATTTACTGTGAATGTTCTAAATGCACAAATTAAATGGTGATCCGCCATTGTGCTAGGTCAAAACGAATGCACTTTACATGTTGATGTGAATGTTCTAAATGCACAAATTCAATGGTGATCCGCCATTGTGCTAGGTCAAAACGAATGCACTTTACATGTTGATGTGAATGTTCTAAATGCACAAATTCAATGGTGATCCGCCATTGTGCTAGGTCAAAACGAATGCACTTTACATGTGTGTGCTGATGCACAAACTCAATGGTGCTTTATCTGAAGTAAAGACATCTCTTCCACTTCATCAAGTTGCAAGTGTGTTTATTATATACAGAATACATTATAATGCAATGCTTTTTTATAACTTGTCTGTCTTAGATTAAAATATACAGAATACATTATAATGCAATGCAAAAATGTCAGAATACTTGTCATACTACCTGTCATGTATGGACGACTACACCATGGTACACAGGTAAATGTGCATCACAAACACAGCTGAGTATGGGTTGAGCCCATGATGAACTTGCAAAATGTAATTCAAACAGCTAACAGTATGGTTCTTATATACTGTCAAAAAACGCGTTATGTCGTTTTTGCTCATTTATGTCACTTTTGCTCATTTATATATTGTATATATATTTCTATATTGTATATATTGCATATATATATGCAATATATACAATATAGAAATTAGCAAATAACGACAACCACCTAGTGTTTATGATTTATGAAATGCAGTAAAGGATATAGGGATATTTTGGTAAATGGCTGCTTTTTTATATAGATATTTTGATTTACGTTGTATGCCTATATATATTGTTGAGCTATATATGCAGTAAGTGTGTGACATTGAGGCTATATACAGTAAGTGTGGAAAAAGAAATATAGGCATACAACGTAATCAATACAAATATCCCTATATAATATCTGTATTGCATTTCATGAATGATAAACAACACTAGGTGGTGTGTGTACAGTGTGTTTACCCTATGAACATGGAATAATGTGTCTCAGACGAGCAAATATCATGATTTGCGCTTGGTGCAGAAAAAACCTCATAACTCCGTTTCCAGGAAATGAGCGTCTATTTTGGCCAATGTTTACCTTTTTTAGCATGGAATTGTGAACGAACGAAGGCATGTAGAAACAAACGTTTTTTTTCGTATTGTACAGCAACTAGTGTTTGTCAAATGAGCCAAACCATTTCCACATAGCTAAAATATAGAATATAGAAATCGATCCGTGAAAATCATGAAATATCGCAAAATCAGCCCTCTTAAGGCTGGCATTCAACCACGTAAGTATGACACCCCCTGCCGGCTCTGAAAGTGTTAACATTACGTTATCAAATCAAATCTCCATTTACCCCTGTGTCAATACGTCTCTGTATGAGAGTGTGTATCTGCATGGTGTTAAAAGCAGATGTGAAATCTATATATATATAGGGCTGGGCGATATGGAATGTTATCATATTTCTCGATATCGATAATTATCGAAATTGTTATAAGTATAATTTTTTTATTTTTATTTTTTTAACAACAGATGTATGTTTATTTTGCAGCAATTCTTTGTCATTGCCGCCATCTTTAGTGTTACATCCCCTCACACTCCAGTTCTCAGGCTGCAGCTGGTTTAAAAGCTAAAGTAAACCGGTTTCTCTGCTGGCTGTGGCTCCAGGGGAGTTGAACAGTTCTGGCTCTGCTAGTTTATTTTCGATCTTTTGGCGCTTTTTTGGTGGACAAACCACTGTGACTCGTGACTGGAGTCTAGTTCTGCTAGCACACATAGCCTACTGTGTACAGACGGTTTCAAACTGTATTTTAAATTAGAAGGCAAACAAAATAAATGGACAAGAGAAAAATAAATCTCAATTTGGTCAGTATTGTCATTTGGACAAGCAAAGCCATTACTTTAAGTTGCAGGCAAGAAAGACAAGTCTGGCCACTGTCTCTGGTTTTAAAACTGCCCTGTTGCAGGTCACAAAAAAAAATATATATATATATATATACAAAAAAAAACGATTTTTCGATATATTTTTTATTTCGATATTCGATATCGATTATTAAAATATATCGCGATATTTATCGTTATATCGCCCAGCCTTATATATATATATAAATGTTAGTTAGCTAACGTTTAAATTTTTTTTATAAAAAGACTAAATGACAATTTCCTTTTGACAAGCAAAAAGGAAAACATACTTACAACTTTTCTGACTTACTTCTCTCCATCACATCCAGATAGAAACGATGGGTGCTTTCTGAATTTATGGCTGCATGACAAAAATGTGTAGTTGCCTACAGGGGGCGGGTCAACTTACCCACTGGCCCAGTCTCCCTAAGTTAAAGGAAAACTCCAACATTTTGGGAAATTAACTTACTTGCCATATACCCTGGAGTTAGACAAGAAGATACATACCTTTTTCTTCCCTGTGCATGCAGTAGGAGTAGGAAGACGTTTGGAACTAGGCTAATGGAGGAACCTACTTCCAGTGATTGATGCTAAGCTAGGCTAACGGTGCGTGTCTTCCTACTAGGGCTGTCTTAAATACTTCGAAGCTTCGTTCGATGGGCATGGGTTTCGAATATGAAAATTAAATTAGATTATAAAAATAACTTAATATATATATTTATTTTTATTTTTTTTGCAAAATCAACTCTGCCTCTCTTTGTTAATTACAACAAGCAATGCTGTTTGTTATTTAAGATGAGGTCGGACTCGGCACTGACAAGATTTGTGTTCATTGTGCTGCTTTTATAAAGCCTCAAATGACGGCTTACAATATTTCATGAAAGCAAAGTGTTTAGTTTGTCTAAGATTTTAAAAGGTTTAAACTTTACAGCACTGACAAGTGCTGTACAAGTCCCACAACGTAATTTTTTTTTTATTAATACATTTTTTTAAACTTTTTTCTCTAAGCTTCGAATTAAAATCGAATCTCGGCCCCGAAGCTTCGAATTCCAAAAAAATTATCGAAGGTCAGCCCTACTTCCTACTCCTACTGCATGCACAGAGAAGAAAAAGGGTATGTATCTTCTTGTTTAACTCCAGGCTAGATGGCAAATAAGCTAATTTCCCAAAATGTTGGAGTTTTCCTTTAAGACTGTGAAGGCTTTTACAATTTTGGTATTTGTTTGGGCAAGTTGTCCGAAGTTTAAAATGTCTAGGGTTTTGCGTGTAGATTTAGGAAATTAACTTGAACATGTTCTTGAAACACAAAATGTACTTATTAATGATTAATGAATTAAATAATTATATACCATGCCTTAGTTAATCTTCCTATTAGGGATGCACCGAAAATTCGGCTACCGAAAATTAGCGGCCGAAAATGGTTAAAAAGGCTCTTTCGGCTTTCGGCCGAAAGGGTTTTAGCACCGAAAATATATGACCGAAAGTCAAATAACGTGTTGTTGTGATGACGTCATCAAAACGCGACTACATACATACCGGTAGCATGCGCAACATGTAACGTGAGCAGCTTGGCAGCTCTTCCTGCATTCTACAGCCTGTGATAACTAACTCCTCTTGGGAGTAGGGATGCCCCCCGAAACCCGGTTCTAAACTAAATTAGAAAAAAAAATCAGCTCCGACGTTAACAGTACTGCTATCAGTAGTCTAGGAGCGGATTAGCTACGGAGCTAACAGTGTACCATCCATCTGCGACGCAACGGTGGCAGCAACAGTGGACACTGAGTAATGTTAACGTTATGACGAGTTCATACTACACTACACGTATGAACTCGACATAACGTTAACGTTACTCCGTTTAAATGAAGTGTTTAATTAGCAGCAATCTGTTGTTGAAAATGTATCGTTAAACCGGAAATGGAAATGCGAGGACAGGAAGTCGTCATCAATCGTTGTAGTCTTTTAGTCTTAACAGTCTGGAATTAATGTATGCATTCAAAAGTGCTGAATAAATGTTTTATGGGCCCATAATAGTGATTATTAATATTATTTAAGTTAAGTTTAGCCATAATCATGTCTTTTGCCATAATCAGGTAGCTAAAAAAAAAGAAAAGAAAAAAAACATATATATATATATATATTTATATTAATCATTTTCGGCCTTTCGGCATTCTGTTTTCGGCCAACTGTTTCCTATTTTCGGTATCGGTTTCGGCCAAGAATTTCCCATTCGGTGCATCCCCACTTCCTATGTGGCTTAGTTCCATAGTTATCATCAGTTCTTGCTAAACATTACCTTGAAAATGACATTTGACCTTTACAATGACCTTGAGACATAATAATTACTTCATACATTGATCCCTTGAACCAACAAACATAGAAAATGTGATATAATACAAGGATCTAGTTCTAATAGCAGCTGAGATATGACATGTTCTCTTTCCGATGGTGGCCATATTGGATTTTATGCATACAGGCCACCAGGCGAATACCCCAAGTTGTATGCAGTGATTTTTTAAAACCTTGTGCCCATACCTAACACCATACCTAACTTTTGCAATACCTTTAACCAAATTGCAAAACATATTCCCTCTCAGCTAAATGTTTTACATTTGTAGTATTTTAACATCTCCATAGTCGACTAACTGCTAGCATCTGCAGCGACGTAATTCTCTTCGCAATAAAATATTATAATTCTCTCGATACTGGATGCTACCTCTGATAGCTCTATGTAGCTGTAAAGACATTCATTGTCAATGGATCGGTCAAAAAGAAGAGAGCTGCTGGGATACACATACGTAGTAAACCATCAGTGAAAGAAAGCTGCTGTTTGATAGTGTTTCTTTTTCTTGTCCTTTTTTGATAAGTGAATGACAATTGACAATACGGATGTATTGTTTGATCATTTGTTTGTAATATGTTTATCAGATAGACATAAGGCATAACAAAAAATATTGTTTGTTTCCTGTTGGTTGTCAGTTAAGGCCATGGGTAGGTAGGGAATTTATTTAATTTAATTTTTTATTTTATTCTTTCCCATGGCGACTATGGATAGGGAATTTCTTTATTTAATTAAAATGTTCACAACAACATGGATGCATGTACTCTGCCAGCATGTTTAATATCCATAATACTAAAGGTTTGACTAAGATTTCTATGAAACTTTATTAAAAAAAAAATATATATATATATATATATATATATATATATATATATATATATATATATATATTGGGTCGCACCTGAATCGGCAGGGTCGTCGGCAACCGGAAACAAACCATTATTTGTTTTAGGCCTAAGCATAATATAAGGAACTTAGTTAGTTCACACCTTATTTCACATCTATGGCACAGATGTAACTACTATGACAGACATATATGACCAAATCAACAGAAAAAGGTCTTTCCTCCTTTGCCTTTCAGCTATAGGCCACAACAGGATTAACAAGCAGCATCAAGGCTGCAACAGTTGTCTTGGTGCTGGGCAGACTGAAAGGTTATAGGGTGGCAATATGCTGGATACTATAAGACTGTTGAAAGAAACAGGCAAAATGTGATCTTAATTCATGATCTTGATCTGATAAACATAAACTAATGATCAATAGGCTATTCTTTGGCTAAACAATATATGGATAATGTCCATTTCATTGAATATATAATTTCAGACTGAATTATCTGTACTAGTGGTCTGCGTGCTCTTAATTGCTCCCCAGAACAACACAAACTAAGAACAACAATGATATTGTTACAAGGACAGATACAACCACAATGCAATATTGCAGGCAACTGCCTGTTGGGTTTTATCTCAGTATTTTATTAATGTTGGCCAGTTTTCAATAACCGCCCTTGGAGCAGATTCACTTTTAAATCACATCAACTAACTTTGGAGTATACATTTTTTTTTTAGAACTAGAGAAATGCAAACTGAACGAATACAAAACATACACCAAGATCTGAACTCTTCATTGGTGTACTTCTCTCTTCTCCAGGTACAATTGCTGCATTGCTCCCCAACAACAAGCAGAGATAACGAGTCAAGGCCTCACTGCTGTGACCAGTGTGAGAAGAGCTTCAGTAACTCTGGAGACTTAAAGACACACCAGCACATTCATACAGGAGATAAGCCCTATAACTGTGACCAGTGTGAGAAGAGCTTCAGTACCTCTGGAGACTTAAAGACACACCAGCGTATTCATACAGGAGAGAAGCCCTATAACTGTGACCAGTGTGAGAAGAGCTTCAGTACCTCTGGAGAATTAAAGAGACACCAGCGCATTCATACAGGAGAGAAGCCCTACTACTGTGACCAGTGTGAGAAGAGCTTCAGTACCGCTGGAGACTTAAAGACACACCAGCGTATTCATACAGGAGAGAAGCCCTATAACTGTGACCAGTGTGAGAAGAGCTTCAGTACCTCTGGAGGCTTAAAGAGACACCAGCGTATTCATACAGGAGAGAAGCCTTACTACTGTGACCAGTGTGAGAAGAGCTTCAGTACCTCTGGAGACTTAAAGACACACCAGCGTATTCATACAGGAGAGAAGCCCTACTACTGTGGCCAGTGTGAGAAGAGCTTCAGTAGATATGACAGCTTAAAGATTCACCAGCACATTCATACAGGAAAGAAGCCTTACTGCTGTGACCAGTGTGAGAAGAGCTTCAATACCTCTGGAGGCTTAAAGAGACACCAGCGTATTCATACAGGAGAGAAGCCCTATAACTGTGACCAGTGTGAGAAGAGCTTCAGTAACTCTTGCAGCCTAAAGAATCACCAGCGTCTTCATACAGGAGAGAAGCCCTACTGCTGTGACCAGTGTGAGAAGAGCTTCAGGAAATCTGATCACTTAAAGAGACACCAGCGCATTCATACAGGAGAGAAGCCCTATAACTGTGACCAGTGTGAGAAGAGCTTCAGTAACTCTTGCAGCCTAAAGAGACACCAGCACATTCATACAGGAGAGAAGCCCTATAACTGTGACCAGTGTGAGAAGAGCTTCAGTACATCTGGACACTTAATGACACACCAGCGCATTCATACAGGAGAGAAGCCCTATAACTGTGACCAGTGTGAGAAGAGCTTCAGTACATCTGGAGAATTTAAGAGACACCAGCGCATTCATACAGGAGAGAAGCCCTATAACTGTGATCAGTGTGAGAAGAGCTTCAGTACATCTGGAAGCTTAAAGACACACCAGCGTATTCATACAGGAGAGAAGCCCTATAACTGTGACCAATGTGAGAAGAGCTTCAGTCAGTCTGGAGACTTAAAGAGACACCAGCGTATTCATACGAGAGAAGCCCTACTACTGTGACCAGAGCTTCAGTCAGTCTGGAGACTTAAAGAGACACCAGCACATTCATACAGGAGAGAAGCCCTATAACTGTGACCATTGTGAGAAGAGCTTCAGTAACTCTTGCAGCCTAAAGAGACACCAGCACATTCATACAGGAGATAAGCCCTACTACTGTGACCAGTGTGAGAAGAGCTTCAGTAAATCTGATCACTTAAAGAGACACCAGCGCATTCATACAGGAGAGAAGCACCATTATATTCCAGTATATTCATTCAGGTTTTCAAACCCTAAAATTGTGTAGAAATCTGCCTAAAAACTCAACATACTTGACAACACATTCTTCCTGGACAGCAATCCAACTAATGTGATCTGCATCAGAAGAACTTCTGACAATCATATTCAAACATCAGTTTTGTGGTTTTAATAGAGCCTTGCTCTCTAGGCCTCTCTTCCAACAATAGTTGTCTCTCTTCCAACATGGCTGCCTGTATCTCTCTTCCAACATGGCTGCCTGTAACCAGACACACATTAAGGCTGAGCCCGAACGTTCGAACGTTCGAACGTTCGTTCGTTACGCTGACATTCGGACTTTAAATAATAGGTTCGAACGTTCGGTGAAAAAGAAATAAAGGATGCGCACAGGGTTGAGGTGATGTGAATGCGAGGCGCTCGGCTCAACCAGTATGGTCTGCCGGGCTGCAGCGGGATACTATTTCTCAACCAGAGCTCTATTTTGATTGACAGGCGATTCTGCCAATTACGTCACACCGCTTGCACCCGCCTCTGCTGTTACCACCAATCGGCAAGCCTCAACAGACTTACCGTAGCTACCGGGGAGCCGTAGTTAGCTCCCCGCCGAGGAAGTAATCGGTAACAAGGTTTCCGTAGGTGAACCTGCATTAGGATCATTAATGAATACCATCCTTTTTCGGCCACGGAGCGCGAGCTTCATGGCGGGAGGTGGTTGCGTTGGAAACAACAGCAGGCGCACGGTACGTCTACCTCGGAACGGTGGTAGGGCGGACGGGCGGCAGGCGTGTTGGGAGCCCGGCCGTTCCGAGGTAGACGGTGGACGGGTCTGTTGAGCCGAGGCGTGCGCCTCTCCTCCCGGCTCCCCTCCCCGTCGACCAAGAGTGAATACCTGTTATTGAACGTGTAACACTAACTATATAACGTTCGGTTAATGCCACAAAACTAATGCATTTGTTTATCTAGCCCCTTACGTGACTGCAAGGGCTATTGTTTATCATACTTTGATTCAGTAGCTTGTTTATTTTCTTCTGAGTGCTTTGTTTAATTACATGTTTACATGAACAGCCACCACTGTAAACAACATGTTTTTCACCAATAGACTATGCAATGCCGCCCTCCGTAGGATCTATAATACAATAAAAAAAAAAATTATTATTAAAAAAATGAAAAAAAAAAATTATTAAAATTTTTTAAAAAACGAACGTTCAAACGTTCGTTCGATAAACCCTGGCGAACGTTCGAACCCTAAAAACAGGGTTCGGGCTCAGCCTTAACACACATAGGGCCCAAGGGGTGCTTGAGCATCTGCCCTTTTCCCTCAGAGTCAGAAAATGCCCCTTTCTGCCTGGTGGTAATTGTATTTTATTTTAAATTAATTTTCTATTGCAATTCTATCAAATGTGCTAAATATAGATGTATTTTTAAGCTTTGAAAGATTGCGTCCCTCCCAACTATTCTTTGACATCTGTAAGCTTTGCAACAGGACTCACTAAGAAATACTGCCTGTGGTTTAGGAGGGCTAGCTCCTAGGTAGAGCAGGGCAGGACGCAGAAAGAGACAATATCTCCTCCTGTGTATGAAGATCATCATTTAAATATCTATTTTAAATATTTCTTGTTATACCTGACATCGCTGCGGATGAGGGCAATCTGAACTTTTTTCGAGTTAAAATAAAGGTGAAAATGAATTAGGATCAATGGTATTCAATACGGTGTGAAATAACAAAAAAAATTATTTTACACCGTGAAAGTGTATATAAATTGTTTACAATAAATCCAAAACGTTTGTATTTCTCATGAACTGTTAATTTATGGAAACGTTTTTTGAATGACGAGCAAACACCGTTTCTCATCCTCAGTCAGACATCTGAGCAAACTGGTCAGCATATTATCTTGACTTGATATTTGAAAAATCTGAAAAATTATTGAGCAAAAGCTGAACTATTTCACAAAGGATGACCACTTGATAATAGTTGCATACAGGCTAAAACACTGAGAAGCACACATTTAATATAATCGTACGATTTTGCTGCAGTCTCGTTCTCGGCGCTCGCCTCCACACTGTTTGGAACATATTGGGCACATCTGGCAAACTCACTCAGATCTTGATGAGACTAAAGCCATACACTTTCATTTGACTATCAGCAACATTGTTCTGTTGGAACATGGTTAGTTAATCAGTTTGGCATTACGTGGTTTTATTACTTGGGTGCTGGGAGGGTAAACTCTGCGTTCACACATACAGCCCCTCCGATTAATGTGCAGATTGTCAGGAGTCCAGTACAGGTGTGAACGGAGCTTCAGTGTGTTTTGGGGGGACAGGCATGCTGTTGATTTGTTCCCCAATTATCTGTGTGTGTGAGTGAGTGATTGGGAGAGGAACTTGATGACGTTGATATAAATATTTATTTAAAATATTTCGTATTATACTCAACACCGTGTGAATGAAGGCAACCTTAACGTTTTCTATTTAAAATAAAGGTTTGAAATTAAATTAATTAGGATCAGTGGAATTCAATACTGAGTGAAATAAGCAAAAAACAAGATTTTACTAAAGGGTCTTTAGTGTGTTTACATTGCATACTGTATTTTGTCATAGCCTGCACCCTCATACATTATAAGACCAGTGTTGGTGTTGTGCGTTATTGATTGTTTTAAGCTATCAGAGAGAGAGGGAGAGGGAGAGGCTTTGATGTGCCCTTTATTTTTGGTTGAGCACCAAGGTTGAGATGTGAAAACATTGGAAAAGCATATTACTGTTCCACTGGCTTTCCTGTTGATATCATTCTCAAATATCTATATTGTCATGTTCAAAACAATGGCCGCTATGTTACAGGCAGCCATGTTGGAAGACAAAACTACACAAACATTCAGTACAAGGCCTCTATTTAAACACATCAAATCTTCTTATTTAGCCACCTGCTATCAGAAGGCCTCGTTGAGTCATGGTGTCCTACTCAATCAACCTTGCACCACCAGCGGCCAGTCTGTTGTTATTTCATCATTTATTTCCTTTGTTGAACCAGACCAGGCTTTAGCTCCACTATATTCACCTTGGTTAACAACCAGGGAAGAGAATGTATTGTATTGTGGTTGAAATCTAGTAATCCATGCATGATTTATCTTTTATTTTCAGAGAATCTCTTAGTTACATCAAGATTGTGCCATGAAGGCAGTGTTATATTTATATGTGATGTTTTTACAATGATGTCTGCATATATAGATTAGTAGTGCAGAGTGGAATATATTGGAGCACATAATCCTCTCAAAGTAACTCTGAAGTAACCTGTTCATGCATTCAAGATATATCTCTTAATTCTTCACATTCTGTTCATAGTGAATAGACATTAAACAATAAATATACATTTGTATTCATTTTATTCTCGTCATTGTGCAGTCGTAGGTACTAATCTTCTTGTTCCACTTAGATGGAAAGACATGCAGGACACAACTGCAATAGAAAATATTGTATTATGTGATTGAATGGAATAAACTTCTTGATTTAAAACAATACAGCACTTTGGCAGAATATTTTTAATCTTTAGGAATCAAATGTATTACAGTTCACAAAGTGTCACCATCAATATTGTCTGCTCTCGGAGTGGAGACCACTAGTCACCACCACTAACTTGTGTTTCAGAAACCAAGTAAATATGCTGATACTAACGCATATACATGTGAAAAAGTAGAGCCAGGTACTAATATCGTTAGGTTATGACTATAACCAAGTTCTGTTAGTATGGTGACGCTCTGCGTCACTCTCTGCACTGTCCTCGCACACGTGCACGTGCACTGAATAAAGACCACAATGTACCTTTAATCCCAATATTTGTCTGACCACACCCCTATCAGCTTACCCATATAAGCAGGGGTGGGGCCACCCACTCGCCTCCTTCCCAAGCTTTCACCACAAGGCGAGATCAAGGGCTGCAGCGGCGTCGGACGCCGAGCGTCACCATACTAACAGAACTTGGTTATAGTCATAACCTAACGTTCTGTATCGTATGGCTCTCGCTCGGCGTCACTCTCTGCAGAAGGGAGGCCGAGCGAGAGCCATCGGCCGACAAATACACCCCGCTGAAAGCCCCCCACAACCATCAGAACAGGGAGGGCCGAGCCCCCTTGACCCACCCTAATGGAGGGCACCCCCCCTATTGGGGGCTTCACGGGAGGGCGACGGACCCGACCGTGCAAAGAGGCACTCAAGCAACTCAACGCACAGGGTGAGCAGACCGTGGCTTGACCCCACGACTACACACATGCACAACCCGCATGCCACCCGGGAACAAACGGAGGGAACAACCTCGTTACTGCCCCCAGAATCACGGGGTCAAGGGCAAACCCAACCCCGTGGCAAGGCCGTAGCAGCGGAGCGCGAAGGAAGACCCAGACCCACCAAAGGGACTGGACCCCCTGGAACGGGGGCCCGGAGAAGTCCATGATGCCAGCATCAAGACCCCACCAGGTGGGCACTTAGTGACCCCGCCCCCCACATCGCCAGCGTATTCGGACAAAGGCCCCTCAGCCGAGCGGGCCCTGTCCCCCCAATAGTACACCGCCTCGCACACTGACCCTGCAGAACAGGCAGTCAGCATGGCCGTAAGCACACAAAAAAGGTTAACCAACGGAAGCAGGCAGCGCACCGGGGAAAAACCAGGCAACGGGCTGTTAACCCTAGCCTGGAGACTGCGGATGAGACAGGCGCCATTTAGAAGGGAAAGCCAGAAGAAGTGTACAAGGTCTGGCCAAACCTTGCCTACCCGGAGCGTAGATCAAGCGAAGTGCAGTCTCAAGGCACCGTAGTAAACACAGCCGTACTGTGTTGTCGATCTGGGCAGCGTCGCCGCTCCATCCCGTCGCTACGGTCCCCCTTGTTGACGCAGTCCTTGCCGTCTTGGCCCAGGGCAGGTTCGACGAACATCCTCTGTCAAAGATGACGTCGTAGTCAAGAGTGTTTAAAACATGTTATAATCAAAGCACGTTCAACAGAGTAGCATTAAGCTAACGGCCGCTCTAACCGTCGGTCGCTACCGCCCCTGCCCGCGAGACGCCGAGCGAACGGCGCACGCGACCAGAGGGGAGACTTCGAATCCCCCTCGCCTCTCCCCGTGAGGGAGAGGGGAGTTGGGAACCGCGGCGGCGCGCGAGGGTCCGGAGCCACCCCGCGCTGGGCATCGGCCGATAGCAGCAAGCTAACGTTTCCTAGCCTAGTGATCACAGCAGGCTAGCGCCGCAGCTAACAGCTGACTGGCTAACAGTAGGCCACCACTAGCACGTAAGCTAAGCAGCTATCACCTGAACTTGTACACAATGATATAACACTCACTCAGACAGGCCGCCGTTCTGAAACCCTCCTCACTTTTTAAGAGAAAAGAGAAACAAGATGTTAACACAGTTTTACAACGGTGATTTTACCAACACCCGACGGAGCCAGCACAATACCCAAATGGCCTGTAGCTGACTTGAACACAGATCTTCCGCTACCGAACATCTATGCCCATATTTCCTCAATACTCTCATTGTCACGGTGACAGAGAAAACATCCACTCGTCCAGAAAACACAGGGATCACCAGTGTTAATGGTCGTGGCCCACTAGTTAAACTATAATGGGCTTCAGACCAAGGTCTTCTGTCGCCTAAGAGGCTGAACAAAGGACCCTAGTCTGGGGCCGGTTTTCATAAACATTGTCAACTAGCCCCCATAGCACTAACAGACAAGTGGAGCTTGCCAGCAAAACATAACTCACCAAACCTGGAACCCACCGCTTCTCACAACAGCGGCGCGTCCTACAGCCCAGCTGTGTCTTTACCGCAACCAGCACACAGCAAGGACTGCAGTTGGAAAGGCATGTAGTGGCGCGAACGCCCAATACGAAAACCGGTGGAGGATTTTTAGAATGATCATCATCTTCCAGACACTCCAGTACGAAGACAATATCACCGTATTTTCTCGAAAATAGTGAGAGAGAAAATAAAGATATGATGTCAACGTATCCTTGTTTTCCAACTCTTCTCCTACCATCACATCACTTCAAGTGGGGATCTACCGAGGCACTTCCTTGTGGTGAAAGCGAGAAAGGAGGCGAGTGGGTGGCCCCACCCCTGCTTATATGGGTAAGCTGATAGGGGTGTGGTCAGACAAATATTGGGATTAAAGGTACATTGTGGTCTTTATTCAGAGCGCGTGCACGTGTGCGAGGACAGTGCAGAGAGTGACGCCGAGCGAGAGCCATACGATACAGAACTAATTGTGTGTTCAGGTAAATGAGAAGCCATTCTTCCTGTTTTCAATTATCAATATTAAGCCCAATGCCAGTGATGTAATGAGATATCCAGGAGAGGTCATATTCCAGGTGGAGTGAACTCCTATCGAGCAGAGCATGTAACACCTTACTTTTATAAATAATAAAGTACCTTGGACCTAATGAGGAACTAAATGTTAACAAAGTATATAGAACAAATATTATTCACCTGATTTTTTGAATTAGAGGTAAACAGATGGATAGGTCTTTACTGAATGTGTCATTAGGAAGTGAAGTAGAAGCCATTCCGGAAGGATTTCAGGTCTGAGACTTGAGTAAAGATAATCAATAGTTTAACATCAAATTCCTCAATAGGTGCTTAATCATGATTATTATGCCCTCTAAAGTAAATGTTACTGTATTTATAAAGGACCTTTCAATACAGTTAAGTAACAAAGAAACCCAAATCAAAACAAAAACTGGATTTTACACGTTAAGAAAATGCCTGCGGGTTGTTTTTCAAATTAAATCAAACTTTATTTATATTGTGCCTTTTGTGCAAGATTGAAATACAAACTGCTTAACGTAGAAATCATATAAAGTAAATAAAATAAATGCAACACAATTGAAATAGGAATAAAACGACAATAAATGACAATAGTGTTAATGAAGTAATTAATTGGATAAGAGCTAATAATATAAAATTACCATGGTGAGACAGAGACTAATGCAGCACAGTAAAAAGAGTCAAATTAAAACAGAATGGGTTAAACAACCATGTAAAATGAGCAACTGGTTGGGCTGATCTAATCCCAGCAACTGGTTGGTCTAGTGGGAATTGGAGATTAAAAGAACTCGAACAGCCAGAGAGTGGGTTTCTCTGGTACTTTATTCAATCACATCATGTGTTCTCTTCCTCACACTCCCACAGAGTCAGTGGTTGTGGAAAAGAGCCCTGACCACATGTCTACTGACCAGTGGCGGCCGGTGTGAACTACATTTGGGTGGGCACGGGGGGGGGGGGGGGGGTGAAGGGGGGGGGGGCGGCAAGCGGACAGCTGACCAAGCGAATACTGACTCATAACGTTACCCCGTTTCCAACGTTAAGTCGAGTTCATTCATACTACACTAGTACACGTATGATCAATCCAATAATGAACACATATATATATCTTGTCATTTTAAATAAGTTACCATTCATTCATCCATTATGCGTCACCTGCGGCGAAATTAAATGTTATAGTTCAACAACAACACGCTGTGTTGAGAGAGAGAGAGAGAGACCGCATTAACTCACTTTGTTTAGTTGAAACGTGGTCCAGGAGGGCTTGATAAAGTGTATATGTCCACTGTCCCACAGTCCCAGACTGTTGATGTATATCCACTGTCCAGACTGCATCCAGCTAGCCAAATAGCTTCTTGTTAGCCAGGTTAGGCACCACAACACAAGTACTGTGATGAGCTGTGTCTTTGCCCATTTCCGCATCGAACAGCCTGCAAACTACCTGGCGTTCTATCGCCCTGCTCTAAGACAAACTCTAACCTTAACCAACTTTGAAAGAGTGCCTAAGCTTAACCGTCGAAAGAACTTGCCGTCATGCTCTAATACAAACTCTAACCTTAACCAACTTCGAAGAGTAACTACCTAACCAGTGTAGAAACTGACGTCGGCCAATCAGAGAGCGTCTCCGAGAAATGCGGCTACGGAAAGTATAGACGCTGCTTGCTTAGATGATATAGATCGCTTGAAAACGTGCCTGGCTTCCATCATATTACATCATATTTCAATGCACAGTGCGTTACGTGCGTTGACCTATTTGATTGGCTGCGAGGATACAGCGATGAAACCAGTGCACGCCCTGTTGTGCGCGATATGTCTCGCCCCGGCTACTAGTGACTTCCTGTGAATGAAAAACTATTATTTATATTTGATATATTAACGTTATATTGTGCATTGGAAACACAAACATACTTAAAATGAGTAAATATTATTCATTTTAAACATGTTTATTTTATTTCTAGGGCTCTAAAAAAATATATATATTTTCTTCTTCTTCTCTTTTAACCAGGGAGGGCGGCGCTCTAGCGCCCACTATCGGCCGGCCGCCACTGCTGCTGACCCCTTATATAGACAATAGATCACAGAAGTGTCTGGTTATTCCCCTGATCAGTTATATTTCCTGGGGGATTCCCTCCGGGTGCCTATGCTGGTTACTGCACTACATTAACCATGCGCTCACCGCGAGGACACTAGAGAGCAACCACCGCTCTCCGGTTTTTATTTCTTTTATCAGTCTTGCATATGTCAAAGATTAGACACTATTGACTTTGATGCATTATTAGTTTTTGTGTAGCAGATTTAAAATTCACAAGTAATTTGAGGACAGAAATGTCCCATTAACTCCCATTAAAACCACATGTTTTAATATCATAACCATTACAAACAATAATCATGCATTCTGTAATGTTAGGGTTTTATCTTTGAGAAAAATAGTAAAGTTGTCATTTTTACTGTTCACTACTAAAATCAGCCATTTCCCCATTATAGGCCAATAGAAAGTGTGTGTGTTTGCTGTTTCATGTCTTTGAAATAGACAGAATGACCTTAGCTTGACCTTATTGTTGTAAATTCCCCACTATTCGTTATACTGTGTATTATTATTTCCATTCAGGCACTTCTTTGGACAGCCCAGGGGTATTATTAGTCCTAGTCTGGCATCTCTCTGGACAGCCCAAGGGTCCTTAGTCTGGTAATGGCACCCATAGATATCTCTATATATATCTATGATGGCACCTGTGTTTCCATTGCAGAATGAGAGTGTGTTTCTGAGGAAGTAAGTTACCCACCGCCTCCAAATGTAGGGCCTGTGGTTTATGCTAGATGAATGTCATATGTAGCCTGCATTGTGTTTTTGTTAAGATGCTGTGACTTGTGTATATGATTATGACTAGTGATGGCGAGATGAAGCTTCATGAAGCATTGAGGCTTTCCATCCAATAGTACCACACATGTGTTGAAGCTTCATGGTGTATTTGCTCTACTGTGCCATCAAGTGGACAATAAATGTAATACAGGCAGAGTGATGATGATGCCAATAAACAAATAATAATGTGTCTGTTTTTCTAACAGAATGATGGCGGGGACAGAGGAGAAAGTGCTTGTGTTACTACAACATTCTATAATTTAATATAGTGTGTTTTTCTAACAGAATGGTGGCAGGGACAAGTGCTTGCTTCATTAATTTTTATTCAGAAAAAGCAACTCAAAATCGACATGCCATCCTGCATTTGGATCATACAGATGTGATCAGATTAGGCACAGCAAGTTAGACATTACAGCAAGTTTATATGTAACAGAGATGATATGGTCACATTTTTTGCGTTGTGTTTAATTTTCTTCGATGCCCCGAGGGAGTTTAGAACCTGGGTCTGCCGTGACACGGGCGACAGGTGACAGCACAGACCGCTACACCAAGGTGAATTCACTCTTCATGATGTGTAAAGTGTGTCTTTTTAAGTGGAGTGAGTTTAACTCGCAGTACCGCTACTCGCCAGTCACTTCACAACGCTTGAAGTCCATCGTGACCAGTGATGCCACAGATTACTTGTAAAAGTAATCCGATTACTGATTACTGATTACTCCTTTAAAAAGTAATCCAAGTTACTTTACTGATTACTTGATTATCAGAGTAACTTAGTTACTTTGAAAGTAACTAGGTTACGAAGTCGTCGTCGTTCCCCCAACAGTTTTTTTTAAACGCTTTATTGAAAGTGCATACATTGTTTTTAACTTGTTTCTCTGCACATAACGTAAATTGTTAAACTAGTGCTTCAGCTTCTGTACCACCATCAAGTATGGTAAAGCAACAGTCTATGATGCTCACAGCATTAGAGCAGCCAGCCAGTGGTTGTACAAAACCAGTGTATCTATTCACATCTAACAAATGCAGGCTGAACTATTCAATTATATCAACTGTAACTATTAAATTGTTTTTATAAATGTCTCTCTATAAACATACAATCAGTCTCTCTTTAACATGTAAATTAACTGTAAATCTGGCAAATAAGAGCTTTTGCTCTGCCACCATCAAATATACATTAATCAATAGGGAAAGTCCTCCTGTACCTGAATGAATGAAAACTTTATTTAACAGATTGCAGAATGGGTACAATATACAGTACGGCTCAATACACACAATTGTTAAGGGGATGCAGACCAGAGAAAGACGTTTGTCTTGTTTACATCAGGGTCCCCCATTTTCAATTCATAGTCGAAGCGTCGGCTAGTGTTGTGATTCCAGATGCTTTCAATGCAATTGGATGTGCTGTTTTTAGCGGTAGACAGTATTTTGACTGAGGCTACGTTTAAACGAGCGTTTTGGGGTGGAAGTCTGAACAGAAACCGCAAAAGTCTTCTTGCGGTTTCACTTCGTTTAGACAAGCGTTTTGTAAATGAATTCTCAGACGAACATAACAACGGAGCCCTGCTGTCACACGATTGGCGCATATGTCACATGACGTGCTGTGAAGACCCGCCCTACTCTGCCTCTGATTCGCAGACTGTGGATGGGGAATGTGATTGGGCCAAAGCAGAGTCACTCACAGACAGAGAGTCCAGTCACGCCGCGGGGACACATTCTTGTGTAACCCTTTCACTGCCACACCACGTCACTCCATAATAATAATAAGAAAAACAGCTCAAAATGTATTTTTGACTGTCGAAAACGAAATAAAATACTGCATTCCGCCTGCATTATGAATTTATGATGAGATAGTAACGAAATAGTAATGCACAGCCACTTGGACAAGTAACTGCAATCAGATTACTGGCTTTTAAAGATTAACGCGTTAGATTACTATTTTCGGGGGAAAGTAATCAGATTACAATAACGCGTTACTTAGTAACGCGTTACCGGCATCACTGATCGTGACTGACAGTGCCTCGCGCTACCATCTGTTATATATATGTTAGGATTATTAGGATACACATGTATTTGTCTTTCCCAGTATTCCACGGGATTCTCCAACGCAAAGAAACTCGTAATGAATTCCTATGTCGACACTTGTGTTGCGCACCAACCCCGAAGCCATTTCCTGAATCAGTGACGCGGAGTGGGGCTTCGGGGGCGGTACACCCCCCAAGTGAGGCTTCGGACGTCATCAGTACGTCACCTGATACGCGCTTCGATACAGGCTCCACATTAAAAAAAGCTGGATTGCTCGACACAAGCTCCGAAGCCTCGCTTCAAACGTCACATCACTAATTATGACTTGGGGTTGTGTTTGGTTCGTGCCGCTAATTGAGCTAATGCTAGCCAGCTGGTTATGCTATATAGCATGTTTCCATTAGCATTGGCTCGGTTTGCCGCATGGAGCGGACATGGGCCGGACATGGCACTAGTGGTGGTCACACATGTAGGTCACCTAACGGCCTAATGCAGGCAGTGTATAATGCATCATACATATGACCTTTACCTCTGCTAATATGCTGTAGCATCTTTTCAGTTATGTGTATATTCTAGATGCCAGCATGTTATGACTACTAAGTATGTATTCTCCTAATTCCCTGTATATTCTGCTTATCTGTTGCTCACTCACTCAATATCTAACTATTTCATCCAGCCTTACAAACTGGATGAAAACCACTCTGAAACACTCCATCATTCTGAGAGATCACTCTCATTCACCAACATATCCTAATTAAAATACAAAGGCCTGTGCTCTGTGTCTGTGTCTGCTCTCTGACCGGGGTGGTGTTCTCTGTGTCTGTGTCCGCTCTCTGACCGGGGTGGTGTTCTCTGTGTCTGTGTCTGCTCTCTGACCGGGGTGGTGTTCTCTGTGTCTGTGTCCGCTCTCTGACCGGGGTGGTGTTCTCTGTGTCTGTGTCCGCTCTCTGACCGGGGTGGTGCCGTGTTCTCTGTGTCTGTGTCCGCTCTCTGACCGGGGTGGTGTTCTCTGTGTCTGTGTCCGCTCTCTGACCGGGGTGGTGCCGTGTTCTCTGTGTCTGTGTCCGCTCTCTGACCGGGGTGGTGTTCTCTGTGTCTGTGTCCGCTCTCTGACCGGGGTGGTGCTCTGTGTCTGTGTCCGCTCTCTGACCGGGGTGGTGCTCTGTGTCTGTGTCCGCTCTCTGACCGGGGTGGTGTTCTCTGTGTCTGTGTCCGCTCTCTGACCGGGGTGGTGTTTTCTGTGTCTGTGTCCGCTCTCTGACCGGGGTGGTGTTCTCTGTGTCTGTGTCCGCTCTCTGACCGGGGTGGTGTTCTCTGTGTCTGTGTCCGCTCTCTGACCGGGGTGGTGTTCTCTGTGTCTGTGTCTGCTCTCTGACCGGGGTGGTGCCGTGTTCTCTGTGTCTGTGTCCGCTCTCTGACCGGGGTGGTGTTCTCTGTGTCTGTGTCTGCTCTCTGACCGGGGTGGTGTTCTCTGTGTCTGTGTCTGCTCTCTGACCGGGGTGGTGTTCTCTGTGTCTGTGTCCGCTCTCTGACCGGGGTGGTGCCGTTCTCTGTGTCTGTGTCCGCTCTCTGACCGGGGTGGTGTTCTCTGTGTCTGTGTCCGCTCTCTGACCGGGGTGGTGTTCTCTGTGTCTGTGTCCGCTCTCTGACCGGGGTGGTGCCGTGTTCTCTGTGTCTGTGTCTGCTCTCTGACCGGGGTGGTGCCGTGTTCTCTGTGTCTGTGTCCGCTCTCTGACCGGGGTGGTGTTCTCTGTGTCTGTGTCCGCTCTCTGACCGGGGTGGTGCCGTGTTCTCTGTGTCTGTGTCCGCTCTCTGACCGGGGTGGTGCCTGTTCTCTGTGTCTGTGTCCGCTCTCTGACCGGGGTGGTGTTCTCTGTGTCTGTGTCCGCTCTCTGACCGGGGTGGTGTTCTCTGTGTCTGTGTCCGCTCTCTGACCGGGGTGGTGCCTGTTCTCTGTGTCTGTGTCCGCTCTCCGACCGGGGTGGTGCCTGTTCTCTGTGTCTGTGTCCGCTCTCTGACCGGGGTGGTGCCTGTTCTCTGTGTCTGTGTCCGCTCTCTGACCGGGGTGGTGTTCTCTGTGTCTGTGTCCGCTCTCTGACCGGGGTGGTGCCTGTTCTCTGTGTCTGTGTCCGCTCTCTGACCGGGGTGGTGCCGTTTTGGATGAAGTGGCTCCAGCAAACAACATGACATCTTCAATACTTATTGTAGAACTTGTAATGTCTGATATAGTTACTTTAGTATACTGTCATACATGCACTCTTTCAAGTAAATAAAAACATGGACAACAAGGACAGGTCTCCCTCTCAGCTGCAGGAGTTTGGGTTGAAGCTCAGGCTTATTTTCTCTAATGGTCCCAACCAGGACCCCCTTCCTCTTCAGAAGCTCCAAGTGTGTTCATGTCTATTGGACCCTTGGTGGGTTTAAACAGGTCAAATAACCTGGACAGAATTTGAGAATAAAACGGAATTCAAGAAAATCCTGCTTCTTTTTGCCCTTCTCACAGCAAGATTAATATGTGATTAATTTAGATGCAAAGCATGTAATTAATTAAATCAGCCATAAATCATATACATTCTTTTGTAGACTTGAATTGTTGTGGGATTATTATTGAGGACATTGGATTTTGCTGTGAGTGCGATCATCCAGTCTAAAAACAAGACATCTGTCAGTGATTTGTCCTCTGCATCAAGAGATCTGTCAGTGATTTGTCCTCTGCATCAAGACATCTGTCAGTGATTTGTTCTCTGCATCAAGAGATCTGTCAGTGATTTGTCCTCTGCATCAAGAGATCTGTCAGTGATTTGTACTCTGCATCAAGAGATCTGTCAGTGTTTTGTCCTCTGCATCAAGAGATCTGTCAGTGTTTTGTCCTCTGCATCAAGAGATCTGTCAGTGATTTGTCCTCTGCATCAAGACATCTGTCAGTGATTTGTCCTCTGCATCAAGAGATCTGTCAGTGATTTGTCCTCTGCATCAAGAGATCTGTCAGTGACTTGTCCTCTGCATCAAGAGATCTGTCAGTGATTTGTCCTCTGCATCAAGACATCTGTCAGTGATTTGTCCTCTGCATCAAGAGATCTGTCAGTGATTTGTACTCTGCATCAAGAGATCTGTCAGTGATTTGTCCTCTGCATCAAGAGATCTGTCAGTGTTTTGTCCTCTGCATCAAGAGATCTGTCAGTGATTTGTCCTCTGCATCAAGAGATCTGTCAGTGATTTGTCCTCTGCATCAAGAGATCTGTCAGTGATTTGTACTCTGCATCAAGAGATCTGTCAGTGATTTGTCCTCTGCATCAAGAGATCTGTCAGTGATTTGTCCTCTGCATCAAGAGATCTGTCAGTGATTTGTCCTCTGCATCAAGAGATCTGTCAGTGATTTGTACTCTGCATCAAGAGATCTGTCAGTGTTTTGTCCTCTGCATCAAGAGATCTGTCAGTGATTTGTCCTCTGCATCAAGACATCTGTCAGTGATTTGTCCTCTGCATCAAGACATCTGTCAGTGATTTGTCCTCTGCATCAAGAGATCTGTCAGTGATTTGTCCTCTGCATCAAGAGATCTGTCAGTGTTTTGTCCTCTGCATCAAGACATCTGTCAGTGATTTGTCCTCTGCATCAAGAGATCTGTCAGTGTTTTGTCCTCTGCATCAAGAGATCTGTCAGTGTTTTGTCCTCTGCATCAAGACATCTGTCAGTGATTTGTCCTCTGCATCAAGAGATCTGTCAGTGTTTTGTCCTCTGCATCAAGAGATCTGTCAGTGATTTGTCCTCTGCATCAAGAGATCTGTCAGTGATTTGTCCTCTGCATCAAGAGATCTGTCAGTGATTTGTCCTCTGCATCAAGAGATCTGTCAGTGATTTGTCCTCTGCATCAAGAGATCTGTCAGTGATTTGTCCTCTGCATCAAGAGATCTGTCAGTGATTTGTCCTCTGCACAGTGGCGGCCGCTGGGTACTTCGCCACTAGGGGCGCTATACCAAACATTTTGCAAAATGCAAACATGTACAGTACAGTACCACGCAACACTCATGGCAAGACGTGAGCGATTCGACTCACGCTCACGGCAATGAATCGGCTCTTATGAACGAGTCGCTCAGCTGTTACTACAACAACACACAACCAGTCAAATAAAGTATAGTCTAGACTCTAATTCACAACTTGAAACACAATATATAAATAGAAAAGTTAGAAACAAAACTCGCCCGTCTACAAACACAGGCAGATCTCTCCCTCTCTCCTTCTCTCTCTCACACACAGCGCGACGTGGAATCGATTCGTTACACAATCAGACCTATTATATACCAAGAATAACTTCAGTATGAGTACAGGGCTGTACACATATTTTGCATATTGTTAAACGAGCCAAGGCTAGCTATTAAACTATCGATATGAATCGAAAATCTGGGACCCTGATGTAAACAAGACAAACGTCTTTCTCTGGTCTGCATCCCCTTATACAATTGTGTGTATTGAGCCGTACTGTATTGTACCCATTCTGCAATCTGTTAATAAAGTTCTCATTCATTCATTCATTCAAACATAGACGATATTGAACAAGCCATAATCCACGTATTTTCAATCCGAGAGAGCTGCAGTAGTTAAATCAATGAGCCATCGACATAGTCAGTGTGGTAAGTAACGTTATTATTGCATCCAAGATTGATACACGGCTGGCTAGGCAGTTGGTAGTCATAGTCTTGTGTTATAAAATAAATAAACAATCAGCAATGTCTCGCTTCATGAATGGCCAGCAGTAGTACTGCTCCTAAAAAAAACTATTTACAAACGTTAACGTTAAGCACAGAGAGAGAGAGAGAGAGACTCACTGTTTAGTTGAAACGTCCAGGGCAGGAGAGCTTGATAAACGTGTATAATCCGCCATATAGCTTGTTAGCCAAGTGTTAGCTGAGCTCGTTAGCACAACACTCAACAAGTACATTCCTTTGTCCATTTCCGCTCGAACAGACTGCAAACTACCTGGCGTTCTATCGCCATGCTCTAAGACAAACTCTAACCTTAACCAACTTTGAAAGAGTGCCTAAGCTTAACAGTCTAAAGAACTTGCAGTCACGGCACGCTCGTCTAAGACAAACAGCTGCATGCATCTCACAACAACACAACTATCTCCACCGACCAACCTAGGACCAACCTAGGAACCAAGCTAGAAGCTAGAATTGGAACATTAGAAATTGGATTCGGCCAATCAGAGATCGTCTCTGTGAAATTCTGCCATGGAAAAAAATACTGGCGTCGGCCAATCAGAGAGCGTCTCCGCGAAATGCGGCTATGGAAATTCTTCACGGAAGTTCACGCTGCTGGCTAGACCGCTTCAAATCGCGCTCGGATTCCAACATAATAGTCATATTTCAACGCACAACGCCGTATGCACTGATTGGCTGTGACGGAGACAGCGATCAAACTGTGACGCGCACTCAGAGCGCTATCGCTTCTAGCCCGGGCGAGAAATACGAAAAAATTAAAAAAAACGTCACTTCCTGTTCAAGAAAACGAGTATTTCTTTTTTAATATAATAACGTTATATTGTGCATTGGAAACACAAACATACTTAAAATGAGTAAATATTATTAATTTTAAACATGTTTATATTATTTATAGGGCTTTAAAACAAAAAACTAAAAACTTATTTTTCTTGTTCTCTCATATAACCAGGGTAGGAGCTGAGGGGGGGCGGCGCCCGAGCGCCCCTAGTGGTAGAGCCGCCACTGCCTCTGCATCAAGAGATCTGTCAGTGATTTGTCCTCTGCAATGCATCAAGAGATCTGTCAGTGTTTTGTCCTCTGCATCAAGAGATCTGTCAGTGTTTTGTCCTCTGCATCAAGAGATCTGTCAGTGTTTTGTCCTCTGCATCAAGAGATCTGTCAGTGTTTTGTCCTCTGCATCAAGAGATCTGTCAGTGTTTTGTCCTCTGCATCAAGAGATCTGTCAGTGTTTTGTCCTCTGCATCAAGAGATCTGTCAGTGTTTTGTCCTCTGCATCAGAAGCTGCAACATTTGATTTACTCCTTTTTAATGATTTAAATGTGACTTTACTATGAGGCTACATTTAGTGTCTCTACAGTATATCTAACAATGTTTTTTTCCCCACAGGATTCTAAATCTACAATAAAAAAAAAAAAAAAAAAGTGTGTGTTCACTGTGCGATTGTGCCCTCTAGTGGTGAGAAGTGTACAATGTCAGTGTTGACGTCTTGACTTTTTGTACTGTAGTTACTAGTTACTGGTGGTAGATTCAGAGATGGTCTAGATGTGAAATGCCCAGTGGTGCCCCCACCCTCTGGAGCCACATACCCCTTCTGGTCTGGAATCAGAGCTACAGCAGAATTCTCCCTTACCCTGTCTCCAAAATGCTGAAGAGTAGAAATTACCATAATATGACATATTAGGAGGATAATGGTTTAGTAGGCGACATGTTAGAGATGTATCTGAAGTGGTATCCATTGTGTGATCACAATCACTGTTAGTTTGACTCCCGGCCGTTTGTTTTGGACTTTCACCGGCGTTTTCAACAATCTGGACAACATGAACGTTCCAGTTTAATAAAACATAACTGTATTGGAGTTGTGTGGTGATCAGGCTGACCTCATCAGACCCACTTATGCTGCTGTATTGTATTGTATTTTATACAACGGCATGCACATTTCTCGATTCTGATTGGCTGAAACAGTCCATTTACACGTATGTATTGCGAACAGTCCACGCTTGCTGACCCAGGACCCGCCCACAACCGAATCACATCACATCAATCCGCCGGATCACAAGATGGCGCACAATAATCTTTAACAATGATAGCGTCCTAACGACTAAATATGAAGCGATTCTGTCACAGCGAATGTCTTAGTCCTTTAAACAATGTTGGATGATGTAATTGATGGGTCATGAGCAGGCATGCGTTCTTCATGGGACGGGGTTGCACTATGTGCAAGCCCAGATAAGTACTCGCTATTTGCATATCAATAGCGCCGGTCGTCAGGTGTGTTAAATACGTTCTCAGATACATTCACACCTAACTTGTTGTGAATGTGTTACATTCCATTCGTAGAGGCAATTAGGCACTGTTTGTTGTAGTCTGTGCTCAAGCGATGGGACATTAAATGCGCATTCGCGGGAGCGAGCGCACGCGCCGGGAGTGTGCGTGCACGTGGCGCCATTATGTGCGTGCAATCCCAGTTGATTTCAATAACGCACCACTGGTCATGAGTCAATACAGAACAAAAGAAAAATCGCGGATTGATTGATTGATTAATTTGCGATTTTTTTTTCAATTTCTTTTTCCTTCTCTCTGACTGCAGCCCTCACTCTCACACTGTCCGACGCTGGCTCAGTCTCCACCCACCCCCCCACACACACACACACTCCTGTCTGCAACGCGGGGGATAGTCAGACTGAGAGAGAGCTGGGTGCTGCGCTGTTCTAAGTGAGCATGGCCTATTGAGTTGATTGATTGATTGATTGATTGCTAATTTTATTACTGTACGCTTGGTTTCCAACTGGTTAAGTTTAGGCCCTCTACAGTAGGTTTAAAAAAATAAATAAAAAAATAGGGCGAATAAAACTTTTTTTTCCTATAGGGCAAAGAAAACTTTTTAATTTGTTTTACCTACTTTCTATAGAAGCATCTAAGAATGAAGTTCTATAGAAAGTAGGTCTGCATCCCCTTAACAATTGTGTGTATTGAGCCGTACTGTATTGTACCCATTCTGCATCTGGTAATAAAATGTTCAATCAATCATTCCAATAATACACAGTTGGATGTGTTAGTTGGTTGGATGCACTTCAAGCTGCTTCCACATGAGGCAACTTCTCTCAATCATTCCAATAATACACAGTTGGATGTGTTAGTTGGTTGGATGCACTTCAAGCTGCTTCCACATGAGGCAACTTCTCTCAATCATTCCAATAATACACAGTTGGATGTGTTAGTTGGTTGGATGCACTTCCGAGCTGCTTCCACATGGAGGCAAATTGTCTTTTTTGTAGTTGTGGGAACTACTTTTTCTGGCGGATGGTTTTTTCAATAAATCTTCGATTAATGTGTGTTTATTGTATAGAAATAAGGTTGGATGAATGTGGCAGTTGTATAAAAGCTTTACACCACTTGCAGTCGTGATTTGTGAACAATAAACCATGCCTAGGGGGGTCTAACGACCACCCCTAGGTATGGTTTATTGTTCACAAACCACTCCTGCGCGTGATGTAATGCTTAATTGTAGTGAGAAGACAAACAGGAGACATGATCACTTTTTACCTTTTTTTATTGTTGTTATTATTATGCAATTATTGCCAATGGGGAAATGTTCACAATATGACAAAAAATGCTGTCACTTTTAGAAAGGTGTTTGATGCATGAACATTATTATTATATCATAGTATTATCACTTTAAAAAAATGAATTCATGAGTCTCAATCTTCTGATCATAATGTAAGATTCTCTCTGTTCTCGACTGTACTGGGAGTTTATAGTGAGCTGAGTTATAATGTTAATATCTTGGGTTGCCTACTTCTGGGGGAAACACAACATGATAACTGTGTCTGCTCTCTGACCGGGGTGGTGCTCTGTGTCTGTGTCCGCTCTCTGACCGGGGTGGTGTTCTCTGTGTCTGTGTCTGCTCTCTGACCGGGGTGGTGTTCTCTGTGTCTGTGTCCGCTCTCTGACCGGGGTGGTGTTCTCTGTGTCTGTGTCTGCTCTCTGACCGGGGTGGTGCTCTGTGTCTGTGTCCGCTCTCTGACCGGGGTGGTGTTCTCTGTGTCTGTGTCCGCTCTCTGACCGGGGTGGTGTTCTCTGTGTCTGTGTCCGCTCTCTGACCGGGGTGGTGTTCTCTGTGTCTGTGTCCGCTCTCTGACCGGGGTGGTGTTCTCTGTGTCTGTGTCCGCTCTCTGACCGGGGTGGTGTTCTCTGTGTCTGTGTCCGCTCTCTGACCGGGGTGGTGCCGTGTTCTCTGTGTCTGTGTCCGCTCTCTGACCGGGGTGGTGCTCTGTGTCTGTGTCCGCTCTCTGACCGGGGTGGTGTTCTCTGTGTCTGTGTCCGCTCTCTGACCGGGGTGGTGTTCTCTGTGTCTGTGTCTGCTCTCTGACCGGGGTGGTGCTCTGTGTCTGTGTCCGCTCTCTGACCGGGGTGGTGCCGTGTTCTCTGTGTCTGTGTCTGCTCTCTGACCGGGGTGGTGCCGTGTTCTCTGTGTCTGTGTCCGCTCTCTGACCGGGGTGGTGCCGTGTTCTCTGTGTCTGTGTCCGCTCTCTGACCGGGGTGGTGTTCTCTGTGTCTGTGTCCGCTCTCTGACCGGGGTGGTGTTCTCTGTGTCTGTGTCCGCTCTCTGACCGGGGTGGTGTTCTCTGTGTCTGTGTCTGCTCTCTGACCGGGGTGGTGCCGTGTTCTCTGTGTCTGTGTCCGCTCTCTGACCGGGGTGGTGTTCTCTGTGTCTGTGTCCGCTCTCTGACCGGGGTGGTGCCGTGTTCTCTGTGTCTGTGTCCGCTCTCTGACCGGGGTGGTGCCTGTTCTCTGTGTCTGTGTCCGCTCTCTGACCGGGGTGGTGTTCTCTGTGTCTGTGTCCGCTCTCTGACCGGGGTGGTGCCATTTTGGATGAAGTGGCTCCAGCAAACAACATGACATCTTCAATACTTATTGTAGAACTTGTAATGTCTGATATAGTTACTTTAGTATACTGTCATACATGCACTCTTTCAAGTAAATAAAAACATGGACAACAAGGACAGGTCTCCCTCTCAGCTGCAGGAGTTTGGGTTGAAGCTCAGGCTTATTTTCTCTAATGGTCCCAACCAGGACCCCCTTCCTCTTCAGAAGCTCCAAGTGTGTTCATGTCTATTGGACCCTTGGTGGGTTTAAACAGGTCAAATAACCTGGACAGAATTTGAGAATAAAACGGAATTCAAGAAAATCCTGCTTCTTTCTGCCCTTCTCACAGCAAGATTAATATGTGATTAATTTAGATGCAAAGCATGTAATTAATTAAATCAGCCATAAATCATATACATTCTTTTGTAGACTTGAATTGTTGTGGGATTATTATTGAGGAAATTGGATTTTGCTGTGAGTGCGATCATCCAGTCTAAAAACAAGAGATCTGTCAGTGTTTTGTCCTCTGCATCAAGAGATCTGTCAGTGATTTGTCCTCTGCATCAAGAGATCTGTCAGTGTTTTGTCCTCTGCATCAAGAGATCTGTCAGTGTTTTGTCCTCTGCATCAAGACATCTGTCAGTGATTTGTCCTCTGCATCAAGAGATCTGTCAGTGATTTGTCCTCTGCATCAAGAGATCTGTCAGTGATTTGTCCTCTGCATCAAGAGATCTGTCAGTGATTTGTCCTCTGCATCAAGAGATCTGTCAGTGATTTGTCCTCTGCATCAAGACATCTGTCAGTGATTTGTCCTCTGCACAGTGGCGGCCGCTGGGTACTTCGCCACTAGGGGCGCTATACCAAACATTTTGCAAAATGCAAACATGTACAGTACAGTACCACGCAACACTCATGGCAAGACGTGAGCGATTCGACTCACGCTCACGGCAATGAATCGGCTCTTATGAACGAGTCGCTCAGCTGTTACTACAACAACACACAACCAGTCAAATAAAGTATAGTCTAGACTCTAATTCACAACTTGAAACACAATATATAAATAGAAAAGTTAGAAACAAAACTCGCCCGTCTCCAAACACAGGCAGATCTCTCCCTCTCTCCTTCTCTCTCTCACACACAGCGCGACGTGGAATCGATTCGTTACACAATCAGACCTATTATATACCAAGAATAACTTCAGTATGAGTACAGGGCTGTACACATATTTTGCATATTGTTAAACGAGCCAAGGCTAGCTATTAAACTATCGATATGAATCGAAAATCTGGGACCCTGATGTAAACAAGACAAACGTCTTTCTCTGGTCTGCATCCCCTTAACAATTGTGTGTATTGAGCCGTACTGTATTGTACCCATTCTGCAATCTGTTAATAAAGTTCTCATTCATTCATTCATTCAAACATAGACGATATTGAACAAGCCATAATCCACGTATTTTCAATCCGAGAGAGCTGCAGTAGTTAAATCAATGAGCCATCGACATAGTCAGTGTGGTAAGTAACGTTATTATTGCATCCAAGATTGATACACGGCTGGCTAGGCAGTTGGTAGTCATAGTCTTGTGTTATAAAATAAATAAACAATCAGCAATGTCTCGCTTCATGAATGGCCAGCAGTAGTACTGCTCCTAAAAAAAACTATTTACAAACGTTAACGTTAAGCACAGAGAGAGAGAGAGAGAGAGACTCACTGTTTAGTTGAAACGTCCAGGGCAGGAGAGCTTGATAAACGTGTATAATCCGCCATATAGCTTGTTAGCCAAGTGTTAGCTGAGCTCGTTAGCACAACACTCAACAAGTACATTCCTTTGTCCATTTCCGCTCGAACAGACTGCAAACTACCTGGCGTTCTATCGCCATGCTCTAAGACAAACTCTAACTTTAACCAACTTTGAAAGAGTGCCTAAGCTTAACAGTCTAAAGAACTTGCAGTCACGGCACGCTCGTCTAAGACAAACAGCTGCATGCATCTCACAACAACACAACTATCTCCACCGACCAACCTAGGACCAACCTAGGAACCAAGCTAGAAGCTAGAATTGGAACATTAGAAATTGGATTCGGCCAATCAGAGATCGTCTCTGTGAAATTCTGCCATGGAAAAAAATACTGGCGTCGGCCAATCAGAGAGCGTCTCCGCGAAATGCGGCTATGGAAATTCTTCACGGAAGTTCACGCTGCTGGCTAGACCGCTTCAAATCGCGCTCGGATTCCAACATAATAGTCATATTTCAACGCACAACGCCGTATGCACTGATTGGCTGTGACGGAGACAGCGATCAAACTGTGACGCGCACTCAGAGCGCTATCGCTTCTAGCCCGGGCGAGAAATACGAAAAAATAAAAAAAAACGTCACTTCCTGTTCAAGAAAACGAGTATTTATTTTTTAATATAATAACGTTATATTGTGCATTGGAAACACAAACATACTTAAAATGAGTAAATATTATTAATTTTAAACATGTTTATATTATTTATAGGGCTTTAAAACAAAAAACTAAAAACTTATTTTTCTTGTTCTCTCATATAACCAGGGTAGGAGCTGAGGGGGGGCGGCGCCCGAGCGCCCCTAGTGGTAGAGCCGCCACTGCCTCTGCATCAAGAGATCTGTCAGTGTTTTGTCCTCTGCATCAAGAGATCTGTCAGTGTTTTGTCCTCTGCATCAAGACATCTGTCAGTGTTTTGTCCTCTGCATCAAGAGATCTGTCAGTGTTTTGTCCTCTGCATCAAGAGATCTGTCAGTGTTTTGTCCTCTGCATCAAGAGATCTGTCAGTGTTTTGTCCTCTGCATCAAGAGATCTGTCAGTGTTTTGTCCTCTGCATCAAGAGATCTGTCAGTGTTTTGTCCTCTGCATCAAGAGATCTGTCAGTGTTTTGTCCTCTGCATCAGAAGCTGCAACATTTGATTTACTCCTTTTTAATGATTTAAATGTGACTTTACTATGAGGCTACATTTAGTGTCTCTACAGTATATCTAACAATGTTTTTTTCCCCACAGGATTCTAAATCTACAATAAAAAAAAAAAAAAAAAGTGTGTGTGTTCACTGTGCGATTGTGCCCTCTAGTGGTGAGAAGTGTACAATGTCAGTGTTGACCTCTTGACTTTTTGTACTGTAGTTACTAGTTACTGGTGGTAGATTCAGAGATGGTCTAGATGTGAAATGCCCAGTGGTGCCCCCACCCTCTGGAGCCACATACCCCTTCTGGTCTGGAATCAGAGCTACAGCAGAATTCTCCCTTACCCTGTCTCCAAAATGCTGAAGAGTAGAAATTACCATAATATGACATATTAGGAGGATAATGGTTTAGTAGGCGACATGCTAGAGATGTATCTGAAGTGGTATCCATTGTGTGATCACAATCACTGTTAGTTTGACTCCCGGCCGTTTGTTTTGGACTTTCACCGGCGTTTTCAACAAGCTGGACAACATGAACGTTCCAGTTTAATAAAACATAACTGTATTGGAGTTGTGTGGTGATCAGGCTGACCTCATCAGACCCACTTATGCTGCTGTATTGTATTGTATTGTAGTGAGAAGACAAACAGGAGACATGATCACTTTTTACCTTTTTTTATTGTTATTATTATGCAATTATTGCCAATGGGGAAATGTTCACAATATGACAAAAAATGCTGTCACTTTTAGAAAGGTGTTTGATGCATGAACATTATTATTATATCATAGTATTATCACTTTAAAAAAATTAATTCATGAGTCTCAATCTTCTGATCATAATGTAAGATTCTCTCTGTTCTCGACTGTACTGGGAGTTTATAGTGAGCTGAGTTATAATGTTAATATCTTGGGTTGCCTACTTCTGGGGGAAACGCAACATGATAATTAGGGGCGACATTGGCTCGGGAGGTAGGGCAGTCGTCTGGTAATCTGGAGGTTCACGGTTCGATTCCCGCTCCTCCTGGGCAGCGTGTCGAAGTGTCCTTGAGCAAGACACTTAACCCCTAACTGCTCCCGATGAGCAGGTTGGCAACTTGCATGGTTGCCTCTGCCGTCGATGTGTGAATGGTACAACGGAAATAAGTTTGTCATCCAACCAGAGTGCAAATGTATCAGTAATATCCAATGTACAGGTGATTAAACTGGGTATAAAATATATAAATTAGTACTACTGACTGAGTGTAGCGCTAATCAGATGTATGTACAGAGTTGTATTATATAAATAGAGACAGTATGACTACTACTGACCAGCAGCGTAACTAGTAGGATGTGTACAGAGATAGTAAAGGACTATGTGCAGGTAAGTACAGACAGGTGAGGACAGGTATATATGTGGTGGGAATAAATAAATATATATGGTATATACAGAATTATAGTACATGCTATCATACAGAGCTAAGGCTTGTGTGCAGGTGTACAAGCAAGTATTCCTTCATAATGAGACGAGCAGGACAAGACAAACAAACCAAAACACAAACAGAGGAAAAACACATGTTATATATCTAGTCTGGTCAGAATGACAAACTACAGAAATCCAGTTATTGCTCCATTTTTATTTAAAAGGATCTCCTTATGGTTTTATTTGATGAAGCTGCTGTAGAGAATCAGACGGTTGTTTCCATGGTAACGCATTTGATGACAATTCATGGGCAGAAGTGATGGTTTCCACTACAGATGGAGCTATAAGAGTGGATCTTTACAAAGTGGTGTTGAGTTTACCTCCTCATTCTTACCAGACTACTGCTTCCACCGTCTACAACTGCCCTCCACTGTAATCATAGTAATCATAATACAATAACTACCCACCTCATACTGTAGTCTACCATATACTCTGTATGATATGTATGATGTACAACAGTGCTGTATATACTGCATATTTACATTCATATTTGTATATTTACTGCATATTTATATCCATATTTGTCTGAATATACCTGATATAATCCCTCTACTAGATATATAATAATAATAATAATAATAATAATAATAATAATAATAATAATAATAATAATAATAATAATAATAATAATAATAATAATAATAATAATAATAAACTTTATTTTCTATAGCACCTTTCATACAGAAACTGCAGCTCAAAGTGCTTCACAACAGAAAAAAAAAATGAGCACATAAAGTGCAGACAATATAAAATCACAGTTTTTCACATTAGGATCTAACATCCCAACGGGCCACCTTGTTTATGGTTTGATTCAAATAGATTAAATAGACAATAATAAAAAGAGTAAGAAAGAATAGACAGAGTAAAATAGTGCATAAGTGCAGACATAAAATCACAGATTTTTACAGTGCAATAAAATAGTTCTGGATTACTGTTTAACAGTTTAAAGTCGTCTTTACCCCCCTGTTTGGTATCCACAGTTTAAAACTTGACAGTCTTCCCTCCTGTTTGATACCCACTTTGACCCTTCGAACCTCCCTCTCAGGGCAAACCTCCCTCTCAGGGCAAACCTCCCTCTCAGGGCACAGTTCTAGGCCTGGGTCCTACACAGTTTTAAAGACAGTCTATCTTGTTTGATACCCACACAGTTTTAATACCTGACAGTTTTGAACCTGTAATAAAAAGTAATAGACAGAGTAAAATAGTACAGTGCAATAAAATAGTAGAATAGAGTAGATAGTAAAATAATGCAAAGTGCAGTGCAATAAAATAGAATGGACAGAGTAAAATAGTGCCACAGTACAATCAACAGCGGAGTGTATTAAAAGGCTATGGTGAAGAGGTCAGTTTTTAGCTTATTCTTTTTAAATATTAAGAGATCTAGCTTCACTAATGTCCATAGGTAGTGTGTTCCATAACTTTGGTGCATATAGTTTGCAAAGGCTGCATCCCCGATTCTCTTTAGACTGTGGTTTGGAACCTTCAATAGACCAGTAGTAGATGATCACAATGTTCTAGGAGGCACATAGTTGACTAGAGAATTTGAGATGTAGCTTGGTCCTGTTCCATTTAGTGCCTTCACTGCCTTGTATATAAGGAGGAGGACCTTGAAATAGATTCTAAATGTTACAGGAAGCCAGTGTAGGTCAGCTAATACTGGACTGATGTGGCAGCTTCCATGTGGTCTGGAACGCCACACTGAAGTGTTTCAATATTTGAAAAGGTACCATTAAAAATAACACATTGTCTTCTGTTAAATAAGTAACTAACTCCTCATGAAATCAGTAGCCGAGTCTTTAAATCCATAAAACAGAAGCTTCATGAGTAGCAGCTTATGGTCTATGTTGACATCAAAGGCAGCACTGAAGTCCAGAAGCACAACACCCACAACTGATTTCCCATCAATCTGTTTCAGTCATCAGTCAGGGATGTCAGTGCGGTGCTTGTGGAGTAGCCTGCTTTATACGCATGCTGTGCATCAGAGTTTAAAATACATGGGTATTACCCTGAGGTATTTAAAATACATGGGTATTACCCTGAGGTTAAAATACATGGGTATTACCCTGAGGTATTTAAAATACATGGGTATTACCCTGAGGTATTTAAAATACATGGGTATTACCCTGAGGTTAAAATACATGGGTATTACCCTGAGGTATTTAAAATACATGGGTATTACCCTGATGTATTTAAAATACATGGGTATTACCCGGAGGTATTTAAAATACATGGGTATTACCCTGAGGTATTTAAAATACATGGGTATTACCCTGAGGTTAAAATACATGGGTATTACTCTGAGGTATTTAAAATACATGGGTATTACCCTGAGGTATTTAAAATACATGGGTATTACCCTGAGGTTAAAATAAATGGGTATTACTCTGAGGTATTTAAAATACATGGGTATTACCCTGAGGTATTTAAAATACATGGGTATTACCCTGAGGTATTTAAAATACATGGGTATTACCCTGAGGTATTTAAAATACATGGGTATTACCCTGAGGTTAAAATACATGGGTATTACCCTGAGGTATTTAAAATACATGGGTATTACCCTGAGGTATTTAAAATACATGGGTATTACCCTGAGGTATTTAAAATACATGAGTATTACCCTGAGGTATTTAAAATACATGGGTATTACCCTGAGGTATTTAAAATACATGGGTATTACCCTGAGGTATTTAAAATACATGAGTATTACCCTGAGGTATTTAAAATACATGGGTATTACCCTGAGGTATTTAAAATACATGGGTATTACCCTGAGGTATTTAAAATACATGGGTATTACCCTGAGGTATTTAAAATACATGGGTATTACCCTGAGGTTAAAATACATGGGTATTACCCTGAGGTATTTAAAATACATGGGTATTACCCTGAGGTATTTAAAATACATGGGTATTACCCTGAGGTTTTTAAAATACATGGGTATTACCCTGAGGTTAAAATACATGGGTATTACCCTGAGGTTAAAATACATGGGTATTACCCTGAGGTATTTAAAATACATGGGTATTACCCTGAGGTATTTAAAATACATGGGTATTACACTGAGGTATTTAAAATACATGGGTATTACTCTGAGGTATTTAAAATACATGGGTATTACCCTGAGGTATTTAAAATACATGGGTATTACCCTGAGGTATTTAAAATACATGGGTATTACTCTGAGGTATTTAAAATACATGGGTATTACCCTGAGGTATTTAAAATACGTGGGTATTGGCCTGAGGTATTTAAAATACATGGGTATTACCCTGAGGTATTTAAAATACATGGGTATTACTCTGAGGTATTTTCATTGATAAGCCAGTTTTCTTTTTTTTATCCACTTTTTCTCCTTATTTTCTATTTTTCTCCCATCCCAATTTCGTGTTTCCAATTCTCCCCTCCCCTGTCTTGAACGTTGCTCGCATATGCCTCCCACTGGTCAGCTGTAGGGAGAATAGAAGCCTTGCATCACGTGTCCCCTCCTGTCACATCTTTTCACCTGCCAGCGCGGACTCTCATTGGCGAGGTGTAACGTGTGGGAGGCTCACACTACCCCCGCCATTTCCTGTCTCTGCTTTGCAGGTGTCCCCCAACCGACCTGTAGGAGTCGCTGTCCACAACGTCCAGATTACCACCCATTGACTTCCACCCGCTAACTCTGCCAATGAGTTAGTATGATGGCCGGCCCAAGCCAGAGGCAATGCTGACACCCGGATTCGAGACCGGAGTCTCTTGCATTGGTGACGAGCGCAATCTCCGCTGCGCCACCCAGCCGCGCCGATAAGCCAGTTTTCAAGGTGGACTTGAATGTCCAGATGGTGTCAACCATCTCCAGGCTACGCGGGAGGCATCTATGCTTTCTACAACGCAGTTGGGTTTCCGGGTTCCCGTGATTGGCACGCGTACGCCCCCCTCGCTATGAGTGACGCCCCTCGCTATGAGTGAACAGTGGAACGACTGCCGTCTTGTTGACAGAGCTCTCATATTTGCGAATGCATAAACTATATCTTAAATTATGGCTATGTGTCTAATATGGCCGTCGCTTATATCAATGACTTGTTTGCAGTCAACAACCATTAAGCCGTGTTGGGCAAGTTACTCAGGAAGTATAGGAGTTGCGGAAAGCAGGATGAGAGAGCATAGATTTCAGTGTGTATCATTTAATCATTTATCATTTAACATTTGAAAGGCATACACACATTGGGGGATATCTTCGATGACTATGGTCTCCGCAGTCTTCGAGATATATCCAACAAATTTGACCTCACCAGTTAGAGCGGCTTTGAAGGCTCACGGAGTCCCATTAGATGTTCCACTTGAGCACCACAGGTTTCACAAATTCTTTTATGACAATGGAGACGTCGAGAGGCTTCGTCTCTGACATGGGGTTGGGGGGGAAGAGCGAGCGCGAGCCCATGTATTGTATTTATTATTTTTATGTCATTTAGTACTTTCATTCTGATTTAATTACTGGACTGTCATTATTGTTATTATTATTTCTGTTATTGTCCTGTGATTCATGGTTGTTGACTGCACATAGCCATCATTTAAGATATAGTTTATGCATTCGCAAATATGAGAGCTCTGTCAATAAGACGGCAGTGGTTCCCCTGTCACTCATAGCGAGGGGCGTCACTCATAGCGAGGGGGGCGAACGCGTGCGACGCGAGTCACGGGAACCCGGAAACCCAACTGCGTTGTAGAAAGCATAGACGCAGGCCGGACTGCCCCCCCCCCCCCCCCAAGGACTTTGGACTACTTAAAATAGACTCCCCCTTCCACCTGCTAGACATATATCACCTGTACTACTATTATTTATTATTTATATACATATAGAACTGCTCCACATGGATTTTAATATGTCATGCTTTAAGTACTGTAGTTTTAATGTAGTGGGTGTTTTTTAATAGTGGTGAGTGTCTATGTATTGTGACTGTGAACCCTTCTGGGTCTTGGGATATTTCATATGTTTTGGCTAATTTTGATTTAAATTGTATAATTCCCATTTTAAAATGTTTTACCATGGTATGTTTGGTATCTTTTTTTTCAGCACAGCCTCACATATATGACCTGACAGTTAGTTTTCATATTGTATAATACTGTATATACTGTATACTGCATAATGTACAACACAAAACACAAAATCGGATTGAGAAAATGTGTTATTTTTAGTATGAACCAATGCAAACATATCAAATCAAGGATATAAAACAGTGGAAATGCACCCTCAGGTAGCATATTTACATAAACATAAGAGAACAGATCAGAATTCAATTTACAAAGCATTATTTTCTCC